>NC_088784.1:58604746-59238496 GCF_958450345.1 Calliphora vicina
AAAACAATTGGAAACAAAACATTTTTAATTTTATAATCCAAATTTTATTATATTGTAGTATATATTAGTATTTAAAAGGTAACGTTATCGATTACTTTAGCGGTAACGGTAGTTAAGTTGAATGTATATTTTAGGAGAACTCTATTTTATAATGTTACTAGCTTTTTGTAAACGAGGTTTCATGGATTTTAATTTTGTTTCGTAAATATCTCTGTGCGGCGGTTTAACATAAAAAGTAAAAAAACCGACATTCCACAATAAAATCACCGTTAAGTCATCTTCACATTTTTACGTTTTAGAAATATGAATTTTTGTTGGAAAGAAAATTTCGAAATTTTTGTTTTTTAAAACGGCATAAAAAATTGGTTAAGCTACGTTTCCGCATACACCGTAATCGGCACCGAAAACGAAATTTCATACATTTGCACTGAAAAAAGTTCGTTTCAGAAATCGGCAACGAAAATTGGGAACGAAACGGCACCGATCAGTAACGAAAAACCTGTCATTTGGGGACGGAACGAAAACAACTTCAAGTAGGTTGTTTTCGGTTTTGTAGGAATGAAATTATTTTAATTATTTTTTTTTATTTCAAATTTAAAGAAAATCAAAATGAATAAAAAAAATAAATTTTCTTTATTGGAAGAGGAAAAAATAATAGATTTTTGTCAAAAATAATGAAAATTAAAAAATTATTTCGTTTCTGTTTTCTGCCGCAACGCATCCAACTGAAACGAAAACAATACAGAAACAAGACGTTGACGAACACCAACGTTTTTCAGTTTTCGTTATCGGCGCCGATTACGGTGTATGCGGAAACCCTGCTTTAATAGCAAAACAAAGTTTCAAATAAAACAAGCCCTAAATGATTAAAAATGTAAAACAAAAAGTCTCATTAATGGCTTCAATATGTATAACTCGCAGTAATTAGCTTAAACATGTAGTTTAAATCGATGTTGGATAATGCAGTGAACAAAAATATATTGTTATGTTTTTACCATCTAAAAACTGTTGTTTATTTCCTTTAATTAAACCGGATACTTTTGATTGTAAATAAAAGCAATTTAGTAGTTTAAAACTGTAACAACTCTTAAAGTCACTCAGTGTTTTTATACACATTTATAATTCACAGAAATACACACACTTAAATTTTTTTTCTTCTTGGACCAGCACTGATGACCCCTACTCATGCAAAGCATTGTGTTGGAACTAGGAAAATAGGTTATGGGAGGGAGGAAAGAGGGAGTAGTGTTTGTGGACATTCGATTTGAACTTTCCGACGTTGAAAATGATAGGAAAAACTTAAACGGGAAGTTTGTTCCACATACGGACAGTACGGCTAAAGAACGTATTTTCCCTGTAATGTGTTGTGCGGTCCACTGTCCAATCGACCACAAATGGATGTGTTCTTGATGAAAAACGTGTATTATGTACAAATCTGCGGGTATCAGGAACAAGTTCCCTAATTTCATCAGAACACATTCCATTGTAGTAACGATAGAACAGTGAAACACAGCCCACATTGCGTCGGTGCTCCAGTGAATCAATAGAGTTTAACACCCTACTGTCACCAATAATCACCTTCGCCCTCTCCTGTATGCGGTCGAGAAGCTCCAAAATAGACTTTGAAGCACCGGCCCATACATGGGAGTTCTATTCCATTTTCGGTCGGATATAGGTGTGAGGAGATCAGATGGAGTGAAGTAATTCCTACACCGTTTCAGAAATCCGAGACACTTGAATGCTTCTTTCGACACTTGAAAAATGTGTTTAGACCAACGGATATCAGATTGTATTTTCATGCCGAGAACATCAACAGTGTCTGATTCCACAATATTTACACCATCCATAAATACAGATGAAGCAACATAGTCTGTCGTTCGTTTTTGTGTCAACATGCAAAAACATTCGCACGACCCCATTCAGAGATTGTTATAAGGTCCCGATTGAGGGAATCATTCATGTTTTGCCTCATTGCCCCAATCTCCGACAGGCTTGGTCTATAACTGAATGAATAAGAATGACAAATGTTGCTGGCATCTGCAAAAGAATAGATAGGGTTGGAAGTTTGGCGTAGAAGGTCGTTTAGAAAAATAAGAAATAGAGTAGGAGAAAGAACGGAACCTTGCGGTACCCCTGAATTGATCTTGAACTCGTTTGATGAGATTCCATCTATAACAACTCGTATAGTGCGATCTCTGAGAAAGCTCGATATAAATCGAGAGAAATTATTACCGACAACAAAATCAATAAGTTTTGCTATAAGCGCACCATGCCATACTCTATCAAGCGCTTTAGAAATATCCAGAGCCACCACTTTACTTTCGCCAAAACGGTGTATGGAACGACAACATTTTTCCGATAGGAAGGCTAGCAAGTCTCCCGTAGAGCGTCCTCTACGGTCGCTGAGTAAATTGTTGGACTCTAAATATTTCACAAGATGGTAGTTATTATTATATTATATTCCCATAACTTTGGAAAGTGCAGAACAAATTGCTATTGGGCGATAATTTTCAGGGTTGTTAGCCTCTCCCTTTTTAGGAATTGGCATTACATTAGCAACCTTCCAACATACAGGAAATTTGCCGGCACGGTATAAAATGCTGAAAAGGTTATCTAATGGACGAGCTAGCGTCGAAGGACACTGCTTCAAGACCAGTGCTGGTATACCATCTGGCCCAGGAGACTTATTTACGTTGAGATCCGATAAAAACCTTTTAACAGCACGATCTCGATAGAATATATTTGGCATAGTCACTGATACTCTTTCAAGTTCGGGCAGTGGTTGATCACTTTCCGGCAATTAAATTATACACTTGTGATGTTAACTCTAACAGTGCTTTAGAAACTTTTTTTTGCAAATAATTGGGTATCTCGGGAACTATTGAAGATATTGTTACGAAATTTCATATGTTTGGAGCTGAGATAATGGAGGCCAGTACGTCACAGCGGGTCTAAATATTTTATAAAAAAAATCGCCAAAAATCCATTTATTCACTCCAAACGTTATAGTTTTCAATTCGTAATTTTTAATAGGGCTATTTGGTTCAGGCTGATATAAAATTCTCTGGAATGCGCTATCGTCAGGTGAACTAGGATTTGACGATACATTTTCTGTATGTCACCACTGAGCACATATTTATATCTTCTCCAATTCAGAATTACAGTCATTAAATCGTTTTGAATGGTAGGACTTGTGTACAGAACATCATTTAGTGAAAATTTGGATTTTGTTTTCCTAGAGGTATTGAACACAATTCGTTTCTTTGTAGTTTTATGTTCTGGTCTCAGAACAACGTAATGGGGCAAGTAAAAAGAGCTATGTTTAGATTCAGAATTGATTTCGTTTGAGGTTGTTTCTTCCATGTATTCGAGAGTTAGATACTCGTCCAAAACAGCTTTATATTCAGCCTACAATTCTTTATTTGTTCTTAACACATTGACTGCCACGTCGGACACATATGTGTGACACTGCACTATGCGGTTTACGCCACGTCGGACACATATGTCCGCCACGACTTTTATTCTCTCTAGCCATGTCAGACAATAGTGCTAGATTTTAAGAATTTTTTCGATGTTGTCTGGAAGTTTCTCATCAAAACTGTAATCTTCACATTCTTCATCACTTTCAGAACTTGTACTGAGTATTTTTTCTAACTCAGTATCCCATAAAAAATTCCAAAGAAAATCCTGTGGCCCCCAGCATCTTATTTGCTGAAAGTGCCTTGGCAGTCAATGTGTTAAGTTATGTCCATACTGCCATATTGAGCAAGTGCAATAAATCTAGATGATCCTAGGAAAACTGATTCGGAATATTATTTTTTTAAATGGTAGCCTTACCATATATCGTCCATCTTTGTTTCGAGTAGTTTTTTGAGTGTAAAATTGTTCAACAAATTCGTGTTCTTCGGATTTAATTCGAGTTTTGGGTATTTCCTCTTGCTCCCAAAATTTCCTCAATAATGTGCGTACGCACATACGCTTGTACGCACATACAATTTTCTGAAAATAAGCGAATTCACTTAATTGTGAATAAATTCGAAAATAATCCATCGATTTTTATGATCGATATCTCCTTTTGTTACATGTGTCTTTACGATAAATTAATAAATCTAAACAATTTCTGACTTTTTCGATTTTTTATGATTTTTTTAAAACAAAAAAATTTGATATTTTTACATAAAAAATATATTTTTTGCTTCAATTTGTTATTATAACTCCGAAACTACTGAGCCGCTTAAAACGCAATATATATGTAAACATTTGTACATAGCATGGGACAAATGTTTTCAACATTCAATCAATCGAAAGAACAACATTAACTACTCAATTTTATGTATATCAAACAAAAAGTAAAATTTTGTGAAAATGTGCGAATTCACTTAATTGCGAATAAATTCGAAAAGAATCAATCGATTTTTATCTTTGATATCTCATTTTGTTTCTTATACGCGGCTTTGCGACAAAGAAATAAACCTGAACAAGTTCTGCCGTTTTCGATTTTTCATGAGTTTTTTAAAACACAAAAATGTATTTATATCAGCGAAATGCAAACTCACACCACTACAGTTTTTAGATATTGTAGTTGTATGAGTTGAGAATTATTCTCTGGCAAAAACAAAAACAACTAGCTGAAATAATGAAATAAACAAGCATAAAAGCGTAACACAACCTGCTTCTATCAATGCTCATGCGAGACTGACTGTTTTTATACAATGTGTGTGCTTGCGTACATGTGAAAATAAAAACAAGAGAGCTCATTTGAGAGCTCATTGCATTTCGCTGATTTATATATATATATTTTGCTTCAATTTGTTATTATAACTCCGTAACTACTGAGCCGGTTAAAACGCAATATATAATCGTATGTTAGCGGTTATGTAAATTTTAACGTTTCTAAGTTTACTTCAATAATATCGGACTAACCCTTTTTGAGTTATCATAAATTATGTGGAGAAACATCTAAAAAATTCACAATTTTAGAAAAAAAAATCTATCCATAGAATTGAAAAATTTTACCATTTTTGTACTTAGGTAACCATGATGCATCAAATCTATATAGTGGTTAGTGAAGCCTTTTTTTGCTGTTGACCTGTGTAATCATTCTACTAAATTTTTAAAATATCGGTCCATCATTGGCCATAGCCCCAATCAGGAATCACTAAAATGCCCATAAAACTCTTGGTAATAAGGTTATTGTGTTAAAATTCAACCAAAATTGGCTCCAAATTTTGTGAAAATCGGTCCATAATTATGTAAGGCTCACATTCGGAAAATTCATTTAAAGCTAATATATCTCGAAATCCTGCGATATAACTCATATCCATATGAAAATTTGAGTCATAACAAAAATATACTTTTGAAATAGCCATGAGCAATGTTCCGATACCTCCCATCCATTTACTTTATATTAGAAGGGTAACAGTTCCGGGTTTTAGCTCAACAGCTGATACTGGCAAGAATTTAAATGATGTTTGAAAACTCTGACTAAAAAGTTTACAAAATATTCGATAATGAATATTAGCTTGCTATGGGAAGAAACATAGTCCTTAAAAACTTTCGAAATTATAGTTCTCCATATAATTGAATATAACTCTTTACTTTGTATGGCAGCACCCAAATAAGGTACCGTGAAATAGCTCCCAAATGAAATAACTCCCAATGAAATAACTCACTATGAAATAATTCCCATCAAAAATGAAATAATTCCCAAACTTGAAAAATGAAATAACTACCAAAGGGTAAAATGAAATTACTCCCAATCGGCGGTTTCATAACTTTCAATGAAATAAATCCCAATAGAAATGAAATAATTCCCAATCCGAAGCAATTTATTTATGTAATCTAAAAAAAGGAACTTCAAAAGTGAAATTATTCTTCGCTTACCAAAAATTGTTTGCATTGCGGGCCTATGGCGTAGCGCAAAGTTTTACTCCTCTGGGATGTGTTAAAAACTGTCTTCACTCAGAAAATTTGTTTTGTATTGCCGGCCATCGGCCGGGCGCTAAGGTTTTCTCCTCTGGGGTTTTTCTACTCTGGGGTATATCAAAAACTGGCTTCGCTCAGAGAAGTTTTTTGCATTTCTGAGTGAAGCCAGTTTTTGATATTTATGGGTTCAGCTTTTGCAAAGTAGAACAAAAATGAAATAACTCCCAATACAGTGAAATAACTCCTAATTCCCAAAATAAAATGTAATAAAACCCAACAAAAATTTCATTGGGAGTTGTTTCATTGGGAGTTATTGCATTATGAAATAACTCCCAACAAAAAATTATGAAATAACTCCCTATGCGTTAGGAGTTGTTTCATAATGAAATAAATCCTAAGTTGTATGAAAAATTTGTTGGGTGTTATTTCATCTTTTCGTGGGGAGTTATTTCATTTGGGAGTTATTTCACGGTTGCCGACCTTCGCTAGAGTTTTCTCCTCCGGGGTTTATCAAAATCTGGCTTCGCTTAGAAAAGATTTCTTTCATTGCAGAAAGGTTTTATAATATTTCAGAAAGCCGATTTACAGTTCGCACCAGATTAAGAAATCGTTGCAACCTGCCAAAGGCCGACAATGTAAAAAGAACCTTTCTGCTTTTGCAAAGTAGAATCCAATAAAAATGAAATAACTCCCAATACAGTGAAATAACTCCTAATACCGAAAATAAAATGAAATAAAACCAAACAAAAATTTCATTGGGAGTTATTGCATTATGAGATAACTCCCAACAAAAAATTAAGAAATAACTCCCTATGCGTTAGAAGTTGTTTCATAATGAAATAAGTCCTCAGTTGTATGAAAAATTTGTTGGGTGTTATTTCATTTTTTCGTGGGGAGTTATTTCATTTGGGAGTTATTTCACGGTACCCCATAAATCTATTAAAATGGCAGTATCCAAATAAAATTCAACCTAATTAGATAACGATCGCTCCATAATTGACCATAGCTCCATGAATTTTCTCGTCTTAACCCTTTTTGAATACTTCTTATTCCCCATTGAAGTAACAAATAATAATGAAATCGAAAAAAAAGTATTTTAAGGAAAATGTATTCTTCTACCGAAATGATCAAAAATCAAAATTATTTTTGCATGCTAAACGTTTTATTTAGTTTCTCTTATTAATTATCATAATACAGATCCTCGGTAGAGCTTTCAGGTATTCCATTTATTTCAATGATGGTGTTGTCATTTCCAATTTTACTATCCTTGATCAACAAAACGGGTTCAGCATCTAGAATTTCAGAATTCTCTTCATTTGGTTGTTGCTGTTCTGGTTTTGGCTCGGAATCTTGTCCAGAAGGTGGACCACGATGAGGTCCACGGTGTGGTCCATGATGAGGCCTAAAGTGTGGCCCTTTGTTTGGTTGTTGAGGATTCTCACCTTCGTTATCTAATGGTTTAGCTTGCACAATAGCAAGAAGGGCTAAAACGCCGACAATTACAAAAATGAACTTCATGTTTATAATCCGTGTAATTTTCACAAAACCGCATTCACTTTTATACTTATTTTTAATACTAATAGAGCCATTTATATCAACGTGACTTCAATTAATTAGAATTAAATTAACAAATATTTGCCAACGTTGTGCTTAAGGTATGTATGTATATAATTCTAATTAGTTATTGTTCTTTCATTTACTGTTTATTTTTATAATTAACTATTATTCATTCTTTAAATTTTGTAAACATTAATAAATTATGCAAATTAATTTTGTGTCAATTTATTTATTTTTATTACACAAGGTTGGCTACTGATTTGAAACGGTTAAAATACGGTTACCGGTAACTGTATTTTAGATATAACGGTATTTCGATTTATTTTTTGTGACAACTTAGAATCAATAAATAATTGGGAACAACACATTTTTTTTAATCCAAAATTGGCCATTGGTATTTAAAAGGCTATGTAACTTTAACTAATAGACTAGTAACTTTAAATGTGTAAAAAAACTATAAAAAAAACAAGTTAGAGTACTATATTCGGCTATGCCGAATCTGAAATACCCTCCACCTAAATATGATGAGAATTATAGAAATACATTGGTATAAACTAGGAATGCCCTCTAAAAGGTTTAACACCTCATCGTTGATTTGACAAACGTCATCATTTCTAGGCAAAGAATTGCAGATTTTGAATACATTTCTACTGTAGAAGAATTACATTTTTCACCAAAAATTCTCTTTACAATTTAGTCTTGAATCATCATTTCATTTGGAATTTCAATAATATCTTCTTCAAACTCTGATTCCCTTCATCAATCTTCATAAAAATCTAGTAAATATAAAAATTCCCTACAAAAAATAAGTAATTACACAAATAATAAGTAATTATACAGTAATAGTAATATGACCAAAAAACTAGCGACTCTTGCTACCCATAGACCGAAAATCAAAAAATCTGGCTTCCACAGAGAAAGTTCTTTAAGTATGCCAAATTTCAGCTTTCTATGTCATCAAATAGCTTTAGAAAGTTGTCAAAATTTAAAATCTCCTTACAAAAAATAGCGAGTTATATGGAGAAATATTAAAAACGGAAATCAAAAATCTGGCTATGTTACGATCTTCCACAGAGAAATTACTAGCAGTGTTGTCAGATTAGGGGATTTTCCCCCAAATTGGGGATTTTATTTTGTAAATGGGGATAAATAATTGTGTTTGGGGATATGGGGAACAGTTGGGGCAATATTGTATGTTTTGGGGATTTTTGGTTTTTTTTTGGGGATTTTTATTTTCTTTTTATTTTTGGTTTAGTTTTCGTATTTACGGAATTGATCTAGTTACTTTATGTAAAAGTTTATTTTGCAATCGAAAGAGTTCATTTTAAAATCCAAATATTTTATTTATTTGACATTTTATACTGACAATCCTTGTTATTGGTTTTATCAATAGACGCAAATGTTTGTTGTAGAAGAAGAAGCTATAGTTCAAATGACGAATTTGTATCGTTAAAAATGGCAAACAAAATTTACAACTCCAAAAAAAAGCATAATTCCATCTGGGAAAGTGAAGTTTGGGCACAAGGTAAGAAAAATATGTATTTCTTATGGAAAAATGTTTTTTTTTATGGAATAAAATCTGAAATTTAAAAGAATGTAAGGGTATTCATTTAAAAAAAATGGAAAATTATACTCTGATTTCTTTACACTTGGTTTTAGTTTGTTAAAAATACAACTTTTTGTGAAATTTTTATACCCTACACCACCATAGTGGGGAGGATATAATGCGTTTGTGCAGATGTTTGTAACGCCCAAAAATATTAGTCTAACACCCACCTTAAAGTATACCGATCGACTTAGAATCACTTTCTGAGTCGATTAAACCTTGTGCGCAGAGTACAGGTCGCAATTTTGAAGATAATTCGATCAAATTTGGTACATATTATTTTTTCGGCCCAAGGACGAAGCCTATTGTTTCACCTAGCCCCCATACAAATCCTTCCGAAATTGTACTTTATCGGTCATAAATGTTTAATTTAAAAAGTTTTATATAAACAAAATTCATGTCACCAAATTTTGTTACGATCGGCCCACAATTAGTCATAGCTCCCATATAGACCCGCTTCCGAAAATCACTTTAACGTGTATAAATCTCTTAAAAATGTTGGTATACACACAAAATTCAACATAAAAAACTTTCATATAGACATAAATCACACGACCTAATTTCATGGTGATCGGTCCATAATTGGTCATAGCTCCCATATAAGGCCGACTTCCGAAAATCACTCAAAAGTATAAATTATTGAAATTTAGAAAATTGTTTTTGCTCTTTTACTTAGTGTAGGGTATTATACTTTCTTACTTGCACACTCTTTGCTTTCGAATTTTAATTTATTCATAATTTATATTAAGTGCTTTGAAATCAGTTTTGTTTTCAGTTTCAAAGATAAATATTTTTTATTATTTGTTTAAAAATTATAGCTCTGATCATTTTCCTTCCCAGTAAATACTTTACAAGTAAAATCTTGTAACGTTTATATTTTTAAAATTTGTAGTTATAAATTTGAAATAAAGCTTCCAAAATAGTAAGTTAATTTTATTGTTTATTATTTAAAACACAAACCAGAAACCTGACCGACAATAGCATAAACACAAAACAGTTCTTACGAGTATGAAAAATAACTAGTAACAATTTATAAATAAATTTTTCTCACACAAATTCCTACGTTCTTGTTTTTTTTCTCTTAAGATTGGCTAACGTTACCCCGAAATAACTGCAATTACCATTACCGATATAATAGTTTATACCGTTATCTGTAAATACCGTTACCCATATTCTATAAACAATTTAAAATTATAAAAATACAAATTTTCGATTTTGGGTTATTTTGAAAATTAACGTTTTTCCAATAACCATTTGTAATGACTTGTAAAAATGTATAGTTATTGAATAGTATTTGTTGTTTTATATTCATGTTGAAATTAAAAGTCTTATATGTATATAAATTAAAATTTAGTTTCTATTACCAATATTACGCAAACAAAACTATCACAAACGGCGATATGTCCACTTTGAAAACCGAACATAGCAATCTCCAAATTACTTATCGTATTTTTCTGCAAACCTTAATGTTAATTTAGTTCAAATGTGATTTGTGGTAAACTTTTAAGTATGTTATTGTCCACCAATATTAATAAAACATATATGGTTTTCGAATTTCGGCCACCGGGCGATCCTAGTACATATAATTCCATTATACTGAGTAACAAACGAGTACAATATAATAAATATGAATACATTTAGAGATACTGGATTTGTATTTATCAACTAAAATAGAGGATATAGCTACTTTCCCTCATATAAATGTACATATTTATTTCAGTGAACAATCCATAATTCATTCATTCAATTAAAATCCAAAATATAGATAAAAGACATTTTGGATATAATTGGAATTTAAAATTACACATGAATTACACATTCACTCAATTACACAATATGTGTAATTACACATGAAGTGGCAACACTGGTTAATGAACGCTTTTCCAGTAACAATTGTTACTAACTAGTAACAACTTTTAGTTATTGAACAAAGCTACTTTAATTATGCCAAATTTCAGCTTCCCATGTCATCAGATGGCTTCAGAAAGTTGCGGAAAGAGAATAGGACATACATAGCAACATCCTAACATACTAAGAAATTATATGTATAGATTAGAACGACAATTACGTACACATTTCGATTCGTTTAAATTAAATTGCAAAAGTAATTATTTAATGGCAAAATTTTTACAAAAACTATACTTTATATATAATACTTTTTATTGCAGAGTTATTATAAGCACATTAAAACGCAGCATTTTAGAAAAAAAAGGTAAAAAAAAAATTGTTTAACCCTTTAAGTGCATGTTTAAAATCCAATTTTTGTTTTACACAAAATTGTATAAATTTACAAATTTTTTCAAAAAAGTCACAAAAGAGAATATTATAATTTTTTAGTAATGAATAATTATAAATACATAAACACACAGCATTTTACAATCACAATCAATGTTTTAGCAAACGCATTGTCCGCCAAGTTGCACCTTTTCTCAGTCAACAAAATACGCAAAGCAGAAAATGCTCTTTCAACAGAAAGCCGTTTAGCCGGCAGTGCATAGACAATATGGACCAATTTATTTAAAAATTGCAAAAGTATCCTTTTTCTCTTCCTAATATTGCAACAAATCGGCTTCTACGTCCAGTCTCATAGGTTTAAAGCTCTCTATTTCAGCTATAGCTGCTAATAACTCTCGCGATGTATTGCCTTTGTCATCTTCTGAAGATAAATCCACTTCAAGTTCTCTAATTGATGTTCCGAACAACGATTACGTATTTAGATTCGTCGATTCGTCAATCAGAAAATCGGATATTGGTTGAAGTGGAGATACTTCAAGTGAAATTAAATCGAAAATAACAGTTATGAGTAACGAAAAAAATATTTTTTGTTAATAACTCTTATTAAGCAACCTAAAAAACTATAAATCTAAAATAAAAGTTATGTGTAACGTAAAAAATATTTATTATGAATAACTCTTATAAGGCAACGTAAAAACATAAAAATCAAAAATAAAAGTTATGAGCAACGAAAAAAATATTTATTATGAATAACTCTTATTGAAAAGCAAAACTTATTTTCATTGAGAGTAACTATTATTTAAAGAAACAAAAATTTATTTCTACAATATAACAGTTATGGCTAAATTTTTTTAGATATTTCTTATAACAGTTATGGTCTGATTTATATTAGTATATATTTAATTTAAATTTTAATTTTTGTTGTTCACAAAATTTTAGAAATGTAAAATTTTTTTTAAAAAATTCACAAAAGAGAATATTATAAATTTTTGTAACGAATAATCATAAATACATAAAAACACAGCTTTAAAAAAAAATTAAAAAAAAAAAATGTAAACTGTTTTTCGGAAAAATATAATTTTCGCAAAATATATTTAAATTAAATTTCCATACAAAATCTGTTTCATAAACCTTTGATAAATTTATAAACTGTTTATGCATATGGGGGTAAAATAATAGTAATATTTATTCCTATTAGAATAAATTTGTATCCAGTTTTTCTTTCATTAAATTCAGTAAAAATTAATCTGAAAAAATAAAAAAATTTAAAAGTTTTGGGTTTCGCTTTACCTTCTTAATAAAAAATATATTAAAATATTTGTATTATTCTGCATTCTTAAATTCACCACAAATATCCCAATTATCATAAGCTTCATTATCTTCATCATTATTATTATATTCTTCTTCATCATTATCATCATCACTATCTTCATCGTTGTTATCATTTACTGGTATTGTTAAATAATTGACAACCAGAGCTTTTACACAAAAATTAAAATAAACAAGTAAGAGTGCTATATTCGGCTATGCCGAATCTTATATACCCTTCACCTTTGTTGTGGATGCATTATTATTTTTTATAATTAGTATATATGTATGTACATTGCCCACTTTCAGCGTACAGCATCCTAAATTTATCAAGAACACAAAAAACAACAACAACGCCAAACGAAACAGAACACCAAAAGAAAAAACAAAAACAAAATACGCAAGGCAATGAAACCAACACACATCCAAACATACGTTTAATTGTATAAAAAACAACAACGCCAAAAGAAACAAAACACAAAAGAAAAACAAAATACGCAAAGCATGCACATTCAAACATACGATTTGTTGATTTTTTGTCAAAAAAACCAACACACAACCAAACCAGGGTTTACAATTGCTACTATATTAGCCGTCAATTGCAGTAAATATACATTTTTATCAATCTGCATACTAAAAATATAGTTACTATTATAATTTTGTATAACTCTGCTAATATAAATTGCTGTTACTATTCATATATTACTATACAAATTGCAAAGTTAGTTTGCAATTTCTAGTAGCAGATACAACCAGTTGTCAACTCGTTATTGTAGCACAACAACCAAAATATATGTTCGTGCTATAGCAGCATACACACTTTTTTGCCGAACTAATATTGCGCGTCAGCATTCGTTTTTGTTTTGTTGTGCTATCAATTTTCTCTGGCAGCAATTTACATTTCTTTGGTTGCTTTGCTATGGTTGCATTGATATTTCTTGTTTTTTGGCTATTTGGATGCTGCTAGTTATTTTATTGTCAAGTATGTAATACGAACTAACGATTATTCATTAGTGTAAATATTTTTGAATCTAACTGAGATATTGACTTGCATTTTTTTTGTAAGACCAAAAATTAAAATATCTAAACAAGAAAAAAAAAATGTTCGGAATAAATGTGGATCAAATTGTTCCTAATATGTATTTGCAATCCTATTAAAATTTTGATAAAAATTTTAGTTTTAGAAACTCAATAAATATGTAATCTGTAATAAAATCTTTATTTATTAGCAAAACTCAATGAAATTTTCAACGTTTTTTAAATTTGTCATTCCAAATTACAAAGTGTAAAAAAACTTTTCAAAAGGTTAAAAGGAATCCCACAATTCCTAAAAATTTAAGCGAAAATCCCGAAAATGGTATTTTTTACAATTTTAACCATATGGTCTACATTTCCTTCGGGGCTGGGAAAATACTTTGGGGATAAATAGGGAACAAATCAAGGTTTCTAAAGCTGCTTTCCGTTTTTTGATCCCAACTTTGGGATTTTAGAACATGTGGCCCAAAGTTGAAATTTTTATCAAAAAATAGGTCAAATTCCGAAGGACGAAAGGGCAACATGTTCAAAAAATAGGACATGTTTTTTATATCAAAATGTTCTCTGTAAAGCTACCTTACAGAAAAACATAAAATTGTTATATGTTCTTAAAGAAAGTTTTTTTTTAATAAAAAAGATTTAAGTCACCTTTTCATCCAAAAAACAGCAAAAATCTACTATTTTTTGAATTCTTAAATTGAAAATCGTTTATTTTTGGATCTATAATCGATATTACTCTGAAATATTTTGTATATTACTGATAATTTAGTTGTCTAACTAACAAAAAAAAATCGAGCCCGTTCGGTACAAAAGTACGACCTATATTTTTAAAAAAGCGGACCAAGGTATGGCAAAATTTTAAAATTTCAATTTTGAAATGCCTATAACTCGAAAAGTATAAGAGATAAATAGCACACACAAGCATATTTTTTCAAGACATAGGCGAGCGCTTTCTAAACATATAAAACTCTTTGAAATCGAATGGGAAACAAAAAAATGGCACGTGTTTAAAAATTTTGCATGACGAAGGTACCCTATTCTGAGCCCCCATAGCGCCGCCCCTGAGGCATTTGTAGGTCCCATTTCAATAATTTAAACTCGAATACTCCTTGGCTATGCCCGCGTCAATTTTATCCTGATCAGATCAGCCGTTTAGAAATGCCAGATATATTTCAAAAAAATTTTGATTCTGCCCAACTGTACATTGGGTGTGTTTACTGATATGTTGTTATGCACTTATCAAGAACAGCAACTGATAGCATCAATTGCAGAAATGTCAATTGTGCTATAGCACAACTACAGAAGTGTGTATTTTTGCTAGAAAAGTTTGCCAGCACAACAAAATAAAACGAATGGAGTGCAATATTAGCACGACAGAAAAACTGTGTGTGGTACTAAAGCACGAACATATATTTTGGTGGATATGCAATGGATTGTGTTTGCTACTAAAAATTGCAGACTAGCATTGCAATTTTAATAGTAATACGAACGAACAGTATGAATATTTATATTAGCTGATTGTGATGAAATGAGATAATTTCATATTTATTGCATAGTCAAATGTAAGAAATATGTTGCTAGAGCTGAATATCGAAACCCTGAACCAAACAAAAGTTTAGTTGTATAAAAAACAACAACAACTCCAAAAGAAACAAAACACAAAAAAAACAAAATACGCAAAGCTTGCACATCCAACCATACGTTTTGTTGCTTTTTTGTCAAAGCATGCAATACATTGTGTTTTTTGATGAAATTTTCAGAGGTTGTCTCGGATTTTTGCTCATATCTCCGTTATTTATGGACGGATTTTGCTGATTTTAAATAGCAAAATTCTCGAAAGTATGTCTGACAGAATTGTTGAAGATTTGGATCCCGGAGTTATCTGGGGCCTTCAGATAACAGACAGACAGACAGACAGACAGACAGACAGACAGACAGACAGACAGACAGACAGACAGACAGACAGACAGACAGACAGACAGACAGACAGACAGACAGACAGACAGACAGACAGACAGACAGACAGACAGACAGACAGACAGACAGACAGACAGACAGACAGACAGACGGACATGGCTTAATCGACTCCGCTATCTATAAGGATCCAGAATATATATACTTTATAGGGTCGGAAATGAAAAATGTAGAAATTACAAACGGAATGACAAACTTATATATACCCTTCTCACGAAGCTGAAGGGTATAAAAAAGGGCCGGGCATTGTCTGGACTTCTTTTTTCTTAAATATAAGCTTATATCCTATACTATTCTAAAATCTATAAAACTAATTTCAGCTATTACTAACTTAAAATGTGGAAATTATCCCAATTTTAGACCTTTTTTAAAAAAAAATATTAAAAATATATACACATAATTTTTATAAAAAAGAAAATACTATATACTTTAATACCTGATGTTGAAGGTGTCATTATAAAAGATTTACTTTTAATAGATTTAATACTAACAATAATCGCTTGAATTGTAAAAATTTCCAATTTGTTCACTTTTTTTTAAAAACAGCAATAATTTGCTAACTTTGACCGCTCACTGAAAATAAAGTAAACAACATAGTTGATTTATTTTTACAGATAATGATGTAGAATTTTATCTACTTTTACCCTAACCAAAATTTATTATAAAAATATAAATCATTCTTTTTACTGATTGGTCATTTTTGTTCAGAACAAATAAATGAACAAGTTTGTTCGTTTTGTTCAGTTGTTAATTTCTATTCCATGGTGTTTGACTGCACTAAGTGAATGAACAATTACTCGGTTAATGTCTTTGCTGTGAACAAAACGAAAATTGATCTATTATTAAATGACTTTAATAATGAAGGAAAGAAGGAAAGAAGAAGGTAATTATATAAATTTCAAACATAAATCCCATTTCAAAGAATTTTCAAAAGATAAATTTCAAACATCTACAGTAATGTCAAACGACCAAAAGGAATAAAGTGAATAAAAAGAACAATAAAGAACAAGATGATTGAACAGCATCACACTGTTCATTTAACTGAATTGTTAAATTGAACTTGTTCGTTCATGAACAACCCAACTCTAATTTTTCTACAATACATAGAACAATTCTAGCCTGTACCTAGACAATTTTTTTCGACCATACAATCTTAAAACACTCTAGTGATACCTTAACATTCAGTATGTTAGTGTTCTGTACAGTACATATTCATTTACAGTACACATATACATTCGCTACAAAATGTATTTTTTCCGATTTTGACCCATTGTAGGTCCAACTTACTATGGTCTTATATACATCGTTGCAAAGGTCTTTGAAATATCTATCATTAGATATCCATATTGTCTATATTAATGACTTAGTAATCCAGATATAGGTCAAAAATCGATGTTGCCCTGGTTTTTCCTCATATCTCAGTAATTTGTGATCCGATTTTGCTGATTTTAAATAGGAAACTTCTTGAAAGCATGTCTGACAGAATTATTGAAGGGTTTTCAGAAAATTGATTTCAACAGACAGACTGACGGACATGGCTTAATCAACTCCGCTATCTATAAGGATCCAGAATATAATATATGCAATATACAGTAGCCCAAGAAAGTCTACATACAGGAAAAATTATTATGTTACTTTAATTTAAAGCAGTTTTTTTAGTTTTTTTATGAGATATATAATAAATGTCTTATGTCGATTTTAGCAAAAACAAATTCAAATAACGACCAAAAGTTCACAGTTATTAGAGTTATTGATTCTGAGTAAAATAACGAAAAATTTATTCTCGGTCACGCCTACTTTTGGGTGGGCGGGACTATTAAGTTTCATAATATTTTGAACATTAAAGCCAAAAAAAAACAAAAAAAAATTTTCGTTATTTGACTCAGAATCAAAAAATTTAATAACGGTGAAATTTTGGAAGTGATAGGAAATCTTGCTAAACCCGACTTAAGTGATGTTGTTTTAATTTTTTTAGTGTGAATTTATTTGTTTAACAAATATATTTCACTACTTTTAACTTACAAATACAGCTTTCAACGAAAGAAATTTAATTTGAATTCTGGTATGTAGACTTTATTGGGCTACTGTATATACTTTATAGGGTCGGAAAATTATATTGTGGAAATTACAAACAGAATGACAAACTTATATATGACTTTCTCACGAAAGTGAAAGTTATAATTAGTATTTATTGTAAATAGCTTCTTACGAATACTATTGCATCTATGGTTCATCCTTCATTCTAGAACGAATTTTGTTTCCGACATATGCTGCTGCCGAAAAACATCTTTCACATTGGCAAAACCCTTTGCAAATATTTTCCTCTTGATCGTTCAGAAATAAAATGATCTATTTCTTTTGCAAGTTGCAAATCTACATTATAATTTGGTTTTGTTATTGTTCTTTTAGCCTTTGAGTAATCGAAATATTTTCATTTTGTTCGAGCTCCTCATCTGGAATAAATTTCGTATGAATATGATTTTTGACAACAACGCATAAACGGCTGAACCGATTTTATTGAAATTTGGAACGTAGATAGATCCTAACTTGGAAGCGTCAATAGTAGGGTATTCATTCGAGTAATGATCGTTTGATTAATCGAATAATTTCTTACGAATAATTATTCGAACAATTTAAAAATAACCATTTTCGAATAATTCGAACAATTTTATGTAGAATAATCGAATAAAACGAATAAATTCAATTTATTAAATTGCTTAAAATTTTTCATAATTCCAAATTTAAATAAGTAATAATGACTAACATAAAATTGTATTGTTTCTAAAATTCGACAAATAACTAAGATAAAGGGAGTCTTTTTATCACTGTATATATACATATAAATATTAATGCAAGAAGTTACAATTCTAAAAACAAGTCTTTCAAAATATTTAATTTAGGACTTGAACCCATGAAAATAAAAGTTACGGAATAAAATATTTGTTATTTAGTAAAAAATTAATAATTTTAAAATTGATTTAGAAACAGAAATTTAAGCGTCAAAACATGAACATATGCTATCGCAATATTAGAAGAATCGCAATTAATAATCAAAATATTAACTTAGATTAAAGTGGTGTTGAAAGTGATGGCGAATGTGATTTTGAAACGGTTGTCGAAAGTGATATTGAGAATGACATTTATAATAATTAGGTTGAAATAGAAAAACATGGAGTTCGTATTTATAAATGCATCAATCATGCACTATCTGACTTGAAATTAGCCACATTCAGTATCGGAGTTCAGTATTAAGTGCGAATGGTATTGCATCATTGCAAATGTAAAATTGTAAATGTTTTTGTGTGTATTTTGTTATTGGATTACGGTAAAATTTTGCATTTGCAATGATGCTAGACCATTCGCACTTAACAGTGAATACCGCTAGTGACAATGATATCAAACTTTGGACAGATTTGTGTAACTTTTGATAAATCAAAGATTCGGCAACGCACAGTGGTATGAGAAAAAAAAGAGGGAAATAAATCTGTAACTTCTAAACCCTTAGTCCAATTTAAACGAAATTTCATATGCGCAAAGAGGAAGTGTTGTCGAGTTTAAGTTTTGAACTCGGACCTCATGACGCCACCACGAGCGGGACCAGGGGTCCCTAAAGTAGGACACCTCGGGTATGTTCAATTTTAAAAATAATCATATTTCTTCGTTTATGTCCCGATTTCAAAAAACTTACATATATAGAAATTTCATTCAAATTGGACTAAGGGTTTAGAAGTTACAGATTTATTTCCATCTTTTTTTTCTCATACCACTGTGCAACGTCGAATAGTAATTTTGTATTTATCCATATTTATGTCTGTTTATTTGTTTGTTTGTTTGTAACCTTATAGGAGGATTGACCGTATATTCCTATATATAAACGAAATTTGTAATTTTATAATATATATATTTTGAAATTTTAAGTAGGCGTGGCACCCCCCATACAAAGTTAATAGCTTTTATGAAATATCTCGTAAACTACCACTGTGTATGTAAAGCTTCGCAAGATTTACTTCGTTACCATTGTGCACTGTTTACCCCAAAAAGGGCGGGATTGTCCATTGACCCATACAAAGTAAATAGGTATTTTCAAATATCCGGAATACTATAATTGGTAAAGTCTTCAAACTTCATATGAATCAATTTCTTATCACTGCATGAAGTTCAACGAAAAATAGGAGGGATGGAAACTGGGGGTGAGTCACATCCCATACAAAGTAAATAGTTATTTCTAAATATTTTGAGAACTATAATTACGATATACTTCAAACTTTTTCCGAATATCTCTCTTATAGTTTTACATAGTCTGGCAGAAACTTAGTTTAATGGCCGAGGCGCCTCCCATGCAAAGTATTTTCGAATATCTACAGAACTATAACTGTGACTCTTCAAACTTTATACGAATCAATTCGAACCCGAATGGCTCACTTATCATTTTACATAAATTGTCTGAAAATGGACGGAATTCGACCATGGGTATGGACCCTTCCATACAAAGTACTTAGTCAATTTTGAATATCTGGATAACTAAAATTGCAGGATTCTTCAAACTTTTTCCGAAACATTTTTTTTTTATAATTTTAGAAAATTTGCTGGATTCTATTAGTTATTTTCGAATATTTGGGGAACAATAATTGTGAAAGTCTCTAAAATTAGTACCAATGTACGAAGTTTAGCAAAAAATGGGTGAGATCGGAGCAGAAAGAAAATAATCTGGATAGTCTTTTAGCTTTGTCTGTATCACTTTCTTTTATTTTTGGCTGAAATTTGGTGGGATCGGCTTAGTGGGAATGACTTGTTTCATATAAAAAAAACAAGTAAGAAAGTATAATACCCTACACTAAGTAAAAGAGCAAAAACATTTTTCTTTTAAAATTTCAATAATTTATATTTTTGAGTGATTTTCGGAAGTGGGCCTTATATGGGGGCTATGACCAATTATGGACCGATCACCATTACATTAGGTCGTGTGATTTATATCTATATGAAAGTCAACTATATTGAATTTTGTGAGTATACCAACATTTTAAAGCGATTTATGCACGTTAAAGTGATTTTCGGAAGCGGGTCTATATGGGAGCTATGACTAATTATGGACCGATCGTAACAAAATTTGGTGACATGAATTTTGTACATATAAAACTTATTTGGAGCTCAATTTGTGGAGATACATTTATAAATTAAACATTTATGACCGATAAAGTCCAATTTCGGAAGGACATTTGTATGGGGGCTAGGTGAAATAATGGACCTATTTCAGCTAGTTTCAATAGGCTTGGTCCTTGGGCCAAAAATGTACCAAAATTGATGGTCTCTAAATTTTTAGCAGAGTTCATGTCAGCTACTTTTTGAGACTTGTATGCTTTTAAACCTGCATTGGTCCGAGTACTGACCTAACCGGACTGCTTTCTTACTGGAGGTATTAAGAGCTCTTTTGAAAATGCTTTCTATTTTTTTTTTTGGCTTTAAAAACATTATATGGACCATTCCTTTTACCTGAACCAGGTTTTATATCAACGGACAAATTCTCTCGGTACTGTTTAATAACATTGGAAACAGTTTGATAGCAGACCTTTGATTGTTTGGCCACCTTTTTGTAAGACCAAGTTGGGTTTTGTTGAAAATATTTAGTAATTTTAGTACGCACTTTTTTCTGGTCACTCATTTTAATCAGATTACCAATAAATGAACAAAATTTACAGTAAACATAATAACTGACATGCTTTACAAAGGTAACTTGATCAAAAAAAAAATCAAATAATACTTGGGTTAAAAGTTTTAATGAAAAACGTGTGTTAAAAATTTTACGATCTCAGTCCTTACATAGCACTCTAACTTGTTTTCCATCTAATGGTATTTCCTATTCTTTCCTAAACTAATGAACCATTGAACAAAGAAAAGCAAAAGTTATAACGTAATATTTTCTAAGAGGTGGTACACTTCCTTCCTTTTGGTGGTAATATTTTTCTTTTGTAAACGAATGGCAACAATTTTACACACGAACATTATAGTATTTTACATCATTAATACATAACAATAGAAGAATAAATGTAGGATTACATATATTTCAGGGATTAGTTAGGAATGTATATACTTATTTGTTGGTATTTACTAGAGGGAAGAACCTATAAGGATGAAATTTTCCCCAAATATTCTCTGTTGATCAAGAATGTTTGGTACTGATAATGGTAAACATCGGTCCATAAACAAATTTTACACAAACACTTGTTGCTATATAAGCTAATTTATGCATCTAAAGCTAGATACTCTGTTCAAAATTTTGAGCGAAATGCTGTCAAATTACATATAAAATATTTGGAATGAAATATATGCGAAATAATTTCGCAAAAGTTGTACACTGTTTTTATTGTGGAAAACATGTGAAATACATCTGGCAACCTTATTTTTCCACACGAAATAACATACGCAGCACTTCTTTCGCACGAAATTAAAAGCAATAGCGCCTATCGATCATTCAACAGATTTACAGTCGTAGCTAGAATGTCTTAGGATTTTATATGGATCCAGAATTTGTGGCTCTATGACCGATATATCGATGCTTACAGCCATAATAGCAAACTCAAGAAATTATTTGATGGTGGGTATAAAATGTGTCCTATTAAATATATTAAAACTTAAAACACAATTTATTGCTGAACTTGAAGTTTTTATAAACTGGACAATAATGTTATGAAAAATCCTGTCTATGTTAAAGTTAAAAACATATTTATGTTATTTTCTATATAACAAAAAACATCAGCTTTGAATACATTTTCACAGTCAAGGTCAGTTTTTAGAAAAACAATATTTTAAAAATTGTGATCTGGAAATAATCCAGCAATATGAAGAAACTTCAATTCCAAAAATAAATCGAAATCTACGAGGCAAACTAAATATTATTCTATGTTAATTTCTTGGCATTATTGCTAATTAAATAACAATGTAATTAATATCTTTATTAATAATTAAATAAACCAGTATGTTACAATATTACATCCCCATTATTAAATAAATAAATAATTAATTAATTTGTTTATTTGCAAATTATTTATAAGTTAAAGGGATCAATAAATCATTGTTTTAATATAACTCAAACTACTTAGTTAATTTGTATATAAATTGAAATAATTTTAGTAAAAATTTAATAACAAAAAAGTAATCATGAAGTGTATAATATTAATCGTGGGAGTTTTAGCCATCTTAGCTTTAGCTCAAGCCGAGGTAATGAAATTAATTTATTAAATAAAATTTAACAACTTAATATATTTAAATATATGTTTATGTGTAGGATGAGGCTGCTCAAGCTCCACAATCAGAACCGGATTCAGAACAAGCTCCTCAATCTGAAGAACCCCAGGACGATGAAAATGAAAACCAACATCATCACGAACACAGACATCATCAAAAACGTCCATCAGAACAAGAACCACAAGCCGATGATCGTCCTGATGGTAAACCACCAAAACGTACACCAGTAGGTTTCAAGATTGGACTCGGTTTTGATTTCGGCAAATAGATTTGTACTTAATTCCTTAAAAGTATAAACATATCCATACGAAATAATAACCAATAATAAATCATTGCAAAGCAATCTAATGTAATTTTCTTTATTGGAACAATTATAAGTATTGGAGTGACTCTGTTTATATGGAGCGTAAAATGTAGTGGATATTCCCAACTAAAATTAAGGTTTACTTTATTTAAAAATACAAATTCTTAAAATGTTTCTCCTAGCACTATTTGGTTGTTGGTATGTTGTTGTTGGTACCAAAGGACAAAAGATAAACTCACTGTTTATTGTTGGTGTTTTGTTTAAGCTTTGATATTTTTACAAATAAAGCTTGAGTGTCTGTAATTGTCATTCACTCTAGTGTTTTATTTGTATAATATCTTTAGTTTTTCTAAAGCCTTTTGGGAAAAGGTTTCCTGCTGATCTGGTCTAAGCAACCAGTGAAATGTGCATAGGAACTAGCTTATCCCCCAACAATAAATTTCAGTGAATTTATCAATTATTGGGTATTCAGCACACTAATTCTTATCAAAAAAATTAATTTTGTATTCCCGTATAACTTTTTGACGTTTGTTCAGGTTGATGAGTGAATTCGATTTCTAGATTTTGATATCTAGAATATAGTATATCCACTTTATGGGGTCGCAAATAAAATATATTGTTTTCTTCGACTAATTGATTGGTTTTTATTCGAAAAACAACCCTAGTTGTACAACAAAAAAACGGTGGTTTATTTGCTTTAAATAAACCGGGTACTTTTTATTACAAATAAAAGCTAGTAGTTTAAAATTGTAACAACTCTTTATATTAATACACACACACACTTATCCCCATTTTCTCAATATCTGGTTATCGTTTTTCGTAACGATAAACCTCGAATTAACATTTTTTTGTATGAGAACTGTCAGTTTATCGTCACGATAAAAAATAACCAGAGATTGAGAAAATAGGGGTTAATGTACAAGAATGCAGTGGGTGTTAACTCTAACAGCGGCTATCATAAACCCACTAACTACTGCAACCGCAGTCACTATACACACTGCCATCTTCATTCGAGTAGCCGTGATTGTTCTTAACGGTCAAAACTAATATATTCGAATTCTAGAGCTTTCGATGTTAATGTTAGCAGCTTAAACATTTAGTGTTGCCATGCTATCAACATTGTTGATAAGTTGAAGCTTCAACTGATGAACATGTTTATAAGCATAATGAATGCTGCATACAGTCGTTACAGACGGTTAAATTTGAATCGCTAATGCAAATTAGTGACAATACTTTTTCGACTTTTTAAAACGAATTCACTCATTAACCTGAACAAATGTTCTTTTTGTCCTTTAATCCAACTTACCAACAAGAAAATAGTGCTAGGAGAAACAGTTTAAGAATTTGTATTTTTAAATAAAGTAAACCTTAATTTTAGTTGGGAATATTCACTACATTTTAAGCTCCATACAAACGGTATCACTCTAATACTTATAATTGTTCCAATAAAGAAAATTATATGTGATTGATTTGTTTTGCAATGATTTATTATTGCTAGTTATTTCGTATGGATATTTTTATACTTTTAAGGAATTAAGTACAAATCTATTTGCCGGTATCTAAATGGAATCCAATGCCGAAAACTGGTGTACGTTTAGGTGGTTTATCATCAGGACGTTTATCTGTTTGTTGTTCTTCAGATTGCGGTGCTTGTTCTGATGGTCGTTTGTGATGATGTCTGTGTTCGTGATGATGTTGGTTTTCATTTCCATCACCCTGGGGTTCTTCAGATTGCGGTGATTGTTCTGATGGACGTTTGTGATGATGTCTGTGTTCGTGATGATGTTGGTTTTCATTTTCATCGTCCTGGGGTTCTTCAGCTTGTGGTGCTTGTTCTGAATCCGGTTCTGATTGTGGAGCTTGAGCAGCCTCATCCTACACATTAACAGATACATATATTAATAAAAAACGTACAGATATTATACTAAATATATTAAGTTGTTAAATTTTATTTAATAAATTAATTTCATTACCTCAGCTTGAGCTAAAGCTAAGATGGCTAAAACTCCCACGATTAATATGATACACTTCATGATTACTTTTTTGTTATTAAACTTTTACTAAAAATATTTCAATTTATATACAAATTAACTAAGTAGTTTGAGTTATTTTAAAACAATGATACAATTATTGTTCCCTTCAACTTACAAATATTTGCAAATAAACTAAATTAATTATTTATTTAAAAAGGGAGATGTAATAACATTCTGGTTTATTTAATTATTAATAAAGATTAATTAATTGCATAGTTATTTAATTAGCAATAATGCCAAGAAATTAGCATAGAATAATATTTAATTTGCTTTATATATTTCTATTTGTTTTAGGAAGTCAAGTTTCTACATATTTCTGGATTATTTCCAGATCACAATTTGTGAAATATTATTTTTGTCAAAACTGACCTTAACTGTGAAAATGTATTCAAAGCTGCTGTTATTTGTTAAATAGAAAATAACATAAATGTGTTCTTAACTTATACGCCTTTCACACTACACAATGAAATATGAATAAAATATTTTCAAACAAACGTTTGTTTGATACCAAATTTATGTTTTAGTATATTTTTATTTGGTTTTATTAATAACCAGGGAAACCAAAATATGCAAATGCATGTTTTTTCTGGTGAGTCTAATGAGCACATGGATAATATATTTACACGTTTCAGAACTATTTAAGAATTTTGGCATCGATTTGTTAGTGCATATTTTTGCATATTTTACCCTTAAATACATATTTTTGCATATATTTGTTTTAAGAGCATATTTATGTCATATTTTGCGTTTTTAGAGCATATTTTACTGTTTAATAGCATATTTTGAGTTTATCAAAAACAAATTTTGTCTTACTTATATCTTTTCACCAAAAAAAATTAAAAAACATATTTTTTTTTTTAAATTTAAAAAAACAATTCGAAAAATTTTTTTATCCAAAAAATGAAAAAACTGAAAAAAATTTTCACCTAAAAAAAAAAATTTTTTTTTTCCAAAAAATTAAAAAACTGAAAAAAAAATTTTCACCTAAAAAAAAAAATTTTTTTTTTCCAAAAAATTAAAAAACTGAAAAAAAAATTTTTGTTCACCTAAAAATATTTAAATTTTTTATTTTGAAGTATAATTAGGTGAAGGGTATATAAGATTCGGCACAGCCGAATATAGCTCTCTTACTTGTTTTAATATAAAATAAACACTATTTTAATAATAGCTCCATCTAAATATCAAATTTTAGTTCTAATTCAAACTTAACCGTTCTAAGTGTTAAAGAAATATTGTCTTTTAAATTTGCTCCTGTAACATCAGTTGATGTCGAAAGAACATTTTCTATTTCTAAAAATGTTTTCAGATCCAATAGACAACGATTTTTATTTGAAAATTTAAGTAAATTTTTTTTGGTTAAAAATTATGTAAAAGTTTGTTTTTTAAGAGCATATTTTGTAAACTTTAAAAGCATATTTTAAAGTTTTTACTGCATATTTAAAGCGCCTAAAACGCTTTTTTTAGAGCATATTTCCGGTTTCCCTGTTAATAACATTGCTGACAACTTTTTTAATAAATAATCAAAAACAAATCAAGTGCGCTTTTTTTTAAAAAAACATTTTTATAATATTTTAAATAATAGATACCACTTCTACATAACAATTTTTGTTTACAAACATTTTATTTCGTTTTAACAAACAATTTAATATAATCAAATATTTTTTTTAAATGAATATAACCCCCTGGTTATACCTGATACATTTTTATCATGATAATATTCAAAATGGTTGTCTAGATAAAAAATTATCAGGTATAGTCTCCATTTTTTAGTGTTATTGCTTCGCTATGTTAAAATTGTTAGTGCTTTTGCTTAGACAACTTTGTCTTGAAAACAAATGTCATTTATTGTTATGATAACTATTTGTCAAGTATAGACAGGGGGTAAAGTTTTTTGTTTACTTTGAAACAAAAACACTTTGACAGACTATTGGAAAATATAACAAGTAAGAAAGTATGGTCGGTCAAGCCCGACCATATAATACCCTACACTAAGTAAAAGAGCAAAAACATTTTCCTTTTAAAATTTGAATAATTTATATTTTTGAGTGATTTTCGGAAGTGAGCCTTATATGGGAGCTATGACCAATTATGGACCGATCACCTTGAAATTAGGTCGTGTGATTTATGTCTTAATGAAAGTTATTTCTGTTGAATTTTGTATATATACCAAAATTTTTAGTAGATTTATGCACGTTTAAGTGATTTTCGGAAGCGAATCTATATGGGAGCTATGACTAATTATGAACCGATCGTAACATGAATTTTGTATATATGAAACTTATTTGTAGATACATATATAAATTAAACATTTATGACCGATAAAGTCTAATTTCGAGAGGACATTTGTATGGGGGCTAGATGAAATAATGGACCGATTTCATCCAATGGCTTCGTCCTGGGGCCGAACAAATTATATGTACCAAATTTGATCGAAATATCTTCAAAATTGCGACCTCTACTCTGCGCACAAGGTATACATGGACAGCCAGCCAACCAGCCAGACGGACGGAAGGACATCGTTTAGTCGACTCAGAAAGTGATTCTAAGTCGATCGGTATACTTTAAGGTGGGTGTTAGACCAATATTTTTGGGCGTTACAAACATCAGTACAAACGCATTATACCCTCCCCACTAACAATAAATATTTTGAAAAACATACAAAAATGCTTTATGCGGATGGTTTCCAATCTTTGGCCATTTGATGGTCTGACCAAGTGTTCATGATATCAGTACTATTGCAGTCGTGCTTACATTCAAAGTTCGGTAAGTATTAAATTATAGTGATTGGTTATATTTTTAAGCGTTCTTGTGCAATTGAAGATGATCAGATGCTGAGCCCCCTATTCCGGATTCTCCTTGGGAGAAAATGTAATAAGTGGTAAGTAAGTTTTATGATCGAATAATTTTATTCGATACAAACTAGCTTAAAATAAATTTTACTTTATCATTCCATAGGTTCACCATGTTACTTGGACTCCAGTGTGCAATGGAAAGTGCACAAGTTTGAATGACAGATCACACATTATTTAAAATATTATAAAAATGTTTCACAATATCAAAATGCACTTGATTTGTAGTACATTAAGTTATGAAAATTAAAGAACAAATAGGCCTTTTTGATTATTTAAAAAGTTGTCAGCAATATTATTAATAAAACCAAATAAAAATAATACTATAACATAAATTTGGTATCAAAAAAACGTTTGTTTGTAAATATTTTATTCTGTGTGTTGTGAAAGGGGTCTAAGTTAAGAACACATTTATGTTATTTTCTATTTAACAAATAACAGCAGCTTTGAATACATTTTCACAGTTAAGGTCAGTTTTGACAAAAATAATATTTCACAAATTGTGATCTGGAAATAATCCAGAAATATGTAGGAACTTGACTTCCTAAAACAAATCGAAATCTACGAGGCAAATTAAATATTATTCTATGCTAATTTATTGGCATTATTGCTAATTAATTAATTTTTATTAATAATTAAATAAACCAGAATGTTATTACATCTCCTTTATTAAATAAATAAATAATTAATTTAGTTTACTTGAAAATATTTGTAAGTTAAAGGGAACAATAATTATTAACTACTTAGTTAATTTGTATATAAATTGAAATATTTTTAGTAAAAATTTAATAACAAAAAAGTAATCATGAAGTGTATCATATTAATCGTGGGGGTTTTAGCCAGGGTTTCGAAGAACTACTAAAAGCAGTCGCATTTTACTGAATAGTTAACTTTTTACAGTCTCATGCTTAAAAAAAAGTAACTAGTTTCAGTTTTTGATCACATGGTTACTGAAAACAGTTGACTGTGCACACACATTACAACAGCAAGCAGCAATCGATTTTGTTTTTTTCCAGCAGCCAAACGAATCAGCAGCCGCCATGTTTCAGTTTTCAACTCTACCGAACTGATCCCAGCAGTTCTAGGAGACAGTACCGAACTAGTGATTTTACCCATCATTTAGGGTGGGAGCTAGTTACTTCAATAGCCACGTGACTAGTCATTTTAACACGGGCATGTCCTAGGCAGGGGGTCAATTGTCTCTTTTTGATTACAATGGGACTGTCTAATAGCTGGTCCAAAGTAGGCAACGCATTGGATTCACAAACTGGTTACATAGCGTCAGTTACCTTGCTAGCTTTGTAACTGGTTACTTGATCAGTTACTTGACTAGTTATTTTAACACATGCATGTCCTAAGCAGGGGGTCAATTGACCCTTTTGATTACAATGTGACTATTGGATAGCTGATCGAAGGTAGTCAACGCTTGTGGTGGGTAAAATAAACTGCAGTACAAAAAAAAGTTTGAAGTGACTTCACCATAGGTTGCTAAGAGACACTAAAGTGACTATTGACTTCATGCTATGTTACATGCGATATCAGTATACTTAAGCAAAAACAAAAATAAACTGTATGAGAATTATATTAACACAATTTGTAAAAAACCAGTTTGTACGAATTACTCACAAAACGTTTAAAGTGACTACACTCTAGATTACTTAGAGACACTTAAGTGACAATTGTCTTCACGCTAGATTACTTGGGATGCATAAAGTAACCAATTGTCTTCTCTCTGCACTACAAAGTGCACACACGTGTCAAATGACCAAAATATATAAAATGGAGTCAGCCAAGTGATAAGACATTTGTGACAATTACTGTCTTTAAGGGATACATTGACTAATTGCTTAACTGCTGGGATTACACGACTTCAACAGCAAAAACATTTCTGTGTGTGCTGCTTACGCATTGTCAGTTTCGAGTTTTGTTTTTCGTACTACGCAGCGTAACAAAAACTGCTAGCTCGACTGAATAGTACGACTGGCTAGTTTGGCTGGTTGGTTAGAATTTGTTGTTGTATACACTTTGTGAAGATAGGTAGAATCGTAAGATTTTTTGGTTTTTTGTGTTTACATATCATAGAGGAAATTTAAATGTTATTATTTTCAATAGAAATAAATGGGAAATACTTATATTTTCTCTTAATTAAAAATACTGCTTATTAAAAAATAATTTAATAAAATTATTAATTAACAAATTGTAATAAAAAAATATTGATATTGCTGATGTAATGAAATTAATTTATCAAATAAAATTTAACAACTTAATATATTTAATTATATGTATCTGTTAATGTGTAGGATGAGGCTGCTCAAGCTCCACAATCAGAACCGGATTCAGAACAAGCACCACAAGCTGAAGAACCCCAGGACGATGAAAATGAAAACCAACATCATCACGAACACAGACATCATCACAAACGTCCATCAGAACAATCACCGCAATCTGAAGAACCCCAGGGTGATGGAAATGAAAACCAACATCATCACGAACACAGACATCATCACAAACGACCATTGGATTCCATTTAGATACCGGCAAATAGATTTGTACTTAATTCCTTAAAAGTATAAAAATATCCATACGAAATAACTAGCAATAATAAATCATTGCAAAACAAATCAATCACATATAATTTTCTTTATTGGAACAATTATAAGTATTAGAGTGATACCGTTTGTATGGAGCTTAAAATGTAGTGAATATTCCCAACTAAAATTAAGGTTTACTTTATTTAAAAATACAAATTCTTAAACTGTTTCTCCTAGCACTATTTTCTTGTTGGTAAGTTGGATTAAAGGACAAAAAGAACATTTGTTCAGGTTAATGAGTGAATTCGTTTTAAAAAGTCGAAAAAGTATTGTCACTAATTTGCATTAGCGATTCAAATTTAACCGTCTGTAACGACTGTATGCAGCATTCATTATGCTTATAAACATGTTCATCAGTTGAAGCTTCAACTTATCAACAATGTTGATAGCATGGCAACACTAAATGTTTAAGCTGCTAACATTAACATCGAAAGCTCTAGAATTCGAATATATTAGTTTTGACCGTTAAGAACAATCACGGCTACTCGAATGAAGATGGCAGTGTGTATAGTGACTGCGGTTGCAGTAGTTAGTGGGTTTATGATAGCCGCTGTTAGAGTTAACACCCACTGCATTCTTGTACATTAACCCCTATTTTCTCAATCTCTGGTTATTTTTTATCGTGACGATAAACTGACAGTTCTCATACAAAAAAATGTTAATTCGAGGTTTATCGTTACGAAAAACGATAACCAGATATTGAGAAAATGGGGATAAGTGTGTGTGTGTATTAATATAAAGAGTTGTTACAATTTTAAACTACTAGCTTTTATTTGTAATAAAAAGTACCCGGTTTATTTAAAGCAAATAAACCACCGTTTTTTTGTTGTACAACTAGGGTTGTTTTTCGAATAAAAACCAATCAATTAGTCGAAGAAAACAATATATTTTATTTGCGACCCCATAAAGTGGATATACTATATTCTAGATATCAAAATCTAGAAATCGAATTCATTCATCAACCTGAACAAACGTCAAAAAGTTATACGGGAATACAAAATTAATTTTTTTGATAAGAATTAGTGTGCTGAATACCCAATAATTGATAAATTCACTGAAATTTATTGTTGGGGGATAAGCTAGTTCCTATGCACATTTCACTGGTTGCTTAGACCAGATCAGCAGGAAACCTTTTCCCAAAAGGCTTTAGAAAAACTATTATACAAATAAAACACTAGAGTGAATGACAATTACAGACACTCAAGCTTTATTTGTAAAAATATCAAAGCTTAAACAAAACACCAACAATAAACAGTGAGTTTATCTTTTGTCCTTTGGTACCAACAACAACATACCAACAACCAAATAGTGCTAGGAGAAGCATTTTAAGAATTTGTATGTTTAAATAAAGTAAACCTTAATTTTAGTTGGGAATATCCACTACATTTTACGCTCCATATAAACAGAGTCACTCCAATACTTATAATTGTTCCAATAAAGAAAATTACATTAGATTGCTTTGCAATGATTTATTATTGGTTATTATTTCGTATGGATATGTTTATACTTTTAAGGAATTAAGTACAAATCTATTTGCCGAAATCAAAACCGAGTCCAATCTTGAGACCTGCTGGTGTACGTTTTGGTGGTTTACCATCAGGACGTTCATCGGCTTGTGGTTCTTGTTCTGATGGACGTTTTTGATGATGTCTGTGTTCGTGATGATGTTGGTTTTCATTTTCATCGTCCTGGGGTTCTTCAGATTGCGGTGCTTGTTCTGAATCCGGTTCCGATTGTGGAGCTTGAGCAGCCTCATCCTACACATAAACAGATACATATGTATATTTAAATATATTAAGTTGGTAAATTTTATTTAATAAATTAATTGCATTACCTCAGCTTGAGCTAAAGCTATGATTGCTAAAACTCCCACGATTAATATGATACACTTCATGATTACTTTTTTGTTATTAAACTTTTACCTAAAATATTTCAATTTATATACAAATTAACTAAGTAGTTTGAGTTATTTTAAAACAATGATTTATTGATCCCTTTAACTTATAAATAATTTGCAAATAAACAAATTAATTAATTATTTATTTATTTAATAATGGAGATGTAATATTGTAACATACAGGTTTAATTAATTATTAATAAAGATATTAATTACATAGTTATTTAATTAGCAATAATGCCAAGAAATTAGTATAGAATAATACTTATTTAATTTGCTTTATATATGTATTTCTATTTGTTTTAGGAAGTCAAGTTTAAACATATTTCTGTGTTATTTCCAGATCACAATTTTTATATTGTTTTTGTCAAAACCTTGACTGTGGAAATGCATTCAAAGCTGCTGATATTTGTTAACTAGAAAATAACATAAAAAAGTTTTTAACATGAACATAAACAGGATTTTTCTCTACATTATTGTCCAGTTTAAAAAAACTTTAAGTGCAGCAATAAATTGTGTTTTTGAATTTTTAGAAATTATGTAGGACACTTTTTATACCTGCCATATATGTATTTGATGGTGGGTATAAAATGTGACCTACATAATTTCTTGAACTTGTCATTCTGTCTGTAAACATCGATATAATGGTCGTAGACCAATGATGTTCATTTCATTGTGCTTTCGCGCTGAGTAACAACACATCAACGTTGCCACAAAGAAAATATTTTTCCTACCAACATACACTCTAAAACATACCAAATTCTGTCCTATCCTACCAACAATTTAATTTTAAATAAATATAAGCATTTGATTACACAGGGCAACAAAATCATTTTGTTGCTATTACATGTGGGTTTGTCATAATGCAATAAATCTGAACAATTTCTGCCGATTTCGATTTTTCATGATTTTTATAAAACAAAACAATTGGATATTTTTACATAAAAAATATATATTTTTTTCAAAATTCAGTCAATCGAAAGAAGAAGCATTACCTACTCAGTTTTATGTATATCAAACAAAAAAGTAAAATTTTGTGAAAATGAGCGAATACTTAATTGTGAATAAATTCGAAAATAATTAATCGGTTTTTATATATCTCGTTAAGTTGCTATTATATTAGGGTTTGTCATAAATTATGTTTTCGTTCTGCAGCAGCAGAACTATGTGGAAGTGAAAGTATATTAAAAATAAAATTACATAAGTCACTATAACAGAGTTCATTGAATCCATCTTTAAGTGTGCTTACATTTTCCCGAATAAATTTATGCGAGCATTAATATCTAAAGAAATATCACTTAGCCCATGCAAATTCCATTATTTATGTGGGAGCAGTGATTTAAGATTGTTTTGAAACATACAATGCAAAAACAGCTTCCATTTTTCTCCTGCAACCAATCAAAAAGTTGAATCCACTCACTCCTAAATTTCCGCTTCGTTTTGCAACTTTATTCACTATAAAAAAGTAAAATTATAGATATTTTATTCATATTTATTTTCTATCATTGCCGTTTGATGTTTGGTTTTCTCCATCAGCATCAATTGCCAGTCTTGGAGTTTTTTAAAGATATCTTAAAATACTACATATTTTAACTATTAAATAAAATTGTAAAAAAAATAACTTTTTTGCGGCCTTTTGTTTAAGAAATACAAGTGTTTGTTTACATTTAATTTGCACTGACACTATGATTTTGATGTTTTTCATATAAATGCAAAGATGTTATACATTTAACGGCGCTAAGTTCAATAATCAGGTTTTTCCAACTATTTTATTTCACACATGTTTTTTATTTGTTATCTTTAAATTTAAAAACTATAAATTTTAAAAATATTAATTGTATTTCCTACCAAAAAATTAAAAAAAATTGAACAAACCAACCAAACTACCAATCGTTGTACTTGTAAATAAAATCTACCACTTTTGGTCCAATTGGACCAAAGCGGCAACGCTGCAACACATATATTCTTATTCTCTTTAAAAGAGCGTAAAGGCTGGGTTAGCCGACCGTTGATGTAATGTAACCGTAATGTTGACTTAACGTAACACTTTAGTGCGATTATAGAACATTAAAAACGTGTCATATGTTTTTGATATAAACAAACAAATTTAAACAGCTGTTTGAAAGTGTTATCAACACAATTGTTTTAAATACTGTTCAAGCGATTTTATAATTTTGTTCTGCGATTTTAAAAAAAAATATTAAACTTTTTTGGTAATAGTACTTACATATAAACCGTATTTTTTTACACATAATGGCCCATAATCATAGTCAGAAATAAAGTATCTTTTAATAGAAATAAAGTCGTCTTTACTTAAGAGTGGACCTTAGATCTACCATAGACACGTTAAAGTATATTTTTGACGTTAAAGTCGACTGTAAATATAACAGCTGGAGCTGTTATTAACTCATTTAACAACAGCATCAGCTGTTCTTTGCCACGTAAAAAAGTTCGGCAAAAAGTAAAAAAATTAAGTTACAAGAATTTGGCAGAGATTTTGCAATTATTGTTATCAGTTATCAATAAAATTAGTACCAAAATATTCTAAATATGATATTATCTTATCTTTTCCATTTTTCCACCACAAAAAACTTTTTTTCTTTAGTTGTCCCGGTTACTTTTATTGTTTACCTATTTTGGTTTTTGTTTTAATTTGTTTTGTTCGAAGTGACTTCATATATGTTTATATTAACCCATTAGGAGACAATTATAAATATTATTTATTACCTTGTCATACAGACTTTATTTATTAAAGGCCCGATAACTTAAAAATTAATTAATATTGTATTGTACTTTATACTAAGGGCCATTATTACAACTTGCCTTTATGTTCGTAATAGTAATAAAGGTAACTTTAAGGGTACCTTTTTCTATTGCTTAAATTTTCACCTTTCACTATTTCGAACATAAAGGCAAGTTGTAATAATGGCCCTAATTTGTTAATTTAATTTGTTTATACAAAATATTAATTTAATATTTTCAAACTTATTATTACTTTCGACTATTATTAGTATACATTTTATAAATGCTTGTATGAACTAATTTGTATAATAAGTAAATATTACCATAACAATAAAAAAATTTTGTTTTTAGTAAGAATTGTGCTAAATTTCCCAATTATTGATAAATTCACTGAAATTTATTGTTGGGGGATAAGCTAGTTCCTATGTCCCCTTTTACAATGCAGAAATTGAAAGGCAGACATTTTTCTCATTCTCTTTTGAACTAACCTAAACCTGTGTAATACACACTGTACCTCTTCAACACCTCGCCTTCAAACTTCGTCTGTCTATCTTTCAATGTCTGCATTGTAAACGTAGACTATGCCTTTTTCCCAAAAGGCTTTAGAAAAACTAAAGATATTATACAAATCAAACTATAGAGTGAATGAGAATTACAGACACTCAAGCTTTATTTGTAAAAATATCAAAGCTTAAACAAAAAATCAACAATAAACAGTGAGTTTATCTTTTCTTACATTTTGTTTTTTATTTATGTATTTATATTATTGAAATATTTAAAACATTTTTAGAACATTGAAAATATTGTTAATCGTCCTGAGCATAAGTATTTTTTATACAAGACTTTTAAAATCAACAAGTTGACAACACCGTTAGTAAATGTCACGTTGATACGTAAAGAAATTCTGTTTTAACAGGTTCAGACGTTACAGTTACGTTACATTTTGTCACTATAACTGCTTTAACTAATTTACACACAATAGAAACGATCAGCTGTTCCGTTCCGTTAAGGTTACATTACATTACAGTCGGCTAATCCACCCTTAACAAATGTCAAATTTTTTTCAGAAATTCATTAAGCATTGTTGTTGGTTGGTTTTTGGACGAAGCATAGCAAACACACGCGTTTCAATTACAATTGAACACAAAACAACAAAGTCAGAAATATATGTATATATTCTTTTATTTCCTTAAAATTTAAATTACATTCATTTAATAAATTGGTTATATCTGGCAAAAATTCTAAATCTAAACATTCTTTAATTTGTTCTTATTTTAAGTGTTTGACATTGTGTTTGCTGGGTAGCTCTCTCACAAATACATCTTCATTTTTATTTTTGAACATCACTGTCGTAGACCAACAAATTCTGGATCCATATAAAATTCTAAGCTACATTTGTAAATTTGTTCTTATTTTAAGTGTTTGACATTGTGTTTGCTGGGTATCTCTCTCACAAATACATCTTCATTTTTATTTTTGAACATCACTGTCGTAGACCAACAAATTCTGGATCCATATAAAATTCTAAGCTACATTTGTAAATTTGTATTCGCGTACTTTTCAGTAAAAAATATCCAGTAACTTTATTTTAGAGAGTAAAAATAAATTACTCTCAATCTGAAAAATTGCAAAAAAAAAGTACGCGAACAACAATTTGTAAAAATAAGTTGTATTTTATTATAAATTAATTTAAAACGTTTGTTTTGGGCTATTTTACTTCTTTTCTTTGCAAAACTTGTAAATTGTATTAATTTTCAACTTTTTAGTTTTGTTTGCATTTGCAACCATGTTTTAAACGTTTTTTAAGTTGATATTTTTTACTGGACAAAAAATATCCAGTAAAAAATATCATGTTCTCTATCTACGAACTGTCACTTTTAACACTCTCTTGCTCTCTCGTTACAAGTTTTTAAAAGTAAACGAACGGAATCCCGTAACGTCCAGTGATAATTTGTACAAATTATTATAAATTATCAAGTACGCGAACACAACTAATAAGTTTCATTTCTAGAAAATATTAGTGGTAAATTTTACTTTAATAGTGGTAAGCAGTGTTGCCAGTTTAGCTTTTTTGAGGCTAAATTTTGCCTTTTTATTTACTCTTTAGCCTCGAAATTTTGGTTTTAGCTTTGTGGCTTTTTTCTAGACTTTTTTTAGTTTAAAATTGCCTTTTTTGAAATTAAGAAAGGGGGAGTAGTTGTAGGTGTATAAAATACTTTGTGTTTTTTTTATTGAAAAATATTAAGTTTTCATTTTCTTAATTAATTTTATTAATCATATTAGTTTTCAATAATTTTCATTATAATTTTCAATTTTCAACATCAAACAATAAAATTTTGTAATTCAAAAATAAAACTGGAATATTGCATTTTTAATTTTAAAGAATATAATTATTATTACTACAAAATTTATATTAGTGAGCCATTTTCATTTTAATTCATTATTGTTTTTCATTTAGCTTTCAACATACTCAATAATTGTGCAGTATTAAAAGAACATATAACAATTGCCAATATCAAGTGCTTCAAAACGAAATAGAGTATTTTTTATCTGAAAGCTAAAATGTCCAGCAAATTCTCTTTCACATTATATTCATCGTTATATAATGGACAAGAGTCCCTATAATAACTCTTGAAGGCTTGTGATACTCGATGGCTGTCAATAGCCGTTAAATGTATTGTGGATCTATGCTTCGAGTTAAAATCCATTTTGGTTTAATTTTGTCAAACCAGCAATGATATAAAGCCAAACATTTAAATGATTAATATACTGATTATAATTTGGAGTACCATTTTCATTTGAAAGCAATTGAGAGGATACCACAAAGTTGTTTTCTGATTTAAAATTTCTTCTACATAGTTTGTGTTTTGAAATTGTAATACAATGCATGGAATTTGATCCATTATCGTCCCCAATTGTAAATTGTTTAATTTTTTCGCAACATTTTCCACACAAGTTTGAAGAATGAGAGATACAATAAAGAACAGTTTAATTAGTGAAGATTGTATAAGCTCATAGGGCTACACTAATTTTTGACAAACGAATAAAAATTTTGACAAACTTAAAATAAATAAAAAAAATTACAAACTAAAATATGATAAGATACATAGTTGTGAATTTGTGTTATTTTATGTTTATTTATGTGCTGTTTTTCTATAGCGAACGAGTACTTTGAGTGGAAATTTAACATGTGTTTTGTTATTGTAACAAAAACAAAATGCATGTAAAACGTCCACTCAAATCACTCGTTCGCTATAGAAAAACAGCACATTAATTTGTAAATCTATATACATACATAATAAAAGTGAATGTGTATATATGTCTATATGTTGATGTCTATGGCTGACCAGATTTGCTTGAAATTTTTAGTGTATGTTTCTCTATATCTGGAAGGAACAATAGGATACCTTTTGTTTTGAATTTTCAAGTAGGCGTGGTACCTCCCATACAAAGTAAATTTTAAATATCAAATATTTTGGAATCTATAATTGCTATAGTCCTCAAATTTTGCATGAGTAACTCCACCGTTTGTATAAATATTTGAGGCAAAAATGTAATAAAAGTAGTAGTCACAGAGGGCGTGGCACCACCCATACAAACTAAATTTCTAAACTAAAATTCATATCTATTTGTATAATTGTGATATGTAAAGCATTGAATATTTGTATGAATTACTTATTTAGGCAAAAAATGGGCAAACTAACAATAGTGGGCGTGGCACCTCCCCTAGATGTGATGACAAATTATATATAGGCAAAGCTATAGCAGCTATCAATATTAATATTTAGGACAGAAATGCGCGGACTACCAACAATATGAACTAAATTTTAAAATTATTATGTATACATTATTATGTATGTATGTATACATCCCCCTTATATACATAGGGGGGATTTCACGTCAAGTGAACCAACTTTTAAAACCGATTCCGATCGGGATGAAACCAAGGTTAGACCTATTGGATAGTAATTCAGGCACAATTTTTCAACAAGATCGGTCAGGAACTCTCTGAGTTAGAATGGTCAAAATTTTACATTTTGGCCAAACATGTGATTTTTCTCATTCATGTAATTTATTACCTATTGTTCTTAGCATAATGTGTTCCAAATAGTTTAGATAGCTATTTCTTCAATCTTTCGAAAAAAAATATTTAAAAATAAATAAAAAAATTTTAATATTCCGAAATCAAAAACTTTTTTTTCAAAATGGGCCCTTTTTTTCTTAAAATAAAGCTTAGATATTTTCCTTGAAGACCTATTTGGTCGCTTAGTGGGATGCGAGTTTGATATCTATCAAAAAAAATTTTTTGTAACTCAAAACATGCTATTTTTGACTTTTTTGCAAAATCAAAAACTTTGTTGACTTTTTTCAAAATGGACCCTTTTTTTAATTTTTTTTTGCTCAAAAGAAATCTTGGATATTTTCCTTTCAGACCTATTTGGTGGCTTAGTGGGATGCGAGTGGGATATCTTTCAAAATAAATGTTTTGTAACTCAAAACATGCAATTTTTCACACATTTTGCTAAGAACAATAGGTAATAAGTTACATGAATGAGAAAAATCACATGTTTGGCCAAAATGTCAAATTTTAACCCCCTCTAGCTCAGAGAGTTCTGGACCGATCTTGTTGAAAAATTGTGACCGATCCAATAGGTCTAACTTTGGTGTAAATTTCATCCCGAACGGAAGACATCGTTTTTAAAAGTTGGTTCACTTGACGTGAAATCCCCCATATATAAAAGTCAATGTGTGTTTGTTTGTATGATTGTTTGCGTATTTGTAATGGCACTCGACTTACAGTAAGGAATCTAATCGGGCGACCTTTGTAACTGGGAAGTATTGCTGCACGTATTCCGATTGTAACGAAACGCCATTGATTTTAATCGATTTCAGTTTCCTATTTGCTTAGCATTTGCAATGTCAATTGATAAAGCTGAAGTCTTTGCAAGTTTGCGGACTAAGTCTAGAAAATTTGCATGTTCGCGAGTGGGTAAATCCACATAAATATTGTATATCCTAAGTCATTAGACAACAAATAATTAATACAAAATTGTATATATTAAACATTAAATACAAATATGTTTTGTGCTAAGCTTTTCTATTTTATAGCAATTCACATTAAGCTTAGAAAATATGAAATAAATAATTTACTTTTTATTACATTAGAAACTAATTTTAGATAGACTAACTATATTATAAAGCATTACGCTACGGGTAGCGAAGCACACCGGGTTTTAGCTAGTCCTAAATAAAATGCAAACATATTTAAACAGACTGGAAATCGTATGTATAAATTCTTGGTATATATTTTGAATTTTCTAGATAGTTATCAGAATTTATCAGAGTCAAAAGATATTTCATTTGGCATAGCAGAATTATACAATTTTCTCACCATAGGAAAATTATAATTTACCATAGTAATTTGCTATCGTTTGGCACACGCTCATAAATAAATATAAAACTAAATTCTTAATTTATAAAATTTTAGCTTTTTTTGGCTTTTTTAAAGCGGTTTAGCTTTTTTCTGGCCTTTTTTTGAAGTCAATATAGCTTCTTTTTTGTCAGCCCCTGGCAACACTGCTTATTACCTATTGTTCTTAGCAAAATGTGTCCCAAATAGCTAAGATAGTTCTTTTTTTTCCAATATGGGGCCTTTTTTTCAAAATTTTTTGTTTTGCTCAAAAGAAAGCTTTAAGATAATTTTGGTCCCTTAGTGCGATGCGAGTGGAATAAATATTAAAATAAATGTTTTGTAACTCAAGAAATACAATTTTTCATTTTTTTTTGGCGAAATCAAAAACTTTTTCGATATTTTTTTTAAAAAATGGGCCCTTTTTTATTTTTTTTTGTTATAAAGAAAGCTTACACTGAAAGAAAAACGCTTCGTAACCCCAATGAAACTTTTACGTTAACCTGTTTACGTTAATGCAATGAAAAGTTTCGTTAATGATATGAAATTTTACGTTGTATTTACGAAAATTACGTTAATATTACGATTCAGCCAAAATGAGTATTTTTTGGCATTTCGTAGAGTCATTGATGCTACGAAACTTTTTACGTTAATATTACGTAAAACTTTAACGTGAGATTCAATGTATAAATTGAATAACGAATGTGTCCCAAATTAATTTTTTGGAATAAAAAAGGTTTAATTGCAAATCCTAATTATTTTTGTGTAAATATAGTAATATTTGTATGAAATACAGCACCCCTTAAAAATTCAATGAAATATTTACGTAGCCATAATGAATTTTTTGTTTTCCATTTTTTTGGATTAAATATTGAAAAATAAAAAAAATAAATTATATAAAACAAAATTATATATAAAGGAATCGAATTAATGTAGTTTTTATACCCTTCAGCTTCGTGAGAAGGGTATATATAAGTTTGTCATTCCGTTTGTAATTTCTACATTTTTCATTTCCGACCCTATAAAGTATATATATTCTGAATCCTTATAGATAGCGGAGTCGATTAAGCCATGTCTGTCTGTCTGTCTGTCTGTCTGTCTGTCTGTCTGTCTGTCTGTCTGTCTGTCTGTCTGTCTGTCTGTCTGTTGAAATCAATTTTCTGAAGGCCCCAGATATCTCCGGGATCCAAATCTTCAACAATTCTGTCTGTCTGTCTGTCTGTCTGTCTGTCTGTCTTTTTTTTTTTTTTTTTTTTTTTTTTTTTTTTTTTATAGGTAGGTGTAAATCTTGCATAGATACCCGGATTGGCTCGGGTTATGTCGGATTCTTACCGACTAAAACCACCTCCTTTCTCTTCCATTTACCCTGCGGAACTGTCTGTTACGATATTACCTCGCAAGGCCGGACAGACTTAAATAGTCTCCACCTCTATTTGTCGCGAAATCTTTCTCCCCTTTTCTTCAATTTCAAGCTTTTTGTGGATACTTTTCAATAGGCTACATATCGCATCCCAGTTTTCCCTTTTTTTAAGCATGACTTCGATTATGTTATGTACATTAAGGCTCACGCCGACACGATTTTCCGCGCATCTGCGCTCTTCTTCAAATCTTGTGCATCGGTATACAACGTGCTCAGCATCTTCTACAAAGTTTGGACACCGGGGGCAGTTCGGTGAGATGTCGAGTCCAAATTTGTATAGATAACTCCTATATCCTCCATGTCCACTTAAAAACTGCGTTAGGTAGTAGTTTACTTCACCATGCTTTCTATATAGCCATGTCTCAATTTTTGGTATAAGTCTAAAAGTCCACCTTCCTTTGCGGCTTTCTTCCCATCTCGTCTGCCATAATCGCACAGATTTCTTTCTTTCTGTGTTTGAAATTTGATTGCCGTTTGATGTTCCCAGTCTCTTTGTTTCATACACGCGTTTAGCTTCGTCCGCCAGTATATCAATTGGAATCATTCCAGCTATGACGAGGACTGCTTCGTCGGATGTTGTTCTATATGAACTACATACTCTTATGGCACATAGTCTATACACCGAACTCAATTTTCTTTCTACTGATTTTATTGACAGGGATGTGGACCATATGGGAGCTGCATATAATATCGTTGAGCTAACTACTGTTGTTATTAGTCTTCTTTTGTTTTGTCTAGGGCCTCCTACGTTGGGCATCATTCTTGCCAGCGCTGCTCTGATATTGGACGCTTTACAACATATACTATCTATGTGGGCCTTAAAGTTCAACCTTTCATCAATTATAACACCGAGATACGTGAGGTGAGGTCGAGACGTAATGGTGTGGTTTCCAATTTGTATGTTTATTTGTTCTCGTTTGCGATGACTGCTTATCAGCACGACTTCTGTTTTGTGTTCCGCTAATTCTAGGCCACATGATTTCATCCAGGAACCTATGACGTTTATGGTCTCATTCGCCACTAGCTCGACTTCGTCGATATACCTTGATGTAACGGTAACTACAATGTCATCAGCAAAGCATATTGTGTTTGCTTCTTCATTTATTCTCAGATTCAGGACATCATTATACATAATATTCCACAAAAGTGGCCCTAGAACGGAGCCCTGTGGAACTCCTGAGGAAACTGCGTAGATGTCTGTCTGTCCGTCTGTCTGTCTGTCTGTCTGTTGAAATCAATTTTCTGAAGGCCCCAGATATCTCCGGGATCCAAATCTTCAACAATTCTGTCAGACATGCTTTCGAGAATTTTTCTATTTAAAATCAGCAAAATCCGTCCATAAATAACGGAGATATGAGCAAAAATCCGAGACAACCTCTGAAAATTTCATCAAAAAACGCAATGTATTGCATGCTTTGACAAAAAAACAACAAAACGTATGGTTGGATGTGCAAGCTTTGCGTATTTTGTTTTTTTTTTTGTGTTTTGTTTCTTTTGGCGTTGTTGTTGTTTTTTATACAACTAGCCGTTTGTTTGGTTGGTGTTGGTTTTTTTTGACAAAAAAACAACAAAACGTATGGTTGGATGTGCAAGCTTTGCGTATTTTGTTTTTTTTTGTGTTTTGTTTCTTTTGGCGTTGTTGTTGTTTTTTATACAACTAAACTTTTGTTTGGTTGTGTGTTGGTTTCTTTGACAAAAAATCAACAAATCGTATGTTTGAATGTGCATGCTTTGCGTATTTTGTTTTTCTTTTGGCGTTGTTGTTGTTTTTTATACAATTAAACGTATGTTTGGATGTGTGTTGGTTTCATTGCCTTGCGTATTTTGTTTTTGTTTTTTCTTTTGGTGTTCTGTTTCGTTTGGCGTTGTTGTTGTTTTTTGTGTTCTTGATAAATTTAGGATGCTGTAAGCTGAAAGTGGGCAATGTACATACATACCTATATACTAATTATAAAAAATAATGATGCATCCACAACAAAGGTGAAGGGTATATAAGATTCGGCATAGCCGAATATAGCACTCTTACTTGTTAATATTTAAATTGCTTAGTTCTTGTTATTTTGCTAATATAACAAATTGTCATTAATGAGACGAAAAACGCCAAAAATTATGTCATTTTACATTAATATTTTAAACAAGTTTTTTAACAATCACGTAATTATGACGAACGTTTAATGAAACCATGTCATTAAATTAATGAACTTGTAATCCATGCAACGTAATGTGTCATTGCATTTCTTTGCAAACAAATCATAACGGAACTTTATGGCAAACATATTTTTAATGAAAATTTGTAGTAAATACAATGATTTTATCATTAATTTAACGTAATGTGTCATTCAATAAAAAAAAAAATTAAGTATTTAATATAATAATAGTAAATACAACGATTCGGATATCAATACAACGTAAAGTTGCGTTGTATTGAACGTTTCTTAAAGAAATAACGGGACACAAGAGAATGTTGATGCTGATGGACACAAAGAAAAATAAAATAGAGTTGGAACATAATGTGGCACGTTCAAAAAAAATACAACAACAACATAAATTGCATCATCTTCTGTTTTTGAGAGTTTCTTTTTATTTAATTTTAGTTTATTTTAAACAGTCAAAGTTTAAACAGATAAAGTTTCTTAACATCAATGAAACATGTCGTTATACTATTAATGCAAAATCGTTAAATTAATGATTTTTTTCATATTAGTATTGAAAGAGATTCATTAATTTAATGAAACCCTTTCATTATATTGACGAAATTGTATCATTGGTTTAATGATATTTGTAAACACGTATGGTGACGTTATTTATATATTCTATATTAATGACATTATTTCATTATATTTACGAAAATTTTGAGATTAATGAAACATTTTTCGTTAATGCAATGACACCGGTAATCGGACTGATTTCAAGAACAAAATCATTAATATAACGTAGAAAAACGTTGTATTTACGAAGGATGCGCTTAGTGGGATGCGAAATGTTTTGTATCTCAAGACATACAATTTTTGTGTTAAAACTTTTATTTTGATAGATATCCCACTCGCATCCCACTATGCGACCAAATAGGTCTTAAAGGAAAAGACCTAAGCTTTCTTTTGAGCTAAAAATAAATTTAAAAAAGGGTCCATTTTCAAAAAAAAAGTCAACAAAGTTTTTGATTTTGCAAAAAAAGTAAAAAATTTTATGTTTTGAGTTACGAAATATTTATTTTGATATATATCACACTCGCATCCCACTAAGCCATTAAATAGGTCTTCAAGGAAAATATCTGAGCTTTATTTTAAGAAAAAAATTTTTAATTTTTTTAAAAGATTGAAGAAAGAGCTATCTGAGCTATTTGGGACACATTTTGCTAAGAACTATAGGTAATAAGATAAATCGATAAGAAAAAACACCTGCTTGGTCAAATTTTGACACCCTCTAACTCAGAGAGTTCTCGACCGATCTTGTTGAATAATTGTGTCTGAGTTACTATCCAAAGGAACTAACTTTGGTGTAAATTTCATGCCGATCGGAAGACATCGATTTCAAAAGTTGGTTCACTTGACATCAGTGTTGCCAATTTAGCTCTTTTTGGGCTAAATTTAGCCCTTTTCAATCTTGTTTAGCCACAAAAAAATTAATTTAGCCTTTAGCCTTTTTTCTAGCCTTTTTATTTTCATTTAGCCATATATATTTACTCTAATGAAAATTATATATTTACTCTAATGATCTGAAATTTTTGCTGTTGAAAATTAGTAAAATCAGTTCAAAAAAAATGGCAGGGATATTATGTCAAAAATTAACTAAAAATGTTGAACCAGTAAACAATTTAAGCACATACAAATGGTTGGACCTTCCATACATTAAAAACATGCCATAACTGATATAGAGAAAATGTACGTTATTTAAATAAAAATTGTTAATAAATATGTTAATGTTTAACGCGCGAGTCCGGGCGTTTATAAAATCATATATAGGGTTAAAGAGAATACTTTTAACTTTATCTGAGCGATGTATTGACGTAAATATAGTACTTTAACAAATATTTTATAACACATGACATGATCATTTTTATCTGATCAAATATAGAAAATTAACTTTTTCCAAATTTAAATTAAATATTTATGTTTACATATTTTGGCTACCTTAGTTTTGATATGTTTACTAACTAATGGCAAAATTAATGTTTTTGCCAATGAAAATCAATTCTGTCCGGCGACGTGTATAATTTTTAGAATATTTTTTTTCTGCATTACATGAGAGGCATATTTGCCATATATTCACTTATCAAAATATTCTCCATCGAAGTTATCACAAGGGATTACTTTATACATAATTTGTCATATTAATAAATTTGCATAGGAGCATTTTGCAGGCCAGGTGATAAATACGAGGCTTTAAAAATATCGGCATATGATATACGTGTGGACCCATATTAAGTTATTTTAAAGTTAAGGATCAACATACAGGAATAAATATTCTTATTTTCTTGCATTTGAACGTGTGTTATATTCATACATTTTTGTTTGTCTATTCGGCATAGCCAAATGTAACATTCTAAGTTGTTTTTTGTGTCAAATGTATGTATTTTTTTAATTAAAAATTTTAGCCCTTTTTTAGCCTTTTTTTAGCCCTTTTTTAGCCTTTTTTTCTAAGTATTTAGCCCTTTTTGTTCACCATGAATTGGCAACACTGCTTGACATGAAGTGCCCCATATATACAAAAGTCGTGTCACTAAATTTTATAACGATCGGTCCATAATTACTTATAGCTCCCATATAATGCCACTTCCGAAAATCATTTTAATGAGTGTAGATTTCTTAAAAATATTGGTATTCAAATAAAATAAAATTCAATACAAATAGGTTTCATATACAGTAATTTTGACTTACCTGCACAACCAATTTTGCACGATATTTTGTACAGGTAAGATAAAAATGCAGTTAACCTAAACATAACGACAAATTTGTTATTTTATTTTCTCATTTTTTCAAAATCGTATTTGCCTTATTTTGTTTTGATTTAATTTTGTATTAGGCAGCTAAATGAATTTTTTTTTCATGAAAACCAGTTATAGCTTCCAAAAGTATTATGCACTTATCTTAAATGTGCAGGTATGAACAATGCTTTAACGAATTTATATGGAGTTTGGTAAATAAATATATAAAGCACAAGTTTTGTGCACTTATATGCAAAATGCTATTCAGTGAAAGGCAGGTAAGTCAAAACTACTTTATACAAAAGCCATGCCACCTAATTTTATTGCGATTGGTCCATAATTATCATATGGTCGGGCTTGACCGACTATACTTTCTTTCTTGTTTATACTATGTATCTTCACTTGAGGAAAACTTTTGATCCAAACGTATTAACTTCTTGTTAAGAATATAAATTAATTGTTAAATTTCATACGTTCTAATAGGAATTTCAATTACAAATTGCTGAATTAGATACAATTTTTTTTGTACATTTGAAATAAAATATTTTCTGCGTAAAATAGTCTTTCTAACAATTGTTATATTTCAGCTGTTATACCATCATATTTAGGTGGAGGGTATTTAAGATTCGGCACTGCCGAATATAGTACTCTTACTTGTTCTTTTTCATTTGTTTCAGCTGTTATACCATCATATTTAGGTGGAGTTTATTTAAGATTCTCTCTTACTTGTTCGTTTTCATTTGTACTTGTGTATAATGTGTTAGTTATTGTATTGAACACCGGTATGTACATTACCCCCTGTCTATACCTAATAAATTTTTATCATGATAAACTTCAAAATGATTGTCAAGATAAAAAATAATCAGGTATAGTCTCCATTTATTAGTATTATTGCTTCGTTATGACAATATTGTTAGTGCTTTTGCACAGACAACTTTGTCTTTACAACAAACGTCATTAATTGTTATGATAAATATTTGCCAAGTAAGATGGTAACTGTCTTGCTCAAATACTTCATATTGGGGGGTATACGGTGAACTTTTTTTTTGCTTGTAAGGTGGTACACTCTAATGTACATGTTTTTATACCCTTCATTCCGTTTGTAATTTCCAATAATTTTACGAGCCTATAAAGTATATTCTGGATCCATATAGATAGCGGAGTCGATTAAGCCATGTCCGTCTGTCTGTCTGTTGAAATAAATTTTCTGAAGTCCCCAGATATCTTCGGGATCCAAATCTTCAATAATTCTGTCAGACATGCTTTCCTATTTAAAATCAGCAAAATCGGTCCACAAATGACTGTGATATGAGGAAAAACCAGGACAACCTCGATTTTTTACCTATATCTGGATTACTAAGTCATTAATATAGACAATATGTATATCTAATGATAGATATTTCAAAGACCTTTGCAACGACGTATATAAGACCATAGTAAGTTGGACCTACAATGGGTCAAAATTGGAAAAAATTAAAAAAAGATATTGTTACGTTTTAACCTTTTCAAAACGTTGGTTTATTTTCTTTAAATAAACCGGATACTTTTGATTGCAAATAAAAGCCGTTTAGTAGTTTGAAAATTGTAACAACTCTTTATTTATTTAAAATGTACAACAACAGAATTAAATAGTCACTCAGTGTTTTTTTTTTATACACGCTTATAAATTCGCAGAAATACAGACACACTTTATAATGTACACGAATTCACTTGAAAAATACAGCTTTAAGGCACTCAGTTGATGTTTATTCGAATAGCGTCTCTGATAAACTGACTAATGACTGCACTCTAGATTGTTCTTTAACTGTCAAAGCTCGTATATTCAAAGCCTAGAGCACACGCCATCTCTGGTGAACTTTCTACACTGTTCTTTAACTGTCAAAGCTCGTATATTCGAATTCGAATAGCATTATGCAACTTTAAATCTGCTATTAAAATCGTTATATTTGAATTCAAATACAATTTCGTAACACTGCCCACCGTTTAAGCCTGATTTACGACCTTTATTTTAGATCTCGGGCTATTTTCATTCTGTATTCTGTACACCACGTCGTTTAATTTCTTAATCACCTTGTATTGTCCATCCCAATGGGTTTGTAGTTTGGAGACAGTCCTTTCTTACGTTTTGGGGTATACAGCAGTACAAGTTGGCCTTCATTAAATCCCTCAGAATTCGCTGCTCGATCGTATATGGCTTTCATTTTGTCACTGGTCATTTTTATTCGTCTGCGTACGAATTCATGAAGTTCGTTAAGGTCATCTTGCTCTCGGGAAGTGTTTTCATTATTTTTTGATGATGGCTTAATACCGAATTCTAATTCACCAGGCAACTTGAGTTCAGGTGTTCGAGAGGTTGAGTCATGAACAGCTGATCTGTATGCCAATAGAAATGTTGGTATGTGTTCATTCCAGTCCTTCTGGTGTCCACTGACTACTTTTCTTAAATATTCCTCCAGAGTGCGATTGAATCTTTCGACAATCAGATTGAGGATTTAGTGGAGCTGTTCTGGTTTTTCTTATTACGTTTAAATCGCACATTTCCTTGAATACGTCGGATTCAAAATTTCTACCCTGATCCGAGTGCAACTCCAGTGGAACACCATAGCTGCACACCCAGTTGTTCACAAATACGCTTATAACCATTTTAGCTTCCTGATTGGGTATTGCATATACCTCTGGCCATTTTCTGAAATAATCCATAACCACTAGAACGTAACGGTTTCCAGCACCACTGACAGGGAAAGGGCCTGCTACATCCATCGCAATCCGCTCGAATGGCGCACCTGAGTTACACTGCTGAAGTTGTCCACGACTTCTTACTGGGCCCTTCGCTGCTATGCATTGAAGACAATTGGCTACCCAATCGGCTACTGCTTGCTGACAACCCACCCAATAAATACGTTGTTTTAGCTTCTCTAAAGTTTTTGTCACACCAAGATGACCACCACTGGTACCGTCATGAAACTCTTTCATTACTTCGTTTATTTTAGAGGATTAGATTTGTCACTGTTTTACCAGCAGCACTTTCCCATATGCGGTATAAGCAGCCATTTAACAATTGTAGACTATTCCATAGGGCCCAATATGATTTCATCAGTGGACTTTCGGCCGATATTTCATTGCGGGCTGGCCTTCTGCCTTCTTCTTTTGCCGATATTATTTTCGCCAGTATGGGGTTATTTCCTGCGATACAAACCAATCTGCATTGGACTCTATATGCATTAATCGAACGTCAATGACACATTCCTTTTCCTCGGCTTTTGCGCAATGCTTGCATTCCACGTTGCAAGGCCGTCTTGAGAGCGCGTCCGCATTGCTGTGTTTCAAACCCTTCCGGTGCTCGATGCTAAAGTCATAGCTCTGAAGCCGCTAAATCCAATGAGCCAGTTGCCCTTAAGGTTGTAATTGCAACAACCACCTGAGACCAGAATGATCGGTTCCCATTTCTCTCAGGCTTGGAAAGTATTCGGCTGTAGTAGCCTATGACCTTTTCCGCCCCGTTGATCACCTGCGAAAGTATCCATTCCGTATCCACTCACATCGCTGTCTAGCACAAACTTTGCCCCTGGGATGGGATAAGCCAAAATTGGAGCTGTACACAACCATTCCTTTAACTGAAGGAATGCCTGTTCTTGAGATTCACTCCCAGGAACGCTCGCGACTTTTGCGTTAGCTCATGTAGGTTTGCGGCAACACTGGCAAAATTCGGTACAAATCGTTGGTAGTACGTGCAAAGGCCTAGAAAACTGCGCAATTCGTGAAGATTTCTCGGACGAGGTCAGTCCTTTACGTCTCGTATTTTATCCTCATCTGTTGATATGCCGTTTGCTGTTACTGTTCAGGTGTTCATCGAAAGACTTCCCCATGACAATTATGTCATCGGGGTACACCAAGCATGTCTTCCAGTGAAGTCCTTTCAACACATGTTCCATTAAACGCTCAAATGTGGCTGGAGCATTGCAGAGTGTGCTAAAGGCAGTTTTCTCCTTGTCTTTCTCTGAAATCTCTACCTGCCAGTAACCACTTTGCAAGTCCAATGTGGAGAACCATTTTGTTCCAGCTAATGTATCCAGGGTGTCGTCAATTCTTGGTAGCGGGTAGCTGTCTTTCTTTATGCGGTCGTTCAGCTTTCTATAATCGACGCAAAATCGAGTGCTACCGTCTTTCTTCTTAACTAAAACAAAAGGCGAGCTCCAAGGACTTGAAGATGGTTTGATAACTCCATCCCGATCCATTTCGTTAACCATCTCCTTCACCTCACTTCGTTTTGCTAGATGAGTATTTATTTGATGCTTTACTATTGCCGTTCTATCTTGGCTTTGACTTTTTAAGGCGAAGACCGAGGTATGTTTCTTCAGAAGCTGTTTGGCCTTATTTCTATTGGGCGGCGCTAATCCTCCTACCCATTTCCCCACATATTCCGCTAGCAGCTCGTGTTCTTTGATGGATTTATTGGCAGGTTCCGGGTTTTTCTCGCAATTGATTACTGCCTCTGCTGAAGTGCATTGACCTATTTCGGAATTTGGCTTAACGAGTTTTTCATAGCTGGACAGGTTAAGCACTCTTACAGGAACTATTTTGTTGTTGTAGGGTTTAACGAGAGCTTTTGCTGTTATAAGATCACTTTTTATTACTGCTTGTTCTAGCACCCACAAACTGTTGTCCTCACAATCTCACTCCATACAGGCCCATACTAATGTTTCTGACTGTGGTGGTAGTCTCTGATGCTCGACGGTAACTAGCTTTCTTACTTGAGTCCTATTTTCATATCCCACGTCAAGGGGTATTTCCACATTATGCCAAATCATAACTTTTTGTCCCATATCCAAAGTAATGCCGTGAGTAATCATGAAATCAGCACCAATGATTACTTCGTCATCAATATCGACAACAATAAATACATGATTGACGCTAACATTGACAATGGTTAATTTCACACAGCTCCCCAGTAGCTGTGCGCAGACTTACCCCACGTAATGGTTCAATTGTGTTTTTGACTAAATCGGGCTTGACGATGGACTGCAACGCTCCTGTGTCTATAGTAAAAATGTGCTTCTGACCGTTGATGTATCCACTAGCCGTAAGATTGTTATTTTTCTGCTACATTACTGATATGGAGATTGTGGGGCCTCAGATGTGGGAGCTGGCTCTTGTCCCATAGTGCTAGCTCGTTTTAGTTTAAAGGTGATTCTTGTGACGATTGATGATTTGACGGTGCTTTGCAGTTTCGCTGAATATGACCAGATTTACCGCAATTATAACATTTTACTCTGGCTTTGCTATTCTTATCATTAAACGCCTCCAAGACAATTTTTAATTCGTCGACTATATTTCTCTCATCTTCAGCAACAAACTCGATATTGCGCACCTTGCATATTTGCGGTTTTGAAAGTATTTTCGCCGTTTCTTGCGCCAGTGCAAATGATACTGTATCAGCAAATGATGCTTTCTATGTAGCACAAACCGCATGTTTTATTTCAGGATCGCGAATGCCATTGACGAATGCCTCTATCTTGATATGGTCCAAAAATGGGTAGCAAACGCTCGATTTCCAACGCAAAATCTTTTAGCGTCTCATTGGGTTTCTGCACTCTACCACGCAATTCCATTCGGTATAATTCTTTTTTATGTTCGCCACCGTACTTACGTTGTAGCGCCTCCATTATGTCATCATAACAATTTCTGTTGCTCACTGGCACGCTTTCAAGAAATACCGCTGTATTTCCTTTTAAAGCCAAAATCAATTCGATAGCTTTTTCTTCGTCTTTCCACATGTTTCTAATGGCAACCGTATCAAATTGGAACATGAACACATTTATTCTACTCGATTTTTCTGAAATAACTCGCACCGGTCCGTCTTGGCATTGAAGATTATTAATTTTCATTTCCAGATCGAGAAATTTATTATCAACTTCTTGGCATTGTTTTTCTAGGCCGTTCTCTAATTCGGACAAGGTTATCTACTCTGCTGTTATAACCACACAAAGTTCTTGAAGTTTCTCGTCTGTAGCTTTAGAAGTTTCTTGAATGGTTCTAGAATTTTCGTTCAATTTCGCTTCCAACCTTGAAATAAAAATATAACATTGAATGCGTGCATATAAAAAATCCAATTTTTTATATCCGGTTCGGTCCTTTTAGAAAAAGAAAAATTTGTAATGAAAAGAGTTGATAATTTTAATTCATGATACAACAATATAAGGTACACTCAGTAAAAATAAATTCGCAATTATACATTTCTTGTAACGTCAAACAAAAGAAAATATGAAAAAAATCAAAATCAAAGTTTGACTTTATAGGGCTAAATATTGAAAACTCTCCCTAGTGATTCTACCTTCTACGATTATTGTATCATGATTTTAATTTATTTTTTGTTTATTTAATAATTTATTCATAGTTTTAAATTTGTTGGTTTGTTACATATGTATGTATAACTTTCAAATATATTCTATTGTTTACATATTTGATATAACAAGGAAAAGGAAAATAGAGAACAGGAAACCAAATAAAATTATATAAAACCAGCCACTTAATTATTAAATGTTATGTGTTATTATGTAGTTTTGTTAATTATAAATAAAAATATGATTTGGTAAATTAAAGATATAGGATTTTAGTCGTCTCAGTTCTATATGTGCAGAAATTTGTAAAAGGTAAGTTGTTGGCAATATAAAAACAGAGGGAAGGACCTAGAAGGATGAAATTTTCCCCAAATATTCTCCTTTGCTCTGGAATGTTTGGTATTTAAAATGGTCAAAATCGGTCCATATAACAAATTTGGCAAAAATAATTATTGCTAATAGCTAACTTATGAGTCCAAAAACTAAAAGACAAACTTTGTTCGGGCTTACCACTATACATATTTTGTTCTTGATAATGTTTAATATTAAGCTTAAATTTACCACTGATATTTTCTAGAAAAGGAACATATTACATCCTTTCCATAAACATACATATATCCTTTCCTCTAGGCCATATCGATCATTCAACAGATTTACAGGCGTAGCTAGTCTTAGAATTGTGTTTGGACAATACCCTCCCCACTACACCAATATAGTGGGGAGGGTATTATGCGTTTTTGCAGATGTTTGTAACGCCCAAATATATTAGTCAAACACCCAAGTAGATCAACTCGGAATCAGTTTCTGGGTCGCGCAGAATACCGGTCGCACAAGGACGGAGCCTGTTGAAATTGTTTGAAATCGGTCCATTATTTCACCTATTTATCGGTCTAGGGTCGGTCAAGCCCGACCATACTTTCTTACTTGTTATAAAATGGTAAAAAAGTGTCCTACATAATTTATAAAATCTCAAAACACATTTTGTAGCTGAACTTGAAGCTTTTATAAACTAGACAATAATGTGAAGAAAAATCCTCTTTATGTTAAAGTTAAAAACATATTTATGTAATTTTCTAGTTAACAAATATCAGCAGCTTTGAATGCATTTTCATAGTCAAGGTCAGTTTTTAAAGAACAATATTTTAAAGATTGTGATCTGGAAATAATCCAGAAATATCTAGAAACTTGACTTTCAAAAATAAATAGAAATATACAAAGCAAATTAAATATTATTCTATTCTAATTTCTTGGCATTTTTGCTAATTAAATAACTAAGCAATTAATATCTTTATTAATAACACTATACAACAAAATCAATTGTTTTCCAAAATTACAAGGTCAGACCATTAAATTTTGTATCGGCGTTTTGAAAGTTTACATCTAAATTTCATTTGAGGGGGGTTAAAGTTTCCCAACTCTGGCACATTCTTATTGTTAATCGGCATAAGAAACCATGTGATCCTTACATTTTAGGTTTAAATTTTGTTCAGCAAATTTATGTAAAACTAGCTGACCCGACAGAAAAAATGCTTGTGCTCGATTTGTGAGAAGCGGTTTGAAATGTCTTGCAACAACAGAATACATGTAAATCAATGTACATTAGGGTATTCAGTTAATCGGGTTTCTTGTTTAATCGGTTAACCGAGCAAATAATTAATCGGGGCTTAGATTTATTCGGTTAATAATCGGTTAATTTAAAATTATTCGATTAACCGAATAATGTCTATTTTAATTTTACATTGAAAATACAACCACGAATTTTGTGTACAAAACCATAAAAAACAAACAAAACAGAACAATTCAACCAAAAAATAATAGCAAATAAGGTATTTTAGATCCTTTTTGTATACAAAAAACTAAATTTTTTTTTAGGATTTTAGTGAGATCTTCTGAAATAATGTTTTAAAAAAAGAATATAATTTAATTTTTTTCCTCTTAAACGATTTTTTTCTTTAGATTTAATAAAACTTGACTTGGAAAAAACTCTCTCGATGATTGTAGATGTTGGAGAAATCGAAAGCATGATAAAGAATATCCAATATCTCAGCTTTTTTAGTTTTTTCTAAGCATATCAAATATTTCGTTATATCATCGGATTGTTTTAAATATTGAATACTTTTGATAGTTTCGTTAAGTTCTGCCCATTTGAAAGTATTGTAACATGAAATTTATTGAATATTTAAACCTTGTTTTTATACTTAGGTTTATTGTATTACTATGTAATATTATTTTGGCCAAATTGGCTTTTTATTACTGAATAAAATAAAAATAAAATAAAAAATAAACATGTAAATGCAAACAAAGTTTCAAATACATGTAAATTAAATATGTCAGTTGTTATTCTCACTAAACATTTTTCTTAGATGTTTGAAAAAATATATAATTTTAAATTGAAATTTGTATTTGAATTGAAATGGAAAAATAAATACAAAAAGATATGTTAAATAAATTAAATTATTCGAACAGTTAACCGTCCAAAATTAATCGGTTAACCGATTAACGGTTAATCGATTGAATACCCTAATGTACATACATATTTTGAGTTTTTATATAAGTAATACAATGTTGTTCAGAAATATGAGTGATCACAGATCGAGCTGCTGTTCTTGATTTAACACTTATTGGCCAAGTTATTAGCGAATTTATATATTTGAATTATTATATAAAAAATCGATTTTTGTTGTGAAATATGAGTGATCACAGATCGAGCTCTTTTTCTTGATTAAACGCTTTTTGGCGAAGTTATTAGCGAATTTAGATATTTTGAGTCATTATATAAAAATTCGATTTTTGTTCAGAAATGTTAGTGATCACAGATCGAGCTCCTGTTCTTGATTAAACGCTTGTTGGTCAAGTTATTAGCGAATTTAGATATTTTGAGTCATTATATAAAAAATCGATTTTTTTTCGGAAATGTGAGTGATCACAGATCGAGCTCCTTTTCTTGATTAAACGCTTATTGGCCAAGTTATTAGCTAATTTAGATATTTTGAGTTTTTATATCAAAAATCAATTTTTGATCAGAAATGTGAGTGATCACAGATCGAGCTCCTTTTCTTGATTATACGCTTATTGGCGAATTATTAATGATTTAAGATATTTGGAGTTTTTATATAAGTAATCGAATTTTGGTCTGAAATATGAGTGATCACAGATCAATGTATTTTGCAAATGTATTTAATACGTGGATGTATTAGAGGACGTGGACAATTTTTATTTCAATCTGTAAAATTAGTAATTACATTTTATTAGCTCTAGGCAATTCCACTTCATTACCATACAATGTCCAGCATATTTCAGCGATAAGCGAATGAATGCTTTTTAATTTATAGCGTTCTTCAATGGGTGCGCATGTCTGATGAAATTTTTGACCAAAATTCAACAAAAACTTATTTTTTAAATTCCCATATGGATTACTTTGGGAAAATGTTGTCAACAGAATCTGATGAACATGGTGAACAATTTCATCATATATGCGCAGTGTGCACCCATTGAAGAACGCTTATAGCTGAAATATGCTTGACATTGTATGGTAGTGAAGTGGAATTGCCTAGAGCTAATAAAATGTAATTACTAATGAATATTTCCTATCCAAATTTGCTATCGAAGGTAAAATAATAGAGATATTAGTGATTTTTAGTTAAATTTGAACAAAAAAAGACCCATGCCTTGAGGATTTAGAGGGTTAACATATTCTACAAAAATGCTCTCCGTAACATTTTATATAAATTTACCCAGCAAAAATTTTGTGAATTTTTGTAATGACAACTAGTTATTTCATGCATTCTTTTGTAAGGAGTGGTGGTTACCCAGCACATTATTTTATTTACTAGAATAAGTACTTATTTTTATACAGGTGGTAATGAACTTTTGCATTTAGCACAGCTATCTAGTGTGTTTGACTGGAAAACGGGAGGTTAGTGGTTCGCCACCTGTCAAAGCCATTAATTTTTTTGTTCATATCATATTCATTTATATGTTGATATTAAAACTATTGTTAACTTCCAATAAAATAACTCGTACATGGAGCAGTGAGTTAGCAGCTTGACTATCAAACACAAGCAAATAATGTGACTGTTCGATTCCCACACAAGGCAATATTTTTTGTGTTTTTTTTTTAGCTACATATTCTTGTTGTGAATTTACTACTTATTTCTCAACTGATTGTAAGTACATTTGTAAGCTTGACCCCTGAATTTTTTAAAAATCTCGAACAACGGTAAGTAGTGTTTCAGTCAAATAATAAGTAGTTATCGCTTTGCTCCAATTATACTTGCTGGCTTACTAGGTAAGTAAAGTTTTTGCTGGGTAATGAACACATTTTATACCTAAAATGTACGGATCACATGGTTTCTTATGCCGATTAACAATAAGATTGTGCCAGAGTTGGGAAACTTTAACCACCCCTGAAATGATATTCAGATGCAAACTTTCAAAACGCCGATACACGTGTCTTTCTTTTTTGTCTCCTCTATCAAAATTTATTGGTCTGACCTTGTAATTTTTTTGGTGTTGTACAGTGTAATTAAATAAACCAGAATGCATTGCAATGATGCATTTATTGTTCCTTTAACTTATAAATATTAGCAAATAAACAAATTAATTATTTATTTAATAATGTAGATGTAACCATTACTAAATAAATAATTAATTAATTTGTTTATTTGCAAATATTTATAAGTTAAAGGGAACAATAAATGCATCATTGCAACGCTTTGTTTTAAAATACATCAAACTACTAGTTAATTTGTATATAAATCGAATTATTTTTAGTAAAAATTTAATAACAAAAAAGAAATCATGAAGTGTATCATATTAATCGTGGGAGTTTTAGCCATCTTAGCTTTAGCTCAAGCTGATGTAATGAAATTAATTTATTAAATAAAATTTAACAACTTAATATATTTAAATATATGTATGTATGTATCTGTTTATGTGTAGGATGACGCTGCTCAAGCTCCACAATCAGAACCGGATTCAGAACAAGCACCCCAAGCTGAAGAACCCCAGGACGATGAAAATGAAAACCAACATCATCACGAACACAGACATCATCACAAACGTCCATCAGAACAATCACCTCAATCTGAAGAACCTCAAGACGATGATAATGAAAACCAACATCATCACGAACACAAACATCATCACAAACGTCCATCAGAACAATCACCGCAATCTGAAGAAGCCCAGGACGATGATGCTGAAAACCAGAATCCTCACGAACACAAACATCAGCACAACCGACCATCAGAACAAGAACCCCAATCTGAAGAACCACAAGCCGATAAACGTCCTGATGGTAAACCACCAAAACGTACACCAGTTTTCGGCATTGGATTCGATTTAAATTTCGGCAAATAGTTTTGTACATAATTCCTTAAAAGTAGAAACATATCCATACGAAATAACAACCAATAATAAATCATTGCAAAGCAATCAAATGTAATTTTCTTTATTGGAACAATTATAAGTATTAGAGTGACTCCGTTTATATATAGTGGATATTCCCAACTAAAATTAAAGATTACTTTATTTAAAAATACAAATTCTTAAAATGTTTCTCCTAGCACTATTTTCTTGTTGGTATGTTGGATCAAAGGACATAAGGACATTTGTTCAGGTTGATGAGTGAATTCGATTTAAAAACTTGAAAAAATATTAACATTTTTTATTTTATATTTATTATAATAATAAGAGTTGTCTTTCGAATTAAAATTAATCGAAGAAAACAATATTGTTTATTCGATTAAATAAAATTGTTCACTTTAGAAAAAAAAAATACAATTCTTCTATCGAAAAAATTTATCTTCAAGCTAATATTTTTAAAAATATTGAAGAAAAAATCGTCATTCTTGCTATTTATATATATTTTATTATACCCTTTACCATGATTGGCAAGGGTATATATAGTTTGTCATTCCGTTTGTAATTTCTAAATTTTCTATTTGTGACCCCATAAAGTATACAAAGCTCACAAATAACTTTCATACATGATTGATACTTCAATATATCCACTATAGTCCACCTTAGGTTGCTATTTAAAATCGAGAATATTGGCTTAAAGTATATAATATTCGACACAGCCTAATATAGCGCTTTTTATTTACTTAGATTTTAAATATTAATATATTATTACGAAATTGCACTATCAATTTGAATTTAACATGTCCATCAGTAGAAGCTTCTAATTATCAACAATGTTGATAGCACTCAGTTCTTAGCATTTTTTGTAATGCCATGTTTTCACGGCAGTCTGAATTACTTAATTCGCGTTTTGAATTACGATTGCGAATCAACCTGTTTACACGACAACATTCGTAATTCAGTTTGACATTTATTTATTTCTTCTTCTTGTTTTTTTTCTTCTGTTTACATGTTTTGTTTATTTTGTTTGTTTGGTGCGAATTTTAAATTTGTAATTTGGCAATGGATAAAAAAGGTAAGTAAAAACATAAAATTGTAGCATTATTAATTAAACAAATATAATTTATTATTTTCATTATTAGAAAAAAGAAAAAGGAAGCAAGTGGGACCAGGGCAGCGAGCGGGCTTTATTAGAGGTGTGGGCTGAAAGAATGGCAGAGCTGCTACTTCTACAAATGAATTTAACATTTTAATCAGACTTTTTATTTCTTTTAAATTATTTATTTAATACAAAAATCTTTTTCTTTATTTTGTTTTGTTTTGACATTTTTGTTTGGACAGCTGATTTTGATACATAAATAATCGATAAAAATTAGAGATGACAGTCATTCGTTCGTAATTCATAAGGTAATTCAAACTGAATTACGTACGAACAAGGTAATTCGCACTTGAAATTTTGTATGGCGAATCATGTAATTCAGTTCGTAATTGGGGGTTGAATGACGAATGAGAGCGTGAATGACGAATAATGCCGTCGTGTGAACATGGTATAACTTTGGCCAAATGTTTAATACAAAATAAAGAAAAAGATTTATGTATTAGATAAATAAATTAAAAGAAATAAAAAGTCTGATTAAAGTTAAATTCATTTGTAGAAGTAGCAGCTCTGCCATTCTTTCAGCCAACACCTCTAATAAAGCCCGCTCGCTGCCCTGGTCCCACTTGCTTGCACTTTTTCTTTTTGCTAATAATGAAAATAATTAAATTATATTTGTTTAATTAATAATGCTACAATTTTATGTTTTTACTTACCATTTTTATCCATTGCCAAATTACAAATTTAAAATTCGCACCAAACAAACAAAAAAACAAAACATGAAAAAAAAAACAAGAAGAAGAAATAAATAAATGTCAAACTGAATTACGAATGTTGTCGTGTAAACAGGTTGATTCGCAATCGTAATTCAAAACGCGAATTAAGTAATTCAGACTGCCGTGGAAACATGGCATAAGCTGCTAACATTAACAATGAAATCCCAAAAATTCGAATATTCTAGTTTTGTCCGTTAAGATTATTCATGATGCTACTCGAAAGAAGATGACACTGTGTACATACATTACATGTAATTTATATCTTTTAAATGTATTTGATATTTGTGAAAACTTAGGACTTGAAGATTGATATTTTAATAAAGTTAAATAATTTTATAAATTTTTGGGACGTCATTCACCTTAAAAACTAAAAAAATTATAATATGGTGATATTCCACGAATAAAAATATAAAATTTGAATTAATGTAAAATGTTAACCGTTAAAGATATAATAAAATTTGGAACTAGAACTAGACTCAAATGTCCCTAAATCAATGGTATTATAATATTTTGATAAAACGGAGAAAATATGTTCCAAAAACTGAGATTTTTTTAGAAAAGTGCCTACTGTCACGTTATTTACAGTGTGATAGTAAAAAAGCTTTGTAATTATTTAGGAAACATAAATGGTTATACAAATATGGAGCTCTTTCGTGGATCGGTACTTTGCCTTTTAAGAATTTTTTACTCAAATCGAAATTTTGTTTTAAAAATTGGCCAAGTTCGGATGGGTCTAGGGGGAGCTATGTCTGCTTAAGTGAGCCAAATTTGACTTTACACGCTTTTGCATTAAGTTATTTTTCCGGATCATATAAAAATTGTATATAGACCCGAGGAAATTTTTTTTCTACAAAAGAAAAAATATATGGGCTTTTTTGGGAAAACACTTTTCATAGGAACAAGATAACTGTTAACAAGTTGTTTTTATTTTATTTAGAATTTAATCGCCAATATATTTGATATTTTAAAAATAAATTTCGACCCTCTGTAGGCCCGCCTCATCTAAAAAAACATAAAAAGATCGAGCAAAATTAAAAAAAAAAATAATCAATAAACCAGAATATCTCTTCAAATAATAAAAATTACCTACACATGTAAGCGTATTTTTAGTAGATCTTCCCAAGGACTATTTATATTAATATTTATATATTTGTAATTAATTTTAGCTCATTCGGATCATAAATGGAATTTTGGCGTATTTTCAACTCGAAAATCCCTTAGCTCCAACCATATGAAATTTCGCAACAATATCTCTAATAGTTCCCGAGATACTGAATTATTTCCAAAAAAAAACTTTTCTAAACCACTGTGCAACAGTCGGATCATAGAGAATGACATAGAGCGGTAACTCTCCAGTCAAAGATCTAACTCAGTTGTCAGAAACTTAAGTGGTGATAATGTATTAGCAGAAAAAACTATGCGAAAACAAAAACAACACTTGTAGGTGATTATTTTGAGTAATTTTTTTGTTTGAATTTTTTTCTTGTTTCCGCTCTATGTTACTCAATGAGTCGGATATCGGGACAGGAACAAACATTAATTTTAAGCATTTATACATAAAAATGTGTAGACAAATATTTATTATTTAAATTTTGTGTCGGAATATTGATTAATTTAATTTTTTTTGGAAAATACCCTAAATTCAAATCAAAAACAACAAAAATTTTAATTAAAAAATTGTGTACAATAATTTTTTCTGTGTATAGTGGTAAGTCGGATCAAAGTTTGGTATTTTTATAATATTTGGGTTGAAATCTTCTCGAAACAATGAAGTTAGCAAAATTTTTTTAATTTTTTTACTAAGTAAATGAGTTCTAAAAAAATTGTTGCTTAACAAAACGTACAACACTAGAGTAAAACGAAAAATAATATTTAATTTCAATGTGTAATTTGTTTATATATTAGATCAGGATTAAAAACATTCATTTAAAATATTTTCGTTTAAAAAAAAACGCATAAGAAACATACTTTTTAATTTTGTTTTTAACAAAACGTACTTTTTTTTCTTTATTTTTTAACAAAAGGTTCTTTTTCCGATATTAAAATAGTTTTATATCAAACATCCTTAACATTTAATGTGGCGACTTATGGCAGTTAGAAGTATCTATTGATAAGTAAGAAACTTGGTACTATTATGCTGTTTTTAAGGGGGCGAAATAAATAAAACTCAATTTTCCAAAAATTGGAAATGTGCAAGAAAGTACCTTTTGTTCTTTGGCTCCTCACATATTATTTTCAATGAAATATCTGAACAAATATCCTTTTTTGTCCTTTGATCTATCTTACCAACAACAAAATAGTGCTAGGAGAAACATTTTAAGAATTTGTATTTTATTTTATTTTGGTCTTTGATAACCATTATAAAAGATTTTTATTTTTTTTGGTCTTCTGTAAACATTATTAGGTATTCCATAATCATTATAAGTAACCAACAAGATTTTTGGTCGCATGGACCTGGTTTTCTTGTATTTTAAAATAGACGGAGAAAGATAAATCGATTCAGAATTTCATAAGAATCAAGAATATTTATGATTATTTTAAAATGTGCAATATATGGGAGCTATGACTAATTATGGACCAATCGGCATACAATTAGGTGACATGGCTTCTGTATATACGAAACTTATTTGTGTTAAATTTTATTTGAACACCAAAATTTTAAGAAATCTATACGCGTTAAATGGTTTTCGGAAGTGGCTCTTATACGGGAGCTATGACTAATTATGGACCGATTGTTATAAAATTTAGTAGTGAGAGTTCGACTTATATAAAACTTATTTGTACTGAATTTGGTTTGGATATCTATATAACTAAGATATTTATGAGAGCTAATCTATTTTCAGATAGGACAATCGTATGGGGGCTAGGAGAAATAATGGACCGATTCTAACTAAATTCAATAGGCTTCGTCCTTGGGGCACTATACGCTACATCACTATGTTGGTGTAGGGTATAAATATTTGTAATGGCTGTGTCTGTAGAAGACCTAAAATGGATATCAAAGACCAAAACAAAAATCTTTTATAATGGTTATTGAAGACCAAAAAAAATAAAAATCTTTTATAATTATTACACTGTACAACACCAAAAAAAATACGAGGTACGACCAATAAATTTTGATAGAGGAGACAAAAAAAAAAAAGACACGTGTATCGGCGTTTTGAAAGTTTAAAGTTGAAGTTTCCCAACTCTGGCACAATATTATTGTTAATCTGCATAACAAACCATGTGATCTTTATACTTTAGGTATAAAATGTGTTCAGCAAAGTTATGTAAAATATTACGGAGAATATTTTTGTAGAATATGTTAACCCTCTAAATCGTCAAGCCATGAAAATTTATTGGTCAGACCTTGTAATTTTGGAAAAAATTTGATTTTGTTGTATAGTGTTATCAAAGACCTAAAAAAATAAAAAAATTTCATAAGATTATCAAAGACTAAAATTTTTTGAGTTATTTATAATTGTTATTAGGGACCAATTTTTTTAACTTATTTTTTCTATAACCAATTTTATTCATATTTTAAAGAAAACTAATATTTGGTGGGATATCCCTTATGTTTTAAAACTGATTGCATATAGTTAACCATTTTTTTGTATATTCCGTCGTTATCTTCTGCCATTCATGTTGGAGTGCATTTTTTAAGTCCTGCTTATTAGTTATCTAATGCTTTCTAATATTTCTCTCAAGAAAACTCCACAAATTCTCCATAACATTGATATTTGGTGGTTAAGCTGCAGTTTTAAAGATGTGGGGACTGTTACAAATAAGCCATGTTCGTACAAGTTGTGGCGTATGCTTTGAGTCATTGTCCTGTTAAATCCTAAAATCATCTCTTTCTCAGCACTTTGCAATAAATTACACTGTCCAACAAATTGAGACTTTTTGATTGGAACAGAATAGCGACCCTATAATTCTGAAAGGGCATGTTGAATAGAGCATTTTTGTAGAATAAACTTATAGTCCAGCTGGTCTGAATTTTTTTTTACAGTGGAAAGTTTTCATTTTTTGATCGAAGGGAGCAGTATACTAACTGAAAAAATGTTGTAAGATAATATCTGAGAGAATTCTTAGGGTCAGAGTTATATTATGGAATTTTATGGGGATCATTTTTGTGGAAGATCTTAACCCTCTAGCTCTTCTCCTTAGGGGTCAATTTGACCATTTTTTCGAGAAAATGAAAATACGAAAATTTTTGCCGGAAAATTTCAGTGGGTGTCACCACTTGGGTCTCACATTTTTTAAAAAAACCGCCAAAAACCTATTTATAATCCGAATGAGCTGATATTTAAAATATAATATAGCCCTAGAGAAAATCTACAAAAATATATATACTTATGTAGATTATCACTTTTAGGAGTTATTTAGGTTTATTTATTTACTTTTTTTAATTTTGTTCGATCTTTTTTTAGTTTTTTTATATATGTCGGACATACGGTGGTTCGAAATTGTTTTTTTAAAATATCACCTATATTCGCGATAAAATTTCGAATACTATAAAAACAACTTCCTAACATTCATGTCGTCCCTATAAAAAGTTACACGCATCCAAAATTGGTACATATATAAAAGTCCCTATATATTTTCTTTTTTGGAACACATTTTCGACGTATTAGGAATTTTGGTATTTGAAAATAAAAAGTGTTAAAGATTATAATTGCATTGCTTTAAGGACATTTGGATCTACACTATTTCCAAATTTTGTTATAATATCTTTAGCCGTTAAAATTTCATATTTTTGTTCATGGAAAATCCCAATATTCAAATTTTTTAGTTTCTAAGGTAAATGAAGTCCGAAAAATTCATAAAATTATTTCATTTCACTAAACTGTTAATCTTCAAGTCCTAAGGTTTCCACCAATACCAACTACTTATACAAAAAGCTTATATTTCTTCATCAGGAGCTCCACAAACCTTGCTCCCTTTTGAAAAATTTTAACGTTTTTTTATACATACTAATATTCCATGCAAAATGTGTTTTTTTGAAAAAAACGTAAAACAATACGGCCATTTTTACATGTTCCAACTTTGGATGCGTGTAACTTTTTATAGGGACGACATAACTGTTAACAAGTTATTTTTATAGTATTCGAAATTTTATCGCAAATATTGGTGATATTTTAAAAAACAATTTCGAATCACAGTAGGCCCGACATATCTAAAAAAAATGGAACAAATTTAAAAAAAATAAATAACTCTTGACCTAAAAGTGATAATCTACATATGTATGTATATATATTTTTTGTAGATCTTCTCTAGGACTATTTATATTTTAAATATCAGCTCATAAATAGATTTTTTGTGATTTTTTTAAAAAATGTGAAACCAAAGGTGGCGTGTAATCTTGCGAATTAAGCTTAAAGAGCTTTATTTACAACATTGGAATCTTTGGTGACCCTACTGAAATTTTCCGGCAAAAATTTTCGTAGAATATTTGAATCCTTAAATGTGCTTTTGGAAAGGACTTTATTTGATTTTCTCAAAAAAGGGTCAAATTGACCCCTAAAGGGTTAAGATCTTCCACAAAAATGATCAACATAAAATTCCATAATATAACTCTGACCATAAGAATTCTCTCAGGTATTAACTTACAACATTTTTTTCAGTTAGTATACTGCTCCCTTCGATCAAAAAATGAAAACTTTGACCCACTGTAAAAAAAATTCAGACCAGCTGGACTATAAGTTTATTTTACAAAAATGCTCTACTCAACATGCCCTTTCAGAATTATAGGGTCGCTATTCTGTTTCAAAAATGCTGTTAGACAGTGTTATTTTTCAATAAGTTAAAATATACATTTTTGTCCACAGTGTCATCGATAAATACTAAATTCCCGACCCCAGTTGGTGACATGCATCTCCATACCATGATATGGCCTCCATCGTGTTTACAGTGACACGTAGATTTTTGAGTCGCAACTTGTACGAACATGGCTTATTTGTAACTGTCCCCACATCTTTAAAACTCCAGCTTAACCACCAAATATCAATGTTATTGAGAATTTGTGGAGTTTTCTTGAGAGAAATATTAGAAAGCATTAGACTAATAAGCAGGACTTAAAAAATACACTCCAACATGAATGGCAGAAGATAACGACGTAATATACACAAAAACTGGTTAAGTCTATGCAATCTAGACTTAAATCAGTTTTAAAACAAAAGGGATATCCCACAAAATATTAGATTTCTTTAAAATATGAATAAAATTGTTTTAATTTATTGTTTGTAATAAATTAATTTAGTAATTTAATATGTGCCCGAAATAAGCTGTGAGGTTATTTTTCTTGAAATTTGGTTTTTATGTTAAATATTTTTAATAAATGAATTGTTTTTAACTTTTTTGTAAATGCAATAAATAATACCATATTTGCCAATATTTTTCGGTGTTCTTTTTTTAATATGTACGATAATTATAAAAATATAACGATATTTTTTATTAAAAATCATATGCACGAAATAAGCTGTGAGCCACTGTATTAGCAAAATTTGCACAAGAACATACATAGTTTAGACAGCTATTTCTTCAATGTTTCGAAAAAAAAATTAAAAATAAAAAATACCTATTTGACTTTTTTTTTGGAAAAAAACGTTTTTGAATTTCTTTTCAATTTGCAAGAAAAAAGGCAAACATTATTTTTTTCGAAAGATTAAAGAAAAGCAATCAAACAAATTTTGCTAAGAGCAAAATTGCACATTAGATGAAAAAAAATGAAACCTGTTTTTGTTTGAGTTAAATGTCAAGCATGCGTCAAAGTCAATAGATGCAATTATACCCTACACCTCCATAGTGGGGAGGGTATTATGTGTTTGTGCAGATGTTTGTAACGCCCAAAAATATTAGCCTAACACCCACCTTAAAGTATACCGATCGACTTAGAATCACTTTCAGAGTCTATTAAACGATGTCCGTCCGTCTGGCTGGTTGGCTGGCTGTCCATGTAAACCTTGTGCGCAGAGTACAGGTCGCAATTTCGAAGATATTTCGATCAAGTTTGGTGCATATACTTGGCCCAAGGACCAAGCCTATTGAAACTGGCTGAAATCGGTTCATTATTTCACCTAGCCCCCATACAAATGTCCTCTCGAAATTGGACTTTATCGGTCATAAATGTTTAATTTATATATGTATCTCCACAAATTGCGCTCCAAATAAGTTTTATATATACAAAATTCATGTCATTCATGACATTACGGTGATACATTAGGTTGGTAGGAACCGAGATCTGGTGGATAAATACTATAACGGTATACTTAAGGTTAATGGCCCTTAAAGCCTTTTAAAGATTTTTCAATTGATATGATCTATTCACATTGCTATCATACATCAAGCTCTATTCAACATGTGAAAAAGCGAAAAATTACACAAATAGGTTCGCTTGTTTTTAAAATGGCACAAAAACGACTGAAGAGTTTTGCTCGAAACTTTGCACACTGATATAAAAAATTTCTCCGTTCCGTTTTATATTATTAAAAAAACTACGGCGTCTAATTCGAATTCAGTTGAAAAATCAAAGTCGCACATATCATCCTATATTTCACACAACGTATAAATGAGAACCGCCCTAATGTCCGTTTGAGGTAGCCGAATGTATTCCCCAATGAATAAAAGTAATTTGATATAAATATCTTTAAGTTGGAAAAAACGTTTTTTTTTTATATGCAAACTTCTTTTTATTTTTGTTTGTTATTCATTGAGGACATGTTCACTCTTTCATGGAATTATAAATATAGACATGAACATACATATTTATTTTCCGGTATCTAAATTAAATCCTATGTTCCAAACTGGTGTACGTTTTGGAGGTTTACCATCAGGATGTTCTTGATGGTGTCTATGTCCATGATGATGCTGTTGACTTTCACTTTCATCGGCCTGTGGTTGTTCAGGTTGCGGTGCTGGTTCTGAATCTTGTTCTGATTGTGAAGCTTGTGCAGCATCATCCTATTTATTCATATATATTATGAACTTTATTATTCCTGAATTTTGGTTATTAACTATTTTTTAATTACCTGAGCTTGAGTTAAAGCCAAGATGGTCAAAACTCCCACGATTAATATAATACACTTCATGATTACTTTTTTCTTTTAAAATTTTTATTGAAAATATTTCAGTTTTTATACAAAATAACTGAGTAGTTTGATGAATTTTAAAACAATGTTGCAATTATTTTTCCAATTAGTTTACAAATATTTGCAAATAAACAAATTAATTAATAATGGAATAATGGAAACATTGCCTTATTTAATTACATAAGTATGTATTAATTAAGATGTTAATTGTTGGAATATTTAAATTTGTAATATGAAGCAAAGAATATTTAAAAAACAAATATTGGTATTTATATTTAAGTTTGTTATTTACACATGTGATAACAGCGATTGTGCTGAGCATATGATTTTAGATAGGGGCATAGAAGATAGTGACTCTCGGTTGTCACATAAACTTCTCGATGAATGCAGCGTCTTTTAGGCTGATATCTTGGCGGACATGTAAACCTCTGAATTGATAATGGCATCAATACGGGAGCAGATGTGACCATTTATGACGACAGTCAAGCTGTGCAGGTGTTAAATAGCCAAGGTATTTGGGGTAAGCGAGTAATGTTTAATTTCGCGTTCGGACAGACCGCCTAGATTGTGTGATATCACACCTTTGGATTTGTTTCGATAATTTCGTCGATAAGACTTAAGGTCGGGTCAAAAATGGCAAATATTTGACGAAAAGGCGTAACCACTCAATAAAATATATTTATACTAGCTGACCCGGTGCGTGACCCCAATTAGAAGAAAGAAATAGTACTATTAAGTCTCCCTTTGTGAATCTAATTGTAAATGTCTAATTTCATATTTCTGGGTCCATTATTATAGAAAATGCAAAATGAAGTTACCACTAAAGTCACCTTTTGTGAATTTAAATTCATTCAGACTCATTAGTGCCTGCTAATAAAGTGGTTACGCTATTTTGAGTAAAATAGAATAGTAAAATAGTGGAATAGATTTTGCAAACATATGAGTATCTGAATAATAATATTTTAAAGTAATAAAAAGTTCTTTCGAAATATTGTTGTCCAAAACATTGAGCGAAATAAGGGTATATCGTACGAGACATAAAACGGAACTCATTTTGAGGTACGTGTAGAAATATGCGAAAATATTCGAATCGTAAGAGGCGTTATGTTTTCTTTTAACTTCTTACACTAAACGAAATATTTTTCCTTTACAATCCGTCATATATAAACAAAAACAATTTTTTTATGATTTTATCTATATATATAAAAGTGAATGTGTGTCTGTATGTATGTTTATTATTATTAGTTTGGGATCAATAGACGGCTGAACCGATTTGCTTGAAATTTTTACAGTATATTTATGTATGTCTGGAAGGAGCTATAGGCTACTTTTTGTTTTGAAATTTTAAGTGGGCGTGGTACCTCCCATACAAAGTTAATTTTTAAAATCAAATATTTAGGAAACTATAATAGCTATAGTCTTCAAATTTTGCAATTAAATTATTAAATTAAATGATGATAATTAAAAAAAATTTATATATGGGAAACAATAAGATATATGGTACGGTTATTCTACCATCAATATTAATATTTAGGACAAGAATGGGCGGACTATCAATAATGGGCGTGGCACATCCCATACAAACTAAATACTAAAATTCATATCTATCTGTATAATTGTAGTATGTAAAGCGTTCAAATTTTGTATGAACTACTTATTTAGGCCAAAAATGGGCAAAATAGCAATAGTGGGCGTGGCACCTCCGATAGATGTGATGAAAAATTATATATAAGGACAGCTATAGGAGCTATCAATATTAATATTTAGTACAGAAATGCGCGGACTAACAAAAATATTAAGTAAATGTTAAAATTTGTATGTATACATTTGAAACCCTTATATATGGGGCATTTCACGTCAAGTGAACCAACTTTTGAAATCGATGTCTTCCGATCGCTTTATACATATATATATAAAAGTCTATGTGTGTTTGTTTGTATGATTGTTTGCGTATTTGTAATGGCACTCGACTTACATTAAGGCAATTAATGAACAATCTAATCGGAGCGACCTTTATAACTGAGAATTATAACTTCGGAAATGCCATATGATTTTATTCGATTGCAGTTTCCTATTTGCTTAGTATTTGCAATGATAATTAATAAAGCTCAACGTCAGTGTTTGCAAGTTTGCGGACTAAATCTAGAAAATTCATGTTTTTCACATGAACAGAAACTAATTTTAGATATTGTAAATCTTTACGGTACGGGTAGCGAAGCACACCGGGTTTTAGCTAGTAATAAATAAAATTTAATATCGTACGTGACATACCGTACGTGACAGATTTTTCTCTTATAATAAAACCAAGGCGTATTAACAAGGTGAGCGCATAAAATCAGCTGTTTCTTAATTCGCTGTGGTTTTATGTACACTATATGTCAAACTTTGTTTATGTTTACATTTGTTATTGTAAATAACATAGTAATATTTTAATTCGCCTTGATTTTGACATTAACCGTACATTTTAACAAAAACAAATTGCCTGTTGTTTTTGCATTGTTGTATTTGTTGCCGGGACGCACTCACCTTGTTAATACGCCTTGAATAAAACAATATATATTCTGTAAAAATATGTATACAAAAACTAAAAAAGAAATAATAGAAAATATACATTCGCTTTCAATAAACAATTTGACAATAGCAAAATAACAATCAGAGTCAAATTGATTTCATACTACAATCTAATTGGGAGCCTAGTTTTCGCCGCAATTTTAGGCTAAAACATACCTAAAACATTAAAAAATTAAATATAATCAGTTTACGGCTATATGCATAAAAAAACCTTATTGTAGATTTAAAACACAATTTTGTTTAGCTTTAAAAACCATTTATAAAAGTTTTGTATTCATAAAAGTTTGATAAAGGTACAATAACTAATGTACTGATTTTTGTCTAAGCTGGCAATGCTTCTCATTTATTTCCCCTTTTTTGTTGTTAGTGTTGCTTTCAATTAGGATAAAATATTCGTTAATTTTCTTTTTTTCATTAATTGTTTTTAGTAATAATACATTTTTGAAGACAACAACTAATTTTTAGATAAAACAACTAATTTTTAGATAGTAAATTTATATTAAGCTAAAATGTATTAATGTACAAACTTTTTTATATAGTTCATTTCAATTATTATTTAAAGTAATCGAATGACGAATATTCTGTGATAAAATAAACATCACTGTTTTATAATTTGTTTTATTAATTTATTTTTTTTGACATTTTGTTAAATTTTAACAAAATTTAATGAATTTCTATGTGGAAACACATAGTTTTAATTCCGGAGTGGGTATATTAGATTCTGTGGACCTTCTTCCACAATGTTTACACATTTTATTACTATATGGCGTTGCAGGTTAAAAGTAAATGACAAAAATGCCAATCAAACTCACTTGTGAACCTCATATAGTTCACTGCCGGAGGAATATCAAACAAAATCATATACTATTAAAATGGAACTTAATCGCCAGCGGAGTGGAAATGTTTAGCAATTGCAATAGTACCTATTTCCGACTCATAGAGAAACATAGTGCGGAAAGTAGAAAAAAACTCAAACAAAAAAATAATCACCTACAAGTCTTGTTTTTGTTTTCACATAGTTTTTTCTACTAAAGGGCACCATACACTATCAAAATGCTTGATGTCACTTTCGTGTACGTGTAATTTGATGCTTTGATGTACACTTGATTGATGACTCGTCAATCTGCATTTTATTTTTGATTTTGTGGTGTTAACACCAATAGCGGGAATTATATTTAATTTTAATTTGCACTAAAATGTATTTAAAAATGTCAATATCGGATGCAACTTTAATTGCAGTAACGAGAACATGTTGAGAATAAAGAAAAAAAAACAAAAATAATAAGTGAAATATGTAATATAAAAAATTATTCTCTTCATCCGACACGCTCATCAACCTCACGCCTTGAAATATTTTTGTAAATGACTTCGTGATTGATGAGAAAACACCATACACTTTCAAAAAGTGACATCAAGCATGCTAAAAATCAAAATGTTTTTGATTTTCCATCAAGCGTTGTCGGTGTCACACATACAAACACATTTTCACTAATACTACCATAGTGCTTGATGAGTATTTTGATAGTGTATGGTGCGCTTAATACGTCACCACTTAGGTTTCTGACAACTGAGTCAGGTCTTTGACAGGAGAGTTTCCGCTCTATGTCTATTCTTTATAATCCGACCAGTGTTGCCACTCATAAAATATTTTTCCTACTTAAATGAGATGGCGAGACATTTGACAGTTGTTCTCACATGGGTACGTGGACACAGGGACAATGAGGGCAATTGTATTGCCGATTACTTGGCGGGAAGAGGAGCCTTGATGTCGGACGACGAAATAGACTTGCTCTGTGGAATCCCGTTATCAACCTGCAAGGAATTGATACATGACACGTATTACGAACTTGCCCAACCTTTTAAGATATAGGGTGATCCATTTAAAGGTTTCTTTGGGATTTAAAAAAAAACACTTTAATTATGATTGGATGTCGTTATCTTTATTATGAACCGAAATATCCAATATTTGACATTTACTTTTTAAAGATAATTTTATTAAAATGTTCGGAAGGTGCAATTTTCGATCATACCCAGCCATGCTATCGGCATCTCGCGAATTAAGTAATGTTGGTTTCTAAAGGTAGGGAGGGTCACATATAGGCAACTCCACGAGAATCGCTACCACGACTGAAAAAACAAAAACACTTGAAACCTTTTTTTTAACATGATTTGAGAAAAATCTGTCACGTAATAAAATGTTACTATGTGAAAGTATTTAGAACATATTACAACATTTTAAAGACAAAAATAATAGTTTAACAGCCATATGCATAAACATTTACAAAAGGTTTATAAACCAATTATATTAAAATTTTCATAAAGTTGTATTCATAAACGATTAATAGCTTAAAATACCTTTGATAAACAATTTTTAAATGTACAAATTTTATAGTAGGTTCGACCCTACTTTAAACCTACTTTAAGGAATTGTCTTTGCTTTTTAGCTTAAAAAAGAGGATTTTAAAGATAAATTTGGAATAATAGATGATACCTATTTATTATTTTAATTTTGTTTGTCGGAATATTGATTAATTTAATTTTTTTGGGAAAATACCCTATAATTCAAAACAAAATCTAAAGCAACAAAAATTTTAAGTAAACAAGTAAGAGTGCTATATTCGGCTATGCCGAATCTTATATACCCTTCACCTTTGTTGTGGATGCATTATTATTTTTTATAATTAGTATATATGTATGTACATTGCCCACTTTCAGCGTACAGCATCCTAAATTTATCAAGAACACAAAAAACAACAACAACGCCGAACGAAACAGAACCCCAAAAGAAAAAACAAAAACAAAACACGCAAGGCAATGAAACCAACACACATCCAAACATACGTTTAATTGTATAAAAAACAACAACAACGCCAAAAGAAACAAAACACAAAAGAAAAACAAAATACGCAAAGCATGCACATTCAAACATACGATTTGTTGATTTTTTGTCAAAAAAACCAACACACAACCAAACAAACGTTTAGTTGTATAAAAAACAACAACAACGCCAAAAGAAACAAAATACGCAAATCTTGCACATCCAACCATACGTTTTGTTGTTTTTTTTGTCAAAGCATGCAATACATTGTGTTTTTTGATGAAATTTGCAGAGGTTGTCTCGGATTTTTGCTCATATCTCCGTTATTTATGGACGGATTTTGCTGATTTTAAATAGCAAAATTCTCGAAAGTATGTCTGACAGAATTGTTGAAGATTTGGATCCCGGAGATATCTGGGGCCTTCAGAAAATTGATTTCAACAGACAGACAGACAGACAGACAGACGGACATGGCTTAATCGACTCCGCTATCTATAAGGATCCAGAATATATATACTTTATAGGGTCGGAAATGAAAAATGTAGAAATCACGAAGCTGAAGGGTATAAAAATTGTTTACAATAATTTTTTCTGTGTATAGTGGTAAGTCGGAACCAAGAATGATAGAAAAATAGATTACGCATTAAGTATTTAAAAAAAATTTCGTACGTCACATCAGCCTAGTTCTTGAAAAAAAAAACAGAAGTAAAACATATACAAACAGTTAAAATTTTGTATAAATTAAGGGAAAATAAAGCATTTTGGTTTTAGTCAAGAATGATAGATGCATGTTCCTCGCAGAGTTTTTTATTTCGAAATAAAGCTGGTTTTATTGATGGAACGAAACCGGGTTTTAAAAGTCTCTTTTTAGCGAACCCTTGGTATAATACAGATTTTTATAAATACTTTTAAAAGTCAATGTTATGTACTTACTAGGGTATTCAATCGATTAACCGTTAATCGGTTAACCGATTAATTTTGGACGGTTAACTGTTCGAATAATTTAAAATTGCCGATTTTCAAATAACAAATAAACCGATTAATTTGTGTCGATTAACCGAAATTCCTTTTTTTTGCAACTTAACATACATATTTTATTTTATTTATTTTTCCATTTCAATTCAAATACAAATTTCAAATTAAAATTATATATTTTTTCGAACATCCAAGAAAAATGTTTAGTGAGAATAACAACTGACATATTTAATTTACATGTATTTGAAACTTTGTTGGCATTTACATGTACAGAACTTAACGAAAGTATCAAAAGTATTCAATGTCTAAAACAATCCAAAAAGGACACCAAAGGTGTAACGAAAGATTTGATATGCTTAGAAAAAACTAATAAAACTGAGATATTGGATATTTTTTATCATGCTTTATATTTCTCCAACATCTACAATCAGCGAGAGAGTTTTTTCCATGTCAAGTTTTATTAAATCTAAAGAAAAAACACTTTTAAAAGGAAAAAAATTAAAATATATTCTTTTTTTAAAAGATTATTTCAGAAGATCTCGCTAAAATCATAAAAATAACTCAAATGTGTATACAAAAAGGATCTCAAATACCATATTTGCTATTATTATACCCTTCACCTTCGTGAGAAGGGTATATATAAGTTTGTCATTCCGTTTGTAATTTCTATATTTTTCATTTCCGATCCTATAAAGTATATATATTCTGGATCGTTATAGATAGCGGAGTCGATTAAGCCATGTCCGTCTGTCTGTTGAAATCAATTTTCTGAAGACCCCAGATATCTTCGGGATCCAAATCTTCAATAATTCTGTCAGACATGCTTTCGACAATTTTGCTATTTAAAATCAGCAAAATCGGTCCACAAATGCCTGAGATATGAGGAAAAAACCAAAACAACCTCGATTTTTGACCTACATATTTTTGACCTATATCTGGATTACTAAGACATTAATATAGACAATATGGATATTTAATGATAGATATTTTAAAGACATTTGCAACGACGTATATAAGACCATAGTAAGTTGGACCTACAATGGGTCAAAATCGGAAAAAAAAATTATAACCCGAATTTTTTTTTCAAAAAAATTTAAATTTAAAAAAAAAAAATTAAAAAATTTAAAATAATAATCGAAAAATAATCGAAAGTATAATTTGGTGAAGAGTATATAAGATTCGGCACAGCCTAATATAGAACTCTTACTTGTTTTTTGGTTGAATTGTTATGTTTTGTTTATTTTTGTACACAAAATTCGTGGTGGTATTTTCAATTTAAAATTAAAATAGACATTATTCGGTTAATCGAATAATTTTAAATTAACCGATTATTAACCAAATAAATCTAAATCCCGATTAATTATTTGCTCGGTTAACCGATTAAACCAGAAACCCGATTAACTGAATACCCTGGTTCTTATTTCTTTTCCACGGCCACAAAAACTTAACCATTACTTTTGAATGTTTGGGTCCATTGGAAATAAAAAAAACTCATTTCGCACGCCTTAGAATTGTTGGTGCTATTGTAATTTGTTACAATGTATTTCATGTTTGCAATATAGGTATACGCTTTTTAAATTTTTTACACAATTTTTTCATGTTTTTATACCCTACACCACCATAGTGGGGAGGGTATAATGCGTTTGTGCAGATGTTTGTAACGCCCAAAGAATCACTTTCTGAGTCGATTAAACGATGTCCGTCCGTCTGGCTGGCTGGCTGTTCGGCTGGCTGTCCATGTAAACCTTGCGCAGAGTACAGGTCGCAATTTTGAAGATATTTAGATCAAATTTGGTACATATTATTTTTATTTTTCGGCGCAAAGACGAAGCCTATTGAAACTGGCTGAAATCGGTCCATTATTTCACCTAGTCCCCATACAAATGTCCTTTCGAAATTGGACTTTATCGGTCATAAATGTTTAATTTATATATGTATCTACACAAATTGCGCTCCGAATAAGTTTTATATATACAAAATTCATGTCACCAAATTTTGTTACAATCGGTCCATAATTAGTCATAGCTCCCATATAGACCCGCTTCCGAAAATCACTTTAACGTGCATAAATCGCTTAAAAATGTTGGTCCAATAACCAAATAGAGCTAGGAGAAATAATTTAAGAACATGTATTTTAAAATAAAATAAGCCTTAATTTTAGTTGGGAAGATACACTACATTTTACGCTCCTTATAAACGGAGTGCCTCTAATACTTATAAATGTTCTAATAAAGAAAATTATATGTGAGTGATTTGTTTTGCAATGATTTATTATTGGTTATTAATTTTTATGGATATGTTTATACTTTTAAGGAATTAAGTACAAATCTATTTGCCGGTATCTAAATGGAATCCAATGCCGAAAACTGGTGTACGTTTAGGTGGTTTACCATCAGGACGTTTATCGGCTTGTGGTTCTTCAGATTGGGGTTCTTGTTCTGATGGTCGTTTGTGATGATGTCTGTGTTCGTGATGATGCTGGTTTTCATTATCATCGTCCTTGGGTTCTTCAGATTGCGGTGATTGTTCTGATGGACGTTTGTGATGATGTCTGTGTTCGTGATGATGTTGGTTTTCATTTCCATCGTCCTGGGGTTCTTCAGATTGCGGTGATTGGTCTGATGGACGTTTGTGATGATGTTTGTGTTCGGGATGATGTTGGTTTTCATTTTCATCGTCCTGGGGTTCTTCAGCTTGCGGTGCTTGTTCTGAATCCGATTCTGATTGTGGAGCTTGAGCAGCCTCATCCTACACATAAAGAGATATATATATTTAATAAATATATTAAGTTGTTAAATTTTATTTAATAAATTAATTTCATTACCTCAGCTTGAGCTAAAGCTAAGATGGCTAAAACTCCCACGATTAATATGATACACTTCATGATTACTTTTTTGTTATTAAATTTTAACTAAAAATATTTCAATTTATATACAAATTAACTAAGTAGTTTAAGTTATTTTAAAACTACGATGCATTTATTGTTCCCTTTAACTTACAAATATTTACAAATAAACAAATTAATTAATTATTTATTTAATAAGGGAGATGTAATAACATTCTGGTTTGTTTAATTATTAATAAAGATATTAATTGCACAGTTATTTAATTAGCAATAATGCCAAGAAATTAGCATAGAATAATATTTAATTTCCTTTGTATCTGGATCTGGATTATTTCCAGATCAAAATTTTTAAAATATTGTTTTTCTAAAAACTGACCTTGACTGTGAAAATGCATTCAAAGCTGCTGATATTTATACCCCACACCACCATAGTGGGGAGGGTATAAAGCGCTTGTGCAGATGTTTGTAACGCCCAAAAATAATAGTATAACACCCACCTTAATGTATACCGATCGACTTATAAACACTTTCTGAGTCGATTAAACGATGTCCGTCCGTCTGGCTAGCTGGTTGTCTGTCCACGTGAACGTTGTGCGCAAAGTGCACGCCGCAATTTTGAAGATATTTCGATAAAAGTACATATAGTTTTTTCGACCCAAGAACCAAGCCTATTGAAACTGGCTGAAATCGGGCCATTATTTCACCTAGCCCCCATACAACTTGACTGTGAAAATGCATAAATATTGGTATAAACACAAAATTCAACATATGTATGTAAATAACTTCCATATAGACATAAATCGCACGACCTAATTTCATTTTGATCGGCCCATAATTGATCATAGCTCCCATATAAGGCCCACTTCCGAAAATCACTCACGAATATAAATTATTGATATTTTAAAAGAAAAATATTTTTGCACATTTTTTAACCAGAAAATGACATAAATATTGTTTTAACTTTATCATAAACAGGATTTTACTTCAAGATCAACAGTAAATGGTATTTTGGATTTTTAGAAATTATGTAGGACTCTTTTTATACTCACCATCAAAAATATGGCGTATATATTGTGTTTGTCATTCTGTCTGTAACTCATCGATGCGTCTATAAATCTGTTGAATGAAAGATAGTGCCTAAAGGAAAGGACCTTTAATAAGTTGCATTTCTTGAATATATCAGCGATTAATTTAACCTTAATAGACTCATGCATTTAAATATTATCAAGAAGTTGTATGGAAAAAATTTTTTGTTAAAATTTTGAAGAGCGCTGGGTGGAATATTGTGACACTAGGCCTAAAAGTTAAATGCTGAAAATTTGAGCCAAATCGGACAACGATTTCTGGACGCGCATCGAGGTCAAAGTTCAGATATATGCAAAATTTTACTCTTTATATGGAATAAATAGGTGAAACTCGTCAAATCGGACAACGATTTCTGGACGCGCATCGAGGTCAAAGTTCAGATATATGCAAAATTTTACTCTTTATATGGAATAAATAGGTGAAACTCGTTAACTTTCTGCATTGTTTTCTTGAATCTCCTTTGGGTCAAAATGACCCAAAAACTGTATTATCGGCAAAATTCGGAAAAAATAAAATTTTTCAGTTTTTGTAAAAATTTTGCTACTAAATAAATACTTTTGCAATTGAATCCAAAATAATCGAAATGGGTACGTAATTATCGTTGTAATAAGATATAAATGACAAAATTTGGTTAAAAAATGTTAAAGTTATTACAAATTCGCCAGACCATTAACGTGTTTCAGGCCACTTGAACAAAAAATTTAGGGAAAAAAATTAATATATTTCGAGAAAAATTAAAATAAAAGCTAATTTTTATTTAAAACTAGCTGATCCCGGTCCGCGTTGCTGGCCCTTAGAAAACATCTGTTTTAAATTGCATTTAATATACAGTGTCGGACAAAGTCGGTGATCCAATGAATTCAAAAATTCAGTAGGATAATCGACGGCTTGTTCTTCGTTCATTACCGTGTCAATCTATTTGTATTTTATTGTTTCGACAGGCAGTTTGTTGGTACCAAAATTGCATGTTCCCACAGGCAATCCGAATTGTTGTAGTTGGTTTTAAGACTTGGGAATACTTTGTCGACAACGTCTTGAGTATTCATTTGCATTTGGCAGAAGTCCGAAAATGAAATCTCATTTGTGGAGGGATAAATTGGAATTTTTCGTATCGTCATTGGGAAGCGGGAGCAATGATCCAATTCTGTGGTACATTTGGCCTTGAACTTTAAAGATGGGCATGAAGCCGACCTCATTTGAAAGCATGTGTTGTACTTTTGGATATTTTAAAGGAAGTGTTTGGAACTAGTATTGCCGCCGGAAATGTAATTTAGTAGCAGCTAAGATGGCTCAATAACTTGTGGCAGAATAACTTTACCGTTCGAACAGCACATTCCCGGGGATTCCTTAGGGAACTTCAAAATGCTGGAATGTAAGTAATGTTTGTTCATTACGCCAATCAGTACATCCTTGTGATTCCTGTAGTCATCATACTTATTGTAATAAATTCCGGGCAACTTTAAATCGATTCTGAAAATTTTATCAAAATAGGCCCAGCCGTTTTTGAGTCCATATGGTACATACATACACGCATCTGTTTTTATATATAATGACATTAACGGTATAATGTAAAAACTTGATTTTTACACACCTCTCCGCCCACAGACCGAAAATCAAAAATCTGACTTTACAGTGTTACCCGGTAGGCTATTCTGAAGATTCACTGAAAATTTCATCAAAATCCGTCCAGCCGTTTTTGAGTTCATTCGGAACATACATACACACATACAAACATCAATTTTTATATACATATACATATACATATACATTAGGGTGGCCCTTAATAAACGAAAGTTGGATTTTGGCCATTCTCACCCCCCAGTTTGGTGAACATTAGCAAAAAAATCATCCTGAAAAAATTTTAGGTAAATCGGTTGGGGTTAAGACGTGCCGCAAGCCCTCTGAAGTTTTGAGATGCATTTACAAGGGGAAAAAATGCATTTTTTTCAGTTTTTGTAAAAATTTTGCCATTAAAAAATTACTTTTGTAATTTAATTTAAAAAAATCGAAATGTGTACGCAATTTTCGTTCTAATGAAACATAAAAAACAGAAATCGGTTAAAAAATTTTAAAGTTATTAAAAATTCGCCAGGCCATTAACGTGTCTCAGGCCACTAGAACAAGAAATGTTGGAACAAAATTAACATATTTTGAGAAATATTAAAATAAAAGCTCATTTTTACTTAAAATATGTCCATATTTACTTGTATATGAGTTTTTGTCTTCGTAGGATACCGTTAACCTATTCTTAGGTATGAACAAAAAAAATTAATTTTTTTAACGGCAGTTTCAAAACTCCATTTTCAAATTTTTAAAAATTTTGTTAAACAAATTTCAGAATTTTTTGATCATCTCATTGGGATTTATTAAGAGTATAATAGGGAATTAAATCGTGAAAAAATTATGAAAATATCTCTTATAGTTTTTCCGTACCTGCGATTTAAATTTTGAAATTTTCGAGAAAAACCAATTATTTGGCAATTTTTAGGCCAATGAGCTCTATTTTCTTACTCTTATGAATTTTAAGCAAAACTTAATTAGAATATTATAGTCCAGATAATTCTAAATATACTCTGAAACTTTTACTAAAATCAAAAAACGTTAACCGTTAAATCGTGAAGGTCAAAGGTCAAATTTTTCAATATTTGGAATTTCTCTTGGAAAGATTTTGAAATGTTCGAAATGTTGTATATTTTTGGGCCGATTTTGATGAAATTTAACAAAAATATAACACAAAGCCTAGTATTTACAAAAGCAGCAGAAAAATTAAAATTAACCCTATATAGCACTTGGTGTTAAAATGACCCCAAACTTCTAAAACCATAAAAAATTATGATTTTAAAAGTTTGGTGTCATTTTAACCCCAAGTGCCATTAAGCGTTAATTTCCATTCTTGTGCTGTTATTATAAACCCTAGAGTTTATGTTATATTTTTGTTAAATTTCATCAAAATCGGCCCAAAAATATACAACATTTCGATCATTTCGAAATCTTTCCAAGAGAAATTCCAAATATTGAAAAATTTTACCTTTGACCTTCACGATTTAAGGGTTAACGTCTTCCGATTTTAGTAGAAGTTTCAGAGTATATTTTGAATTATCTGGACTATAATATTCTAATTAAGTTTTGCTTAAAATTCATAAGAGTAAGAAAATAGAGCTCATTGGCCTAAAAATTGCCAAATAATTGGTTTTTCTCGAAAATTTCAAAATTTAAATCGCAGGTACGGAAAAACTATAAGAGATATTTTCATAATTTTTTCACGATTTAATTCCCTATTATACTCTTAATAAATCCCAATGAGATGATCAAAAAATTCTGAAATTTGTTTAACAAAATTTTTAAAAATTTGAAAATGGAGTTTTGAAACTGCCGTTAAAAAAATTAATTTTTTTTGTTCATACCTAAGAATAGGTTAACGGTATCCTACGAAGACAAAAACTCATATACAAGTAAATATGGACATATTTTAAGTAAAAATGAGCTTTTATTTTAATATTTCTCAAAATATGTTAATTTTGTTCCTACATTTCATGTTCTAGTGGCCTGAGACACGTTAATGGCCTGGCGAATTTTTAATAACTTTAACATTTTTTGACCGATTTCTGTTTTTTATGTCTCATTAGAACGACAATTACGTACACATTTCGATTCTTTTAAATTAAATTACAAAAGTAATTTTTTAATGGCAAAATTTTTACAAAAACTGAAAAAAATGCATTTTTTCCCCTTGTAAATGCATCTCAAAACTTCAGAGGGCTTGCGGCACGTCTTAACCCCAACCGATTTACCTAAAATTTTTTCAGGATGATTTTTTTGCTAATGTTCACCAAACTGGAGGGTGAGAATGGCCAAAATCCAACTTTCGTTTATTAAGGGCCACCCTAATATACATATATTTAAAATATATCTGTATTTACTTGTGTATGAGATTTTATCTTCGTAGGATACCGTCAACCTATTCGCAGGTATGGCCAAAAAAAATATTTTTTTTAACGGCCGTTTTTAATCTCCATTTTCAAATTTTTAAAAATTTTGTTAAAATAATTTCAGAATTTTTTGATCATCACATTTGGATTTATTGAGATCATAATAGGGAATAAAAATATGAAAAAATTATGCCAATAAATCTTGCAGTTTTTCCGTACCTGCGATTTAAATTTTGCGATTTTCAAGAAAAACTAATTTTTTGTCCATATTTTGGCGAATGAGCCCAATTTCCTTACTGTTAAAAGTTTTAATTAAAACCTATTCACAATATTATACTCCTGGTAACTTTAAATATGGTCTGAAAGTTTTACTAAAATCGGAAAACGTTAACCTTTAAATCGGGAAGGTCAAAGGTCAAATTTTTCAGTGTTTGGTATTTCTAATGAAAAGATAGCGAAATGTTATACATTTTAACGATTTTAGTATTAATAGGTTTTACTCAAAATTTATAAAAGTAAGGAAATTGGGCTCATTCGCCAAAATATGGACAACAAATTAGTTTTTATTGAAAATCGCAAAATTTTAATCGCAGGTACGGAAAAACTGTAAGAGGTATTGACATAATTTTTTCATATTTTTTCCCCTATTATGATCTCAATAAATCCCAATATGATGATAAAAAAATTCTGAAATTTGTTTAACAAAATTTTTAAAAATTTGAAAATGGAGATTCGAAACGGCCGTTAAAGGGGGGTCAGACGGCATGTATTGCTTGTGTTTTGTGCCATGTATTGGGACATTTTTCCACATGTAAACATATACATACCATGTGATCCATATGAAACTTTGTGTATGTAAAATACATGTGTATTACTCGTGACATTTTTGGCAATTAGAGCATCCCAGCAGTTCGACGAGACAGTACTGAACTAGTACTGTCGATAGCCAGCTAGTTACTTCGATAGCCACGTGACTAGTCATTTTAACACGGGCATGTCCTAGGAAGGGGGTCAATTGTCTCTTTTTGATTACAATGGGACTGTCTAATAGCTGGTCCAAAGTAGGCAACGCATTAGATTCACATACTGGTTACATAGCGTCAGTTACCTTACTAGCTTTGTAACTGGTTACTTGATCAGCTACTTGACTAGTTATTTTAACACGTACATGTTCAATTGACTCTTTTGATACAATGTGACTATCTGATAGCTGGTCGAAAGTAGTCAACGCTTCTGGTCGGTAAAATAAAGTGCAGTACAAAAAAAAAGTATGAAGTGACTTCTCCATAGGTTACTAAAGGGCACCATACACTATCAAAATGCTTGATGTCACTTTCGTGTACGTGTAATTTGATGATTTGATGTACACTTGATTGATGACTCGTCAATCTGCATTTTATTTTCGATTTTGTGGTGTTAACACCAATAGCGGGAATTATATTTAATTTTTATTTGCACTAAAATGTATTTAAAAATGTCAATATCGTATGCAACTTTAATTGCAATAACGAGAACATGTTGAGAATAAAATCAAAATAATAAGCGAAATATGTAATATTATTTTTTTTATTAATTATTCTCTTCATCCGACACGCTCATCAACCTCACGCCTTGAAATATTTTTGTAAATGACTTCGTGATTGATGAGAAAACACCATACACTATCAAAAAGTGAGGACTGACATCTTGACGTTGAGCTGGATAGACGTGCTTATAACAAAATTTTGTTTTATATATTTAATTTTTCTTTTTTTTTTGCGAATTTTGGTATTTTATTACCTGAATTTAATTTATTGGAGATTACGATCAGTAAACCTGTACTGGCAACAACCGTAATTGTATGGAGAAGTGTTTTTCTTCTCTTGGGATGGATGCTGAATATGAGGAAAATGGCCCTGCCGTTAATTTACCTTTATCCACTGATGACGAGAATGGTTTGGAGGACATATGTGTGAAGAGGAAGAGACTGGATGCGACTCCACCAACTAGTATTGACGTTTCAAGTTTGAACGGAAGGTTCCCGACATCGCAAAACAGATTTTCTATTCTTGCAGACTTAGAATTTGAATGCAACAACACTGCCACAACTGCTAAACGCAACAACATTGCAAAGGCGCAGCCTGTGAAACCTGCTGATAAACCTTTTTGCCCGCCTATCTTTCTATATAATGTGAACGTTGGACTTTTGTGTCAGCAGCTGGAAGCAAAAACACCTAAAATTTGTTTTAAGATAAAGAATGTTAATAATCATAAAGCCAAACTTTATCTTTCAGATGCATCCGTTCATGCTGAAATGATGAATTTATTGAGGGAAAAGAAAATTAATTCTTATTCATTTACCCCAAAAGAAATGAAACAAGTGTCGCTGGTTCTCCGTGGTCTATATTACAGTACCGAAGTAGATGACATAAAAGCCGCATTGGATGAAACATTTCCTGGCATAGTTTCTAAAGTAACTAAATTTACGACAACTTATTCCAAAAAAAATAATTTGGACACAGGTCTTTTTCTTATTACACTGGTACCCGGTAAAAAATTGGGTGATGTCTCATCAATAAAATTTTTACTAAACCAATGCATAGGGTGGGAAAAACCGAAAAGGAAGGAAAAGGAAATACAATGTCACAGGTGCCAGCATTGGGGTCACATTTCCCGAAACTGCAACTCTGCTTTTAAATGTGTAAAATGTGATGCGACACATGATCCTGGTGCTTGCCCCCGCAATCAACTTAATGATGACACTGAGCCCACTTGTGTCAACTGTGGCGAATCTGGCCACCCAGCAAATTGGAGAGGTTGTTCAGCCTATAAGAAGTTTGTGTCGGGAAGAAATGAACGGATTAATAAAGCTCGGGAGGTAAAAACTATTGCTAAGGAAAACGTCCATAGGGCTATCAACTCCCCTCTAATTTCTCCAGGAAAGTCTTTTGCGAGTTTATTCCACCATAGTCAGAGGAATATCGTAAATCCTCAGAAACAAAAATCGACCATTATAGACGAACTTTTAAAGCTTGCTGAATTTTTTATGGAACCAGAAGAACAGTCATTGGATCGTGAGATAAATAAATTTCTATGTGAATATAAATCTATGTCAAAACCTGAGGCCAAATCTTTATTTTTGAGCCTCCTTAACAAAGTTAAAAGCGTTTATGGGCCCTAGACACATAAATTTTCTTACCTTCAATGTCAGATCTCTTGTTGATACAAGTAGACAAATTGATCTCTTGAATACTCTTTTTCATAACCAAATTGACATCGCATTCATCCAAGAGTGCCATCTACGCAGAACTGGTAATGTAAGACTTAATGGTTATAGTTTCATATATGACGGCTCACATATTGGAGTGGCTATAGCAATAAAGAACACAATTTCTTACAATCTTATAGATATTTCCAACATTGGATTCAATGGAATTTTTATTCAAGTGGATTTTAACATAAATGAAATACGTAAAAAGTTTTTAATTGGTTCCATATATATTCCGTGCAACTATACTTCTTCTTCTCTCTCCGATGGACTAAGTAAAATTTTAGATATGGCCAGTGGATTTGATGGTTTTATATTAGGTGGTGACCTAAATGCCAAGAATCCGGTTTGGGGCGATTTAATTGAAAATGGCAACGGAAAGGTACTCAAAAGTTGGCTCCTTGATAACGCTTTAGATGTGGTTCGGCTTTGCGACATTACGCCTTCGTATCCGAATGGCTCATCTTTTCTTGACCACTTTTTACTAAGTCCTCATGTAATTAACACCAGCTCTGATAATTTTAGAACATCAAGTCTTTCTTCGTTCTCAGACCATTATCCCATCCAATTGGAATTAAGATTAGAATCCTGTGAATTCATTTTACAAATACCTCGCCGTTATACATCCTACAAGAATACCAATTGGAACCTTTTTCAGCGCGAAATGGAAAATGTCTCTTGCAGTCTATTACCTTCTGAGAATAGAAATATTGAGAATCATGAAATTGACCGATTGATAAATGTGTTTAATACCAACTTAATAACTGCTCATAACAACCACACGGAAAAAATTGAAATAAAGAACAACAAATTACCACTTTCTGAGAATATAAGAAAATTCTTTAAAGTAAAGCATAGATGGCAAAAAGAGTTAAAAAGGATTTATCATCGCACCGGAAACAGGATGAGTCAGGAGTATATTATACTATCGAAGCAAGTCCAGCTTTTAAGGACGATTATAAAAGAACTAGTAATTATCGAACAAGCGAAGAGTTTTAATAGTAAACTTGAGAAAATTAAACCAGGCCCATCTGCGTTCAAGGAAGTATATAAACTAATGGGAAAAAGAAAGTCAACATTTTGCAAATCAGTTTGTGTCAACAACACCATTATCTCCAATGAATCTGAAATTTCGGAGCACTTCCGAGAATACTATGCAACAGTATACAGCGAAAATATTCCGGAAGGAGCCATTGCGGATATAGATGCCCGTATTTCGTCTTGTGTTGATGTCATTCCCCAGCATATTTACTCGTTCGATGGATTATTTAACTCTGTTGAAAACCAAGATGCATACCACTTTACTAATGTTGGGTCTGTAAAAGATATTATACGTGAAATTAACAACAAAAAATCAAGCGGCATGGATGAAATTTCAAATTTCCTTATAAAAAAGCTACCTGATACGGCAATAAAGCTACTTACCATCATCTTTAATAATTGTATTAACAATTACTATTTTCCAGCTGTGTGGAAATCGGCTAAGATAATTCCGTTGAGGAAAAAGGAGAACAGCAACAATATTGAAGATTTTCGCCCTATTTCAATGCTCTCAAACATTGGAAAGATATTTGAACACGTCTTGAAGGATAAACTGGAAGGAGAATTCATAGTTAGTCCGATATCTGCATTTCAATTTGGCTTCAAACAATTTCACTCGACTCAACATGCTCTTCTGAAATTCCACGGTGACATCACAAAAAAACTGAGAGATAAAATATGTACGGTAGCTTTATCGTTAGACATTGAAAAAGCATTCGATTCCGCTTGGCATAAGGGAATATTGTATAAACTGGTGGAGCTAGGAGTTGATCCTTATCTTATAAAGCTATTTCAAAGTTATTTCTCCGACCGTAAATTTTGTGTTCAGATAAACGGTTCATCCTCCAGTTTCGATAGCGTAAAGAGTGGTGTCCCCCAGGGTAGTGTTTTGGCACCCTTTCTATTCAATTTATTTCTCCACGATTTTCCGCATTCAACTGAGAACTCAAAGGCTATATTGTATGCAGACGATTGTTTAATCTACTCACATAATGAATCTCCAATACAAGCGCTTACTAACGCGGCGTTCCATCTTGGTGTTGTAAATTCTTTTTACAAATCTTGGGGAATCAGGATTAATGCAGCCAAATCTGAAGCCATCTGCCTGAGAAATGCTTCTGGTAAATGTGCCAGATTTGTGGTTCCAGAGAGCAAAATTTTGCAGCTCTCTCTTGACGATATGGATATTCCATTTAAGGACACCATTAAGTACCTGGGCGTTAATTTTAACAAGTTAATGAAATTTAATAATCATGCCAGATTGTTCTTAACGAGGGCCAAGAGAATATCGGGTATGTTTTCCGGTTTAATGAACAGCAAATATCTTCCACAGGCGACAAAACTTCTTCTTTATAAAGTAGCTATCAGGCCGACACTCATATATGCATTCCCCATATGGTTCTCTATCTCTCCAACGGTGGCCAGGGAATTGGAAATTTTTGAGCGAAGAATACTAAGGAAATGTATTGGCAGGAATTTTCAAAGCTATACAAAACGATTTTCTAATACATACATTTATGGACAATCTGCTGTGGTACCACTCTGCAAATACGCCTTACGGCTCCAGAGGAAATTTGCTGATAATTTAGCTCTCCATGAAAATACACTGATGAACGATATGTATGAGTTTGAGAAGGAAATAGAGTGGTCAAGATGTACTTACCTGTCTCCAATAGGTATTTTGAACCAATTAATTGACAACGACGATCCCGTTCAGCTTATACTACCGGATTTCTACAGGGAAACACTCCCAGGCTCCCATAGGGGCTGAAAGGAAGGAAATAAGAAAGAAACTGTGATATTTTATTTATACATTTATTTTATTATACAATTTGTATTTTCGAATACTAATGATTGTCTATTTTATATTATTATAATTAATTTTATTTATTCCAATTTATGAACTTTTTACACTTTGTAATATTTACAATTCGTTAACATTCTGTGATATAAATGTTCTCTGTTTGTTATTGTTATTAACAGCTGTTTAGTTTAAGTGTTATTTAGTTTTATGTTTATTTATTTTGTTTACAGACTATCGCTCTGTTCGTCACACCTAATGCCGGGAGCAAGCATTTTTTTTCATATATTGAGCTGTTCGCTTTTACTTATTCATTTTTTTAAGCAAGTTGCTTTTGCCTCACACATAGTGTATTAGAATAAGACAATAATAGTTCTAAGATTATATTTTGTTATACGGTCGTTTGTATCTCATATTAAAAAAAAAAAGTCTCAATAAAGTGTTTACTTACTTACTTACTATCAAAAAGTGATATCAAGCATGCTAAAAATCAAAATGTTTTTGATTTTCCATCAAGCGTTGTCGGTGTCACACATACAAACACATTTTCACTAATACTACCATAGTGCTTGATGAGTATTTTGATAGTGTATGGTGCGCTTAAGAGACACTAAAGTGACTATTGACTTCATGCTATGTTACATGGGATACCAGATAATTAAGCAAAAATAAAAATAAACTGTATGAGAATTATATCAACACAATTTGTATAAAACCAGTTTGTACGAATTACTCACAAAACGTTTAAAGTGACTACACTTCAGATTACTTAGAGACACTTAAGTGTCAATTGTCTTCACGCTAGATTACTTGGGATGTATAAAGTAATCAATTGTCTTCTCTCTGCACTACAAAGTGCACACACGTGTCAAATGACCAAAATATATAAATTGGAGTTAGCCAAGTGATAAGACATTTGTGACAATTACTGTCTTTAAGGGATACATTGACTACTTGCTTAACTGCTGGGATGTTCTATTTTCGTGTGTATAACAGTGTTGTATTTTGAAATACAACACTGTGTGAGTGCAAAATAAAAAAAACAAAACAAAAAAGAGTAAAGAAAAATCATAACAAAATAAGTTTTATTGCATTGAATATATTTATTGTTATTTAAAAATGTTTTAAATAAATATATTGTTAAAAACAACAAACATATAAACTAATAGAGGTTATGTCACATGCAATTACATATGTACGTTTGAACGTGGAAATTATGAATCGTATGTATAAAGTGAATTTTGACATAGACATGGAATTCCATACATATGTGTCGAATACATGTCCCAATACACAATCAATGCCGTCTGACCCCCCCTATTAAACAAATATTTTTTTTTGGCCATACCTGCGAATAGGTTAACGGTACCCTACGAAGACAAAAACTCATACACAAGTAAATACGGATATATTTTAAATAAAAATTAGCTTTTATTTTAATTTTTCTCGAAATATGTTAATTTTTTTTCCTAAATTTTTTGTTCAAGTGGCCTGAAACACGTTAATATGGTCTGGCGAATTTGTTATAATTTTAACATTTTTTAACCAAATTTTGTAATTTACAGTGGTGGTCAAAACATATGCAACTAGCAACAGAATTTTACAAAAGTAGTTTAAACTAGTTTTAAAGGTCAACAAAAATATTAATTTGCTTATAATATTTGTTTATTAGTGCTTTAAAAATGAGAATATGGAATTTAATTCAGAATTTTTTGCATTGAAAAGAAAAAAAATTAAAAAAACTACGAATGGGTTGATATTTCAATGGCCAAAACATATGCAACTAATTGCTTCTAAAACATTTATGTCTATAAAACTTAATATTTGGTAGCAAATCCTATATTTTCAATGACGGCCTTACATCGGCCTTACATGAAGCTATCATATTGGCAATAAAATTTGCAGGAATAGCGTTCCAAGCATCTACCAATCCTTGAAACATAATATCTGAATTAGTGCAATTTTCGGGGTCGATTCTTTGATTAACGATTTCCCAAAAGTTCTCAATGGGATTTAAATGCGGTAATTGTGGTGGCCATTCCATTACTGAAACTCTTTCTTGTGCTAACCTCGATTTAACAACATGTGAAGAGTGCTTGGGGTCGTTATCGTACTGAATAACTCATGGAAGAGGCATATTATCCTCAGAATTTGGAAGCATTATTCTTTCCAAGATGTCTCTATAGATAAATCCATCCATTATTTCATTAATTTTAAGCGATGGGCCAACTCCAGCAGCTTATAAACAGCCCCCATACCATTACGTTGCATCCTCCATGTTTCACTGTCTTTTTGCAGAATCGTGCTTGAAGCCGCGTAACTGGTCGTCTTACGTAACACATGAAATCACTTCAGATGATATTAAATTCGGATTCGTCGCTAAATAGGACAGTCGTCCATTTGTTTTCTGACCAATTTAAATGCTCCATAGCAAACTTCAAACGTTTATTTTGATTACGTTTTGATATAAGCGGTTTTTTGCGCGTAGGGAAACGTCGTTGAAGCATGCAGGATGCAACGTAATGGTATGGGAGTTGTTTTTCAGATGCTGGAGGTGGCCCATAGCTCAGAATTAATGAAATAATGGATGGATTTATCTATAGAGACATCTTGGAAAGAATAATGCTTCCAAATTCTGAGGATAATATGCCTCTTCCATGAGTTATTCAGTACGATAACGACCCCAAGCACTCTTCACATGTTGTTAAATCGAGGTTAGCACAAGAAAGAGTTTCAGTAATGGAAAGGCCACCACAATTACCGGATTTAAATCCCATTGAGAACTTTTGGGAAATCGTTAATCAAAGAATCGACCCCGAAAATTGCACTAATTCAGATATTATGTTTCAAGGATTGGTGGATGCTTGGAACGCTATTCCTGCAAATTTTATTGCCAATATGATAGCTTCATGTAAGGCCGATGTAAGGCCGTCATTGAAAATATAGGATTTGCCACCAAATATTAAGTTTTATAGACATAAATGTTTTAGAAGCAATTAGTTGCATATGTTTTGGCCATTGAAATATAAACCCATTCGTAGTTTTTTTAATTTTTTTTCTTTTCAATGCAAAAAATTCTGAATTAAATTCCATATTCTCATTTTTAAAGCACTAATAAACAAATATTATAAGCAAATGAATATTTTTGTTGACCTTTAAAACTAGTTTAAACTACTTTTGTAAAATTCTGTTTCTAGTTGCATATGTTTTGACCACCACTGTATATCTCATTACAACGTGTAACGATTCTTAGAATAGGGGTATTACCTTGAGAACAATGCTACCTATTAATTCGGCTATGCTCGTCGTTGGGGGGGTGTGTTAAGTTCTCAAATTATCAAAAGAATTTACATGTTTTGAACCAGTTACAAAAGATTTTACTTTAGGTAGCCGATAACCCACAAAGTAATGCATACAAACAGGAAGAAAGGAAAATGGTTAATGATACTGGTATAGCTTAAGATGGAATTTGCTATACCTATCCGATACCCACCCACCATGCTGACAGAGAACCATATTATTTGTCAGCCCTAATAAAAACTTAAACAAAATGAACTACTCTAAATGACCCATACCTTAACTTCACCTTTCGTAATTAGAATAATAACGATTCAATATTTCATATTTGAAATCATAACAAAAAGGATTATTTTATTTATAGAATTTAAATAAACGATAATCAATAAAAATTATATACTAAATTGTATCAATAATTAATATATTTCAAAAAAAAAATTAAAATTTGGTCACCATTAATAGGTTAATTAGTTGGAAATGAATTTAGAAATTCAACAAATTTTACATATAATAATAGGAGGTTTTAATTTGAAACATGGTGACATGAAATGTTTGTTGGGTGATATGTATAAACGTAATATTAATAGGGTTTTATAATATTTAAATTAAATCAACAAAACTTTAACAATTAACAATTTCGAAATATTAATTAATATTTGAATTTATATTAATATTACGATTATAAAATTATAGTGTTAGTGTGTATAAAGAAAAATAAGAAAATGGTTGATAATAATAACAATTTGTCAAAACTTACATTTTTTATGGTCCAACGTAGTCAGCAGGCGCCGGATGACAGAAGAACGTTGCTTGTATTTATTCAACCATTTATATAATTAAATAATTTTATGTAAAGTGTAAGTTTAAATGTTTAATATGAATGTTTGTTGGGTTATGTGAGGTGTTGTAGTGCTTGTATGTAGGGTGTCCGTATAAAGATGTTTTTGTATAAACTGAAGGGAGTTAGATTATAGATGTAATAATAAATTAAACTTGTTAAAATACAATGTTTTTAAAACCGAAAATTAAATTTAGGTGACCATATTTTTTTTATATTACACAGAAATTAAACAAAAAAAATTGGAATTAAGTTAAAGAATTTGAACACAAATAAAAATATAAACACGAAAAGAATTATAAAATTACGTTATGAAGATTTGAATAAAAAATTAAGTAAAAATTAAGATCAAAATGAAGCTGGTCACCTCAGATGATTATGTTAAAATGTTAATATGGCCAACGAGAATGATTTTAATTCAAATGAATGTTCTGGTTCAGATTATTTATAAATCAGGTTAAATATTAAAAGGGTTACGAAAATAGTTGTTATAAACAATGTAGGATATCTAAAATTGGCCAGTTCCACTCCTTGTCAGGGTGGTTTCCAATAACGACAACGCCAAAGATAAAGCACCAAAATCTGCAAACTTTTCCTCGGCCAAACAATTTGAAATTGATTAATTTAATTAAAATCCGCAGGATATTAAAACAAACAAGGCAATTGCAATTTTTCTATACAAGGATAAAGCCAATTTTCAAAACCCTAATAAAAAAATTACAACAATTAAACTCCAGAATTCAAACGAATCTAATAATCTTACCAAAGTAGAAATAAAATCCGTTTTCGCAAGTAATATTTGCGTTCCTTCAACCACAATATAAGGATTTCTTTAGAATCCGTTTTTTTTTTTTTTAAAAAAATTGATGTTGAAAAACAAATTGAAACTAATTTTATCCGTATGTTGAACCTTTTCAATTGAATTATAGTTTTCGTTTGATGAAAATTTTCAAAAATTTTGACAATCCAAAACAAATAAAATCAGTGCCAGCTCAATTAACTTTTAAATATTTTAAAACAAATTTCAATAAACAATTCCTACACCCAGACTAAAACATTAGTAAAACTATTAATTTGTAACAATGAATTTATCAAAAAATCAATTCCAATACCCATGGAAATTGTCACCATCACAAAACAGATGAAATACTAGGCAAGCCACAGGATTTCAACTGAAAAAGGAGACAAGCAAATATTAGAATTACTAAAAACTCACACCCATATATCCTTAACATGATATACTGCAGTGTAACCACCGTTGACATCCTCAAGTTCATAATTAACCTTGCCAATTCGTCTCTTTACTACGGCTTTTATACCAGTAGGTGCAAGTTTCGCGTTGTAATTATTCACTAAAGAGCTTTGAGTGAAATTTCGCCTTACTACTATCTGACCTACGTTAAATTCTCGAAACCGTGATCTCAAATTATAGGTTTTTACATTACGTTCATATGCTTCTTTTATTTTCGTTCGTATTGAATCGCGTAAAATTGTAAAATTATCCTGACGTTCTATTTCAGTGTCTGTCTCCGAAAGAAGTTTTAAATTCCGTAAAATTTTATAATCATTACCATGTGTAATCATAGTTTGTCCGAATAAAAGTTCATATGGTGTCCTTCCGGTTGTCTGGTGAACGCTGCTGCGTAATGCACAGTTGATGCTGGCCAAGTACTCATCCCATTGACGCTGATCGTTGCGAATATATGAACGGAGAGCTTCATTTATGGAGCGGTTAACCCTCTCACTCGCATTCGACTGAGGACTATGTACTGCGGTAAACTTATGGTCAATACCAAATTTGTCAATCATTTTCTTAAACTCCGCAGATCTGAACTGGCTACCGTTGTCGGAAACAATGATTTCTGGAACACCATAGCAATTAAAAATTTCGTTCTTGAGACACTCTACAATAGGTTTCGCCACAAATTTCTTCAAGGGCTTCAAAAATGTGAACTTGGTAAAGTGATCCAGGATGATCAGAATACCTATATTTCCGTTTTTGGAACGAGGGAATGGTCCAATTAGATCGATGTAAATTCGTTGGAAAGGCCTTTCGGTGTCAACTATTTGACCCATAGGAGGTCGGAGCGATGAAGTTGGAGCTTTAGAAGTTTTACACAAGGAACAATTCTTTATATAGTCTTTGACATCGGTGACTAATTTAGGCCAAAAGAAAAATTGCCTTATACGATGAATAGTTTTTGCAATGCCACCATGCGCTGAGTTTGGAATGTCATGTGCTGCGAATATTACGTCCTTCCGAAGATCTTCTGGAACCCATAATTTCCAACAGTCAGACTCATCTAAATTCCCAGAACTAAAATTGGTTCGTTTGTATATAAATCTGTCTATAACCTTGTAATCTGGTAAGGCTGTATTAAGAAATTCATTTCTAAGACGATTATATTCTGGACTGTCGAAGGCTTTTGAGTTGAGATCAATAGATGGCATAGTTTGTATCTCTACTTCAGCTACACATGTGTCATTTTCAAATGCACGCGATAAAGCGTCTGGCACCACATTGTCTTTGCCTTTACGATGTTCTATAGTGAAGACAAATCCCTGTAATTTTAGGGCCCATCTGGCTAAACGTCCCGAGAGGTCCTTTTGTCTCATTAGCCACTTGAGACTAGCGTGGTCAGTTATGACCTTAAACTGGTGACCCTCAACATACGCTCTGAACTTCTTAATGGCTAATATCACAGCTAAACACTCCAATTCTGTGATTGAGTAGTTTCTTTGGGCTTTGTTTAGTTTTTGCGACATGTACGCTATTGGTCGTTCGTTTCCTTCGTCATCCAGTTGAGCCAAAACTGCTCCAATACCACACATGCTTGCGTCACATTGAAGAATGAACGGCTTGTTGAAGTCTGCATGTACCAACACCGGTGCAGAAGTTAACTTGGCTTTAACTGCTTCAAAGGATTTTTGGGCATCATCTGTCCACACGAAAGATTTACGTTTTGATAACAATTCCGTCATTGGAAAGGTAACCGCTGCATATTCATCAATAAACCGACGATACCAACCGGCCATGCCGAGAAATTGTCGGAGTTGTCGTACTGTTTTGGGTACCGGGAATTCCGAAATAGCTTTTATCTTACCTGGATCCACTTTTAATGAGCCTTCTCCAACAATATATCCCAGATATTGTACCTGACGAAGACAAAAGCTGCTCTTCTTCACGTTCATTGTTAAGTTCGCTCTTCGGAGTTGGGTTGCTACTTCCTTTAAATGCTTTAAGTGGTCGTCAAAATCTTTAGAAATTATAAGTAAATCATCGAGGTATACGAAAACGTTCGATTTTAAATAATATGGAATAACTTGGTCCATTAATCTACACATTGTTTGAGGAGCGTTACATAATCCAAATGGCATTCGTGTAAATTGGTATAAGGGACGATTTGGGATGGTGAACGCTGTCTTAGATTTTGATACTTCATCTAATTTGATTTGCCAAAATGCATCTTTGAGATCCACTTTGGAAATATAGTAAATAGGGGGTAGTCTTGAAATTAATCCGTCTATGTTCGGAATCGGATATGCGTCTTTTGTGGTCACCGAATTTAATTTCCTACTATCTAAGCAAAAACGCACTTTACCAGGTTTGACAATTAGAACTCCAGGAGATGACCACGGGGATGTTGGGCATTCTTCAATTACTCCTAAGCTTAACATTCGATCGATTTCTCCACACAGCAGTTTTTCCCTTGCTGGAGATATTGGATAATATCTTTGTTTTATAGGAGTTGCTTCGCCAGTATCGATATTATGTTCCAGTAGAGTTGTACAGCCAAGTCCATCGCGTTCCGAATTTGGAAAATAATCGATTATTTTCTGCAGCTGTTGCATTTGAGAGGGAGTCAAGTGTATTTTATCAGAAGTTTCCTGAGAACTGATTTCGTTGATATGATTCATTGTGACAATTTGAATCTTAAACTTGTCCCAGAAATCCATACCGCAAATGATGTCCTGAGTTATAGATGGTATCAATAAAAACTCGGTTAACTTCTTCTGACCATTATAATCGATTTCCAAAGTCAAAGTTCCCAATACTCGTTGCATTTGTCCGTCCGCTGTTTTCACGTTTGACATTCCATGTTTAAAGTTACCAGTCTCCAAAATTTCCGTACACAATTCTCCTCCAATGACGTTGACATTTGCACCACTATCCAGTAATGCAAAACGCTTCTTATTTTGTAGGTCGAGGAGTATATAAGGCCTGTTATCATTCGTTTTATTCACCAAAGATGAAATTACATATTTTCCGAATAGTTTCCGTCGTTTATAAAACTCCCGAATACGTTTCGCCGATCTACTGGGTTTATGTACAACCTCATCAGTATTGAAAATTCTGTTTCTAGCTTGATTGTATTCCTCGAGACGAATGTGGAATGGTCTTTGTAAAGGGTGTATTTTGGGTAAATTAAGTGTCATATCCGGTAGTTTTGTTCCATCAGGTAGGTTTGTATCAGCAGGTAAAATGAATTTGTCGGAATTAGCATTAAAATTTACAGAATTTGTTCCATTTTGTCTTGTTTCGGATGTCCGTTCTTCGACGCACGGACATCCCTTGAGGAGTTTTTCTGACATTTTGGGCACTTAGGTTTGTAAACATTTTTCGCCCCGCAACCGTAACAGAACACTATACGCGGCTCTAAACAATCGATGAATGTGTGGCCGATGTTATCACAATTCCAACATTTGCCTGACTTTACAATTAAACAAACTTCTGTTTCATTTTCAAAGGAATTTTCTATGTCCGTTTTAGGATCATTAGCCACGATTTCTGACACCTGAGTCTTTTGATAAGGACGTTTGTTTGAGCTAGATGACGACATATCCTTAACGAATTTTTCGTGTCTTCTTACAGCGCGTCTTAATTGAGCCACCCGATTGATCCCTAGGTGTAGGAGCTCATGCCTCACTTCTGGTCTTAGATTTCGCTGAATGATTTCACAAAGCTCGTTTTCGGATAACGGAGTTCGTAATCTGTCGCAGAGAACCATAATCGCGTCATAATAGTCATCAAATGACTCGTTGTGTTTTTGCTTCCTACGAAGAATGTCATCCTTAATATCAAAATCAGTATTATAGTCTTTAAATTGTCTTTTTAAAGCATTACATAATTCATCCCAATCCATAATGTCACAACTTCGATGAAAACGCCAAAACCATTTTAAAGCTTTGCCCTCGAACAGAATATGGGAATGCTCACACAATAACTCAAAGTCACCTTTCAAATTGGCATTGGTGAGAGTGTTAACTCTATATATAAATTCGTCCACTGTAACTTCAGACGTATCACCAGTAAAGCGAATTCTCCAGTTCCTAATCAAATTCAAAATTCTCTCGGAGTTTCTGTCAAAATCCCTGTCCCTAGTTCGAAAATCGCGATTTGGTCGATCATTCCGGGAAACTATACTTTCATCATCGCGCATTCTACCATGATTAGCATCTAACTGATCTACTCGATCTTGTTGTCTGACCTGTTCCTGATTTTCCAAACTAAAATTACGAAATCCTTCCGCAACCATATGGGCAATTTCCTCTCTAAATCCATTCAAGGATTCATCTACAATCCTACGAACCTGTGCATATTCATTTCGTTGTTCACTCGCCTCTCTTCGCGCTTGTAAACGGGTTCTAGGTCTTCCAACTGAATTGGTAGACCTATCTCCACCTGCTCCTTCATCTAAAGTCAATGTAGCGTGTGCTTCCTGCTCCACGTCAGCTGGGATATTTCCACAACTACGAAAGAACGGCATTTTAAATAACGACAATGGCAAATAGAAAACAAATTCTCAGAAAACTCAACTCCGGGTATAGAATGTCAATACTATTCAACGTAATCAAGAATATATTTTCCTAATTATCAAAAATGGCTAAATATTTAAAAAAAAATCAAATAATATTTCGAAAAGTCACAAAATATGGAAAAACAATATAACGTATTATTACTACTTGGTGAAGTTTTCTCGATATGGGTACAAAAAGATAAATAAAACAAAAAGAACATAAAGAACTAATACAAAAGAAACTAAAATGGAAAACAAAAATAAAATAGAAAATATTAAATAAAAATGTAAAATAAACAAATAAAATTCCATAAAATCGTTTATCAACCATTAACCAATAAAAGGCAAGAAGATAGGAAAGAAAACGAATTACTCATTATTGTCGGAAACTTTTGACATAAGCCAATAAGAATAAGGTCCAATACAAAAATGAGTAAAGTAGAAGGAAATGGGGATTGATTATCTATTGCAGGAAAGTAACCGAATCAGAATCAATTACCATAATCCACACATAAGGAAAAACCAAACTAAATAAAAAAAATTTGAAAAGACAATCCAAAGAAAAAGGAAAGAAAATAGAGAGGAGGGAAAGAGTCAAACGAGGATTGAACCGATACGTACCAGAACAACTTCTCGAGTTCGAACCCAAGCCCTGATAACTAATGCTATACTAAATGTCAAACCGGGAACTGATCATCATATAAAACAATAAACAATTACATCCACGGTAACAGAAAATAAAACAAAAGTTATAAGAAAAGAATCGAAGGAAAGTTATCTATATGTAATTACCACACACAAAAGATTCAGAGGCCCTCAGCATCTAGATGTAGTTGCACAATAAAAATTTCAAAGTTACGATCACTGAGGCCTCACGTTGGGCGCCAAAAATCTCTGTAACGATTCTTAGAATAGGGGTATTACCTTGAGAACAATGCTACCTATTAATTCGGCTATGCTCGTCGTTGGGGGGGTGTGTTAAGTTCTCAAATTATCAAAAGAATTTACATGTTTTGAACCAGTTACAAAAGATTTTACTTTAGGTAGCCGATAACCCACAAAGTAATGCATACAAACAGGAAGAAAGGAAAATGGTTAATGATACTGGTATAGCTTAAGATGGAATTTGCTATACCTATCCGATACCCACCCACCATGCTGACAGAGAACCATATTATTTGTCAGCCCTAATAAAAACTTAAACAAAATGAACTACTCTAAATGACCCATACCTTAACTTCACCTTTCGTAATTAGAATAATAACGATTCAATATTTCATATTTGAAATCATAACAAAAAGGATTATTTTATTTATAGAATTTAAATAAACGATAATCAATAAAAATTATATACTAAATTGTATCAATAATTAATATATTTCAAAAAAAAAAATTAAAATTTGGTCACCATTAATAGGTTAATTAGTTGGAAATGAATTTAGAAATTCAACAAATTTTACATATAATAATAGGAGGTTTTAATTTGAAACATGGTGACATGAAATGTTTGTTGGGTGATATGTATAAACGTAATATTAATAGGGTTTTATAATATTTAAATTAAATCAACAAAACTTTAACAATTAACAATTTCGAAATATTAATTAATATTTGAATTTATATTAATATTACGATTATAAAATTATAGTGTTAGTGTGTATAAAGAAAAATAAGAAAATGGTTGATAATAATAACAATTTGTCAAAACTTACATTTTTTATGGTCCAACGTAGTCAGCAGGCGCCGGATGACAGAAGAACGTTGCTTGTATTTATTCAACCATTTATATAATTAAATAATTTTATGTAAAGTGTAAGTTTAAATGTTTAATATGAATGTTTGTTGGGTTATGTGAGGTGTTGTAGTGCTTGTATGTAGGGTGTCCGTATAAAGATGTTTTTGTATAAACTGAAGGGAGTTAGATTATAGATGTAATAATAAATTAAACTTGTTAAAATACAATGTTTTTAAAACCGAAAATTAAATTTAGGTGACCATATTTTTTTTATATTACACAGAAATTAAACAAAAAAAATTGGAATTAAGTTAAAGAATTTGAACACAAATAAAAATATAAACACGAAAAGAATTATAAAATTACGTTATGAAGATTTGAATAAAAAATTAAGTAAAAATTAAGATCAAAATGAAGCTGGTCACCTCAGATGATTATGTTAAAATGTTAATATGGCCAACGAGAATGATTTTAATTCAAATGAATGTTCTGGTTCAGATTATTTATAAATCAGGTTAAATATTAAAAGGGTTACGAAAATAGTTGTTATAAACAATGTAGGATATCTAAAATTGGCCAGTTCCACTCCTTGTCAGGGTGGTTTCCAATAACGACAACGCCAAAGATAAAGCACCAAAATCTGCAAACTTTTCCTCGGCCAAACAATTTGAAATTGATTAATTTAATTAAAATCCGCAGGATATTAAAACAAACAAGGCAATTGCAATTTTTCTATACAAGGATAAAGCCAATTTTCAAAACCCTAATAAAAAAATTACAACAATTAAACTCCAGAATTCAAACGAATCTAATAATCTTACCAAAGTAGAAATAAAATCCGTTTTCGCAAGTAATATTTGCGTTCCTTCAACCACAATATAAGGATTTCTTTAGAATCCGTTTTTTTTTTTTTTTAAAAAATTGATGTTGAAAAACAATTGAAACTAATTTTATCCGTATGTTGAACCTTTTCAATTGAATTATAGTTTTCGTTTGATGAAAATTTTCAAAAATTTTGACAATCCAAAACAAATAAAATCAGTGCCAGCTCAATTAACTTTTAAATATTTTAAAACAAATTTCAATAAACAATTCCTACACCCAGACTAAAACATTAGTAAAACTATTAATTTGTAACAATGAATTTATCAAAAAATCAATTCCAATACCCATGGAAATTGTCACCATCACAAACGATAATTACGTACCCATTTCGATTATTTTGCATTCAATTGCAAAAGTATTTATTTAGTAGCAACATTTTTACAAAAACTGAAAAATTTTAATTTTTTCCGAATTTTGACGATAATTCAGTTGTGGGTCATTTTGACCCAAAGGAGATTCAGGGTTAATTTCCAAAAATTTGATTTTAATGTAATATTCATTAATATAAATAAATCGACATATTTCTAGAAAACAATGCAGAAAGTTAACGAGTTTCACCTATTTATTCCATATAAATAGTAAAATTTTGCATAACTTAAAGAACTTTAACCTCGATGCGCGTCCAGAAATCGTTGTCCGATTTGGCTCAAATTTTCAGCATTTAACTTTTTTTCAGCATTTAACTTTTTCAGCATTTAACTTTCACAATATTCCACTCCGCACTCTTTGAAATCTAAAAAAAAAAATCGGCTGTCACTCTAATGTATAGTGATAAGTCTGAACAAAGTTTATCATATATTTTAATTCAAAACTTTTTACCCTTCAACCTAATTTGTTAGTTTTTCGATGCATAAATTACACAGCAGTACAAAATTGACATTTTGGTTTGGTGCAGCGAAAAATGTTTTTGATACAATATGTATGGGACATTTCAAAGTCAAAACTATCTTTAGTTTTTTGGGCAGCTCTTGTTTTTGCAGCGGATTTAATTTGTTTGGTTATTCTGTATTTTTTCCCTTTTTGTTTGATTATTTCATAAATGGAGACTAAAATTATAAAACAAACATTTTTGTACAGGTATTCTACACAAAAATATCTTTTCTTTGATATCAATTTTGTTTATCTAAGTTCCAGGATATATTGGTAATATCGCAAGGATCTTGAAAATTGACTTTATCCTTATAAATTTGACCTATGGTAAAAGGGATCAACATTTTTTCAAGGTATACAATAAAAACATATTAATAAACTAAATAAATTTATATAAAAATATTTAAAATTCGCTGAAAATATGTATACTAAACTATTTAGCAAATAACCCAAAGTTTTACAATATTTTTCATATGTTTTTCGTATTAAAAAAATATACAAATGCTCCTTAACACCGACATGATTATACTTAAACTATTAATATCCAGTGTTTAAAAAGCTACGATAACTAACAGGTTGCTAACTGTTGCTACAACTACTGCTTCAAAAAAGTGTATGTAGCGGTAGCAGTAGCATTTATCTTTTTTCGTTTTCTTGTTTTTTTTTTAACTACTGCTACCTTCAAAATATAAACCTCTTAACAGAGCAGTAGTAATAAAACATGAATTGTAAATGGATGTTTTTCAAAATTTTTGTTTTTTAATTAATTTTTTTTTAAAAAGTGTTTTCCAAATTTTTTTATATTTTTTTTAGTTTTTAAATTTTTTTTTTGGAAAAAAAAATTGTGACAAAAAAAAAATTTTGATGAAAAAAAAATTCGGGTTAAAAAATGAACGGGTTGCAATGGACTTTGAAATATCTATCATTAGATATCCATATTGTCTATATTAATGACTTAGTAATCCAGATATATGTAGATCAAAAATAGGTAAAAAATTGAGGTTGTCCCGGTTTTTTCTCATATCTACGTTATTTATGGACGGATTCTGCTGATTTTAAATAGAAAACTTTTCGAAAGCATGTCTGACAGAATTATTGAAGATTTGGATCGCGAAGATATCTGGGATCTTAAGAAAATTGATTTCAACAGACAGACAGACGGACATGGCTTAATCGACTCCGCTATTTATAAGGATGCAGAATATATATACTGTATAGGGTCGGAAAATTATATTGTGGAAATTACAAACGGAATGACAAACTTATACATATATACCCTTCTCACTAAGGTGAAGGGTATAACAAGTAAGAGAGCTATATTCAGCTGTGCCGAATCTTATATACCCTTCACCAAATAATAGAGTAACTTCGGGTATTGTGGACAATGCATCTAATGTGGACCAGTGTCTTTTTTCAGAAACTACTGAAGGTATGATAAAACTGATTTGTCGTACATTTTACAAGTTGTTTGAACAACAATTGCACATGTGCTTTCATGAATAATTGATAGGTTGGCTTTTTACTCTTGTATTGAAATTAATGCGCGTGCTCTATATTTTTTTCGGCCCAATTAAGGGTATAATAAATTTTAATAAATTTTATTGTTGTTGTTTTCAATATAAAATAAGAAAGAAAATTTTCGTTCGCATTTAATGAACCAGGCCCGTAATTTAACTAAACAGATATTTTATTACATAGATAATTTACCAAAAATAATCATTTGTAATTTTGAAAACTTTATCCACTGAAAAAAGTTTCAACATAAATATTATGATTTAATTTCATAGATTTCAATTCATAGCATTTATTAATACTTTCTTAAATAGTATGATTTTTTTCATATTTTATGTTTTCCAACAAAATTTAGAAGGCTTGGAAAATATAATTTCAATTTCATTTTTATTTTTATCTTGTTCCAAATTGTTCTTGGATTTTTTTTTTATGTTTTACGGCTTCAAAATGAGAAAATATGCGCGAAATTGACACATTTTTTTTAACAACATGCTATGCTTCAATATTTATGAATGTTTTATCACGTTTAATGATATTTTTAAAATTTCAGATATTGTTGATTGATTCATCTTAAAATATTGGCCAATATATGGCTATTATGCAAACATTTTTGAACTAATTCATTACACAATACAATTACAATGCAATTTATTATAAAATATTACGAAATTTATGTAAAAAAAGCTAAAATTTGCGTCATGTACAAATTAATAATATTTATGAACATGTTCTTATTCTGAATGAAAAAAGTTTGGGAAAAAAAGTCAAGTTCGATTAATAATATTTATTACAAAATTCATTCCAATTATGAATTTCTTTTTTCTGTGTAAGAAAGTTTAACAAACATTTTTGTTGATTTTTCGAACAAGGAAATCAACGAAAATTTTAGGCATATTTACTAAATTACTTTCTTGAATTACTTTGTTGAACTTATACTATGGCCCTAATTTTGTAAATCACGTCACCAAAGTGATATTTATATGGAAAGCAAAAACAAAATTTCAAAAATTTTTAAAATTTGTTTTTGTTTTATGTACAAAATTTTCAAATTATGAAAGGCAATCAACGCTTGAATTTTGGTGCGTTCGTTCTGTTCAGAATTTGTATAGAAAGCAAAAACAAATTTTTCAAATTTTTGAAATTTTGTTTTTGCTTTCCATATAAATATCACTTTGTGACGTGATTTACAAAATTAGGGCCTATATTTTTATGTGCACTGTTATCCTATTGTATTTTGCTTACTTTAGTATTCAAATTCGCAACTTAGACAGTTCCTGGATATATAATGTAGAAATAAATCTATATGTTTGTAAAAATTTATTTATTTTCATTTATGTACATTAGACATGCTTTGGATGGGTCTTATTTTGTTCATTAGTAGCTAAAACTAACTACTGCAAAATTTAAGTGCAATCGGATAACTAGAACACGTGCCGGAAATCGATTGAAAGTTGTAAAATTGGGTGAATAATGGTACTTTATCCGATATCTTAAAAAAATATGAACATCGAGTTAAAAATAAGCAAGTTATTAGCATTTCCCTACGTCATATATTCAAGAAAAACCAGATTTTTGTATTATTTACTCACTGTTTTGCATGCTAAAGTTATGTAAACAACTATGTCAACAAGGGAAATGCGAGTAAAATATGTGTAAACTAGCACATTTTGCTCAATATTTGGTCAGATTAAACTCGTATAACTTTGTTATTTTTCATTCGAAATTATTGTCTTATACCTTGTTAGAAAGATAATTTTCTCTAGAAGCTTAGGTTTATTGCAAATGTTTTAGTTTTAGCTACTAATGAAGAAAATAAGAACCATCCAAAGCAAATCTATTTATTAAGGGCATGTCTAATGTACATACATACATATATGAATTTAATTTTTATATGAATTTGTATGAAAAAACGAAATAACGTTTTTCTTTATAAATCCTGAACTAATCGAGTCACCATCGAAATTATTTTGCACGAATATAGTAAAGAGTATAGTAGGTGTCCTCATAGCATGTTCTTTTTGAATTTTTAACACTGCGATATTTGATATTTTTACATTGAAATACAGTAGCAGTTTTTTTTTAATGAAATATATAATAATACACGTCTTATGTTGATTTTAGCAAAAAAAAAATCAAATAACGTCAAAAAGTTCACCGTTATTAGAGTTATTGATTCTGAGTAAAATAACGGAAAATTAATTTTCGGTCACGTCTACTTTTGGGTGGGCGGGGATTTTAAATTTCATAATATTTGGAACATTAAACTTTAATGTTCCAAATATTATCTAAACATTCTTTATTTTGTTCTTATTTTAAGTGTTTGACATTATGTTTGATGGGTAGTTCTCTCACCAATACATCTTCATTTTTATATTTGAACATCACTGCATTAAAGTCTAAAAAACCCCAAAAAATTCACGTTATTTGACTCAGAATCAATAATTCTAGTAAATGTGAAATTTTGGACTTGATAGGAAATGTTGATAAAACCGACCTAAGTGCCGTTATTTTAATTTTTTTTAGTATGAATTTATTTTTTTAACAAATATATTTCATCACTTTTAACTACATACAGGAATGCTGATTAGAGTTCCTGTATGTAGACTTTATTAGGCTATTCTATATACTCCGAAAATTGACGTTTAACCTTTTGGAAGTAAACAATTTTATTCACACAATTTTAATGACAATAAGTGTGTTCGCGTACTTTCCAGTAAAAATTATACAGTAACTTTAATTTAGAGCGTAAAAATACCTTTACTCTCAATCTAAAAAAAATATCCAAAAAAGTACGCGAACAACAATTTGTAAAAATAAGTTGTATTTTATTATAAATCAATTTAAAACGTTTGTTTTGTGTTATTTTACTTCTTATAAATTGTCATAATTTTCAACTTTTTTGTTTTGTTTACATTTGCAACAATATGTTTAAACATATTTCTTATGTTGATATTTTATAAAAAAAAATATAAAAAATTTCATGTTCACTATCTATCTACGAACTGTCACTTTTAACACTCTCTTGCTCTTTCGTTACAAGTTTTTAAAAGTAAACGAACGGAATCCCGTAACTTCCAGTGATAATTTGTACAAATTATTACAAATTATAAAGTACGCGAACACAACTAATAAATTTGCCTTTAAAATGGAATTAAAAATTATGTTGGACTTTGAGTAGTTTCAATGTTATGGGCAATTATGTGAATATAATTTTATACAATTTTAACAAATTTTTCAATTTTCAAAGCGCGATATTTTTTAAATGAAAAGGGTTTCCGATGAAAAGGGCATTGATTTGAGGAACCCTTTGAAACCGTAATATGTGTGGTAAATTTCATTACAATCGAAGATGTTAAATCCAAAAATAGCACTTTTCTGTCCGTTTTGATATTGATTCTCCCTCAAGTTTTATTAAAACTAAAAAAATCCTTTAAAGGGAAAGCATTTAAAATACATTCCTTGTTTAAAAGATTAGATCTATAATTTAAAATTAAAATAGAAATTATTCGGTTAATCGAATAATTTAAAATTAACCGATTAGATCTAAACCCCGATTAATTATTTGCTCGATTAAACCAGAAACCCGATTAATTGAATACCTTAGTGTATATGTTTCCTTTTCTTGTTATGTTTTTTGAATGCGTGAGTTCAAATAAAAAAAAACAATATTTAAACAATGTAAAAATTTAAGGGTTGAACCATAGACAACAACTACCCAGCGGTAAAAATACACATTACGTAAGCGCTTATCTAAGCAATATTTCGTAGCAGTCATTGGTGAATCTTTCGCTTATTTTCCCACTTTTAACATAAAAGTGTCATAGGCTGTATAATCGGTGTGCTCTCGCTTAGAGTGTAAGCCACAATATCAGTAGGTGTCATTACTATTTAATTTACATTAAAAGCGGAGTTCTAAGCGAACTTGATGATACGCCTATAAAGACTTGCAAATTAGAATGTAATAAATGTAGATTACAATCCTATTTGCATTAGCAAGTTAAGGAATAGTACCATGCATACTGATTTCGTAATTGAAAGAATACTTTTGTATATTTTCATATATAAATTTCTGGAGGAAAAACCTTAAATTTTCATTGAATTTATTTATAATTTTTACGGCACTAAAATCAACACCTTCACTTACAGCATAAATATAAATTTTATCAATTTTGTTTTTCATGTATAAACAAGAAAGAAAATGTATTTATTTTTAGTGAATTTTAGTGAAAAATAAAAAACAAAAAAAAAAATTAAATAGCTGCTGACTATCCGCTTAAATCGTAATCGAAGTTATAATTAGTGCATGATGTGTTGGATTACGCACAGATTATACTCTAAGTACTTAGATTGCTCGCTTAGAATATCATCCTGACGTTATCGATTATTATCTGGGTACTTTGTTTCATTTACCGCTGGGTTATTACCTATTCAAAATGAATATCCAAATAGTTTACATATGTAGCTATTTCTTCAATCTATCGAAAAAAATAATTTAAAAAAAAAAAAATTATTTTGTTCCAAATCAAAAACTTTTTTGACTTTTTTCCAAATTGGCCCTTTTTATTTTTTTTTTACTCAGCTTAGGTCTATTTCTTTAAGATCTGTTTGGTCTGTTAGTGGGGTGGAATCGACACTGTCACTATTGACCTTAGCGGTAGACGGATCATTCCGATGACAGCTGCCTGAAGGTATAAATCCTGACTCAAGGACTTATTCACGTTCTTATTTGACGAGGTGGGCTGATCACCTCCAGATCTAGCCCTCTAATGGTCTCCTCCTGGGGACCCTTAAGAGTGCTAGATGAAGTTGTACCAGCAGTTCTCGCCGCTTTATTGTGGCCCGGTGCCTTTGATGTAGAGGATTGAGAACCTGCAGATCCGTTTCATGTAATGTTATGCATAAGGGAACCCTTAAGGGAAACAGCCGAAAGGTTCCTTGCTCCCTTCACCCCGAACAGCTTTGTAGGTTATTTCCTACTACCACCTGCAGCTCTAACCGAAGCCCTGAGCTGTTCGTTAGTGGAGTAGTCACCCTTCTCCACCCTTACTAGATTAGCCAGGTCGACAGCAGCAACCACCTTCTGCTTCCTAGAAGAAGACTGTCCCAAGATTACACTTAGGGCGCCGTAGATTCTTTCGAATCTAGCGACGTCCTTCCTGTGTTTCTTGAGAAGGTACTTCTCCTTTGCACCAAATGAACCCGGATCGCTCTGTTCCATCTAGGGTTGCCAGCCTGGCTGGACTTGGCTGGATTGTCCAGCTTTTTTGATTCCTGTCCAGTTTCAAGCTAAAATTTAATTTGTCCAGCTAAAATGATATTTTCGGCAATAATATCTATATTATTTATTACTTCAAATTTACTTACTACTAATTAGTACACAGTAATAACTTATGCAAGAAAGTGTATGTATTTTTTGTGGGAATACGTGTCATGTGGAATTTCTGATAATGATGACAATGAAGAAGAATGTAAAAGTTAAGGATTATTAGAAGCATTTTTATATTTTAAGCAAAACATATTGCAGAAATTTCATACAACTATTTTAGCTCTTGAGAATGATTCTTGTACAGTTTTAGAGCTGCTCGATATAATGACCGCACTTATAAATAGCCTCAAAAGTAGAATAAATGAAAACTTTATTGGCTCCAAAGTTAACAGCTATTTAGAACATCGTTTTTTAAAAAATTATAATTTTTAAATTTAAAAAAAAAAAATCATATTTTCTTTACAAGATTTACAAAAACTTATGCAAAACCTTCAAATATCTGAAGAAATAGATAACGATAAACTATACATACATATATTGATTACTGCAGCCTTCGTGAAGTTTATAAACAAATACCAAGAGATTTGTCAAATGATATAGTCCTATTTTTTTTACCAAAGGTGAAACGAATGAATTCGAGAATTTAAGAAAAGTTGTATGTTTCGTATTTTCAATAACAGTAAGCAAAGCTTTTTGTGCAAGATTTTTTACTATTTTAAACAATATTTATACTAAAGAAAGACACCGAATGTCATTCGACCTGAAATATTAATACGAAATAATTTATAGGAAGTTTGTAAAAATTTTCAAAATTGTTTACAAACCTCTAGGTTTGGAATTAACACACTGCTAAAAAAACACTTTTTGTAATAACTTGAAAAGCGACCAAGTGGGGGTTGTAGACCCCGTTTTGAAAGATTTTGAAACACCCTCAAAATTTTTAGTTAATTTGAAAAAATAGTTTTACAATAGGTCGTAGTGCTTTAGTACCTCTAAAGGTAGGGTCACACATGACAAATATTTGACGAAAAATACATAACCACTAAATAAAATACATACATTTGAATTCTTTTATTTATTTCAAAAATTTATTTTACTTAGGATGATTCAAAAAAAACAAAAACACCACCATAGTGGGGAGGGTATTATGCGTTTGTGCAGATGTTTGTAACGCCCAAAAATATTAGTTTAACACCCACCTTAAAGTATACCGATCGACTTAGAATTACATTCTGAGTCGATTAAACGATGCCCGTCCGTCCGTCTGGTTGGCTGGCTGTCCATGTAAACCTTATTTTATTTTTATATTATTTTTTCGGCCCAAGGACCAAGCCTATTGAAACTGGCTGAAATCGGTCCATTATTTCACCTAGCCCCCATACAAATGTCCTTCCGAAATTGGACTTTATCGGTCATAAATGTTTAATTTATAAATGTATCTCCACAAATTGCGCTCCAAATAAGTTTTATATATACAAAATTCATGTCACCAAATTTTGTTATGATCGGTCCATAATTAGTCATAGCTCCCATATAAACCCGCTTCCGAAAATCACTTTAACGTGCATAAATCGCTTAAAAATGTTGGAATACTCACAAAATTCGACATAGTAAACTTTCATATAGACATACATAAATCATACGACCTAATTTCATGGCGATCGGTCCATAATTGGTCATAGCCCCCATATAAGGCCCACTTCCGAAAATCACTCAAAAATATAAATAATTGAAATTTTAAAAGAAAAATGTTTTTTTACTCTCTTACTTAGTGTAGGGTATTATATGGTCGGGCTTGGCCATACAATACCATAATTTCTTACTTGTTTTATTTGATGCTGTTTGATCTTACAAAACACTTGTAAGAGTAAACACGTAAAACAAATTTGTTCTAAAAAAAGTGGTTTGCCGTGTGTGACCCTACCTTGACTCACACATTTTTAGACCGAAAAATTGTAAACAGTTATGGAAAGGCTAATAATTAAGCTTTCATAAAATGTATACATAAAATGTATTTTTTATGAAAACCTATTTTTGTTGTACAATGTTTTAAAGAAAATTGTATATAGAAAAAAACGAGACAATACTTGTTAAAATCGGTTTAAATTTGCAAAAGTTTGTAAACTTTTTCGAAAAAGTTCGAAAAAATTGACTTGTAAATTAAAAACTCTAGAAATATTTTACTAAAAAACGTATTAATGAAAAGTTGAATAAAACCATGTTTTGTTAAGAACTAAATTTTCTTTATACATTGCTATAAATTTGTATAAGTTTTCATAACCCCCTGTCTATACTAGAAAAATATTCATCATAACAATAAATGACATTTGTTGTCAAGACAAAGTTGTCTGAGCAAAAGCACTAACAATTTTGTCATAACGAAGCAATAATACTAATAAATGGTGACTATACCTGATAATTTTGTATGTTGACAACCATTTTGACGTTTATCATGATACAAATTTATCAGGTATAGACAGGGGGTAACAAAATAAGCAATGAAAAGCCATTTAAAATAAAAAAGTTGATGAATTTTGTTTTGTTTAGATATTCTTAACAATAACAATACTTATAACTTACAAATATATCAAAAAATGCACGTCATTTTAAAGCGTAATCAAAAACGTAACCGATTTCTAAAAGTAATTTTGTAAATTTTGATTTTATTCTCTCGTTGCAAGTATTTACTGGGAAAGTAAATGAACAGACCTATTATTACAATAAAATATGTATATTGTATTTCAAAATAATTGAAAATATTTCATGAAAAACTTTATTGCGTATGTTGATTACACAAAAATTAACATTTTCTCAGTAATTTTTTTATTGTCCAGTTTTTTTTTTTCTGATTTGTCCAGCTTTTTAGGCCCTAACCCTATCTTAGGCAGAAAGGCCAGATAATTCCTGTTGCCAATTTTAGCCCTATCCTCTTTCGGTCGGCTGGTATTATCAATAACTCGTGGAGACGAACAAGGCATCTCCTCCGACCTACCGAACAAGATTGGCTATCGGACTATGAGCAGACATCACAGTGATATTGTGATCATCGTCAGAATGCAGAACCATGTCCTCCAACTTCTGAGTGGCGCTAGTTTCCCCAAAGAAGTATTTCGACAATCCAGAAGGCCATCCACATCACGTTGTCTTACCTGTTCATCAAGCTCAAAAATCCTGGGGGGTTATTATGTAACTCCTTTCAAAAATAAATTCGTTCGAATTTGTATGCTTTATTTCGAAAGTGTTTCGAATCGAATTACATAATAACCCCCCTGACATTAACGTCAGTTAGTATGATTTAACCCTCTTCCGTCAACGTCTCTGTCAGTCCGGTCCATATTTCCTCCCTCCTTAGTTTCTGTTATTTTTAATTTCGGATCAATTTTCTTTCTCCACCCTGAGCTGAATTATGAATGAAAATTATATGTGATAGAATTGTTATGCAAATTTCTTTTTATTTTATTATACATGTACACATGAACATACATATGTACATATTTATTTTCCGGTATCTAAACTAAATCCTATGTTCCAAACTGGTGTACGTTTTGGTGGTTTACCATCAGGATGTTCTTGATGATGTCTATGTCCGTGATGATGTTGTTGACTTTCACTTTCATCGGCCTGTGGTTGTTCAGGTTGCGGTGCTGGTTCTGAATCTTGTTCTGATTGGGAAACTAGGATAGCATCATCCTATTTATGCATATGTATTATGAACATTATTATTCCTTAATTTTGGTTATTAACTATTTTTAATTACCTGAGCTTGAGTTAAAGCCAAGATGGTCAAAACTCCCACGATTAATATAATACACTTCATGATTGCTTTTATCTTTTTAATTTTTTATTGAAAATATTTCAGTTTATATACAAAATAACTGAGTAGTTTGATGAATTTTAAAACAATGTTGCAATTATTGTTCCAATTAATTTATAAATATTTGCAAATAAACAAATTAATTAATAATGAAAATGGAATAACACATTGCCTTATTTAATTACATGTGTATGGATTAATTAAGATGTTAAAGAATATTAAACAAACAAATATTGTTATTTAAATTTATATATAACTAGCTGACCCGCTTCGCCACCACAATTAGAAGAATGAAATAGTACTATTAAGTCTCCCTTTGTGAATCTAATTGTAAATGTCTAATTTCATATTTCTGGGTCCATTATTATAGAAAATGCAAAAGAAAGTTACCACTAAAGTCACCTTTTGTGAATTCAAATTCATTCAGAATCATGTGTGCCTAATTTTAAATTTTTAGGTTTATTATAAAACATTCAAAAAGTACCATTGCAATAAACAAATTGTACCATTAATTATCACTTTTGAATTCGCATTCACTAAACCATAACCCGTCAAGTTTGAATTTTAAATTTGTATAGCCTTTCCTATATTATCAACTAATTTTGTTTCTATAACAATTAATATTTAAAAATTATCACAAAACCCAAAAAAAACGAAACCGCGGTTTTGAAATTCTTCGGTTTTTTGGAAACGCTAGGTCCATTATTATAGGAAATTCACAAAAGTACATATGAAAACAAAGAAAAAGTACCAAGAAGTATGGCCTTGAATTTTCACTCACTTGGGACCATAGACGCCTAATTTCATATTTCTATGTCCATTATTACAGAAAATTCAAAAAGTACCACTAGAATATATAAAAAGTACCAAAAAGCCCCTACTTGTGGTTTCCCACTCACTCCCATATAAGCTTAATTTCATGGTTTTAGGTTAATTGGTGAAGAAATTACAAAAAGTACCATTCGAATAAAGAAAAAGTACCAAAAAGTCTATCCCTAGAATTCTCACTCACTTAGGACCATATATGCTTAATATCATGTTTCTAAGTTCATTGTTATAGAAAATTCAAAAAAGTACCATTAAAATAAAGAAAAAGTACCAAAAAGTCTCCCCCTAGAATTATCACTCACTTTAGAACATATACGATTAATTTCATATTTTTATGTTCATTATTACAGAAAATTCAAAAAGTACCGCTACAATATACAAAAAGTACCAAAAATCAGGCACTTGTGGATTCCCACTGACTCCGGTCCATATAAACTTTACTTCATGTTTCTATGTTCATTGGTGAAGAAATTACAAAAAGTACCATTCGAATAGAGAAAAAGTACCAAAAATTCTCCCCCTAGAATTCTCACTGACTTAGGACCGTGTATGCTTAATTTCATGTTTCTAAGTTCATTGTTATAGAAAATTAAAAAAGTACCATTGTAATAAAAAAAAGTACCATGAAGTATCCGCTTGAATTTTCACTCACATAGGACCACATACGCTTAATTTCATGTTTCTAAGTCCATTATTCAAAAAGTACCATTATAAAATAGAAAAAGTACCATGTAAGTTTTATTTTATGTTTCTAAAGTACCATGTAAGTTTTATTTCATGTTTCTAGGTTCATTGGTGAAGAAATTACAAAAAGTACCATTCGATTAAAGAAAAAGTACCAAAAAGTCTACCTCTAAAATTCACACTCACTTAGGACCATATATGCTTAATTTCATGTTTCTAAGTCCATTGTCATATAAAATTCAAAAAGTACCATTAGATGAATAAAAAAGTACCTATAGTTCAGTTCTCACATTTTGGTACCTAAATATTGTACCCTATGCCTAACACAAACTTCACTCAGATACAAATCAGCTTACTTTAATGTCGATAAGTGAAATAATTTAAAATATTAAAAAAGTACCATTAGGAGAAAAGTACCAATTTCCCTTTTCTTTCTCGAACACCCCTCAAGTTCGAACTTTAAAAATATTCCATTTTGCCAAAATTGTTTATGCTACAGACATGTCTCAAAATATTAAAATCTGTGTTAATGTGCCCAAGAAAAAATATGTTTTAAAATAAGTACCAAACTGCTTACCCGGATTTGGCCCAATATACACATTGGAACTCGAGTTCCAAATAACACCCTGTTAGTTAATTTTTGTATGAATCCAGGAACCAATGTTAAAAAAATTATCAAAATTGGCTTAATAATTTCAAATAAAATGTATTTTCCCGATTTTATCCCCTTTTTGGTACCTTTTTTATCCCCATTGCTTTTGTAAAATTTTATTCATATAAATTTCTGTATCGTGGTGGGAGATCATAATAAAATATTCGTATGTCTATGTCAGATTGTAGAAAAACATATTTTATGAAAAAGTACCAAAAATAAACACAATTTTTATCCCTTAAGGGTTCGAATTTCCAAAAAGTACCAAACTTATATTTTTTATTTTTTGATAAGTAAAGAATACGATTTAAAATTTGTTTCTATGTTTATTGGTTTAAAAGATGCATAGGGTACAAAAAAAGTACCAAAATAGTTTTTACCCGTTTTCTCCCCTAAATGTTTCGAATTTCGAAAAAATACGAAACACCTGTCAGCATATTTTTTGAATGGAGTAACATGCAATTTTAAGTTTCTTTGTGTCTTTATTAGTTTTGAAGATATAAGGTTACCGAATTTACCCGTGTTTACCCCCTAAACGTTCGTATTTCCAAAAATCCCTTCTTATCGGATCGTTTTGGGGAGGGAGGAACCCACAGTTAAAATTTTGTGATTCTAGCTTCAGCCGTTTGGGCTGTGCGATGATGAATCAGTCAGTCAGTAACGTTACTCTTTTATATACATTAGAGTGACAGCCGATTTTTTTTTAGATTTCAAAGAGTGCCGGGTGGAATATTGTGACACTAGGCCTAAATGTTAAGTGCTGAAAATTTGAGCCAAATCGGGCAACGATTTCTGGACGCGCATCGAGGTCAAAGTTCAGATATATGCAAAATTTTATTGTCAATATGGAATTAATATGTGAAACTTGTTAACTTTCTGCATTGTTTTCTAGAAATATGTAGATTTATTTATATTAATGAATTAAAAAAAAAATTTTGGAAATTAACCCTGTATCTCCTTTGGTTCAAAATGACCCAAAAACTATATTATCGCCAAAATTAGAGAAAAATGCAAATTTTTCAGTTTTTGAAAAAATTTTGCTACTAAATAAATACTTTTGCAATTGAATGCAAAAGAATCGAAATATGTACGTAATTATCGTTGTAATGAGATATAAATGACAAAATTTGATTAAAAAATTTTAAAGTTATTACAAATTCGCCAGACCATTAACGTGTTTCAGGCCACTTGAACAAAAAATTTAGGAAAAAAATTAAGATATTTCGAGAAAAATTAAAATAAAAGCTCATTTTTACTTAAAATATGTCCATATTTACTTGTATATGAGTTTTTGTCTTCGTAGGATACCGTTAACTTATTCGCAGGTATGGCCAAAAAAAAAAATTTTTTTTAACGGCTGTTTCAAAACTCCATTTTCAAATTTTTAAAAATTTTGTTAAACAAATTTCAGATTTTTTCGATATCACATTGGGGTTTATTGAGAACAAAATAGGGAATAAAAATATGAAAAAATTATGTCAATACCTCTTACAGTTTTTCCGTACCTGCGATTTAAATTTTGCGATTTTCAAGAAAAACTAATTTTTTGTCCATATTTAGGCGAATTTCCTTACTGTTATAAATTTTAAGTAAAACTTATTCATAGTATTATAATCCTGGTAATTTTAAATATGGTCTGAAAGATTTACTAAAATCGGAAAACGATAACCTTTAAATCGTGAAGGTCAAGGTAACATTTTTCAATATTTGGAATTTCTAATGAAAAGATAGCGAAATGTTATATATTTTTGGGCCGATTTTAATGCAACTTAAGGAAAATCCTTACAATAAATAAAAAAAAATAAATAAACAATGCAAAGAAAGTTAACGAGTTTCACCTTTTTATTCCATATTAACAGTAAAATTTTGCATATATCTGAACTTTGACCTCGATGCGCGTCCAGAAATCGTTGCCCGATTTGGCTAAAATTTTCAGCACTTAACATTTAGGCCTAGTGTCACAATATTCCACCCGGCACTCTTCAAAATTTTAACAAAATTTTTTTTCCATTCAACTGATTGTCACTCTAATATACATATATAGATGAAGCTACTTACACATGTGATGACAGCGATTGTGCTGAGCATATGATTTTAGATAGAAACATAGAAGATAGTGACTATCGGTTGTCATATAAACTTTCCGATGAATGCAGCGTCTTTTAGACTGATATCTTGGCGGACATGTAAACCTCTGAATTGACAATGGCATCAATACGGGAGCAGATCAACCTCAAGGTATTTGGGGTACGCTGGATTTGTTTCTATAATTTCGTAACCACTAAATAAAATATATTTTAATTCTTTTATTTATTTCAAAAACTCCTATTACATAACACAACTCAAAACAATTAGTTTTATTTAATTGATGCTACAACGGCAAACAAATTTGTGCTAAAGAAGTGGTTACGCTACTTTGAGTAAACAGTTGCCATATGTGACCCTCCCTACCTTTATAAGCCAACATTACTTAATTCGCGAGATGCCGATGATAGCATGGCTGGGTGTGATCGAAAATTGCACCTTCCGAACATTTTAATAAAATTATCTTTAAAAAGTAAATGTCATATATTGGATATTTCGGTTCATAATAAAGATTACGACATCCAATTATAATTAAAGTATTTTTTTTAAATCCCAAAAAAAACTTTAAAAGGATCACCCTATACATATCTTAAAAGGTTAATAATAATTTTAAAGAATAAATAATTTCAATACATTTATTTCAAAATAATTTATTGAGCAGTTATGTTTAAGTTTTTTGCAAAATTAAAAAAAAAAACAAATGAATTTTATAATAAATATATTTCATATGATAGCGAAACATTAATAAATAAATTAAGTTTTTTTGTATGGTCGAATACAAAATCATGATCAAATGCAATCAAAGAAACAATAAAATAAAACTTTATTTAATTACTTGAAATTGAGAATCCAAAATTATTTAAGAATAAAAAACACAAACACGAGGAGAAAAGTAAATATAGTTAAATAAATGGTGGCAAATACAAAAAAGTGTGACTAAACTTTAAAAAGACGTATGAAATTACTTTTTCTTTTTATTTTTACCCTGAGCATTGGGTTCGGGAGCACCTGTTAAAGTGTTCAATTCCTTTTTAAGAGCCAAAAGAACTTCTACCTCTGGCTTCCAAACGGAAGCATCACCAGAAGCTTTCAAAGTGCGCACTTTTTCCGCTTGTTTGGCAATTTTATCCTCTACTGCCTTTACCTTGTTGGAATCGACTGAGGCTGGGGAAGCAGTGGTGGTGGTAGCAGTGGCGGCAGAGGCTTGAGCTTCTGTTAATTGTTTTTTCAAGTCTAAAAGTTTATTGACTTCCGGTTGCCAAACGGCTTTGTCTTTTGTGGATGCCTTTAGTTGACGCACTTTATCGCCTTGTGCCTGTATGGCTGCTTCAAGATCTTTTACGCTTTTTGGTGCAGCACCATTTTGTTTTGTTTCGGTTTTTGCTGCTGCCTGCTTAGATTGCGCTTCCGTTAGTTGTTTCTTCAAATCTAAAAGTTTGGTTACTTCCGGTTGCCATACAGCTTTGTCTTTTGTAGAGGCTTTGATTAGTCTTACTTTATCGCCTTGTTCTTGAATAGCCTTTTCCAAATCAGCAACCGTTGAAGAGCTGACCTCCGAATCAGCGGAACTTAGAACCTGAGGTCCAGCGTATTTATTTTTCATTTCGTCAATGAAACTTTGCTCCAATTTAGCGAACAATGGTGCTGGTTTGCCGATCTTGTGCCCGGATGGTAACAAAATGGAGATAAATGGTTTTCTGAAAAAAGATTTTTATTATTTAATAATAATATATTCGGTAAATATTCGGAAGGACTTATCGAAAAAAGCAGATTTTCCATGGGACTCTTTTAACTGATTTTCTAAACCTAATTTTCTAAATATACTTACTCGGCATTCAATTGTGTTTGCTTGGCATTCAATTGTTCAAACATAGTTCTAGCCGTTGATGGCATATATGGGAATATAAGATTGGCCAGGAGACAAGCAATGTTACAACATAAACCAATAATTGTGGCAGCTCTAGACTTTTGTGCATCGTTGCCCTTAAGCAGCACCCAAGGCTGTTGGGACTGTAGGTAAACATTGCCATGACGTGATATAGAAAGCATGTGTCTGATGCCATCACGTAAACGAGCCTTCTCCAAGGAGTTGACATAACCGCGCAACTCACGGTTGATAAGAGCCAGCAGTATATGGTCGTCATTGGTGAGATTCATGGGAGGCACAACACTATCAAAGTTCTTTTCGCAGAAAACTAAACCACGATTAACAAAGTTACCCAAATTGTTGAGGAGCTCAGAATTGTTACGGGCCGCCAAATCGTTCCAGCTAAAGCTAGAATCCTGACCTTCTGGACGGGCTGAAGCCAAATAGAAACGCCATACATCGGCGGGAATACCAGTATCCTAAATAAAGCGAAAATTAAGTTATATAGAATAATCAAAGAATATTATTTTAAACTTTACCTGGGCATCATTGCCAAAGACACCAATACCACGACTTTTACTAAATTTGCCATCTTCATAATTCAAATATTCCGTTGCCATTATGTGGGACACCAAAGTGTTGCCCTTGTTAATGGCCAACAAGGCACTGGGCCACACCACCGAATGGAAGGGTACATTGTCTTTAGCCATAAACTGGAAGAGCTCAACTTCCACACCCTTTTCGGGTTGCCACCACTTTTTAAATTCCTTGGAGTAACGTTTGGTCATTGACACATAACCGAATGGTGCATCAAACCATACGTAGAATACTTTGTTTTCAAAGCCCTTGTGTGGCACAGGAATGCCCCATTTCAAATCACGAGTAATACAACGTGGCTTCAAGCCCTCACGTAACCAAGCACGTGTAATAACACGAGCATTATTCGTCCAACCGTTTTCGGAATGATCAACCCATTCACGTAGTGTGTTTTCTATTTTGGGTAAGTCAAGGAACAATTGGTCGGAGGATCTTACAACTGGAGCAGTGTTGCACACTTTACAGCGGGGACGTATAAGTTCGGTTGCATTCACTAGTTTACCACACTTGTCACATTGGTCACCACGAGCGTCTTCATAGCCGCAGCCGACATGAGGACATGTTCCCTCAACAAAACTATAACGTAATAAATTATTACTAACATCTAAAATAATTTAATAAATTATCTTACCGATCGGCCAAGAAACGATCACATTTTTGACACAATAACTGCTCAACACTTTCTGTTAAAATGTACCCATTATCGTAGACATCTTTAAAGGCTTCTTGTACAATTCTATTGCAAAATGGTTGTTTTATTAATTGTTTATTTATTATTATTATAGCTTTTTATGCATCCTTTACTCACTCTGTTTGTTCTTGGGTTGTAGTACGACCAAAGTAATCGAAACCAATGCCAAACCAACGATAGATGCCATTGTGAAGTTCAAAGTATTTGTCACAAATTTCACGGGGTGTTAGATTTTCAGCAAGTGCTTTATTTTCGGTAGCTGTGCCGTACTCATCAGTACCGGATATGTAGAGTGTATTGTAGCCAGCTGCACGTGAGTATCTTTAAAGAAAGGAAGCATTATAAAATGTATTTATTTTATGTAGAAAAGTATTTTACCAGACAGTATAAGTTTAAATTAACATATAACAAGATATCGTGATAATGTGGTAGAGGTAGATTAAATAAAAGTCTTATCATCTTCCTAAGATTCATAAAAGCTCTTACTTTCCTTTCACCATTTTTATACCCTCCACAATAAAAAGTTTCGAATACGATTTTTCTAGGATTTTTTAAGAAAATTTTTATTTTTCATAAACATTGTGTTAATTTCATTTTCATTATTCGTGATAGTTCGCATGTTATCGTACCGTCAATAAACATCATGTTTAAACATGGTTAATATGGATATCAAAATTATTATTTTGACAAGTAAATACTCATAGTTTGCAAAAAAGTGGAAATTGGCATAAATAAAATATTTTCTTCGATGGTATATAGTAAATTTAAGTAAACATTTAAGTTGACTCAGTATGAATGAATAAATCAATATTATTTAAATTGAGCTGCCGCAAATCAATTTTGTAGCGCGATATAACAAAAAATATTTTTTTAAATTCCCGAAAAGTTTTTACTTTCAAAATAATAAACATTTATAAACATGGACAGTTCTGTGAGTCGGCTTAATACATATGTATATACAAATCGCTGTACCGAATTATATCGTTATTATTATTGGTTATACTCCAATATAAGGACCACTTCCGACAAAGCATTAAGATTCATAAATATCTTAAAAATATTGAACCAAAATCTTACACAAATGAGTTACAGTATACTGCTCGATTTTGGGAACATCAGTCTACATATATTTGACAATAGCCCCCACTTCGGAAAGTCACTTAAATATGCATAAATCTTTTATAAACACAGTAATCAAATTCGATATAACCCCAATGCATAAAAAATTGCTTTACCGAATTTAATGAACACATGTCCATAATTGGTTGTTATAGCAGCACTGATTGCTGACTTGACAAAATTGTACACACATCAGTTATATGGATATAAAAATCATACTACTGGATTTTGTGAATATCGATCCATATTTGATATGGTCCCATATAAGCCGCATTTCCGAAACATAAATCTCTTATCAATATCAGATGGATATTTTAATAATCGTATATATAGAAATCAATGTACTGAATTGTTTGCAGATCGGTTCATAAGTGGTCATAGCTCCCATATAAGGACCATTTAAGAGTACACATTAACCAACCAATATCGATAGCAAACCAAAATTGTACAATCTAATAAATTAAAATTTGTATCTCATTTCCATATTCAAAATGGAGTCGGAAGAAAAACTAACATTTGAATTCAAAATCAGATGTTGAAGCGTATCAAGAGATGACACAGTCCGTGCTGGCCTGCAGCTGCAAAAGCTCCTGGTGGTCTGGTAGAATATTATTTATAACAAAATATCGAGTAGAGATATTCATTGGGTCGAGAGGCTATATGTCAAAAAACTATGTCGTTAAAACTCTAGGTCCCGAGAATGTAACAGTGACATTATCTATGAATTTTCTACATAAATTAATAAATGAACGACTTACCTTGCAAAAATATCAGCGGATAATACACAACCAATAATGTTGCCTAAATGTGGCACATTATTTACATATGGGAGAGCAGATGTGACCAGCACATTGCGCTCACCAGCTTTAGGAAGAACTGTACGTGGATCCTTACGTTCTGGAACAGGTGCAAATACAAAGTTACTGCTGGCCAAATTAAGTTCTTCGTCAGTAATTGTATCGGCCAAAGTAGAACCAGTGTCAGCCAAAAGATTGCCAGCTTCGGCCAAAGATACAGGCAATTTAAGAGAAACATGGTAGAGACCTCCGTATAGATTTGAATTTTGTAAAGCATTAAAAGATAAATCTTTTAAAGGTTGTGTTGCTAACAGTGATTTAATTTCTGGCATGGCACTGATCTTACGATACCACACGAGAAGATTTTCAATTTTTTGGGCTCCCTTTAATGTTCCATCCGGTGCAAGAAGGGACCATACTGAGAGATCAGCTGCAGTGAGTTTATCACCAGCCAGAAAGGGCGTTTTGGATAAATGCTCTTCTAGCTTCTTAACCAAAGCATTAAGTACGGGCATAGCGTTAGGATTAGCACGATGGCCATGACCCATGTGATGTACCAAAGCAGGTGCCAATAATGTTGAAGACCATTCAAGCCACTGGATAAACAAAAATAAAAAATAATTAAAATAACCTTGAACAAGGTCAATATTCATAAAATCTCCTAAATTATTTAAAGTTTATGATAAAGTTTTCCCGAAATGCATTACAAACCTCATCCCTTAATTGGCCTTCATCAGGGAAGAAATATTTAGCCACTGCATCTGTCGAGAACAATTTTACACCATTCTCCAATTGTAAAGTTGGTAAAACCAATAAGTCTTTAGATTTAATATCTGCAATAGAAGAACAACATTTCGTCATACATTCAATTCAAAACATCATAATTTATGGGGTTTTTTAAAGAAATTTTAATTGTTGGCACCCCCTTGCACTTCTTTATGATTTTAACATTCGATCAAATGTGTACTCACACCAACCAGAAACAACTACTCACGCACCATTTAGGTTAACTTTTTCCACCGACACCTCACGTTTTGCAAATTTGGCCAATATTTGTAATTTCAGGCCAAGTGGATTGCCCTCATTTGTATAGATTTTCATTTTAGCTTTCTGTTGTTTTTCGACTAAAACTAGGAGTTTTATTAATTAAGTTTAATAAATAACGTGGCAAAAGGGTTAATTTGTCTTCGTATTTATTTTTTTCTCCAACTGCAATTTTCTCCAATTAGACACAATTCGTTGTCAAAAAAAAGTCTAATTGAAAAGTGTCAAGAAAATGGGGAACAAAATAAAGTGTCAAAATTGTCTGGGTAGGAGAATAAAAAATGGTAAATGACAGGGATGTTATATCAAGTCTACACTGTGCAAAATTAATTTATGTGAAAAAATATACAATTTCAAAGTTAACGATTTGACTTAAAACTTATAAACTGAAACAACAGAATGAGACAAAACCATATGAAAACTGTATTCATGTCAATTATGACCTACGATATGGATTGTCAAAAATCGGCGTCGAAGTTTTTTTCCTGATTTGATATTATTTTAAAGGGCTTGAAATTGCAATTGCGTTAGATATACTTTTTTATGAAAACTGAATTTATTTAAATTTTTTGAGATAAACGAATGCGTCAAAGACTTCACGTCATTAATTACTTCGGCTGTGGATCATTCAAAGATCGAAATCCCTACAAAACCAAAAATGCTTATTTCCAATTCAGATATTGTACGATTACTTTTCGAAAAGGGAAAGCTTGTGGCAACAAAATAAATCAACTGCTGCAAAGCACAGGCTATCCATAGCTACTAAAATAATGAAAAGAGCCATTTGTTTAGAGGAGCACCAGTAATATAATAATATATATATAATATAGCTACAATCGATCTATCTGTAATGTTTTCTGCAATCATAAGACTAGGCGCTTTCTCAACAAATTAGAAAATTGTTCAGATTATAGTGATACTTAAGCCAGGAAAATATTTAACAATGTCATCTTCATACAGATCTTACATATCAAGTTATTTGAGAAAATATTGCGATGCAAAATTATATCTTATTTATATAACCAAATGTTATCCCAGTTCATCAATTTGGTTTTTGTGAACAATATGAAACCATTGAGAAAACTTATCGATTGACTGGAGAGATAATAAAATATTTTGATTTGCACACAGTGCTATAGACTTATCATATCGACATTGGATGATCTCATGGCAATACTTATATCGCATGCAGATCCACGGAATTGGCTAATTATATCAGAGTAGTGGATATGGTTGAATAACTGGATAATACGAGTAAATGAACTCAAAATAAGCACATCACATTTACTCTCAGTAGGGGTGACTGCCCCAGGCAAATTAATATATAAGGTGTTGAAGACCTTATTTTTTTCTCAGATCTGTAATGTCAAAAGTTGTTTATATATACACATTTTCAGAAATTGTTAGTTGTTTTCGCGCAGGTCAAATCATTTAGTCAATGTTTTTGACATAATATGACCGAAAATCAAATTATGTTTTATATATAGAGTTTGACATAAATGCGGGCGAATATTTTTTATACGTGTAGTTTGACATTAGTGTTATATCTATAATCAGATGTGATCCTGATGACACAGAAGCTAAGGCCAAATAAATGAAAAAATATAATTAGCTGTTTGACTGACTCCACTTTATATAAATTCGTCATTGTTCCTAATTCTGCCGACGTTATTTCATATGTTACTTGGGGGTTACACGATCAAGTTTTGCCTTTCAAGTTTTAATACACTCACACTTTTTTACTAATACACTCACACTTTTAAGAATTGAAACGAACATTCACATTCAAGTTGGTGTTCAATTTTTCATTCAAGAAAACAGCTGATTACATTTTTATGTCCAATTTGTACTAAAATTGTTTTCAAGTTGCGTGCTACCTACGTCACCGCTTTCAATTTTTATAAATTTTGACAAACAGTATATGTAAAAGACTATCAAGAAAAACTTGATCGTGTGGCTGCAGTGTTAAGAAATAAAAGCACTTTAATATATTAATTCTAATTATAGTAGTATTACTGTATATTTGTGTTCAATCTGGCATCCTTGTGTGTTTGAACAGCTGTTGTTTTGTATTTTGGAAATAATCGTTTAAACTGACATTAGTATTTGTGTTTACATTCTAAATACTTTTGGAATTTATATTTCGGAAAGTAAACGTTTTTAAACAAAATGGGTGAGCGCAAGGGACAAAATAAATATTATCCGCCAGACTATGATCCCAAAAAAGGTGGCCTTAACAAATTCCGCGGCACCCATGCTTTGCGGGAAAGGGCCAGGAAGATTCACTTGGGCATAATAATCATCAGATTTGAAATGCCCTACAACATTTGGTGTGATGGCTGTAAGAATCATATTGGAATGGGTGTTCGTTACAACGCTGAGAAGACCAAAGTGGGAATGTACTATTCCACTCCCATCTATAAGTTCCGCATGAAATGTCATTTGTGCGACAATCATTTTGAAATACAGACAGATCCTGGCAATTTGGATTATGTTATATTATCGGGTGCTAGAAGACAGGAAAATCGTTGGGATCCTACACAAAACGAACAAGTTGTGCCTGAAACGAAAGAAGTACAAAAACGTTTATTTGACGATGCCATGTATAAGTTGGAACATCAAGCTAAAGATCAAAAGGCCGGAGATCAAGCAAAGCCAGTTTTAGAAAAGCTAATGGAAAGGAATAAAACGGTTTGGAATGACTGTTATGAAGCCAATTGTAAACTAAGAGCTGAATTCAGGGTGAGTTTTTAGAAACTTCATGCATAAACATTTTAATGAGTATTTTATTATTAATTCTTTTCAGTCCAAGAAAACAGAATTAAAAGCATTGAAAGAACTTGATGAAAAACTATTGGCCAAAAGCAGTCTAGATATAGCACTGTTGCCGGAAACTCAACAAGATCGACAAATGGCTGCTCTAATGAAACTGCAAAGTAAATCTGCCCAGGAAAGAGAAGAAGAAAAGCGTATAGACATTCTGCTGCAACCAACACTACCAGGTTCAACGCAAACTACTTTTGGAGGTCTTAAGCGTCAAAAGGCATTAAGTTCTCATCTAGACTACAAACTACTGGGAATCAAACGAAAACAGAATTCAAATGAGGCAAACTCAACTATCTCAACTCAAAACAGTGAAAAAGAAAGTGAGATATGTATAGGCACAGATATGAAACCTATAGATGACATAAATTTAGCAGACAAGAATGATCCAACTACCTCTACAAATTCCAACAATGTTTGTTTAATAACTTTACCTAAAAGTTTAGCATTAGTCTGTGATTATGATAGTTCCAATTCGCCAACATCATCTTCATCGTCTGAGAAATCAGATAATGAAGAAAGCTAAACACTACATATTTATTTAATTGTGTAGTTTTTTATTACTTGTATAAATATCAAAAGAAATTAATAGATTTAAGACAGAATAGTTAATAAATGCTTTATAAATCGGCGGTTTCTACGCCAGCTTCTGCCGCATAAACCTCAGCAGTACCTTCTTCATCGCCAGTGGGTGCGTTATCATCCACGGCATACAGTATGGTCAATGCACGATTACACCATTCAACATGGACTTCATTTTTTACGGATTCGTTTAGACTGAAAATGAAAATAATTATGTATTAGGCATATCGTTATTCTACGGGTTAATTTTTTATACATTCATTTAACACTACATATTAAAAAAATTTGAATATTCCGTTTTGCTGATTTGATAATCACAATTTAAATGTATACATACATATTTCCCTCTGCAAATATATTATAATTAACTATAGTTATAAAGAATATGGGTATGGCTGATATATGTATATCAAGGCAAAGTTAACTAATATTTGAAACTAAAATGTGCAGTTTAAATCTATAATTTTAAAATAAAACTTTACGATTTAGCAATTTTCAATAGAACCTAAAAAACGTTTTTTTTTATAAACAAAGAATACATCGAGTCCTAACCGCAAAAATATCGAGTGCATGACATCAAACATTATCAGTAACTGAACTCCTCCTTAACGGCTGGGCCGATTTCTATGAAATTTGTTGTGTGTGTTTGAGTGAGTCCCTGGATGGTTTAGATTCACAATTGACCTATATAGGTACAATGGGTATGGCACCTCCCATACAAAGTAAAAATTTATTATTGCATATCTGGGGTGCTATTATAGTGGGAGTCTTCAAACTGTGTGTGAGCTATGGCAGAACAAAGTTTGCCGGGACAACTAGTAAATATAAAAAAACATAATAAAATTTAAAATATATAAAAACTGCTTTTATTTAAAATAAAAAAAATATTTTTATCTAAGTTTTTATTTTTTCACAAAAATTTATATTGATGATACGTTTTTTTGTTTCAGAAAATAACAATTCAAAAAAACGTAAGCCACATATCTTAAAGTGAGCTTTGAAAAAATTATTTTTTTTTAATAAAATATATTTCTAGAGCTATTGTAATTTAGATTTGAAAATTTTGTTTCAATATCTCAAGTAGTTTTCATTTTATATCGTTTTTTGCTTCTCCTAAAAACTTATGAAAAGTGATGTTACGTTATTTTGCATTTTAGGTGACGATATGTAAGTTAACTATTCAAAATCGAAACTAATTTATTTTCTTGAGTTATTTTGAAAACTCAATAATTTAATAGATTTTGTGAAAATTTAAAAATATAGAAGCAATACGTTTTTTGAAGTGTTTCCTTGCGATTTCGGATATTTATAATCACACCGAAATATACTAAAATGTATGATTTACAGTACAGGCACAAATCAAACGTGTGAGTTTTTAAATCACTGAAATGAAATCACGTGGATTTATTTTGGTTTACAAATTATTATTTTTATCTTTTATGTAACATATTTTTCATTTTTAAAACTGGAAAAATACTTTGTTTAGTTTTTCTTTATCTTTTTGTGCATGTTTTCCAATTTTAAAAGTTTTTTGTTTGATTATTTTAAATTTGTTTGTGCATATTTAAAGATGTCCTGATCATTATCATAGACACTGTTGCCAGATAATTTTGGTATAAAATCGTCAAAATTGGACTAAAAAATCGTCAAAATCCAATAAAGAATTCACATCTTACCATGAGTGGTAAGGATATATATAAGTTATTATTAGGGGGCGGATTTATATGCAAATGCATGTTTTTTCTCGAACGTCCAAATACAATGTAGACCAATTATCTATCCGAATCGCACATTTTGCTGCAAAATGGCATCGATTTGTTAGTGCATATTTTTGCATATTTTATTGATAATGCATATTTTGTTATATTTTACTTCAAAATGCATATTTATATGCATATTATGCCAATTTTTAATAAAAATATAATTTTTTGTCATTAATGGGCAATACATTATTTCGACAACAATTTTTTTTGTCGAATTTATTATAGAAATAGCAGTAGATAACATTTACATCGAGAAACTGGCATTAAGTTCTTCATTGCTTTAACAGTAATTGAAAATTATCATTTCAAAACATTTTTCTTCAAAAAAGTTTAGTTTTGTTAAGTATCAAAAATTCATTAAATGTATCGAAAAACATTCATATTTGTTTTAATTGCAAATTCGATTTATAAGAGATTTCGTTATCGAAAGATTCACATACACAGTTACCGCTCCAGACAGTTATTTCTACGAGACTGTCGTAAACTAGTGATTTTGGATAACTTAGAGACACTATAGATTACATAGAGACACTTAAGTGATAATTGTCTTTATGCTAGATTCCATGGGATGTATAAAGTAACCAATTGACTTCTCTCTGCATTACAAATAGCACGTCAAATGACCCAAAATATATAAATTGGAGTCAGCCAAGTGATCAGATATTATTTCCCTCTATAAGGGATACATTTACTAATTGCTTAATTGCTTGGTTATTACGAGATAAAAATTAAGGTTGGATGCTACTTTACAGCACGATCAAAATAGAGAAGCTCTAAAGATTATGGCTTTAAACAAGTATTCATACCAAGATATTACAATTAATATATCGTCCATCGTTTTTTCAGAAGAAAAATTATTTTAAAAATAGTTTTAGAACTTTAATTGTTTAATTCCTGGTATAATTTAAAGAGCTCTAACTGCTGCCAACAGTGTTGTGTATTTTTTTGGACATTTCGAATTCCATACTTAATTATTTTATGTTTCTGCACAAAAATATAAGTGCATATTTTTTAACTTTTTAGGTCATATTTTGATTTTTTTGAAGCATATTTTAGGCGCATATTTTCCAATAATAAATGCATGAAAATCCGCCCCTAGTTATTATTTTCCACATTTTTCATTTACGATCCTTATAAATAGAGTATTCAATATTTCGATGTTGGTCTGTCTGTTGAAATAAACTTTCCGAAGGCTCTCAATAACTTACAAACATGAATGGTACAACATGTATGGTTCTGGTTAGGTTGCTAAATAAAATCTGGAAGATCGGCTTACAAAAGGCTGAAAGATTTGCAAAAAGCTACGACTTACATATGTACATCGCGAATACTAAGTCATGTACAAAAGCAATTTAGAAACGTTTAGCACGTATACGAAATTCGGACCAACAATATTTCAATTTCGGGAAAATCAAGTATCAGACTTAATTAACTTTAATAATTCTTTATAGAAATCTTTCAAGTAGATGTTATACACATTGGCGGACGACTAAAATTAAAAATTTCACAAATTTTTTCAAAAATCTTAACAAACATTTTAAATTTTGATTCATTAAATTATTAAATTTGGATTCTGTTTTTATATATAATCTTCATTCTTACAAAAACAATTACGGTTTAATGTGTATTCATTCAATTTTTTAATTAAAATATTTGGGGTATTCACACGGTTTACTATTTGGTCATATTGTCATAATGTCCTAATATATTATGATAGTTCAAATAAATTTATGTTGTGTTTCAAAAAAAAAGTTCTAAACTAATAACCAAAGTATAACAAGTAGTCCAACTCTTTGACAGCAGTACCTAACTCTAAACATGTGTTAGTGAAAAGTACCTAACTCTAAACATGTGTTAGTAACAAAAATGTACATGTGTTGGTGCCTTTTCAATTTTCACCAGACCTACAGAGTTCTATAAAATTGTGTAAAGTTTCAATTTGTTTGATTTTCAATACCAAAAATTGAAACTCTGTTCTATAATTGAAATTCTACCACAAATAAAATTAAGTGTCAAAAATTAAAAAAAAATATTTTTTTTCATTTGTTCAAAATAAACGCTTTTTGGAAATAAATGTGTGCTGCAAATGTTTAAAAAATTAACTAAATATTGTGTAAAAGTGTAATAACGTGGGTCGGCCTTCATTTAGCCGGAAAATAGTAGTTAAAATTTCAAGTATTTTGATGTGTTTAATTCTCTCACAAGGGTGTTGAATTCACACGCTACACGTATATGTGAGAGAGTAATTTTAAAAAATTGAGAGTTGGACTACTTGGTATACTTTGCTAATAACTATGTTTATTGGTTTGTCAAAAAATAATACTTTTATACTATTATAATATATTAGGACATTATGACAGTCATATTGCATACCATGTGAATACCCCAATTATATGAAACCCTTGATGTAAATATAAACTTTTCATAAAATCGTCATTTTGAGTACTAAAATCGGCAAATCGCACTTTACCATTTTTCCGCTCAAAAATCGCCAAAATGCCGATAAATCGGCAAATTTGGCAACAGTGATCATAGAGATTAGACATAGAGCGGAAACTCTCCTGTCAAAGACCTAACTCAGTTGTCAGAAACCTATGTGGTGTGAATGTATTAGTAGAAAAACTATGTGAAAACAAAAACAACACTTGTATGTGTGATTATTTCGAGTAATTTTTTTGTTCGACTTTTTTGCTAGTTTCCGCTGTATGTTTCTCTATGATCATTACTATGAATTAGCGTACAATATTGTCAGGTATGATAAATGAATACTTCTTCCCGTCTTGTTTTAGTAGTGAGATAAGTGCTTCTATATTTGTTGAATAATTTAATATTAAAAATATTTAAATAACATGAAATACACCCCTTAAAATTTCTGTATGTATTCATATATGAATGTATTCTTTCTATAAGTTTTTTAGCTCCACCATTAGTTAAAAAATAAAAAGTTTTAAATTGTGTTATTTATACAAATTTGAATTGTTCAATGGATCTGTTATCGACTGTTAAACCGATTTCGATTAAAGTCAAAAATCAATTTCGGAGTAAAAAACGATATTTTCATGCATAATTTTAAAAAATAAATTTTGAAACATATTTTATGAACAAATTATTCATTCTTATCGTGGTTGGCGTAAACGTTTTACGCCATCGTCAGTTTCAAACTAGTTTAATGAAACAGTTTGCATTTGGTATGGTCTCCACCGGTGTTAAGTAAATTTAAAGACACGCGGTTGGTGTAAACGACGTAGAACAGGAACCGTTATACGAAGCTTTACATCACACACGTACCAGAGTACAAAATTGTCGAAGGCAAAAAACTAAAACGGTAATAAAAAATAATTACAAAGACGCGCGAGTTGTTAATAAACCCAGACCTACTTTGCGACTCAACAATTTCTTACGACATACGTAAGTCCAAAATCGCTTCCTTTTATATGTGTATATATAGAAGACATATTTTTCTCAGAATCTCATATTATGTTGGCTATTTTCGACATCTGCATAGCTTAAAACACTTTCTCATGACATACGGTTGGGAATGAAAAAGTCGGTCTTTAATATAAACCAGATTTGATTTGAAATTATTAAATTTTGTATGTATGTAATATCATTTTTGTAAAAAATAATTTCTTGATATTGTCTGTTTAAACGTAGCATCTTTAGTATATTTACAATTTTAATTTAATTAATAAATAACTCTGTTACAGTCTGTCAATTAAGACAATCCATATGAATCACAAATCAGCTATGAAGCGAAATTCCCCGGGAGTTTTTCCCCTTTTCCCTTTTCTCATTTTTCCTATTCAAATTCAATGGGAAAAAACTCCCGGGGAACAAACTCCCGCGGAATTTTTTATTCATAATTGGGCTGTTTTTATTATGTACATATACCTACAATTTATGCGAAAATTAAAGTTTTTACTTAAACTTACATGGCTTCAATATCAGCTAGTTTCTTATAGTACGTATTCCGCTCCAGCTCTATGCTCAACATTTGTTCGGTTAATTGTTCTTGTGTTTCCTGCAGCACACGTAGGCTTGATGGTGAAATTACTCTTTCCTCATGTTGACCACTCTTGGGTGTTTTTAACACATCAGTTTTGGTGGATGCTGACCTTGAAGTTCCTCCGCCACTTAATGGCTGCGTTCCTGGTTTTCTTATAGGCTTGGGGGCATTTTGTGCGGCAGCAGCTAAGGCAGCTGGCACTTTTAAATTCTCCTTACCACCCGAATGAGAATCGAAAAATTTCTTAAACCATTGTAAGAACTCAAAATTATCTTGGAATTTTCCTTTTATTAAACGATCAATGGGTACGGATTTATCGAAATTGAGTTTTGAAAAGGCAGCTTGGAATAGCTTTAAGTTGTGCAGGAATTCATGTTCCAACTTTGCACTGCATTTAATTTTTTTCAAACCAATTGAATTGGGAAACAAAAGTTCCATCATTTGGCAATATGCCACTCCTAGAAATTTAACAAAAGTAGAAGACAAAATCCCAATATTACAAACACTGTACAGAAATGAGTGCATAGAAAACTTACCGGAGCACAGCTCTTCTATTTTTTTATATTGTCCATGTACGGTGCTATTGACCCACTCCAACATGTCATGGCGAGACATTTTTTCCACTGTAGCACTAGTAAGTGAAACTGTTGTCTTTACATCTGGCATTATTTATTGTTTTGCACAATGTTTTTCTTTTTTATTTTTATATTTTTAAAATTGCAATTTTTATTTTAATTGTTCGCTTGTTTGTTTGTGATTTTAATGCAGTTGCGAATAAATTGCAAATGAATTTAACGGTATCAGAGAAATGAATACAAAGTCAGTCAGTCAATATAGATTTCTATTAATAATTTGTTGTTATTATTGTATTTATTTATGATAATGTAGGTAGGTGTGTGTTGTTTGTGGTTTAATTCAGCTCTCTTCAGATGACAAGAGTGCGTAATTCCTTTTCCACTGCCCCTACTTTCTATAAACGATCAATTTCTGCATGCGGTATGTAAATGTGCTGCACGTTTCTACTCTCATGAAGATCACTTGGTTCTATTGTTTTCTAAATTATTTTCGTACTGTTTCTCTTATTCTTGTTAACACTTTTATTAATACTTCATTTAATAAATATGACTTTTATCACTATAATAGAACAATTTTTCTTTTTTTAACAAATGTGGAAATTTTGCAAAAACAACAAAGAATGCAAAAATGCTTCCATCAATATTCTGCTATATATATTTAGAATATGTGTATATTTTTAAGAGTTCTGTTCGACATTGAGCCAATTATAAATAAATTATTTTAACAATTTATAGTAGAGCGATTGAGCAAAAACCTTAAACGTTTACTAAAACTTATGCAAATTAAGGATCTACGCCCGCCAAGATGTCAATAAAAAAGCGTAAATAAATAAGCGATTTTGGGAATTCACATACAGTGTGCGAATAAAATATTACACATTGAAGTTTCGAGTCAGTAACCCTAAATTAAACTTGCAAATATTTTTGTCTACATCTCAAATGTATGCACAATACTGAGCAGAACATTAGCAACAAAGTTTGGATAAATCTAAAAGATTATTTATTTTTTAGAATATTAAATTTACAACAGAAATTATGTTCGTATTAACAAGAACATAAACTTTGAAAGAAATTAAACTTTATGTATGTACTAGCTAAAATCCGGTGTGCTTCGCTACCCTTACCATAATTACAATATCTAAAATTAGTCTCTAATGTAACAAAAAGTACATTATTTTAATCTCATTTTTAAACCTTAATGTGAATTGTAATAAAATAGAAAAGTTTAGAACAAAAAATATTTGAATTTATTTATTCAAGATTTTAATACAAAGCCATTATTTTAGGACAAAATATAAATATGTATTATTCTATATATATAAAATACAAAAAATGTTTCTACCTATGTCCTATGTCTGAGACCATCCAACCGATTAGCTCCAAACTGGTATCATTGGAAAGGAAATTTTCTGAATATGGTTTTAGACAGATAAAATACTACATTAGGTCCATTTGGTGCTTTCGTAAAGATTTTCGAATTTTCTCATACAAACATTTTTCATCTATATATATAAAAATGGATGTATGTTCCGTATGGACTCAAAAATGGCTGGACCGATTTTGATGAAATTTTCACGGAATCTTCAGAAAAGATTTTCGGTCTGTGATAAACAATTTTGTTTACTCTTGCATATTAGGTGCATTGCTATATGAAATCTACTTTTAATCAAAAAAGTATGATGTTAACAAGCTCAATGACCAAATACTATTGAAAGTGCCTGGCGAAACAATAAAATACAAATCGATTGACACAGTAATGAACGAAGAACAAGTCGTCAATTATCCTACTGAATTTTTGAATTCATTGGAACCAGCCGAAATGCCACCACATGTATTAACATTGAAGGTTGGATTACCGACACTGTATATTAAAATCGAGATCGAGATACAATATAAAACAGATGTTTTCTAAATCCAGCAACGCGGACCGGGTTCAGCTAGTATACTAATAAAAATCCTGAGATATAAATTATACTAGTAAAAAGCAAATAAAAATAAAAACAATTAAGAGCGCCTTCGTGAGTAGGATATATAGTAAGTTTGTTATTCCGTTTGTAATTTCCACAATATAATTTTCCTACCCTATAAAGTATATACATATATTCTGGATCCTTATAGGTAGCGGAGTCGATTAAGCCATGTCCGTCTGTCTGTCTGTTGAAATCAATTTTCTGAAGACCCCAGATATCTTCAGGATCCAAATCTTCAATAATTTTGTCAGACATGCTTTCGAGAAGTATCCTATTTAAAATCATCAAAATCGGTCCACAAATGGCTGAGATATGACCAGTACAAACTCGATTTTTGACCTATATCTGGATTACTAGTCATTAATATATGTATGTAGACAATATGGATATCTAATGATAGATATTTCAAAGACCTTTGCAACGACGTAGTAAGTTGGACCTACAATGGGTCAAAATCGGAAAATGTATTTTTTAAACTGAATTTTTTTCATTAAAAGTTTTTTTTCGCTAAATATTAAAAAAAAATTTAAAAAACAAAAAAAAAAATGTTAAATTTAAAAAAAAAAATAATTTTGTTTACCTAAAAATATTTAAAATTTTTATTTTGAAGTATAATTTGGTGAAGGGTATATAAGATTCGGCACAGCCAAATATATCTCTCTTATTAGTTTTTTTATAATAGCGGACCCTAATATTCCCCGATTTTTTTCCATTTTTATTTTATTGGACTAACCACAAAAGTTTATGTTAAACAGAAAAAGAATTGTTTAAAAATCATGACAGACTTCAAAGTTATATGCATTTGAATTTAACAAAAAAATTTTTTAGGGAAAATTTTAATATACTTTTCAAAAAGTATACATTTTTTATATGTACATCTTCTAAGAAATTGTTTAGATAAATTAAAAAGATAAAAAGTACTTTTTTACCAAAAAAATTAGCGAAAAATTACATTTTTTTATTTTTCAAATTCAAATGCATATAACTTTGGACTCAGTAATGATTTTTAAATAATTCTTTTTTTATTTTACATACACGTTTATTTTTAGTCCAATAAAAGAAAAATAGCGAAAATCGGGAAAAACGTTTTCAAAAAACTGGAGTAGGGTGGGTAAAAATGTTGAAAATTAAATTTTCAAATGCGATTTTTCTCCTAAGCTGTAAGAGTTAATTGATAGCTAAGACAAGGTTTTTTGTACTGCTCGATGAGGAGATTCTATACATGTATTTTTCTTTTAAATCAGAGAGCAAAAGAAGTAATAGTATTGTATTAAATATTTAACATACCGAGGTGTCCTACATTGGGAACCCCTGCCCGCGCCCTTGGTGGCCCATGAGGTCCTTATTCAAAACTTTAATTCGACAGTACTTGCTCTTTTCGCATGTCAAATTTCATTAAAATCGGACCAACCGTTTAGAACTGTAACTTCTAAACGGTTGGTCCGATTCTAACTTTATTTCCCTTTTTTTCTACACCACTGTGCAGCGCCCTCTAGCGTGAGTTTTAGGTAAAAATAAATATCAAAAATGGATTTCCCGACCCCAAAAATAGTAAGATACCAAAACTTTCCGGGATAGTAAAAATAAATAGGCATTGATTGCTTTATCAAAATTTTAATGATTTTTTCTTGTTAGCCAGCGTTCCAAAATCACTAACTTCAAATGCGTGTAAAACAAAAAATCTAGCGCAGAACTAAAAAAAGCCTTGAGGGTTTTGTTATGGAAAACGAAAGCTTTCATTTGCTTTTGTTTTAATCCCATTCCGATTTTGGTTGTTGCACAGTGTAATTAGTTTAAGCTCCCTTATAATGCCCACTACCGATCTTCATTATTTCATAAATCCGCTATAACCTTTGAGCCCATTTGCCAAAGTGATGACCGATAACGTCGAAAAGATATTTAATTGTTAAACAATTTTGCTCATATAGTTACTCGGCATAGGTCTTGACCGATTATACATTCTTACTTGATTTTAATATAGAATAATAATTTTTTAACTGGTGATCACATTTTGTCGCTTCTTACTTTGTTGCCATTTTTAATAAAAAAAATATTTAGTTTACCATTTTTATTAAAATTATTTATTAACAAAATATAAAACGAATTTAAAAAAGTTTCTATTAGTCTAATCTACATATTTGATTACAACTCTCTTTTGTAATTTGAAATCTTCTTAATTTTTTCAACCTTTTGTACAAAACTAATGAAGTCCTCGTACAAAGTCGTTGGCAATTCCATCGCGGCAAAATGACCACCCTCGTTGTGGTAAGTACTATGAATTAAATTTGGATATTTATCCTTCAGTTGGAAATCCAAAAAGTGCATTAAATCATTTTTGAAACGAGCACAACCCGTCAGTACTTTAGTGGGTACACGTTCCAATTGTAAAGCCCTCTGTTCCGGCGTATAATGTTCCTTGTAAATACGCTGTGAAGTAGTAATGGAATTAGTCAAATGATAAATCATAATGTTATCCAAAAGTGCGTCCAGCTTGAAGCGTTTTTTAAGACCACCATCAGACGAATGGCGATACGAAGGATTGGTCCAGGTCGAGAATTTCTCAAGTATGTAGGCGGCCAATCCCACAGGATTATCTTGAAGTGCTGTGCCAATCGTATCGGGTTTGGTCGACTGTAAATGCATGTAACCAGTTTCTTCAATAAGAAATTTGAATTTTTCTGACATGGGGAAAAAGAAGTCTTCGAAACCTTTGGGGGCAAAGAAACTGGGTAATACACTGGCAACGGCGCCTTTAAGCATTGCTTTGGGTGTCAATGCTGTACACAAATTGGAATGATAGCCAAGAACATTTTCCGGGAATAATGTTGCGATGTGTGATCCAATCACTGAACCCCAGTCACCACCCTGTATGAAGAACTTATTGTAGCCAAGACGCATCATTAAATTTCTCATCATAACTGCAATTTGAGCCGGACCCAGGCCTTGTTTAGAGGTGCCCTGTAGATAAGAACGGTAAAATTAAATTTAATAAAATAAATAATATTTGAATTAATATCAGTTATTTACGTACATATTTATGTACATATATGTACATTTATATCAACATCCGACCTTATTATATATGTGTATATGTACGTATGGACCAATATTTCTAATATTATTTTAAAAACTGTGACGAATATTAGCTGGAAAAAAACTTATATTTATGTAAAAAAAATAATTGGAAAACCGGTTTTTTTTGTTAAACCCAATTTTATATGAAAACCAATAACCCCCAGTAACACGAAGTCTGGTTATGTTTTAACTAATAGTTATACTGACAGCTTTCATACAAAAATAATTTTAACCGACTGTATAACTATTAGTTAAGGCATAACCAGATTTCGTGTTAATGGGGGTAAGTGTTTTTTTGAATTCTCCCGAATTTGATTTATCAATAAATTCTTATGAATATTGGTACCACATGCAGGCCGGAAGATTATATTCATGGGGTCTTCGAAAAACCTATTTCAAGCGACCCTCTTATGCATAAGAACAGGGAATGTGCATACTTTAAAGACCATATAAATTATTTTGAATGTATTAAGTAGTATTTAAGAAATTACAAACGAAATTATAATACCACTTGAATACGGTAAAAATCGGACTAGTGGAAAAGACAAGACATGTAGATAATTGTATCTGGTTTTCAAAAACTATTACAATTTTAAATTAAAACAAGTAAGAGAGCTATATTCGGCTGTGCCGAATTTTATATACTCTTCACCTAATTATACTTCAAAATACAGATTTTAAACATTTTTAGGTAAACAAAATTAATTTTTTTTTTCCAAAGTTGTTTTTTCATTTTTTTTTAAATTTTATTTTGAATTGTTATTTAAGATTTTTTTTTAAATTTAAAAAAAAACTATTTTTTCCGATATGTCTTTGAAATATCTACATTAGATATCGATATTGTCTATATTAATGACTTAAGCTGATAACTCACTGCTCCATCCATGATCGAGTTATTTTATTGTAAGTTAACAATTGTTTTAACATCAACATATAAATGAATATGATATGAACAAAAAAATTAGTGGCTTTGACAGGTGGCGGCGAACCACTAACCTCCCATTTTCCAGTCAAACACACTAGATAGCTGTGCTAAATGCAATAGTTCATTACCTACCTGTATAAAAATAAGTACTTATTCTAGTAAATAAAATAATGTGCTGGGTAACCACCACTCCTTACAAAAGAATGCATGAAATAACTAGTTGTCATTACAAAAATTCACAAAATTTTTGCTGGGTTAGTAATCCAGATATAGGTAAAAAATCGAGGTTGTCCTGGTTTTTTACTCATATCTCAGCCATTTGTGGACCGATTTTGCTGATTTTAAATAGCAAACTTCTCGAAAGCATGTCTGACAGAATTATTGACGATTTAAATGCCGAAGATTTCTGGGGTCTTCAGAAAATTGATTTCAACAGACGGACATGGCTCACAAAGGTGAGTAGGTATAGAGAGAATTTATGGACAATTGTTTGGCCATGAGATCAGCCAGTAGCCGGTGCAACAAAACGAATAAAGCACGAGACGGAGCACAGAGGGATTTATATCATCATTATCATACATTTTTGTGTAAAAATTATAAGGATTGGTCGTAGAGCATTGAAATTTGGAACCGAACATTATATAAACTAAATTAAGAAAAAAATTAATTTTATCAAAATCGTCCTGCCCATACAATCCAAATCGATTTTTTCGCATAAAATTGTTTATATCCAAGCAAAAGTCTAGAAATATGGTACACTCAGGTCTCGTTTTATACGGATTCAAATTTTTGCGATTTTTAAATTAACGATATTTTTTGGAATTTTAACAGATTTTAAAATTTTAGATGTTTTTTTTAAATTCTAGTTATAAAAATTATATTTTACAATATGATTATATCATCTAGTGATGAAAGTGACGTTGAACTAATTCTAAAACAATGCCGACAATTATTCAGTGATTCACATTTATCATACATATTTACAGAATTTCCTTAAAAAATGTTTTAGCTTATTTTTTTGATCATTTTCTGTTTTTCTGTAATTAATCAGTATTAAGTGCGAATGGTATTGCATCATTGAAAATGCAAAATTGTAAATGTTTTTGTGTGTATTTTGTTATTGGATTACGGTAAAATTTTGCATTTGCAATGATGCTAGACCATTCGCACTTAACAGTGAATACCGCTATTATATTTTTGTTATTTTTTTAAACGTGTTTTGTTTTTACTGTTTAAGTAAATGAAATAAATATATTTTTGTTGATTTTTTTTATGCGATTTTGGTTTTTTAATTAAAATTTGAATTTATGCGGTTTTTCAGAATTTTGGAACGAATCATTAGTTTTTATATGAAGTTAGAGTATCGTTTTATGCGAATTCAATTAATGCGATTTTTTTTGGAACGCATCTATCTCATGAAACGGGACCTGAGTGTACATACATTTTTTGAAACAAAAAAGCACGCATGCTAAATTTTATTAAAATCGGCCATGCCCACCGCATACCGCCCATGAAATCCAAATGCAATACATTTTTGTTCAAAAATTATAAGAAGTGGTCGTGGAGCATTGAAATTTGGCACCGAGAATTATATGGACTAAATTAAGAAACTAATGAAATTATATCAAAATCGTCCACGCCCACTGCCCATATAATCCAAATAAATTTTTTCGCATAAAATTTTTTCTATCCAAGCAAAAGTCTAGAAATTTGACACATACATGCCAAGTTTCAATAAAATCGGTCATGCCCACCGCCCACGAAAACCATAAATAGATAAGATTTTTTTTTGATATTTCGTTTATTATTCGACAAAAAATTTTAAGTTTTCATCCTGTTCCGAAAATTTCCGAGAACTATTTTTTTTTAATCGAAACAAGACACTCCCAGCTTGGGGTAAAGTGGGGCTACATTATTTTTTTTCCATGGAAAATTAAAAATAAAATAATTTTTAGAGGCTTATATTTATCCCCATAAAATTACCAGGAAAATTATATATACATATCTAAACCAATAAAACCCTTGCATGGACTTTACTTAAATTTTTTAAAAATAGAATACAATTTTTCTTAAAACTATAAATGCATATTTCATGTTTAAACATTTCTCTACAAAAATGCATCATTTGATTTTTGAAATTGAAAAATAGGGGTTTTGACACAAAAATCCCTCTGTGCTGCGCTGAGCACTCGTAATCATTAGTGCAGAGATTCGCAGGATTCTCTCAATCATCCCACAGTAGGTGGATTTATTTAGAGCCTTACTAGTGATCCATACATTAGTATGGGCTTTACCACCATGTCAAAAAGCCATTTCGCATTTCTAGGGTTTATTACCCAGGTCTTCCCAATGGCCATTCTGCAGGCATAAAAAGCGATAGCTGCCTTAGACGCACTCTCTTGTTTTCAGAAATTTCCAATGCGATTAATTTTTTCTGAGGTAGGCCCTATATGGAAGCTATGTCCAATTATGAACTGATCGTCATAAAAGCAGCATGATTTTATATATATATATTTTGTTGCGTTTAAGATGAAAATTTTTAGGTAAAAATAGGACAATATATTTGGAAATAGAGTACATTCTAAGTCGTATTATGCAATGCGTCTACGGTATACACTCCTTTTTATATAGAATTACTTGTATAATTTTTTTTCCAAAAAGGCGGTCTAAAATTCTTTCCTGTAATTTCTTCGGGACCGATATGGATGAAGCATAAAGTCAATCCAGAAATTATTTATACCCTGTACCACCATAGCAATGTGGTTCCATATCAAAATCTAGGTGGACAAAATTATGAAAATCGGTATCTTCAGAATTTGGAAAAACTAAGTTTTTTCGGAAGCTGACAATCTGCTCTCCTCCAATACAAATGGGTTTTTCAATTTGACATTTCGTTTTCTCGACAGAAGCGCCAGAAGTTCAACAAATTTTGAATCATATTTTCGTTAATTTTTTTTTAATAGTTTACTGCTTTACTAAATTAGATATATCTAAATTGTTTTACCATATAGAAATTCATACTTCAAAACATAGATAAACATTGATATAGGCTTTTATTAAGTATATATCTTATATTTATGGGCCTCACCATTTTCCTGTTATAGTTCTTCCAACTTGCCAAAAAAAAGACCATCACCATTATTTAAAGGAACTTCTGGGGAATGTCTTTGTAAAAAAATTGTAGCCGCCAGCACCCGACGAAATACTTTTTTTTAATTTTTACGGAATGGAATTTTTAGAAATATTTCTTTATTTATTATAGTAAACACAGATCTTTTTGAAAAATTTAGTTTCAGAATGACATGAAAACGTATTTTTTTTAAATTTTTTATTAATGATTTTTATATGTCTATCTACCCCCTACTGTAACTTGAAAAAAGTCTATATTAATCTTTTAAACATTTTTTTGGAATCGGAGATACCAATTCTATATAAAAAGAGCGCCAAATAATTTTGTCCACCTAGATTTTGATTTGGAACCACAGTGCATAATTGGGATACTGATGTTTGTAATGACCAAAAATATTAGTCCAACAGATCGATTCAGAATCACATTTTGACAGTCAATTTTGACAGCCTATTGAATATGGTTGAAATCGGTCCATTATTTCACTTAGCACCCATAGGACCCCGAAAATAGGTATTTTTTTGACATAAATGTCTGATCAAATTCTTTCTTTTATATAAAAAGAAATCACATTTAAACATTTCTTGCTGATCAATCCATATATCCTATATAAGGTCCAAAAATTACTCATGAATAAATTTTATTGAAATTTTATTTGGTTTTATATGGCGGACTCTAAAAGTTAATGCTTGTTCAAATTCCAACCTTTAAATAATTATCTAAAAACGAATGCTTAAGTATTTGTGGAAATAAGAAATCTATTAAAGAATTTCTTGCATTGCAATCTCAATAATAATGTTCGTCTAGACCTTTTTATCACATTCACTTTTATAAAATGTAAATTCTATTTAATAGCAATTCTCACCTGAGACCATCCATAACCGGGCAAACTGGGCACAATGACATTGAAAATGTACTTGTTGTTTTTGTCTTTTCTCGTTTGATGCAATTTATGAATGAAACTGTAAAATTCCCGCACTGAACCTGGCCAACCATGTAACAATAGCACTGGATAATGATGTCTATCTACGGTGTATTCATCATAGACCATTAAATGTAGAAAATGCATACGTAATCTAAACGGGAATGAAAATTATTTTCGTACGATTTGTTTTTGTCGTAAATTTTAGGTGATTTGATAAGAATATGACGATTGTGAAAATGTTTCAAATATTTTATTGATAATAAATAATAATTGTTACCCTTGTATATCAGTGGTAAAATGATTAAATTGCCAAAGAAACACTTCACGTTCACGCCAACGAGGCAAATAATCATCTCGCCAATATTCAATAATTTCTTGTAATTGTCTCGTATTAAAGCCATATTCAAATGTAGACCCTTCTAAGGGTCCCGTCAAATGTAATGTGCGATTTAGTTGAGTTTTTAAATCATCAATGGTCTGTAATGATCAGAAGTATTAATTAGGCATTAATAATTTTAATATATATTACTTTTATACTTTCAATCATAAATATTAAAAGTTATTTACCTGATCAGCATAAAGCAATTTATTGCCAATAACCTCGGATGAATTGGCTAAATAGGCCTGCCAATCTTTGGGTTCAGCTTCATCACCCCACCATTGATTGAGTGGTAAAGTGGGTGCTTTGGCATCGCCCATTAGATCATTTACTTTTTTATACAGCATACCGCCGGCTATGGCGAGTATGAGTATTAAAATTCGTGTAATTGGTGACATCTTTGTTGTTTAGACAAAAAAGTGTCTCGTGTTGCTCTTTAACAGTTTCCTTCTATTATTTATTTCTGGAGTACCAGTGATTTGTTACAGGTGTCGTCGTCAACTATTTATTATTATTGGATTCACAAAATATTTGCTGTGATTGTAGCTTATTGTGTTCTACGCGTCATTAATTGTGTACCCTACACTATTAGATGGGTAAACTAATTTTGAGAATATTTTTGAAATGTAAACATTTTGACTTTTATCGCTATTTGAATAATAATAATTTTCTGTAATGATTTATTAGTTTCAATAAGAGCTAAAGACAATATTTACAGAGACTGGACAAGAAAATATTCCATTTCTTCGCAATGCAAAGCAATAATTTTTATACCAAGTCAAAAAAGTCGGTCGATCCAAATTTCTAGGTTGGTGGATGGATCTTGGCAAATCTATCCGCCATATGTATTTTGTATATGCACTGATAATCTTTATGCCAATACTTTAACAGGTAATTTATTTGAGACTAGCTTGACCAGGTGCGCTTCGCTACCCCTTTCGTAGTAAAATAAAAATGATTTATATAAAAAATAAATTAATATAATTAATACCGGAATTTATTGTTTGTGTTGTTTAATGCTATAAAAGTATAAAAAATATGCTGTGAATTGAAAAATTTTTATACTTTTCTTGTGACCAAGTTTCGAGCCTATTTTTAGTCAAACTACTTTATATGATCTGATACCACCCATTTGCAATACGTCAATAGTAGCAAAATAACACATGTAAAGTATTGAGAATTTCACTATTATAGTTCTCCAGATATTCGATAATAAATATTTACTTTGTATGGGAGAGAGCAAATCCCTTTCTCCGACCCACTTATTTTTAAGCATAACAGGACACTTGAATCAACGTAATTTAAAAAAAGTAAAAAATCGTATAGCTGAAACGCAAAACCATAGGTCTAAAATCAAATCCTATCTTGCACATATTCAAGAAGTACCATTAGAATAATGAAAAATTACAATAAAGTCCCTACTTGTAGATTTCCTTCGCTTTGGTCCATATAAGATTTATTTCATGTTTATATTTTAATTGGTGAAGAAACTACAAAAAAGTAGCATTCGAATAAAGAAAAATTACCAAAAAAATCTCACCCTAGAATTCTCACTCACGTAGGACAATATATTCTTAATTTTATGTTTCTAATGACAAATATTTGACGAAAATTATGTAACCGCTAAATAAAATATATTTTAATTCTTCTATTTATTGTCAAAAACTCCATTTACTTAAGACAATTCAAAACAAATATTTTGTTTTATTTTATTTGATGCAGTTTGATCTTACAAAACACTTGTAAGAGTAAACACGTCAAACAAATTTGTCCTAAAAAACTGGTTACGCTTTTTTGAGTAAATATTTGGCATGTGTGACCTTAAGTCTGTTGTTATAGAAAATTAAAAAAGTACCATTTGAATAAAGGAAAAGTAACATGAAGTATCCGCTTGAATTTTCACTCACATATGAATATATACGCTTAATTTCATATTTCTATGCCCATTATTACAGATTATTCAAAAAGTACCATTCGAATAAAAAAAAGTACCAAAAAGTCTACCCCTAGAATTTCCAGTCACATAGAACCATATATGCTTAATTTCATGTTTCTAAGTCCATTGTTATAGAAAATTCAAAAAGTACCATTAGAAGAATAAAAAAGTACCTATAGTTCAGTTCTCACATTTTGGTACCTAAATATTATACCCTATTCCTAACACTAACTTCACTCAGATGCATGTCAGCTAACTTAAATGTCGATAAGTGAAATAATTTATAATATTGAAAAAAGTACCATTAGGAGAAATGTACCAATTTCCCTTTTTTTCCTCCTTGTTTTAAATTTAAAAATATTCAATTTTGTCAAAATTGTTTATGCTACAGACATGTATCAAACGATTCAAATCTGTGTTAATGTGCCCAAGAAAAACTATGTTTTAAAAAAATTACCAAACTGTTTACCCGGATTTGGCCCAATATACACCTTGGCACTCGAGTTCCAAATAACAATCTGTTAGTTAATTTTTGTGTGAATCCAGGAACCAATGTTAAAAAAAATTATCAAAATTGGCTTAATAATTTCAAATAAAATGTATTTTCTCGATTTTATCCCCTTTTTGGTACCTTTTTTATCCCCATTGCGGTTGTAAAATTGTATTCAAAAGAATACGATGTAAATTTTGTTTCTATGTTTATTGGTTTAAAAGATACATGGGGTGCCAAAAAAGTACAAAAATGCAGTTTTTACCCGTTTTCTCCCCTAAGAGGTTCGAATTTCGAAAAAGTACGAAACACCTGTCAGCTTATTTTCTAAATGGAATAAGTTTTTTTTTGTATCTTTATTAGTTTTGAAGATATAAGGTTACCGAATTTACCCTTTTTACCCCCTAAACGTTCGTTTTGGGGAGGGAGGAACCCACAGTTAAAATTTCATGATTCTAACTAGCTTCAGTCGTTTGGTCTGTGCGATGATGTATCAGTCAGTCATTCAGTCAGTCAGTAACGTTACTCTTTTATATACATAGATATATAGATATTATTTGATGACTCAAGGGCTTTTATGTTGCACGGACTGCAACGTGTGTGTTTTTATACTACTAGATTGGTATAGTGAAATATATTTGCAAGTTTTGAAGCCACACCCACTATAATGTAGGCGTAGACGATAAATAGTTTTTATATTTTGTACTCACAACTGTATACATAATAAAAATAAAGTGAATGTCATATGAAAACTTGGACTCGAATAAAAAAATCGGGTTAGGTTTACTATAGCTTACATTTTGATACCGCACGTGGATCTGTAGGTTATATTCGGAAAATCTATTTCAATCCACATTCGGACAGACGGATTTGTCTTAATCGAGTTATACTTACCAATTATTATGAAGGGTATTTAATTCGAAATGTTCCATCCATCATTCAACCTTACTGTCATAGGTTTATATTGCAAAATATGTATTACTCTTACAAATATGACACGGATCGGTTCATATTCTAATAAGTATGAAATAAATTTTTTAGTTCTTATAATTTTTTAGGGTGCCTTCATTTCGACTTTATTCAAATAGAATCTAATTTGAAATTTGTTTTTATTAAATAATATTCTCTTAAAGGTATTAAAACAACCACTACAACTTTAACTACTACTAGTCGTATTTGTTATCGCATGATAACTGCATTAAACCATAAACGATCTCAAAGCGATCGTTCTATAGTATATGCGTGTTTGTCAGTGTGTGCAGTATATTTCTATAATAAACATCTATCAATTTTATACATATTAAATAAATAAATATTTATATTTAATACTCGTATTATTGTTGTGTATTGTTTGTTAAATTTCTATCCATAGAGAATACACATAGAACGGAAACTAGAAAAAAACTTTAACTAGAAAATTTCTTAAAATAATCACACATACGTGTGTTGTTTTTAATTTCACTTATTGTTTTTCTTAACCATTTACACCACTTAGGTTTTTCATAACTGAGTTAGGTCTTTGACAGTAGAGTTTCCGATCTATGTGTATTAATCTGTGTTTGTATCTACATACATAAATATTTACTATTTACCGGCTAAATTTTTGGATTTCATTTATTCTTATCAAACATTACTCGAATGGTGTTCATACACGACACATATAAGAGTAAATATTTAGATATATTTAAGCTGACACCCAAAAAATTCCTAATGCGATTAATATGTTTGCAAGGGTGTTCGATTAAGTTGCTTTTATCAAGTTTTATAATTGAGCTTTCAGTAATACAAGTTTAACCGCTGAAAAAAGTATAAACAAATTAAAAGCATTTATATGAACATATTTAGGTTTAGTTCATTATAATTCAATTGTATGGTGTGTTTTCTCATACAGTGTATGTTAAAATTATTTATACGCCTATATTTGTATACCCTTCACCATGAGTGGTAAGGGTATACATTAGAGCAACAGTTCTCAAATGGGCATCCGTATGAACATTCCAGGATCGCCGCGAAAAACACATTAAACTATCACTGTATAATATTTATTTTCCAATTTGACAAAAAATCATTATACCCTACACCACTATAGTGAGGAGGGAGGGTATAATGTGTTTGTGCCTCCATATAAATTTCCTCCCGAAATTGAAATTTATCGGTTATAACTGTTTAATTTACACAAATTTCGCTTCAAATATGTTTTATATATGCGGAAGTCATGTTTCATAATTTTATGATGATCGGTCCATAATTAGTCATAGCTCCGATATAAGGCCGGCTTCCGAAAATCACTTTAACGAGCTTAAACCTCTTAATATGTTGGTATCCACATAAAATTCACCAGAAATAACTTTTATATAGAAATAAATCAAACGACCTAATTTTATGATGATCGGTCCATAATTAGTCATAGCTCCCATATAAGGCCAACTTCCGAAAATCGTTCACGAAAATAAATTATTGAAATTAAGCAAGTAAGAGAGCTATATTCGAATCTTATTTATTTATACAAATTTTAAATAAATTTTTTTTTCCAAAGATGTGTTCTTCATTTTTTGTAAAAAAAATTTTTCGAATTGTTTTTTTAATTTTCTTTTTTTTAAATAAAATTATTTTTTTTAAATTTGAAAAAAAATTTTTTGTTTTTTTAAATTTTTGTTGGGAAAAAAAATTTGGGTTAAAAAATATTTTTTCCGATTTTGACCCATTGTAGGTCCAACTTACTATGATCTTTTATACGGCGTTGCAAAGCTTGTTGAAATGTCTATCAATGGATATCCAAATTGTCTATATCAATGACTTAGTAATCCAGATATTGGTCAAAAATCGAGGATGTCCTGGTTTTTTCCTCATATCTCAGCCATTTGTGGACCGATTTTGCTGATTTTAAATAGGAAACTTCTCGAAAGCATGTCTTACTTGAAGATGTCTTATTAAAGATTTGGATCCCGAAGATATCTGGGGTCTTCAGAAAATTGATTTCAACATACAGACAGACGGACATGGCTTAATCGACTCCGCTATCTATAAGGGCTTATAGGACCGGAAAATTATATTATGGAAATTACAAACCGAATGACAAACTTATATATACCCTTCTCACGAAGGTGAAGGGTATAAAAAAAATGAATTTGCTCATTTAATCAGAGTAGGGTATTATATGGTTGGGCTTAACCGACCATACTTTCTTACTTGTTTTCTTATTGAACAATTTCGATTTATAATATTTTCATCTTTACATTAATATATTGAAAGTACATGATTCTATCCTGTCAAAATCATTTTATAATCTCTATTGATAAAATACCTGATATATTCCAAGAAGAAATAATTGGAATTAAATGGAAGTTTTCCGGCTTTTAAAGTTGAAATTAGCATTTTTTGCACTTTTATTAATCAAAAAAAAAAAAAAAAAGAATCGATGACGTATGGACTCTGAGAATGATATAAGATGAATATTAGTATTGAGAGAATACAAATATAAATTAATATGTAAATACAATTTTATTCAGAAAATGAGAAAATCTAAATTAATATTGAGTTTTTTTTGTTTTACATATGTATATAATAGGGTATTCAAATTATTCGATTTTTCTCTTGTTCGAATAAACCGAATAAGAGATTTTAACTTTTTCGAATAATTCGATCACACGTTTAATATTAATCGAATTATTATTCGAATAATTTAAATTTTATAAAAAAGTAAAAAATGAAGTTTGATGTAGGTTTTTTAATATTTTATTGTTAAAGAAAAACAAAAAAATACATTAATATTAACTATTCAAGTATTGATAATGTTAAAAACCATTCGAAAACGAAGTCCATCATTAAATTTTCATCAGAAATATCCTGATATATACAAAATAGTTGACAAGCAAGCTCTTAAGTTTCCGTTTTGGAGCTATGCTTTAAAAAATCTAAGCTAGTTGGATATGATCCTTGAATTCAAGTATGTACAATATAAACGTATTAAGAAATTTTTAATGTCGCTCATTAATTCGTGTTTTAAAATGAGTAACTAATTCTTTAGGAAATTAATTATTCTAAATTATTTATAACAAATTGTATTATACCCTCAAGCTCTATCAACGATGCCGAATCATTGCTTAATCAAGTGGTCTTAGGGAATTACACAAATCTGTCCAAAGTTTGATATCAATGCCAATGAACGTAGCTAATTGGAAGTCAGACTATGTATGATTGACACATTTATAAATACTCAAAAAGTTTATTACCATCACGTTTAAGACGAAGTCAATGTTTTTCTAAAAATTAAAAGTATTGGCTCACAAATAGAATCATATAAACTATTGGTCCGCTTGCAAAATAATGTATCAACGATTCGTAGACGACCCTGTGTCGTCATTTAAGCAAATGAAATTTGTGATCACCCTGTAGGAATGCAAGGTGAGATTTAGGACCAATTTAGGACCAAGGTTTATTATATTGCTTAGCCTAGAACTAAGTGGCTATCCGTAAAAGATCTTGAACTGTTTATTATCCCTAGAAATACATACTTCTAATATATAGTCATTCGGTCATATGCTCGGGCTTGACTGACTATATTTTCTTATTTATCTTCTTTATTATGAAAACGGCAGTAAATTTTTAATATAAAAAGTGTAATTTGCATCTCAAAGTTGAACATAAAATTATAGTATAGTACAACTATAAAAATAATTGGTCAATTCACAAGGTATCTTATCATATTGTCATAATGTCCTAATAGTTCACAATGGTTTTTATTGCTTTTCAAGCAACAAATGTCCTAATGCTATCTTTATTGTGTTATCGTAACCAACCAGCAGAGACCTGCGCCGAATGTCTAAGAGTCGGTTAAGCCGAGCAGCTGAGTCGTGATATATTAGGACATTATGACAATATGACTAATAAGAGACCTTGTGAATTGACCAAATGTTTCTTTAGATCTGTCTTTACATAGACTGGGGTACAAAGTTTACCATATTCGTATTAAATCAGAGACATAACTGTTATAAGAAATATCTAAAAAAATTTAGCCATAACTGTTATATAGTAGAAATAAATTTTTGTTTCTTTAAATAATAGTTATTCTCAATGAAAATAAGTTTTGCTTTTCAATAAGTGTTATTCATAATAAATATTTTTTTTCGTTGCTCATAACTTTTATTTTTGATTTTTATGTTTTTACGTTGCCTTATAAGAGTTATTCATAATAAATATTTTTTTACGTTACTCATAACTTTTATTTTCGATTTAACTTCACCTGAAGTATCTCCACTTCAACCAATATCCGATTTTCTGATTGACGAATCGACGAATCTAAATACGTCATCGTTGTTCAGAACATCAATTAGAGAACTTGAAGTGGATTTATCTTCAGAAGATGACAAAGGCAATACATCGCTAGAGTTATTAGCAGCTATAGCTGAAATAGAGAGCTTTAAACCTATGAGACTGTTGCAATATTAGGAAGAGAAAAAGGATACTTTTGCAATTTTTAAATAAATTGGTTCATAGTGTCTATGCCCTCCTGGCTAAACGGCTTTCTGTTGAAAGATCATTTTCTGCTTTGCGCATTTTGTTGACTGAGAAAAGGTGCAACTTGGCGGACAATGCGTTTGCTAAAACATTGATTGTGAAACAAAATTCTTCATAATTAAAAAACACACAATAAAAACCATCAATCTCATACCAAGCTTATTTTTTGCGACTTTAAAGGTTAAATTCAATGTATGTACTAATAAAATGCAATCAAGGTAGCGAAAGAAACTTCTTTTGAGTTATCAGCAACGAAAAAAATATATTCTTTAGAATAATTCTTATTAGGCAACTTAAAAACATACAAATTGAAAAAAAAAGTTATGAGCAACGTAAAAAAATATATATTATGAATAACATTTATTAGGCAACGTAAAAAAATATAAATCGAAAATTAAAGTTATGAGCAACGAAAGAAAATATTTATTATGAATAACTCTTATTTGAAAACGTAAAAATTATTCATTGATTTATGCCTAACTTTTTCAGTCTCAAAAAATTTAATAACAGTTATTTTTGGTCTCTGTATTAAATAGAACACATAGAAAAACATAGATTTCATAACATATAACAGTTTAAACAAAAAAAAAACTTTATTTAGAAAATGTAAAAAAAACTAATAAACATACGTACATAATATATATATATATCCAGTTATACCAATATTTAAATGTACAATAAACAAAATGCCTACGCCAGGTTAATATAAAATTATAACATTCAATTAGGTTAATATACATACATACTTATTCGTATATGTTTTCAATTTCTTATTTTAAACAGACTTTTTTGTGATTAAATTTTAAAAATACATAAAACAGCTTTACAAATTTGCCTTCTTCACAAATTCAACAAAATCGTTGTAGAGTACTTTGGGCACTTCCATGGCAGCAAAGTGGCCACCTTCTAAATGGTAGGTACTTTGGACTAAATTCAAAAATTTATCCTTCAGCTGACAATCGGTAGCATGCCATAAATCATGAAGGAAACGAGCACAGGCTGTAGGTACCTTAACACCAACTCGATCCATTTGTAAGCCCATTTGTTCCTTATTAAATTGTTCGGCATAGAGACGTTGAGAAGTCGTAATGGAATCGGTGACATAGTAGATCATGACATTATCGAGTAAAGCATCCATAGTATAACGTTTAGTAATGCCACCATCTGGCAAGTGTTTGTATTCGCTATTTGTCCAGGTGGAGAATTTTTCAAGGATGTATGCAGCCAAACCAACTGGGTTATGGGCTAAAGCTGTGCCAATTGTATCGGGTTTTGTGGCTTGCAAATGCATGTAGCCCATCTCTTCCATGGTAGTTGTAAAAAAATCCCCCAAAGGTTTGAAGAAGCCGCTGTATTGTTTTTCATAGAAGAGACTGGGCATAAAGTTGGCAAGGACCATTTTAAGCATGCCAATGGGTCCCATTGTTCCACACATGTTGGAATGATAGCCCAAAACATTTTCGGGGAATAAAGCTGCCATGTTGGAACCCACAATGGATCCCCAATCACCACCTTGTACAATGAATTTGTCGTGACCCAAACGCAACATTAAGTTGCGCAAAACTATGGACATTTGTGCAGGACCAAAGTTTTTCTTGGAGGCGCCCTGTAAAAAAAGGATTTAGTTTATAACACATGCTTATTAATAATATAGGTATTCATACATATATTAAACCAATTAAATAATGTATTTACTACGAAGTCTTTCTATTATTTGATTTTTCGAGAAAACGCTAAACTAACAGTCAATATGACCATTTCTTGAAATTATCCGTTCGCCAAATGTTTCTCTAAGTAAATTGAATGTATCGCACACTGTGTGACATGTAGAATCCACTGAAACCACATGTCTGCAATACTAATGCCTTCCAATTGAGGTGCGAAAAAGTAGGAAAGCATGTCGGTATAGCGCTCACCGTTTACTGTAACGTTGTAACCATCATTATTTATGAAGACACTAGCTGACCCGGTGCGCTTCGCCACCCCAATTAGAAGAAAGAAATAGTACAATTAAATCTCACTTTGTGCATCTAATTGTAAATGTCTAATTTCATATTTCTGGGTCCATTATAGAAAATGCAAAAGAAAGTTACCACTAAAGTTACCTTTGCGAATTCAAATTCATTCGGAATCATGTACACCTAATTCCATATTTCTATGTCCATTATTACAGAAAATTCAAAAAGTACCATTAGAATATATAAAAAGGACCAAAAAGTCCCTCTTGTGGTTTCCCACTCACTCGGGTCCATATAAGCTTTATTTCATGTTACTAGGTTCATTGGTGAAGAAATTACAAAAAGTACCATTCGAATAAAGAAAAAGTACCAAAAAGTCTTTCCCTAGAATTCACACTCACTTAGGACCATATATGCTTAATTTCATATTTCTAAGTCTATTGTTATAGACAATTCAAACAGTACCATTAGAAGAATAAAAAAGTACCTATAGTTCAGTTCTCACATGTTGGTACCTAAATATTATCTCCTATTATTAACTCTAACTTCACTCAGATGTATATCAGCTAACTTTAATGTCGATAATACAAATAATTTAAAATATTTAAAAAGTACCAATTTCCATTTTCCTCCTTTAAAAATTTTCCATTTTGCCAAAATTGTTTATGCTACAGACATGTCTCAAACGATTAAAATCTGTGTTAATGTGCCCAAGAAAAAATATGTTTTAAAAAAGTACCAAACTGTTTACCCGGATTTGGCTCAATATAAACCTTGGAGATCCAAATAATAACCTGTTAGTTAATTTTTGTATGAATCCAGGAACTAATGTTAAAAAATTATCAAAATTGGCTTAATAATTTCAAATAAAATGAATTTTCCCGATTTTATACCCTTTTTTGGTACCTTTTAAATAAACTTCTGTATCGTGGTGGGAGCTCATAATAAAATATTCGTATGTTTATGTCAAATTATAGAAAAACATATTTTTTGAAAAAGTACCAAAAATAAACACAATTTTTATCCCTTAAGGGTTCGAATTTCCAAAAAGTACCAAACCTATATTTTTTATTTTTTCATAAGTAAAGAATGCGATTTAAAATTTGTTTCTATGTTTATTGGTTTCTATGTTTATTTTAAAATACATAGGGTGCCAAAAAAATACCAAAATATAGTTTTTACTCGTTTTCTCCCCTAAATGGTTCGAATTTAGAAAATATACGAAACACCTGTAAGCCTATTTTTTAAATGGTGTAACATGCAATTTTTATTTTTTTTGGTATCTTTATTAGTTTTGAAGATATAAATTTACCCGGTTTTACCCTTTTTACCCCCTAAACGCTCGAATTTCCAAAAATCCATAGTGGATCGTTTTGGGGGGGGAGGGGAGGAACCCACAGTTAAAATTTCATGATTCTAGCTTCAGTCGTTTATTATCGCTCCTAACGATCCATAGTTTCTCCAATTAATCGTTCTGATGGACGATTACACAGATTATTGCAGATATAAAACAAATGACAGTTCTCAAAAAAGTAATATGGAACCGTATGTTTTTTTGACGTTCTACATTGTAGAACGTCAAAAAAACATTGAAAAGTAGTTGTAGAATCTACAACTACTTTTCATTGGTTTTGGTTTGTAGGGCGAGAGAAAAATCGCATTTTTCAATAGGCAACAAGTTTGTATATATTTCTCCTTCTTTCCAAACCACAACCAATTGGACTTTTTCTTTTATTTGTTTTCTATTGCCATATTACTGGAACTTGCTGCTTCATATCTGTGTAAACTGTGGACGATTATGAGCATCATAAAATGCACGTAATGCCTGATGAGTTTGTCGAATTGAACCATGATTTTAAAACAAGTGACAAATGTTGCTCTGGCGTGAGTCTATTCATGATAAATTGCCAAACCAAACTAACCTCAAATCAGCCGAGAACTGTCAAATCTTCTGTCACAGAAAACAGTGATCCGCCTTTAAAAAAAACTCCCTTTATTTCTATAAAAGTTCGGATGAAACTGTTTAAAAAGAAAATTTTAATTTGCCGTTCTAAAATAAAACTCATTTAAGGAGTTTTATTTTGCCCGTCAGAAATTAAAACTCATTTCGTTTATTTTCTTCTTTTTTCAGTTTCTTTCTTAATGAGGCTATCTGATATAATTTAAGAAAGAAAACAACAACAATTTAATAATAGGAATCAAACAAAAATGTCCGGGAAATTAGGGAAATTTTGTACTTTCTATATTTATAATTCCGTGTAGGATGCGAGTGTTCGTAAATGTCTATGGGTGTATATATAAATCAGCAAAATAACTATCATGGGAATATAAATTAGTGGACCATAATTTATCATGTAAAACATACTTTAACGGACATAAACGTCACCAGATGAGATAAAGAACAATATACAAAATCATCATATTTTGCAATAATCTCGAATACTATACTGGATTGCGGTCTTGCATAAGAGTAATTATTTTGAATTCTTAAACAATTTACGAATATGTATATTACCTGAGACCAACCGTAACCAGGCAAACTTGGAGCTACTACTTCAAACACATATTCGCTCTTCTCGTTGGGTGTAGTCAATAATGGAATGATGTCGTAGAATTCGCGCACGGAACCGGGCCAGCCATGCAACAGTATCAATGGTAAAACTGTTTTACCTTCCGTTTTCTTTGGTTTGACATGGATGAAGTGAAGTTTTAAGCTGCAATTATCAATAATACAAAAAGATTAGATATTGAATAATAATCATTTAATGGTTTTAATTAAATGTTGTTTGTTTACATGATACTTTTATTTTCGTAACTCAAAGTGCGATAGAAAAAATATCAATCAAATTTTATTAGACTTGAATTATAATTTATAATCTACACAACACAATAGCTTCGATCATTCATTTTCCATGTAAACCTTGTGCGCAAAGTATAGGTAGCTATTTTGAAGATATTTCGATCAAATTTGCAACATGCATGCAGCCCAAGGACGAACCTTAATATTACGGGCTGAAATCGGTCCATTATTTCACCTAGCCCCCATACAAATGTCTTCTCGAAATAGGACTTTATCTACACAAATTTCGCTTCAAATAAGTTTTATATATACGAAATTAGTAATACATAGCTCCCATATAAGGCCCACTTCGGAAAATCATTCAAACGAACAAAAATTTCTTAAAAATTTTGGTATACACATAGAATTCAACAAAAAATAAGTTCTATATAGACATAAATCATACTATCTAATTTCAAGCTGATCGGTCCATAATTGGGCATAGCTACGATATAAGGCCATCTTCCTAAAATGAGAATCTAACTATTACAAGTTTCATATAAGAAGAAACAAATAACACGGACTAATCTTATGGTGATCGGTCCATAATTGTTTATAGCTTCCATATAAGGCCCGCTTCCGAAAATCACTCAGTAGGGTATTATATGGTCGGGCTTGACCAATCATACTTTTTTAATTGTTTTTTTTTTGCATTTTTTTAATAAACAGATGTTGCTTATCAGGCAAGTTTGTTTATTTTTTTTACTAGAATATCGACTTCTCTAAGTTCGAAAATATATACATATGTTTATATGAACTGCGTCCAATATTCAATTTAAATTATTTTTTCATTAGTCACGTAGGAAATTCTGATATCATCTATCTTTAGAGGATGAAAATCGTATATTATACATATGTTTGTAGTACTTAATTAGTGCAGATTTTTAAGTTAGGGATTATGATTTGACAGATTTTAATTTTTCCCCCTCCAAAAAAAAACAAACGTTTTCCATTTTGTTATCCGATTTAACTTAAATTTTCAGAGTTATACTATTATATCAAGTGACCGCATTCCTTAAAATTTCAAAAAAATCTCTTTTATGTACTTGCTAATACATTCTTTCAAGGTCAAGGTAAATGTCAAAAAATATTTTCAAATCCAGATTTTAACTCTAACAATTGTTTATTTAATTTAATATTTATTTATAGAACGAAGTGTATAAATAACAACAGACATACAAATAATAGTTTTCATATTATTAATTGTTTATTCATTTATTAGAAAAACACGAACTAATTGCTATTCAAAACACAGTATTTATTTTTATTTTTTTAGTTTTTAATTTTAACTACATTGACCTAGAGTTAACCGTATATGTGTTACTAGCAAATTGTTTAACAATTAAAGTAAAAAGTCATTCATAGTCAATGACCTGAACATTATTAATTAATAATGAAATTTTAATGAATTTTGTTATAAAATGTTATTATTCCAGAGATGAAATATCAAAAATTGTAATAATACTCTGTAAAAACTTAACATTTGGGCAGGATAATTTAATAGCAAGAGAGTTTAAGAAATTCCAAAAAATTACTCTTCGGGAGGTTATCAGTAGTCTGAAATTGGAAATTATTTCCCGAACTGTTAGTGTACGGTTTGTATAAAATTTGGCAAACAACATTTAATGATGAGAGAACATTTGTAAGATGGCCGATTGGAAAGAGACTGGACCCTAAGCATATAAATAAGACAGTCAAGTTTGGCGGTGGGCTGTTTTTCTGGCCAAGGTAGTTATCTGTCCAATTCATTATTGTTTAACTTACAAATCACCGGACCAAGGTATGGTAACATATTGATAATCGCTAATCGAACATGAATGATTCATCAATAAATCCGGTTCCGAGAATGTTGTTGTATTAAATGAATAAATTAGGATTAAACTATATTTCAATTCTGAATTTTTCAGATCTGTCTATTATCATCACAAAATAGTTTTTCCAAAAAATATTGTATATATTTTTAATTTACTTTAAGTATCTAAGGTTTGGTACTGTCGAATTTTGTTTTTATTAGGAAAATTTATTTCATCAGTATTTCACATTAAATGTCAAAAGCTCAATTTGCAAATTAAATAAAATTTAATAAAAATTGTTAAATTGTTAATTAAAACAATTAGATTAAATCGTGCCCTTATTTTGCACTTTTGCGATTTGTTTTTTTTTCTTTTTGGTATCAAGTTCTAATATGTTAAACAGGTCAACAAATAAATAGACAAGGTTGTTGCCGAGATACTGTTAGTGGTTTTGTATTAAGTGAACATTGGGTCACTTATAATGTTTTCTAATTAGTTTTGTTTAATTTTTCAATATTGGCCAATGGATTAAGACTGTCATAAGTTTATTACTGTGCCGGTTTCGAATCTTATATGTATTTACATTACAATAAATTGAGTTTAACATTTTGTCCTCATAGTGAAAAGTTATCGCAATGACCTAAATGTGTTTTGTAACATTTGTGTTGAATACGCAGACAAAAAGTTTAGAAAAATTTTAACGGAGTTAGAGAGAAACACATACGGGCATTTCATACGATTAGTCAACCAGGATCGGAAAATAAAATGTTGATAATCATCGTGTTTTATTGAAGATATTTCGATATAATTTGGTATATATGATTTGTTTGACCCAAGGATGAATCTTATTGAAACTGGCTCAAATCGGTCCATTATTTCACCTAGCCCCCATACAAATTTCCTCCCGAAATTGGACTTCATCGGTCATAATTGTTTAATTTATGTAGGTATCTACACAAGTTTTGCTACAAAATAGTTTTATATATATATTATTATGATCGGTCCATAATTAGTCATAGCTCCCTTATAAGACCCGCTTCCCTAAATCACTTTAACGTTCATAAATCTCATAAAAATGTTGGTATACACATAAAATTCAACATAAATAACTTTCATACAGACATAAACTACGACCTAATTTCATGCTGATCGGTCAATAATTGGCCATAGCTCCCAAATAAGGCCCACTTCAAAAATTACTCACGAATATAAATTATTTTTTATAAGCCGAACTCCTACTGCCAAATTTAGGAACGAATCGGTTTCATAGCTCTCATATATGCACCATTCTCGAAAATAAGAAAATAAGATTCAATACAAATAAGTTTCATATCAAGAGATAACTGTTTATAATCACTCGGTGTAGGGTATCATAGGTCGGTCTTGCCCGACTATACTTTCTTAAGTTAGTTGAAGCCTTTGGTTTCAAGAGATAATATCCTTTTGACTCCATTACACAATTACACATCAAATTGAGACATGAATTTAAAGGATTTACAAGCAGCGGTTTGGAAATCTTTTGTTGCCATTGTGAAAAATATCTTAGGAAATCAGAATTTAGTTATAGGCGGCACCAAAATTATTGTAGTCAGTTATCGATGTCAGAAAATTTTTATATTTAAATTAAGTTTTTTTAAATATTTAAAAATTTGATCCAAAACACGAATCTTCAAATAAAATGTGCAAACTCTAAACGTTATTCGATTTTTCTAAAATTTTCAGAATTTGATTTTTTGAAAATCGCAAAAGAACATAATAAGGCCAAAAATTTTTTTCATAAATATTTGATATTGGAATACCCTTGTATACTGAATTCATTCAGCTGTCATTATCATAATCTAAATGAACAATGGTGACTTTCAAACGATTATAAACATAGGGTAACATAGAGACGAGACGTAATTGCCAAAAACCTAACTCTTGCAACAACAAAATACAGGTTATTCAATGTATTTAGTTGTTGTATTAGACATATGTATGAGTTTTTTTTGTTTGATAAATCGAACTGTCTCTATGTATATTTCTCTATGATTATAACTTTCTTTTTCTACTTTATTTTTTGTTTAAATGTTATCATTATAGATATTTATCTAGACATATAAACTGCAACACTTACCCTTGCATTTGTGTTTGGAAATGAGGGAATTTTTTCAAGAAATTTTCACGATCCGACCATTTTGACAAATAGTCATCGCGCCAGTATTTCACAACAGTTTGCAAATATTTTGAGTTGAAACCATATTCGAAGCCAACACCTTCCAAAGGATCATGTAATTTCAATGGCCGTTGAAGTTGTGTTTTAAGATCTTCAATCAGCTACGTAAATAAAAAAAACACAAACAAATTTTAATTAAATTTTAGCACAAACACAATTTGCAACAACAAGTTTTACTTCATTCTTAGTTGTTTTTTATTTTTTTTTTAAATTTGGAAACTAGCAACAAGTTGCAACACACTCGTTGCACATATCTACTTAATAATGCTGTTGTACTCACCTCTGAATTGGTTGCAATATCGAATGGTGTCACAGCTTTATTTTCTTTATAATCAGCTGCCTTGCCGGGTCCCCAGTATTCTTGAAAATCGAACTTTGGTGCCGGCAATGGTTGCGACAACATACGATAATTCTGTATTAAAGCTGCCAATCCCAAACAGATCGCAACTATAGATACTCTAACAAAAAGGCCCATTTTGCTATGATTTATATTTAATGCAATCAAAAAATATTTGGTTTTATCTTTGCAAAAATGTGTTTATTTTCTTTAGAAATAATTAAATGTGTGTTTTTTTTCTTGTTCGATATTAGTTAGCGCTAAGCGCTCTCCACTACTTTTCACCTCAAGTAGGTAGAATCAACTGATTTCGATTGTTTTTTTTGCTGTTGAAAATTAAAACTAATCATTAAAATGCTAAAAATCACATTCGCTTCTTGCGATTGATAATGTTTGTAAAAGAGAATTCAATTTTTGTGCGCCAATGGAGAGCATATGTTAATAAAACTGTTGAATAATGCGCTCTTAAAAGCTTTTTGTTTTTATTATAAAGTGGTTAAAGATCTTTGTACTGTTCTAGAGAACGTATTTATAGTGGGGAGGAATAAAATAGCACAACTCACAAAATAATTCAGACACTTTAGCATACTAGGTAAACTATGAATTGTAATTAAGCTGTTAGGGTGTGACTAGCGTGGCACTTAGAACTGCAATGCTGAACATTAGAGTAAAATCGGGTCATGTATATGCCAAGTGTAATTCTATTTCGAGTCGCTGAGCAATGATTCGTTCTCATGTAACGACTGGTTGAATTCAATTCGAATTTTGCACAAAACTTTTAGCAACATTAATTTTTCTCAATATAATAAAAATAAAATATATCCATATTTACTTGTATATGAGTTTTTATCTTCATAGGATACCGTAAACCTATTCGAAGATATAACCCAAAAAAATATTTTTTTTAACGGCAGATTCAAAACTCCAATTTCAATTTTGTTAAAAAAATTTGAGAATTTTATGATCATTGGGAATTATTGAGAACATAATAGGGAATAAAAATATGAAAAAAGTATGATCAAACCTTCTACAGTTTTTCCGTACCTGAGATTTAAATTTTGTGATTTTTGAGAAAAACTAATTTTTTGGCCATATTTAATTTAATACCGAATATCATAGTCCATTTAATTTTAAATATAGTCTGAAAATTTTACTAAAATCGGAATACGTCAATTCTTAAATCGTGAAGGTCAAAGTCAATTTTTACAATATTTTCAATTTCTCATGGAAAGATAGCGAAATGTTATACATTTTTGAGCCGATTTTGATGAAACTTAAGAAAAATATAAAATAAAGTCTATTATTTATAATAGCAGCACAAAAATTAAAATTAACCTTTAATAGCACTTGGGGTTAAAATGACCCTGAACTTTTAAAATCAGGAAAAACACAGTCATTTTGACCCCAAGTGCTCTTAAGGGTTAATTTCCATTTTTGTGCTGTTATTGTAAATACTAGACTTTATTTTATATTTTCTTAAGTTTCATCAAAATCGGCTCAAAAATGTATAACATTTCGCTATCTTTCCATGAGAAATTGAAAATATTGTAAAAATTGACTTTGACCTTCACGATTTAAGAATTGACGTATTCCGATTTTAGTAAAATTTTCAGACTCCAAAATATGGCCAAAAAATTAGTTTTTCTCGAAAATCGCAAAATTTATACCGCAGCTACGGAAAAACTATAGGAGGTATTGACATACTTTTTCACATTTTTATTCCCTATTATGTTGTAAATAAATCCCCATGTGATGATCAAAAAATTCTAAAATTTGTTTAACAAAATTTTTATAAATTTGAAATTTGGTCATACCTGCGAATAAGTTAACGGTTTCCTACTAAAAAAAACTCATATCAAGTAAATATGAATAAATTTTAAGTAAAAATGAGCTTTTATTTTAATATTTCTCAAAATATGTTAATGTTGTTCCTACATTTCCTGTTCTAGTGCCCTGAGACACATTAATGGCTTGGTGAATTTTTTTTTGAAACTTTAACATTTTTTAACCAATTTTTGTCTTTTATATCTCATTAGAACGAAAAGTACGTACACTAAACTTAAACTAAATCGCAAGTCGACAAGGATTGCAATCATGATAGAAAGACAAAGTTTCGTATTTAACTATAGTTTTATATAAATAAAACAATAGAGGTACCCGTTCCAAAATTCCCAAAAAAAGTTTTTGGCTTATAAGGGACACTCTAATACACATATGAGTTTTTTTTTAGGATTTTAGTGAGATCTTCTAAGATAATCTTTTAAGAAAATAATATAACTTAAAAGGTTTCTTTTTTTTAAACATATAAAATCCACCATTAAACCATTGCACTGTGGTTCCAAATCAAAATCTAGGTGGACAAAATTATTTGGCGGTCTTTTTATATAGAATTGGTATCTCCATTTCCAAAAAAAATGTTTAAAAGATCAATATAGACTTTTTTCAAGTTACAGTAGGGTCTAGATATACATATAAAAATCATTAATAAAAAATTTAAAAAAAATACGTTTTCATGTCTTTCTGAAACTAAATTTTTAAAAAGATCTGCATTTAGTATATTTCAAGTGACAGTAGGGTCTAGATATATAAAAATCAATAATAAATAATGAAATATTTCTGAAAATTACATTCCGTAAAAATTAAAAAAAAGTACTTCGGCGGGTGCTGGCGGCTACAATTTTTTTACAAACACATTCCCCAGAAGTTTCTTTATTGGACGGGCTTCGACGGTCTTTTTTTTTGGCAAGCTATATAACATTCTTAGAAAAAAAAAATTTCAGTATATTTGAGACCCAAGTTGAAAGGACTATAACAGGAAAATGGAGAGGCCCATAAATATAAGATATAAGAGCAGATTGTCAGCTTTCGAAAAAACTTAGTTTTTCCAAATTCTGAAGAAATCGATTTTCATAATTTTGTCCACCTAGATTTCGATTTGGAACCACAGTGCATTGGAGTCCTTTTTCGATTTTTTAAAATTTGTAAATCTTTAAATAATTTCTTTAAGTTCTAATTGTCATGTCAATGTTCATTTTGTCATTTGAGACCCTACCTTTAGTTTCAGTTTTTGACCTATACTTCAAAAAAGCTATTGTTAGAAGGGAATGTTCATGTTAAGAAATAAAATTTGTGTGTTTAAAACTACATTTCTATATAAAGTACAAATGAAAAGAAATTTCAGTTAATCGGTTAATCGACACAAATTAATCGGTTTATTTGTTATTTGAAAATCGGCAATTTTAAATTATTCGAACAGTTAACCGACCAAAATTAATCGGTTAACCGATTAACAGCTGAATACCCTTCTAAATAAAAATCTGTAAAAAACAAAATTAACAGCACAGTTTTCGACAATGTGAAATTTAACTGAATTTTTTAAAAACTGTTTATTGAATTAAAATCTACGGAACTTACGTTCTCTTCCGTTGTCCGATTTTAATGAAATTTCATACAAACAGTATTTAGGTTATTTTATATTTATATTGATATGGATATCTAATTTTTATCTGTTACACCTGAATCTGTGGCATCCGGGTATTTTTCAATCTACTTGGGCATTAATGGGTTCTAAAATACATACTTTAGAAATAAACGAATTTATATGTGGTGTGTTTAAAAACATATTAAACAAGTTTATAATTCTACATATCTATAACAGACTATCGCACCGCTAGTTTATCGAAATTAACAAATCTGGCTCCATTAGGATTTGAAGTGTAATTGATATTAAGTATATGGATTTTAAACTTCCAAGGTCTTCGAGAAGTATCAGAAAGCTTCTCAAATATACATAAAAGTACATACAGTTGAATTATCATATCAGTATTGTTGAAGCAATGGTAAAAATTCCTCAATATCATTGCCCTTGTCTGGTAGGTATTTCTCAATATAAAAATAATATAATCGCTTTTCCAACGATTTTCTAAAAAATCTTTAATTTTTTTTACTCAAAAAATAACATCCATATTCATATATTTAAAACCCGTTAATGACAATATTACCTGTAGCCCAGGTAAGTAGACATATCCAGTTGAGTATACTTTTTTAAAATAGAGATGTTTTCTGCACTTTCATTCCCCCAATTTTACAGATTTATGTTCAGATTTTTTGAGTTTGTAAAATTGCCGACTTTTGACCCACTGATTGCATATATGAAAAATGTTAGATTTTAATAAATGCTAAGTCAGGCGCGGATCCAGGGGGACAAAAAGGAAATTTACAGCCCAAAACCAAAAAGTTTTAATATAAAAAAGGAAAAAAAGAAAAATTATCCAGGTCAACCCTAAATGGGTTGACCTGGATCCGTGCTAAATTGTGGATTTCGAGGATATTTCATACATTTTTTTAAATAATAAATTATATAAAACGTTTCGTAGCATATTCTAATATTCAATTCCAGATTATTTATATCGGTTGCTAATTTACGATGGAGTCAAAATTGCCCAAGGCATGAAAGTTAGATCTTTACACTAAACATAATGAAAACTGTGAAAGATATGAAAATTATTTGTTAAGAAACATTTTTGTAGTCTATTTTTATACCCTTCACCTTCATGAGAAGGGTATATATAAGTTTGTCATTCCGTTTGTAATTTCCACAATATAATTTTCCGACCCTATAAAGTATATATTCTGGATCCTTATAGATAGCGGAGTCGATTAAACCATGTCTGTATGTCTGTCCGTCTGTATGTTGAAATCAATTTTCTGAAGACATCTTCGGGATCCAATTCTTCAATAATTCTGTCAGACATGCTTTCGAGAAGTTTCCTATTTAGAATCAGCAAAATCGGTCGGTCCACAAATGGCAGAGATATGAGGACAACCTCGATTTTTGACTTATATCTGGATTACTAAGTCATTAATAATATCATTATATAGATATTTCAAAGACCTTTGCAACGACGTATATAAGACCATAGTAAGTTGTACCTACAATGGGTCAAAATCGGAAAAAATATTTTTTAACCCGATTTTTTTTTTCACCAACAAAAATTATTTTTTTTTTAATTTAAAAAAAAGTTTTTAAAATTTAAAGCAAACATTTTAAAACAAAAATTGGAAAATTTTTTTTTTCATAAAATTAAAAAAAAAACTGGAAAAAAAATAAATTTTGTTTGCCTAAAATATTTAAAATTGGTTTTTTGAAGTATAATTCAGCGAAGGGTATATAAGATTCGGCACAGCCGAATATAGCTCTCTTACTTGTTTTATTTGGAGTTCATTGATAACCCAAAGTAAGAAATACTGTTTATAAAGCAATTTCCTCGAATCCGCCGACTTCAAATCGATCCCCACGCTAACCCAAAATAGGTACAACCGTTAATATTTACATTCTCAATAATTTAGTATTTATTATAATCTTCAAAATTATTTTCGTTTTTTTGGAAATGTTAAATTTGGGATTTTTTGTTTGAAGATATTGTTACTTTGCACGATGGGGCCAATGACAGGTTTTGAGGCAAAAAATCCTTTTTTCAAGTCAACCATTTAAAAAAAATAATAACGGAATTTTATATTTAACACTTTGAAACACTCAAATATTAAAAAATTAATGTCAGGTGGCAACTCATGGCGACATGCCGAGCTGCCAAAGTTGCCAAGTATTGCTTTGCTACATTTTCCGACATTCAATCATAATGAAACAACAAAGGAATTTTAGTCGTCAAACAAAAACTTTTAAGATTATACAAATTTTATAAAATGGAAAACACTTGTAAAGGTGTGTAAATTAAAATGTTATTAAAAATTTCAAAAAAAAGTTAGATGTAGTAAATAATTTTTTGTGTCAACTTGTGTTGTCTTTTTTGTGAAGTTTTTGCTGTCGTCCATATATTCTTTGGAATAGAACTTTGTTTATCCGAGCGTATCAGTGAAAAAATATATGTGTGGGGAAAGGTAATAATGTGTACTATAATTTTTTTGAAAAACCATCTGCCGCCATTTGCCGCTGTTTATAAAAAATTATTTCCAGATAGCGTATAACTTAAAAAATTGGATATTTATACCCTAAACCTCCATAGTGGGGAGGGTATATTGGGTTAGTGCTGATGTTTATAACGAGCAAAAATATTGTTCCAACACCCACCTTATGGTGTACCAATCTGCTCAGGGTCACTTTCTGAGTCGATAAAGCGATGTCCGTCCGTCCGTCTGTTCTTCATTCAATGTAAACCTTTTAATCAAACTACAGGTTCCAATTTTAAAGAAAATTCGACAAAATTTGGTACAAGCTTTTCTCTTGTCCCAGGGACAAAGCCTGTTGAATTTGGCCCATTATTTCTCCTAGCCCCCGATACGATTGCCCTATCTGAAAATAGTTAAGCTCTCATAAAAATCTTATTTATATAGATATCCAAACCAAATTCAACACAAATAAGTTTTATATAAGCCGAAATCGCACCACCAAATTTTATGTCGATCGGTCTTTAATTAGAAATAGCTCCCATATAAGGCCCACTTCCGAAAATCACTTTTATGTTGTGAACACTCACACAGCAAGTATTTTATTATTTTTTTAAGTAATTTTCTTAAATGAATTAATATGAATTATTTTGTTTATTTAAAGTACACAGAGAAAACTGATTCGTGTTCACAACCGAATTTGGCGCCAATCGAATTTTGTCAGTTGCAAGTACTATCGACAAATTCGATTGCAATAACTGAATAAATAGGGTAGACATCACTGTTTTTAAAAATGATTCGGTAAAAATATATATGACTATTGTGAATTATTTTCAAAATTGTTTGACATTTTTTTTTTATTATTTTTATTGAAAATACAATGAATATTTAACCAAAAAGAAAATCGTAAAACAATAATATAGAAAACAAATACAAACTATTAAAAATACATTCAAAATGTTGAGATTTGTTGCGCGGCTTCGTCCCCATCTTTATTTATGTACAAAAAGGTAAACAGTTGGCCACATCGATACTCTACGGGTCATTTTTTGGATTACAAGACATACAAAATGGATCCACCAGTAATGAAAGAAGACGGGAGAACTTCTACAACGCTTTTGAGGAAAGTCATTATGTAATATTGGTCACAAGATAATATAAATAAATAAGAAATATAATTATGAAATATGATTGTTACATAGTTTTGATTGTTACATATATATGTATGTATATGTAAATATGTACATAAGTACATAAATTGCAATAGAGCATTTACTCCATGCAATTTACATACATAGTACAGACTCATTGAGATATTGAACTTACTCTAGCATATCCAACGGCTAATCTTAAGAATTTTAAAAGTTTCCTTTAATTGTATTTTTTACATATGTATGCAATTGATTTTATCAAAGACAATTTTTTAATTTATTTTCAAGAATGTCAATTAAACAATTTATCAATTCAATTTTTATATCAGTTGGGAACATCGAATTCAAGTTTTTTACATCACAACCGAATTTTTCAATTACAAACACCAATATTTGGAATATGAACCAAATTTAAACTGAATTAATGTAGGTTGTACCTACCGAATTGACTAAATAAATGTCTACAGACACAAATTGGTAATACCAACTTATGAAACAGTAGTTGGAACCTCAATTCAATTTCAATAATGTTTAGATAATTCTTATTACTGAAAATCTATTAAGTTCAGAGTTTTTTGATAACCACAATAAAATTTCGTCTAAGATTATTAAATTTTTATAATGGGAACCGTTTTCCAACCAATCTATTTTCTGTGTGTAAGTTTCTAAATAAATGTATATTGAACAGACTGATGCAATTATCGCTTAATTTCAAGATCCGCCTATAGCCATGCATATATTTCCTGTCACTAGAGGTGGGTGTGGCAGTAGGCGGATTGACTTGAAATGATTACTAAAGTCTTAGGTGAGCATTTATGTGACCTATTTGTAACTCAGAAACTTATAATTTCCCGGTGATCATCAACCGCAGTAGTACTTTAATACAACTACTGGAAATGGGCGTGGCACTGCCCGATTGACTTAATTTTTTTACTGAAGACTTAAAAGCTCATTATTATCATCTGTACGAAATTTGAAAGGTCTAGCTGTTTCCTGTGATTTATTGCCTCAAAAACTGGTCATTGGCCCCATCGTGCTTTGATCCAAAACTCGAAACTTAAAATATAATGAATAGAATGGAAACTCTCTGAACGATATCCAATTTTACTAAAATTTTCAGCACTTGGATTTTAGATAACAGAGAACATGTTTAGACCTTGAGAGTACCGAAAGTCGAATATAAAGGCCTCCCTAATGTCCATCGATCTATTGAATGGGACCTAGTTCTGTATGTCAACAATATGATGCTATTTATTTGCACGCATTTGTACAATTTCAATATGAATTAAATTTCAAATGAAAATGGCGCTAAAATGAGAAGGGGTTGTTTTCACATAAATTTGTTGATTTTTTTTAAAGTCGTATTTCAAGATAAAAACGTGCTTATTTTATAAAGGGGAATAAACAATGGTATAGATATTTTTTTAAAACATACCAATGTACATTATTAGTTAGGGTCGATATTAAAAAAAGTGTAGTTCATTTATTTATTAGCAATTCTTAATATGTTTATTGTAAACCGTACAAATATATATTTAAAACTTAAAATTCATTGAATGAAATTATTTATTTGTATAAATAGAAAATTTTAATTCAAATGTTGACACCTATACATACCTACATTTATGAACATTAATAAATAAATAAATATCACTGCAAATGCAATAGCAGCGTTATAAGTAGAGTGTCCAAAAAAAAAACGGAAAATTATAAAAACCAGTTTCGGGTTTAACCGAAAAAAATGTTTCGGTTTTTGTCATTATAAACAAAAGAATTACATGTGTAAATACTTGTTTCATAAGAAAAATAAATAGATTTTAACATATAATTTATTTTTTCAGAATAATGAAATAAATAATAAACATTTTGCTTTAATTCCAGGTGTTTAAAATTTGTTCCTATCATAAATACCATTAATTTGTTTTCTAATTTTATATTACCTTTAAATGCAAATGTTAAAATTTTATCGTTATTGTTTTTTCGCCTTAATTCAATACTGTGAACGATAATAATTGTATACTAAATTCTTGTAAATTTAAAATTTTTGAATATTTAAAACTTATTTTTATGCAATTATTTTGTATCTTTTACGAAATATTGTCAAATGCAATATGAAAAAACCTGTTGACCGGTTTTCGGCTTTGAATACTCTAGTTATAACTCAAACACATTAATTTTTTAATTTTGCAAATTTATTTTTTTATTTAATACACCAAAAATGCTAAATCATCTAATAAATATTTAGCAATTATTAAATATTGTTCTCTCGCTCTCTTTGTACATTTTAACTTGTAGTTTAAATGAGACTCAAATAAAAAAGCTTTTTTTATTCTGTTAAGATCAGTGTTGCTGCTTGCATATTCTATCAATGTGAACTTACTTTAGATAATTGCAAGAGATTAACTAATTGCAGCTGATCTTTAGTTTGAATAATCTGTGAAATCCATAAATGTAAGGAAAAATCAGTTGTGGGATGCTTTAAGCTACATTAGTTATTTTCGAATATCTGGCGGTATTGTGCTGTTATTGTAAATACTAGACTTTATTTTATATTTTTCTTAAGTTTCATCAAAATCGGCCCAATAAATATTTCGATATCTTTCCATGAGAAATTCCAAAATTTGACCTTTGACCTTCACGATTTAAGGGTTAACGTTTTCCGATTTTAGGAAAACTATAATATATATAATATATACTATATTTAAAATTAAATGGACTATACAGATTTTACTTAAAATTAATAACAGTAAGGAAATTGGGCTCATTCGCCAAAATATGCCCAAAAAATTAGTTTTTCTCGAAAATCCCAAAATTTATATATATTGAAATACTTTTTCACATTTTTTATACCCTCCACCACCATAAGTGGTGAATGAGGGTATATACAAGTTTGTCATTCTGTGTGTAACATTGATAAATATTCATCTGAGACCCAACAAAGTATATATATTATTGATCCTTATGAAATTCTATTGAGCCATGTCCGTCTGTCTGTCCGTATGTCCGTCTGTGTAAAACACGCTCACGTCCAAAATACGCAAACAAACTTAGTAGAGTTGCAAGAAAAATGTTTGTTATTGTCCTAAGCAGTTTGGTATTGAAAATCAGCGAAATCGGTACAGTGGAACCAAAGTTATGAATTAAAATGTGGGACAACCTCAAACAAAAATTGATAATTTTCACATATTTTTGGACATTTTTTGTAAATATATTGCAGCTAATATCATAAGATTTTGCACTCGTTACTTTTATGATAAAAGGCGTAACTGTGGTGAAAATTATCGGTCCAAGATTTCTCCTAGCTCCCATACAAATATCTTCCCGAAATATGGTTCTATGGTCTATAAATGCCTACAGAATAGGAATATCCATATAAAATTCAGCAAAAATAAGTTTCGTGGTAAAAAAAATTATATTACAAAATGTTTCGTGGATCGGCCCACATTTGACCATAGCTCCCATATAAAGTACACTTCCGAAAATCTCTTAAATAAGCATAAATGTCTTATAAATGTCGCTATCAAGTTCAAATTCTACATAAATAATCCCCATATATACCAAAATCGATGTACCTAATTCTATGAAGATCGGTCAATAATTGGTTATAGCTCCCATATAAGGACCACTTCCGAAAAACACAATAACCTACATAAATATCTAAAAAATATCAATATCAAAACAAAATTTTACAAAGATCCGTAATTTATATTTAGAAATCATACTACAGGATTTTGTGAATATCGGTCCATATTTGACCATAGCTCCCATATAAGGTCCACTTCCGAAAATCAGTTAAGTACTCATCTCTTATAAATACCCTTATCATGATAAAATTCGGCAAAAATAATACTCATATACATAGAAATCACTGTACCAAATTTTACGCAGATTGGCCGATAATTGGTCATAGCTTCTCTATAAGGCCCATTTCCGAAAAAGATATTAACCTTAATAAATATTTAAAACAAATCAATATCAAAATGAAATTACGCACAGATCAGTAAATTTTATCCAGCAATCATATTACTGGATTTTGTGAATATCGGTCTATATTTAACCATAGCCCCCATATAAGGTCCATTCCCGAAAATCACTAAAATCCTCATAAATTTCTTACAAATATAGTTATCAGGTTGAAATTCAAAACAAATTTGTTCAATATATACAAAAATCGATATACCAAATTTTACGATGATAGGTCCAATAATTGGTTATAGCTTAAATATAAGTACCACAACCCAATATTTTGAAATTTGTCTAAATATATTTGTATACCCTTTTTTATACTCTGTTTCTTCATTTGAGGTTAAAAGGGAAAAATGTTGATCCAAACTTATTAACTAATTATTAATTAAGTATATAAATTATTAAATTTCATACGTTCTAATAGGAATTTCGGTTATAAATTGCTGAAATAGATACAAGTTTTTGTACATTTGAAATAAAATATCTTCTGCGTAAACTAGTCTTTCTAACAATTGTTATATTATTTCAGTTTTTATACCATCATATTTAGGTGGAGGGTATTTAAGATTCGGCACGGCCGAATATAGTACTCTTACTTGTTATTCACTATGGTTTATGATCATATTTTTGATGGTTTGATAGAAGAAAAAACCGACATTCGCAGAAATAGTTATACTATTTTAGACCAGCTATCATACAGTCTCTTTCTAAAATAACTAATCACATAGCTAAAAATGTAACCAGTGGTTACAGGATTAGCTATCACTAGTTCGGGACAGTCACCCAAAACTAATTGGTTAAGATTTTATACTACAGAGATATTGTTATCATATTATTACTCTATACAAATGATTGTAGCTGTGGCGTAAAAAACACTAGTATTTTTTTTTAAACAAATCTTTTTAATACAAAACATTAAATAAATTAACAAAACTTTACAAAATAATCACAAGTGATATTTATGAAATCATTACAATTCAATTTTAGCAACAAACTCTGCAAAATCAATGTACAACATGACTGGCACTTCCAAAGCGGCAAAATGTCCAGCTTGATTGAAATATTTGCTGTGAATTAAGTTGGGGTATTTGTCCTTCAATTGCCAATCCATTGCGGCTGGCAAATCAAAACGGAATCGAGCACAGCCCATGGGCACTGGAGACTGAACACGATCCATTTGATAACTTAAGAATTCCTTAGACATTGACTCCTTGTACAGACGTCCAGCAGTGGTGGCAGAATTAGTCAAATAATAAATCATCACATTGTCCAAAAGGGCATCGATGGTGAATACTTTGGTCATGCCATCAAAACGTTGGTTATTGGCAGGTCCAGTAGAGGCTTGGAATTTCTCCAGTATATAAGCGGCCAGACCAACTGGGTTGGCAATTAAAGCTGTGCCAATGGTGTCGGGTTTGGTAGCCTGAATATGGAAGTAGCCACTTTCCTCCAAACCCCACAATAACTTATCAGTCAGGGGGAAATGATGCTCGCGGAAGAAACGTGAGGGTAAGTATTTGTCGGGATTAAAGCTGGCTACAACGCCCTTCATTAAAGACAGCGGAGTATTAAGAATACACATATTGGAATGATAACCAATAACGTTGTCTGGGAAAATAGTGGCCAAATTGCTGCCAATTATAGAACCCCAATCTCCTCCTTGTACCAAAAACTTATTATAGCCCAAACGTAACATCAAATTACGCATGACTATGGCCATTTCAGCAGCATTCAGACCGACTTTACTAGCAGGCTGAAATTTAAAAATATTAATAAATAATTTAAAAAAAGCTGATGCTCAATTACCTGTGACCAACCGTAACCGACCAAAGAGGGTGCAACAACCTCATAAACATATTCACTCAAATCGGCGGCCTCAGTAAGAATTGGTATAAAATCATAAAATTCACGCACAGAACCTGGCCAGCCATGTAGCAAGAGCAGGGGTAAAACCTTTTTCGTTTTCACTGCCTCAGCATTGGGCTTGGAGTGGATAAAATGGATGCGTAAACTGTGTAGTTGAAAATATAAAATTAAGTTTAAGTTAGCAATGAATTTTAGACAATCTATAGTACCCTTGAATTTCGGTGGTAAATTGAGGCAAACTGTTGAGTAATTGTTGACGCTCCGACCATTTGGCTAAATACTTTTCCCGCCAGTATTCGACAACTTGAGCCATGGCTTCAGTATTGTATCCATATTGGAATTGAACACCCTCCAATGGTTCAGTTAATTTTAAGGTACGATTTAGTTGTTTTTGCAAATCGGTTATAACCTGTGGGGGAAATATTGTAGATTACATTATTGTTGTATATGTTAGAAATTTATAAATTTATATAATATTGGAACGCTTAACAAAAATATGGCTAGTTTTCTAGATATTTCCACTGATACGTTTTCACCAAAAAAAAAAACGTTTTTTTCCAGTTTTATCTCAGGAACTCAGTAATTTAATTAAAATGTTAAAAACTGTTTATGTTTCTAAAATCTACGGAAATTGAGCTCCTATTTGGGTACCATTTTGTAGTTTAATATTTAAGGATGTTTGCAGGATCATGCAATTGATTGCAAAATTCAAATTTGTCAGTTAATCAGTAATATAAATTGCAGTAATATAAATGGTCTTCAAATAGGCACTTCCTAACTTGGACAGTTCAAACTACACCTGTTGAATTGGCTATCATTTCTGTTCGGGCATTTCTGGATGAATAGGTATATCGAAAAATAATATTGTCGAATTTGGGACGGTACCAATCCATATGAGATCCAAAAACGTTCAATGCATCCCGAAAATGTCACTGGTGTGGATTTTGGTCTGGCGGCGTCATCTGTCCATATTTATTTGACAACGAATCTATATTTTAAAATAAACCGGTTAACCGAAAACCCGGTTTTTTTTCTCAATTTCGGTTTTTTGTGAACGGGTTAATTTAAAATGATTATTTTCGATTAACCAGTTTTTTGTGTCGTGTGCCAGGGCAGATGAACTGAATAACGAATAATTCGAAAAATTTTATGTAGAATAATCGAATAAAACGAATAAATGCACATATGTATATTAGAGTGTCCCTTAGAATTAAATTTTTGAAATGTTGAAAACGTTCGTAATGACCTAAAATAACACAAAAAAAATTTAGCTTGTTCTAAGAAGGGCAACCCGTGCCGACTTTCGATTTAGTTTTGAGGTGCATTTACAAGGGGAAAAATTAATTTTTTTGAGTTTTTTTTTTTAAATTTAGCTATTAAGTAATTACTTTTGCAATTAAATTTAAAATAATCGAAATGTGTACGTAATTGTCGTTCTAATGAGATATAAAAGACAAAAATTAGTTAAAAAATATTAAAGTTTTAAAAAAAATCGCCAGGCCATTAACGCGTCTCAGGCCACTAGAACAAGAAATGTAGGAACAAAATTAACATATTTTGAGAAATATTAAAACAAAAGTTTATTCTTACATAAAATATATCCATATTTACTTGTATGTATATGAGTTTTTATCTTCATAGGATACAGTTAACCTATTCGCAGGTATAACCAAAAATATTTTTTTATTTTTTTTAACGGCTGTTTCAAAACTCCAATTTAAAATTTGTAAAAATTTTGTTAAACAAATTTCAGAATTTTTTGATCATCTCATGGGGATTTTTACAACATAATAGGGAATAAAACCGTGAAAAAGCGTGAAATACCTCCTATAGTTTTTCCGTACCTGTGATTTAAATTTTGCGATTAAAACTATTTTTTCGAGAAAAACTAATTTTTTGGCCATATTTTGTCGAATGAGCCCAATTTCCTTACTGTTATTAATTTTAAGCAAAATCTGTTCAGAATATTATAGTCCAGAAAATTTTAAATATAGGCTGAAAGTTTTCCTAAAATCGGAAAACGTCAACCCTTAAATCGTGAAGGTCAAATGTAAACTTTTTCAATATTTGGAATTCCTAATGGAAAGATAGCGAAATATTGTATATTTTTGGGCCGATTTTGATGAAACTTAAAGTGAAGTCTAGTGTTTACAATAACAGCACAAAAATGGAAATTAACCCTTAAGAGCACTTGAGGCAAAATTACTGTGGTTTTCGTGATTTTAAAAGTTCAGGGTCATTTGGACCCCAAGTGCTATTAAGGGTTAATTTCCATTTTTGTACTGTTATTATAAATACTAGACTTCGTGTTATATTTTTCTTAAGTTTCATCTAAATCGGCCCAAAAATATATAACATTTCGCTATCTTTCCATTAGAAATTCCAAATATTGAAAAAAATTGACCTTTGACCTTCACGATTTAAGGGTTAACGTTTTCGGATTTTAGGAAAACTTTCAGACTATATTTAAAATTACCTCGACTATAATATTCTGAATAGCTTTTACTTAAAATTAATAATAGTAAGGAAATTGGGCTCATTCGACAAAATATGGCCAAAAAATTAGTTATTCTCGAAAATCGCAAAATTTATTTCGCAGGTACGTAAAAACTATAGGAGGTATTGACATACTTTTTTCACATTTTTATTCCCTATTATGTTGTTAATAAATCCCCATGTGATGATCAAAAAATTCTGAAATTTGTTTAACAAAATTTTTAAAAATTTGAAATTGGAGTTTTGAAACTGCCGTTAAAAAAAAATATTTTTTTTTGTTATACCTGTGAATAGGTTAACTGTATCCTATAAAGATAAAAACTCATATACAAGTAAATATGGATATATTTTAAGTAAGAATAAACTTTTGTTTTAATATTTCACAAAATATGTTAATTTTGTTCCTACATTTCTTATTCGAGTGGCCTGAGACACGTTAATGGTCTGGCGATTTTTTAATAACTTTTACATTTTTTAACCAATTTTTGTCTTTTATATCTTATTAGAACGAAAATTACGTACACATTTCGATTCTTTTATATTAAATTGCAAAAGTTATTATTTAATTGGTGGTATTTTAGGTCATTACGAAAGTTTTCAGCGGGTACCGTTTCAACATTTCAAAAAATTTAATTCTAAGGGACACTCTAATGTATATACATATTAGGCTGGGTCGATTTGTAGGGACGATCAAAAAGTAAAAAATCGTATAGCAGAAACGCAATCTACGAAAAATTCTAAGAAAGTTTCCTCAAGAAACCTGAGCATTTCGTCTTTTATCCAATAAAAAAACTATTAAAAAAATAAATACTGACATATCATTGGATAAAAGACGAAATGCGCAAAATAGGATTTGATTTTAGACCTGTGGTTTCATGGGGAAAATTTCATAGAATTTTCCGTAGAATACGTTTATGCTATACGATGTTTCATGAAAAAAAATCGACCCACCCTAATATATATGCTGATGAGCAGCATATATTTAAACTTAAATAATACATAATGTTTATATTTAATTACAAACTAAAAAAGATATGAATATGAATATGAATATTATTCTTAATAGACTTTGACTTTAAATTTGATCCCATTATATTTGATAAAAATTGCAGCTTTTGTTACTGTAAAACAATAAAAAGTTTACTTAATTGTTGAAATAAAATATTGGGCCAACTGTGTTAACTTTTTGATAATATAACAGTAATAAAACATTAATAATGAAATAGCGCCAAATCGCTTAAGTAAGGTTTGTATTTAAAAATAATTATTTATTCAAATATTTGAGGGAATTGTCCTGCCTACTAAGAAATCTATTTCAAACTTCTTTTAATGCTATTTTAACACAAATGCGAATAGAAAGAATACAGAATTAAAATAACTTCAAAACACTTCATTATTGGCTGGGAAAAATATAGATACTTATAATATTATTAAAACAGATATAACTATAAGTTCACATATGACCAGACATGGTTATAATGGGGGTTATTAGTTCAAATTTTATTAAGAAATTGGGTGTATTTCTATCATGCGCTAAGGAAACCGGTCGCGGCGACAAACCGACGAACACCGAACTAATGATTTTTACCAGGAATAACAAAATATAAATAGTCTTTTTGAATGAAGTCACATAACTTGGAGTAGTTTTAAAGTTTCTTAAAATGCTGAGAGTAGCATCCGAATGGCGAAGGTTTTACGTAGAAGACTGCTGAAATGTATATATTTCCAAAATCAGCTTGGACGTCACCCTACGGGACTTGGGATATGAAGACATCAACGAAACGGCTTACAACTGGTCATCATTAGGCGAATCTGTAACACTTAGCAACATAAGTTTCCCTTTGGTTGAGATATCGAATATAATCGGTGAATGGCCACTCAGAGAGTCGGTAAAACGGAGGTGTACGATTGCCACTTGCGTCCCTCCTTGTTCCGAAAAAAATACTCAATCACACCTATTATAGGTGTACTTAGTTATTAGCCACTTAATAACTACTGCATGAGTTTTATGAAGAGTAGAAGAATCTATACAACACCTTCATTACAACTGTTCCTTTCTACAATAGGTAAGATATCATGCTGTGGACTGTGTCGCTGATAGATCTATTCATTTACATAAATTATTCGTATATTGAAGGATATTTTTACTCTCTAACTGCGGAAGACCCATGTATCCTAACCTAAAAACCAATAATTAAGTTTCCATAATTAAGAGTCTCATTATTTCGAGTCGGACTCTTTTAAATTCGAAAATAATTAAATAAACCACCCTAATTTACATATATACACGTATGTACCATTAGGGTGGCCCTTAATTTACAAAAGTTGGATTTTGGCCAGTCTTCCCCCCCCCAGTTTGGTGAACATTGGTAAAAAAATCATCCTGAACAAATTTTAGGTAAATCGGTTGGGGTTAAGACGTGCCGTGCCGCAAGCCCTCTGAAGTTTTGAGATGCATTTACAAGGGGAAAAAATTCAGTTTTTTTAGATTTCCCCAGGCCATTAACGTGTCTTAGGCCACTAGAACAAGAAATGTAGGAACAAAACTAACATATTTTGAGAAATATTAAAATAAAAGCTCATTTTTTTACTTAAAATATATCCATATTTACTTGTATATGAGTTTTTTTCTTCGTAGAATACTGTTAACTTATTCGCAGGTATGACCAAAAAAATAAAAATTTTTTAACGGCAGTTCCAAAACTGCATTTTCAAATTTTTAAAAATTTTGTTAAACAAATTTCAGAATTTTTTGATCATCTCATTTATTGAGATTTATTGAGAATATAATAGGGAATTATAGTTTTTCCGTACCTGCGATTTAAATTTTGAAATTTTCGAGAAAAACCAATTATTTGTCCATTTTTTGGCGAATGAGCTCTATTTCCTTAATGTTATGAATTTTTAGTAAAACCTATTCAGAATATTATAGTCCAGATAATTCTAAATATATTCTGAAAGTTTTACTAAAATTGGAAAACGTAAAACCTTAAATCGTGAAGGTCAAAAGTCAAAATTTTTCAATATTTGTGAATTTATAATTTAAAAATAACGATTTTGATGAAACTTAAGAAAAATATAGCATGAAGTCTAGTATTTATAATAATAGCACAAAAATGGAAATTAACCCTTAATGTCACTTGGGGTTAAAATGACTCCAAACTTTAAAAAACATAAAAAACCTTGTCAATTGCAATAGTGCTGATCAAAATTTGATTTTTTAAGGAAGCAAACTTAAAAATATTGTATTGTGTATTAGAAAGTAGTAATTTAACCTATTTTAAATTTTTTTCACAATTTTGACCACACATTTTTTAAACGGCAAAATATTGTGTTTATACCTGATTTTCGAATTAACAACGTATTTAATATTTTATTGAGTATTCTAGAAGAATTAAATTGATTTTAACCCTTTAGTGTACTTTTGATTTATTAGATTTAAAAAAGAACTTGAATGATTCAGTTTATTTAATTATAAAAAACATTAAAATTTTAAAATCACGAAAAATACAGTCAATATGAATGATGCATATAGACTGTATTTTTCGTGATTTTAAAATTTGAGTGTCATTTTAATCCCAAGTGACATTAAGGGTTAATTTCCATTTTTGTGCTGTTATTATAAATACTAGACTTCATGTTATAAATAATTAAATAACATTTCGCTATTTTTAAATTAGAAATTCCAAATATTGAATAATTTGACCTTTACTGTTTAACATTTAATGTTTAACATTTTCCAATTTTAGTAAAACTTTCAGAATATATTTAGAATTATCTGGACAATAATATTCCGAATAGGTTTTACTTAAAAATCGCCAAAAAAAAATGGCCAAATAATTGGTTTTTCTAGAAAATTTCAATACAGGGTAAGACAGGCTAAAATCCAACTTTTGTTTATTAAGGGCCACCCTAATGTACCATATGTAATGTAAATTAATTGTTTTTTATACTCGTAGTATTAATAATTAATATTCGTATTGATTTTTCAAACCAAAATTAAAAAATATTAAACCATTTTTTTTCTTTACAATCGAACACATGCATACATAAATAAACCTAATCTACTCGTAATTTGATAAATTTAAAATAGTCAAAGGTCATTATTTCGTTAGTAAAAACATTATGGTTTATAATTTTATTACTAACCTCTGTATTGACATCAATCTTAAATGGTTTAATAGTTTTGTCTTCCTTGTAATTGGAGACATCACCTGGTCCCCAATATTTATTGGTGTCAAATGTTGGCAACGGTAGTGGACGTGTCAATTCATCGAACTTGTGATAACCGAAACCGATAAGTATACTTAAGAAAGCAACAAAAATTATAAGACCTTTCATTTCCCAAAACAATTGTTGCCCACTCGCACAATGTACGTATCTGCTCGATAGCACGGTAATTGTCAAACTGAATAATCATCGTATTTGTTTTGATTGTTTGTGGCCGTAGTGAAAATAAAAATAAACTTTAAACAATTTATTTATTGTTCTTGTTTTTTGTTTAAACTAACACTCATATTCATAGAATACACTTTCGTATCTACATTTTTGAATGCACAATATACATATACGAAGAGCAAATAACACCAAGTGATAATTATGCTCATTTTGTTTTTAAATATTCCCCGATTCTAGCTAGAGAGATATTTGACTGTGATAATGATAAGCGACTGACTTATCTTATCTCTGGTCACAATTGGGTAGACTCTTTTAAAGCTTAGGATTTATGATTTGTTGTTCTGTTTAAAAATACCTAAATAAAAAATTTACACTATTCAATGACTGCCAAAACAATTAATACGTTATTGTGTTATTAAATGTGTGATTATTTGATTGGTTTTTTAAAATAGTTACTCACGCACAACTAATTGAAATATTATTGTATATGGCATAAATATATCGTCACGTTAAATGCAAACGGACGTAAATACACAAAAATTCGAAATCCATTTTTTGATTGTTGTTCGTTTGATCGAACTAGATGTTCACGCAAAATTTTAGACTCTTACAATCAAAAACGGCGACTTTATTAAAGAAATTCGAATGGACGTAACTACAAGTGCATGTATTTCTTAATGCAAAAAGGTGTAACTACACTTTCGTATGAAAAACATACAAGTCAAACACTTGTATGTTAATACTGTTGGAAGCAATGGTGTTATCGGTGATTTGAATTTGTTGTTAACTACATAATTCTAATAAGTTCAAAATTTTAGTACCTATACGTTTTTGCTTCTCCTGTAAAATAAAGAAAAGTATACATAGTTACATTCGTTTGCATTTAATATGCAGATATGTACAGTAGGGTGGTCCTTAATAAACAAAAGTTGGATTTTGGCCATTCTCACCCCGCAGTTTGGTGAACATTAGTAAAAAAATCATCCTGAAAAAATTTTAGGTAAATCGGTTGGGGTTAAGACGTGCCGCAAGCCCTCTGAAGTTTTGAGATGCATTTACAAGGGGAAAAAAAGCATTTTGTAAAAATTTTGCCATTAAAAAATTACTTTTGTAATTTAATTTAAAAGAATCGAAATGTGTACGTAATTGTCGTTCTAATGAGACATAAAAACCAGAAATTGGTCAAAAAATGTTAAAGTTATTAAAAATTCGCCAGGCCATTAACGTGTCTCAGGCCACTAGAACAAGAAATGTAGGAACAAAATTAACATATTTTGAGAAATATTAAAATAAAAGCTCATTTTTACTTAAAATATGTCCATATTTACTTGTATATGAGTTTTTGTCTTCGTAGGATACCGTTAACCTATTCTTAGGTATGAACAAAAAAATAAATTTTTTTTAGCGGCAGTTTCAAAATTCCATTCTCAAATCATCTCATTGGGATTTATTAAGAATATAATAGGGAATACAAATGTTTTTTATGTCTCATTAGAACGACAATTACGTACACATTTCGATTCTTTTAAATTAAATTACAAAAGTAATTGTTTAATGGCAAAATTTTTACAAAAACTGAAAAAAACGCATTATCCCCAACCGATTTACCTAAAATTTTTTCAGGATGATTTTTTTACTAATGTTCACCAAACTGGAGGGTGAGAATGGCAAAAATCCAACATTCGTTTATTAAGGGCCACCCTTTTACGCCTCCATTTACGCGGTTTGTTGGGACCAAAAAAGTAGCGTGTAAATCAAATTCGCGTAAAACGATGTTCTAATTTAGAACGAAATGCTTTTGTGGGCCCAGTAATTTTTTATTTCGCGTAAAACAATACATCAGTCACATAACAAAAAATAAATTGGGACCTAAAAATCGCATTAAATAGAAAACACATATGTACATTAGGGATATAACTAATTTTGGCGAAATTTTTGGCAGCACCACGTGATGGGCAATATTGTATAAGTAATGAAAATCATTTTTTTACGTCATTTGGAATCAAAAACATCACGCACCAACACCGATTTCTAAAATTAACCAAAATGATTTTTTCTCTGAAAAATTATATAAATAATTTAATTTTTTTTTGCAAATGTGAGGGTTACTTCCCTTATTTAAAATTTATCTTTTGAAGTATTTCCGCAGTTATTATTAGAATAAAATATATTGTATTTCAAAATAATTGAAAATATTTCATGAAAAACTTTATTGCGTTTGGTGCGTGAACTTTTTTAACAACCGCGAAAAAATAATACCGTGGTTTTTCATATTTTTTAATTCTCTATTCAACTATGCTATGCTAATTTGCATATTTGCAAAAAAAGTCAATAGTTATATCCCTACATATCGTCACATTAAATGAAAGCGGACTTAACTACCAAAAAAAAAAACATTCCCACGACAGCCGGTTCTACGCACCGGAGTTCACTCGGCCAAGGGCTGTCAACTCAGCAAACACTGCTGCTACAACAACAACAACACAAAAATTCAAAATCGAGTTTTTGATTGATTGAACAATTGCCAAGAATACTCTATTATTATTGATTTTATAACGTATCCTGCAAAAACAATAAAAATGTAGTTTCGCTCGTTTGCATTTAATGCGACGATATATACTTTAAGTAAACTTATTTTATTTGTACTTTTAAAAACATATTTAAAATAAAAGTAAAGTAAAAAAAATCAAATAAAAAAAATATTTCTTATCGAAAATTAAGGAAAAAATTTCAATTAAAAAAACAAAATATTCCAATACATAAACATAACAAACAATTTATAAAAATTAACGAAGTTTTCAAAAAAGAAATCTGTTATTCGCTTGTGTTTTTTTTCGTTTCTTGTTGTTTGTTGCCGCGTAAAAAAAGTCGCGTATTTGAAAAAATGGTTGCTAATTTGAGTTCGCGTAAATAAAGTACCGCGTAAATGGAGGCTTACCTGCAAAAACATTTTTCTTTTAAAATTTCAATAATTTATATTCGTGAGTGATTTTCGGAAGTGGGCCTTATATGGGAGCTATGACCAATTATGGACCGATCACCATGAAATTGGGTCGTGTGATTTATGTCTGTATGAAAGTTGTTTATGTTGAATTTTGTGTGTATACCAACATTTTTAAGCGATTTATGCACGTGAAAGTGATTTTCGGAAGCGGGTCTATATGGGAGCTATGACCAATTATGGACCGATCATCATGAAATTAGGTCATGTGATTTATGTCTATATTAAAGTTAACTATGTTGAATTTTGTGAGCATACCAACATATTTAAGCGATTTATGCACGTTAAAGTGATTTTCGGAAGCGGGTCTATATGGGAGCTATGAATAATTATGGACCGATCGTAACAGAATTTGGTGACATGAATTTTGTGTATATAAAACTGATTTGGAGCGGAATTTGTAGAGATACATATATAAATTAAACATTTATGACCGATAAAGTCTAATTTCAAAGGACATTTGTATGGGGGCTAGGTGAAATAGTGCACCGACTTCAGCCAGTTTCAATAGCCTTGGCCCTTTGGCCGAAAAAATAATATGTACCAAATTTGATCGAAATCTCTTCAAAATTGCGACCTGTACCAAGCGCACAAGGTTTACATGGACAGCCAACCAGGTCAGTCCATCTGGCTGGTTGTCTGTCCAGGTATTTTTCTATCGCACAATGGCTAGCCGGAGACAGTGCTTGTTCTTTAAAGGACACATCTGAGGAAATTTAACAAATATTTTTCAAAATATCGCGTTAGAATAGAAAATTGTTTTCGATTACTTAAAGCAAAGTTCAAGTTTTCCTGGAAAATATGATATTCTTTTAACTTTCTCACAATTATAATATGATGAAATATTTGTAACAGCTTCTATGAAATTATTGTAGAAGTGGTAACATATAATCGCAACTATCATAATATGGTTTTAATTGTATAATAATTTTGTCCATTTCGAATTACCATAATATAATCTGTTTTTATAATTGTTTTCAATATAAATTTATTTTGTTTAAAATGATACAGTTTTCATTTAAATAAACATACAACAAACATTTAATTTTAATAATTCATCAAGTTATAATAAATAATTCTTTATTTTTTATAATTCTTAAAGTTTCATTACACTGAAAAAAGGAATTCATAATTGTATTAGATATTTTAATTAATGTTATTGATCGAACACGACTTTTTTCCAAACTCTTTTCATTCAAAAGTATTATAAAAAACAACATAAAAATATAAATGAAAATTGAAATACATTAATTTATACTAAAAAATTTATATTAACGAATTATTTATAAATGTTATGCATTGAAATCAATAAAATGAAATCATATTTAATACTTTTTTTCTGTGTATTTTCAATTTAAAAACTTGATGCATTCTTTTGTTGTACAAATATGTAAATGCAATGAAATCAGACTCTAATAATATAATAAGAATGTACGAACTCATAACTTTTAATGTTTAAAAGAATCATAAACATATACATACATATGAAAAAATAGTTTGCGGTTGTAAAATTATCAGATTATAAATTAAGTTTTTCCATTGAGTCAATACAAAATACCAATTAGAATGATTTTCTAATATTTCATCGACAATATTGAAAGCAAGACGCATATAGGAGGTGTAGTAGAGTTTAAGTTTTGAATTTAGACTTTAAACTCTAAAGCCTAGTATGTACTCTGTTCATTATTGCGAACAATTTTGGTTTTTTCATGCGAAAAATTTTATATGTGCAATTCCACGAGAATCGATACCACGACTGAAAACACAAAAACCGTTGAAACCGTTTTTTAAGATGATTTGAATAGAAGAAAATAATGAAATGTTACTATGTGAAAGTATTTAGATCATATTACAACATTTTAAAGACAAAAATAATAGTTCAAACAAATTATATTTAATTTGTTAATGCAAGGTATGTTTCAGGCTAAAATTGCGGCGAAAACTAGGCTCCCAATTAGCTTGTAGTACGAAATGAATTATTTTTTTTTGCTATTGTCAAATTGTTTATTGAAACCGAATGTATATTTTCTATTCACTTTTTAGTATTTGTATACATATATTTACAGAATATATATTGTATATAGAAAAAAAATTCGTTAGACACGAACCGGATGATATACGTCTGAAACTATAAATTTAATGGAGAAAAACTGTGTTTTCAGTTTCAGGTTCCTTTTTTAAGGACTTCAAAGTTTCAAAGAAGTACATTTTTTAAAAAATATTTAAAAATACTCCTGCTATTCCAACAATGACAAATTGTATGTCAAAAGAACAAGAAAAGTTGTATAAAATATTATCTTTATTTTATCCTGTAAGGATCAGAAGATGTCAAAAATGTCATTTAAAATGTTTATCCTTTAAGATTGCCAATAAATTCCTTTAAAAAAAATAGTGCATTATAGACCCAAATATTCTATACTAAATGTAAAAATTTCAACCTTTATATATATAAAGGTCAAATTAAAATATAAAAAAAAATTCTTATTATTCAAAAAAGTTTTATTATACCATAGTGGGGGAGGTATAATGGGTTAGGGCTGTTGTTTGCAACATACAAAAATATTGTCCCAACACCCACCTCAGGATCACTTTCTGAGTCGACTAAGCGATGTCCGTCCGTCTGTCCGCCCATCCATGTAAACCTTGTAATCAAACTAAAGGTCGCAGGATAATAGATAAAGATAATTCGAAAAAATTTGGCACAAAAATTTATATTGCCCCAAGGACAAATGCTATTGAATTTGGTAAGAATCAGCCCATTATTTATCCTAGCCCCCATACAATTGGACTATTTGAATATAGTTAAGCTCTCATAAATATCTTAATTATAAACATATTCAAACCAAATTACGCACAATTAAGTTTTATGTAAGCCGAACTCTCACGACCAAATTTCGTGACGATCGGTCAACAATATTCCATAGCTCCCATATAAGCAACATTCTCGAAAATGTCATTAATATACATAAATCTCTGAAATATTTCATATCAAAAGAAAACTCTTTATAATCATATACCCGGTGTAGGGTATCATGAGGTCGGGCTTGCCTGACTATACCATTTTACTTGTTTATTAAAAAGTCTTCTTCGTTGCTTTTCACAACGGATTTTGTTATATTTTTTTCGAATGAATAAAATATAAAAAATCTAATAATTCAAATTTAAAATATTTTTTAAAACTTAAGTAGTTAAGATAGAAGGATGAAATTTTGGCATGTGATATTCAATATTTGGATCTTTAACTCAATATTTTTTTAAAAAAAAATTATTGGAAATCTAAAAGGATATTCAAGGATAAAAATTTGAATGGACATTTTTGACATCTTTTAATCCTTACAGGATAAAATAAAAATAATACGAAATGTTTTACAACTCTTCTTGACCATTTGACATCAAATTTGACATAGTTGGATGATCAGGCATTTATAGACCATATAACCATATTTCGGGAAGATATTTGTATGGGGGCTAGGAGAAATCATGGACCGTTTCTTATAATTTTCACCAGAGTTACTCCTTTTATCATAAAAGTAACGAGTGCAAAATTTTATGATATAAGCTGCAATATATTTACAAAAATGACCAAAAAAGATGAAAATTATCAATTTTTTTTTGAGGTTGTCCCACATTTTAATTCATAACTTTGGTTCCATTGTACCTATTTCGCTGATTTTCAATACCATACTGCTTAGGACAATAATAAACATTTTTCTTGCAACTCTACTAAGTTTATTTGCGTATTTTGGACGTGAGCGTGTTTTACACAGACGGACAGACAGACGGACATGGATCAATCGACTTTCATAAGGATCAATAATATATATGGGGCATTTCATGTCAAGTGAACCAACTTTTGAAATCGATGTCTTCCGATCGGGATGAAATTTGCACCAAGGTTAGCTCTATTGGATAGTAACTCAGACACAATTTTTCAACAACATCGGTCGAGAACTCTCTGAGTTATAGGGGGTAAAATTTTGACAATTTGGTCAAACAGGGGTTTTTTCTTATCCATGTAACTTATTACCTATTGTTCTTAGCAAAATGTGTCCCAAATAGTATAGATAGCTATTTCTTCGATCTTTCGAAAAAAAATATTTAAAAAAAAAAATAAAAAATTTTTAATATTTTTTTTCCGAAATCAAAAACTTTTTTGACTTTTTTTTAAAATGCGTCCTTTTTTTTTTTTTTTTTTTTTTTAAAATAAAGTTTAGATATTTTCCTTGAACACCTACTTGGTCGCTTAGTGGGATGCGAGTGGGGTATCTATCAAAATAAATATTTTGTAACTCAAAACATAAAATTTTTGACTTTTTTTGCAAAATCAAAAACTTTGTTGACTTTTTTTTTCAAAATGGACCATTTTTTAATCTTTTTTTTTAGGTCAAACAAGAGCTTAGATATTATCCTTGAAGACCCTTTTGGTCGCTTAGTGGGATGCGAGTGGGATATCTATCAAAATAAATATTTTTTAACTCAAGACTTACAATTTTTGACTTTTTTTTTTTTGCAAATACGATTTTTTTTCCAAATGGGCCCTTTTTTAAAATTTTTTTTTTTTTTTTTTTTTACGGGGTATAAAAATGAAACCCCGTAAAACGCCGGGTACAAGAAGATGGTCATATTTGAAATAAACTTCGTTTACTTGTATATATTTAATTTAAAACTTCATTTACCACTGAAATTTATGAAATGTTACTCCCATTGTTGTTCTTACTATATAGTTCTAAAAAGTAAATTGTAAAGGAAACATACAACAAATTTTATTTCATTTAACTTTGTATTCATTAACATAATTATCAAGTGATTTAAATAACAAAAAAAAACTCTATACAAAAAGGAGCAAATTAAAGGGAAAACATGCAAGAAAATGAAGTCGAACATGTTCGACCATACAATATTCTATAACATCTGGTAGTAGCAATTTATTGAAAAATTTTCTATTTATTATTAACCCCCATTAACACGAAGCCTGGTTATGTGTTAACTAATAGTTATACTGACATTTTTCATACAACAATAATTTTAACTGACAGTATAACTATTAGTTAACAGGCTTCAAAAACGGCATAATCCCGCCAAATCCAGGATGTATAGACTTTGCCATGTTAAGAGTTATGTATTTTGACAACACTTCTTAAAAGATATAAAATAATTGCATAAAGAATTCAAAAATGCTAAATTTCCATTTAATAAAAAAATTTAATAAAACCGGTTAACCGTTTTTTGAAGACAAAATTGAAACCGCTTAATCGGTTTTTTTAAAACACAATAATAGAAACCGGTTTTTTCAAAAACACACTTTTTCGGTTAAACCGCAAACCGGTTTTTTAAATTTGCCGGTTTTTTGGACCGGTTAACCGTTATTTGAAGACAAAAATGAAACCGCTTAATCGGTTTTTTTAAAACACAATAATAGAAACCGGTTTTTTCAAAAACACACTTTTTCGGTTAAACCGCAAACCGGTTTTTTAAATTTGCCGGTTTTTTGGACACCCTAATTGAGAATACAAGGGGTATAAGTGAAACCTTTTCAATTTCAATATTTATTTATCTTAGTAAAAGGAATTCATATATTTCTAACCTGTTGAAATTAAAATATGAGTCAAGGGTTTTCAGTTTATCTTTGAGCTCAGTTTTCTCAAATTTGTCCCTTATGCTGTAAGGACTTCAAGTATATTCATTAAATTAAAAAAAAAATTGAGTATTTTTAACATTTATATCAAAATTACCTACCAGTCCTAATTGGAATGCAATGCATTTGCACATATTAAGAGGTTAATAAATTTTAAAACTATTTATTAAGGATTTTTTAGAGAGCTATATTTCCAATCCTTATGTTGGACCTAGGGTCCGTGCCGTTTTCACCAAAAATATGTATTCCGAATTTTATTTCGATAACAAAATTTTTTGTATGTATTTAAATGTATAATGCTTTAATGCGAAGTTCGGGAGTAATCTTTGTATGGGTTAAATTTAATTTAGGAAATAAATTCAAAATTCTGACTTGTAGTTTGACTACGAAGCGTATAGGTAGATGTTAACCATACAAAGATCAGCATAAAGGTAAAATCACCTCCTATTATTGTGTAGGGTATAAAAAGTTTAAATTGCAACACCCTGTTTATTGTGATGAAGCAAAGAAAAGTTGGCATAAAAATGAAAACAAGTATCAACACATTTTTAAAAACTAATTTAAACTTTTCAAATGATTTAATATTCATACAATTAAACGAATGCAGGTGTATACTACTTAGGGAGTTACTCTAACGAAAGCAATTTGAGTAACCACAATTAAAAGCAGATTTTCAAAGAGTCAAATATTCAAATTCAATTTTAACAAGTAAGAAAGTATAGTCGGGCAAGCTCGACCATATGATACCCTACACCGACTATATGATGATTGATATGAAACTTATTTGATACAAATATTTTAAAGATATTTATGCTCGATAAAGTGATTCTCGGAAGTGTTTTCTCAAATGAGAGTAAAGACTAATTATGGTGGGATTATTTGCGTATATATGAAACATATTTGTTTACTAACATATTTCAGAGATTTATTTACATTAAAGATATTTTCGATAATGGTGCTTATATGGTAGATATTGAAAATTGTGGACCGATCGGTACTAAATTTGGTAGTACGAGTTCAGCTTGTATTTTTGCTGAATTTGTAGTTTGATAACAAAGTTTACTTGGACGGACAGACCGAAGCACAGTAGTATGAGAAAAAAAAAGAGGGAAATAAATCAGTAACTTCTAAACCCGATTTGAATGAAATTTGACATGAGTAAAGAAGAAGTGTTGTCGAGTTTAAGTTTTGAATTTTGGCCGCATGTTTAAGTTTTGAATTCCTGGACCCGCTGGTATCAAAAAATTAGAGTAGGGTGGGTAAAAATTTTGAAAATTTTCAAATGCGAATATTTCCTAAGTTATAAGAGGTAATTGATAGCTACGTTTTTTGTAGTGCTCGACGAGGAGATTTTATATGTGTAATGGTTTTAAAATCGAAACACAGCCAAAGAAATAGGATCGTTTTAAAAATTGAACATAACCGAGGTGTCCTACTTTGGGGAACCATGGCCGCACCCCTTGTTGGCCCATGCGGCCAAAATTCAAAACTTAAACTCGACAACACATTCAAATCGGACTAAGGGTTTAGAAGTTACATATTTATTTCCCTCTTTTTTTTTCTCATAGCACTGTGCGAAAGTGATCTTGAGCAGATTGGTATACTTTAAGGTGGGTATTAAGCCAATATTTTTGCACGTTACAAACATCAGCACTAACCCAATATCCCGGGGAATTTTTATTCATATTTGGGCTGTATGATTTAGCAGTGTAAAATTGTATATCAATATCGTAATTTCGTTTGATATTAATAAATTTTTACATAAAACAACTTGTAATTAGATTCTTTTCAATGTCTGGTGGGATTCGAATATTATCAAATGCGTGTAGACCAACATTTCTATTGTTGCACATTAGGTTGGTTCTCCAAAAGATAAAACGTTTATGATGTTTTAATAAGGAAACTCTGCAGTGTTAAATCCAAGTCCTTATATTGTCTCCATAATAATGGGGCAGTACTAATCTACATACATATGTTCGTGTAAGTACAACAATTGTATGCATATATTTGTAAATCGCGTGTCTTGAACATAACAGTAAAATTATAGAGGAATATATGTATGATGTGAGAGTATGTTTGAAATTAAACTCAAACATTCATACAAATGCCACATACATATTTATTTGTATTCATGCTCGCCCTGTATTTTTTAAGCTAAACAATTGAATTATAAGGATATTTCCAGACAAACAATTGCTTTTTCCAAGAACTCAGCATGAAATGGGCGGAAGTACTTAAGTCGAAACATGCACGCATACATTTACAAGGTGGTGTAGAACATGAATGTTGAAGTTTATCCACAATTTAAGTATGTAGTTGCAAATTAAAATTACTAACAAAAGTAAAACTCAAATATTGGTTTGAACAAAATATGCAATGCATGTAACAAATTGAGTGCATCAAAGGGTGTGTGGTCGACAGAAACAAAAAAACAAATTTGTAAATATTTTAGTAAACATTGAAATTGTCCAAGTTTGTTGAAATAATTTATTTTAAAATACATATTTAAATGAATTTGTAAAGTATTAAGTGCAAATGGCTTAGTAGGTTTGTTAATGGGTTAATTAAAAAAAGTCACTGCCTAAAAGTATGCTACAAAATATAACATATAACATAATAGTTGTACATTTTATTGCTGTGGCAAACATAAAACTGCTAATAAAGAAATGTTAAATTATGTTAAATATGTGTTTACAGCAAAGGAAATCTGTAAAAAATTATTTATAAATTCAAGCATGAAGTAAAAAATCGGTACGAACTTTGTGCCAATACACTAATATCCCGGTTTGCGTCGCTAATTGGGCCATAACCAAAATATTAAAATTAAAAATAAGGAATTCTTAGAATAAAATCAAAAGCCTATATCGAAGTATGTATTTTTGTTTTTAACTTTAGTCATCTAAGGATTTTCAATCTTGCTGATTTTGTTATGTATACAAGTATATACGTGTCTAACTAGCTGTTTTAGCTTTGTACAAACATTTTCATATTAACGACGCAACTTCGAAGTCACAGAAATTTTACAAAGACACAACTTCGAATTTGGTCTACACTTAAACGGTTTCAGTTCAGTTTTAGCTTTGTATAAAAATTTTCGTATTAACGACACAAATCAAAGCACTACGACGCAACTTCGAAACGTGCGACGCACAGTGGCTCCAACTTTTTGTTAACTCCGATTTAATGCCATTCAATAGTAAACACATTGAAACTAAGGTAGCCAAAAATTAGATCAAAATATTGTCAATTGTGGGCTTGACATGCTGTTAAAGTCAAATATTTTATGTCATTTTATATTAATAAAAATCAAAAGTTTCGAAAGAATTAATTCTTAATGCTATTTTCAAAATCAAATTAAATTTTGTCTCTTAACCATTAATAATTCATTACGAATTAATTCGTAGGCATAATTCCTTAATTCAAATCAATTACATAATTCAAAGGTTGAATTAATTTTATTTATTTAATTCAGTAATAAATGAATTCAGTTCAAACAAAAGCCTTTGAATGCAGCTAAAGAATTTGTTATGTATTGTATTGTTATGTTGGAAATGATGTTATGGAACCAATTGCTGAAATTTTTAATTCTGAATTAAGATTTTAGTGAAATTAGCTACAATTAATTACTTCTGGAGTTTTTTCATTACCAAAATATTTATAATGTCTATTTCAATTAATAGATTTAAGCAGATTTAAAAAATTAGTTATTTGCTTCGAAAGAGGTCTTTTTCAAATCGGAAATGTTGAAGAACTTAAAATGTTAATTTGTATTAAATATACCTACTAAGAAAGTATTTTTGTTTTTTAAGCTCCTTATAGGGCCACACGAAAATCAATGTAACGCCTATAAATATCCAATAGGCACTCGAGGTTTAAATCCGCCTAGAAATATATTTTTCATAACGAGGTTTTATATTCAATAAGGGTTATCTATACTATATATAGACATGTTTGAATATAAGCCTCCGTTTACTTCTAAAATATGGCATCAAAGGTCAAAAGGGAGTTAATCTATAATAATAGATAAACTCCCAAGTATGAATATTAATTTTTAGACATGAAAAAAATTTTGGTTTTTCTATTGTTTGATGCTTTTCAAAAGTTTAAAGATTTTTAACCCTTTTTGGATGATTTGTTGTTATCAAACTGAACACACAAAATAAACATTATCGTCACAATTAGCATCATAATCATGATCATCGTCATTATCATCATTTTGACTATGATGAAACATTGTATGCTGTCAGATGATTTTATGATGATGTATGTAGTTGTTTTTAAATCTTTACAAAAAATATAAAAATAATAAACATAAATATTTCAAAGAATTATTACTCAATTATTAGATTGACCTTGTTAAAAATACTCATTTAACATCCAACCAACCTCCAGCAAGCAAAAACATCTTTCATTAATGGCCAACAAAAAAAAACTAAGAATCATTACAACAAAAAAGTACAAGTAAATAGGAGCGCAAAAGAACCGCATCACGGATACTACAATCTGTTTGTTGGAAGTATGAACGACCGAAAGAACCAGCGCACACGTTCTTAAAAATTAAAAGCGAAATTAACGAAAGTGTTTTTATTTGTTTAATAGATCAGAGGCGTAGGCCACGTTTATCATTAAAATTAATCAAGTATATACATATCGTTACCTTAATATAGAAAGTCCCAAACTTTTTCTAAGTCGAGATTTTTTGGCTAAATATGATATATGAGTGGACCATTTATCGAAATAAACTAAAATCTGGGATTACAAAAAAAAAAACACAAATTAAGGCCTTTCTACATTGAGGTAGCGATATGTATGTAAGTTTTTATAAAAACCAATGAAAAGATGACATTTATTTGAAGCTTGATAGAAATATATTTAAAAACCATATAGATTTATCTTTCTATAACCAAATTATCTTTATTGTTATTCCGTTTATAATATACTGAAATATTGGTCGTAGAACCAAAAAGTATTAATGTCCGTCCGTCTGTCCAAGGCACGATAGGACCTTGAGGGAAGGACGTAGGAAAATCAAATTTTCCTGAAATATTCCCTGTTGATCAGAAATGTTTGATATCGAAAATAGGCAAAATGGTTCAAGTAGAACTAATGTTATGGAGCAAAACGTGAGACAACATCCAAAAAGGGCCGATATTTTTCAATAATATTTAGATATTTTCTTTATATTTTATGGATAAAACCATGAAATTTTGCCAACATTGTTGCTATGACAAAAGACATGATCTGTTGAAAATGGTAAAAATCGGCCCATAATTTCTCTTCCCGGAATATTGCTCTATGGTAAATAAATATCTAACAATAGCAGTACTCATAGCAAAAAAAAGTGCGAAGTAAAAATAAATTAAGAAACGATATTTTGTTTGGATCGATTTATATTTAACCATATCCCTCATATGAACATCGGCCCATAATTGGTAACAGCTCTCAAATATCGATTTTGAAACAAAATTTTACACAGAAAAGTAATATGTATGCAAAAATCAAACTGGATTGGATTTTGTGAATAACGGTCCATATTTGACCATAATAATAATCATCATGTACATAAAAATCGCCGTACCTAATTTTATGAAGTTCGGACCATAATTGGTCAAAGGTCCTTTATAAAAACCATTTGCGAAAAACACATTCACCTACAAAATATGCAAAAATCGTACTACTAGATGTTATGACCGTTGTTCCGAGAATAACTATAACAACCGTAATATTCTTGTAAACATGGTTATTGAGAGGAAATTAAACCGAAAAAAAGCATCATGAACAGGTCATATTTGTATTAAAAAAATTTAACTTTATAAATTTTAACACAATTTTTTTTCAATGATTAGTATATAGTTATAGAAAATATAAAACTGAACAAATTTTGTGAACCAGATAAATATTGTTATCAAGTTTGGCTACCGTTACCCCTAAACTGCCCTTTCTGATCAACTACCGTTGCCGAATTACCGCTGAAATACTGTTACCGATATAATCGTAATTACCGTTACCGATGCTTCATAAATAGTTTAAATTATAAAAATATTCAATAATTTAGTTTATTGAAATATACAAAATTTAGAATATTAGAAAATACTACGATTACCTTTGTCAATTTATTTTAAATTTTTAAACATTATTAATAATTTAATTCAGGATGAAATTACCGTTACCGAAATAATCCAAATTAACGTTAGCGAATCGGTAGCCAAGCTTGGTTTTATACAAGGTTTATTGATTATTCATTTTAGAACAATTATTTCACAGACGAATAATATATGTATATAAAATTGATTGAATAGTGATTTGATGTTTTGTCTTACTCTAAACTACGCTACTGTTTCAAATAAATTATCTTTTTGTTCTCGCTTCACAAATTATATTTTATTATTAGAATTATAGAATTATGTGTTTGTTTTTGTTTGTATTGAATATTTAATGTTCATAATAATCAAATATTACTTCATATAAAAAATTAGATGTTTAGGGCGTATTCTATTGTATGCAACTGAGATGAGCTGTTAAAATGATCAGACTTAAATGGGTTTTTTCTAATACATCAAAAGACATAAAGATTTTATCAATTATGACTAAACATTAGTGTTGTTTTTGTTGTTTTATAAACATTTTTTGGAAGTATATTATTTGAAATTTTTTAATATAGGAATATTAAAACGAAATAGGGTTTACACAAAATATTTGGCTATTTATACATTGTTTTATAAAACGAACAATGTGGGGTACAATTCGGGGACAAATACTTACCACAACAGCTTATAATGACTAGAAAGTAAGCAGTTATATACCAGATATTAAATAAGTGCCATCATCCCTTTTTCAGACATTTATGTAAAATTATAAGAGAGTTATTCGTTTGAAGAATGTTGTAATCTCAAGATGTTTAGATATAACATTGTTTGGTAGGTGGCTAACCCCTCATTCCGATCCGTTCCATTTTGGTTAGACTCCATGCACTGTTAATAAGTGGTTTTAGGTTGAAAACTGTCACAATTATAGTTCTGCAGATATTCGCAAATACTATTTACTTAGCATGGGAGGTGCCACGCCCACTTATAAACTCCTGCACATTTTCAGCCAGATTATATAAAATGATATGATAGCTATTCGGACAAAGCTTGAAGAATCTTGTAATTATAGTTCTTCTTATTTCTAAATAACTATTTAGTTTGTATGGGAGGTAACTCACCCCCAGTGAGTAAAAATTTCAATGATTGGTCTAGTGGTACAAACATACAAATAAACAGTCATATATATGGATAAATACAAAATTCCTTTGAAGATAAACTTTTGAAAAGGTACTTTCTAAATAGTACATTGTTTTGTAATTATTTTGTGAGCTTAATTAAAAATATTTTTCTTTTAAAACAAATATTGAATGTTTAATAACTAAAGGTACCAATTTTTCCCATTTCCCCCCTTTGCAATCCAAGTTATAAAAAAGATATAGTTCATTGATGCTACCAAGTAAGGATCTATCTACGTTCCAAATTTCAATCAAATCAGTTTAGTCTTTGTAGTTTAAGAACTGAAGGTACCAATTTTACCGGCTTTATCCCTTTCTGGTCCAAGTATTGAAACAAGAGATAGCCTATTGACGCATTCAAGTTTCAAATTTAAGTAAAATCGGTTCAGTGATTGTCAAACAAATAAACAAACTTACACAGACATTTATATGGATTAGAATTATTTATGATTATTTAAGTGATTTTAGGAATTGGATTATATATGGGGCTATGGTAAAATATTGACCGATCCAAACAAAATTTCGTTTTGTGATTTCTTTTTACATAGTACTTATGTTTGTTGCATTTTGTAGGGATACTGCTTTTATATATGCATTCATATTGGAGAACCAATTTTTGCAATTATCAATGGAGCTTGTATTTTTATCAAAAGACAACTTGTTCGAAATTTCATGGTATTATCTGCAACATATTTAAAGAAAATAGCAAAAAAAATTTAAAAATATTAAATTTTTTGGAGGTTGTCTGACATTTTGGTCCACAAGACTGGTTTTAGCATAACGATTTTATCCGTTATCAATACCAGACATTTCTGATCAATAAAAAATATTTGGGGAAAATGCCCTTCCCTAGAGACCCTATCGTGCAAATAACAAACTGATATTTTTAGTTCTTCGACCTATATTTCGATATGTTACAAACGGAATGACAAGTTAAATATATCTCCATCTTTTTGATGGTGGGTATAAAGGGCAAATACTTGTAAACAAATTGGATCAATTGATATTCTATGTACTAGCTTAAACCGGTGAATTTCGCTAACCCATCGATAGGTGCCATTCCCACTAATCAAATCCCACCCATTTTCAGCCAAACTTCGAATACTGACAATAAATTAATTCGCAAAAAGTTGAAATACTTTTTCGATTATAATTCTGTAGATATACGCCCACGCCCATTTATAATATCCAATCATACCCAATTTCAGCCAAGCTCTTCACAATCTCACGAAGTTTTTCGACTTTCACAATTATAGTTCACCACCCGCAGAGAAAAATATAGTTGGTCATTTAACAATATTATAGTCACAGTAACTATGTACATGATTCTGGTAACCATAATAAAAAACCTTAAAAAAAATCTAATAATTTTTGGTGTATACTCATTTTTGAGGCTCACTGTATATCTTAAATTAATTAAACGTACAAAATTGTAATACAAAGTTATTAATTAAAATCTTTGAATCATGAATTTGTGTTATCCGAAATATATTCCCCTTTAGCATCATCCCATACAGGAAATTTTACTTTTTCACGTTCACTACTCTTGTGGTAATCTAGCGGCTTTAAAACTGTATCAAAATTAGGAGATCTTTCCATGCGTTTCAAATCACTTAACTGAAATGAGATTAGAACATATGATTTCATTTCCATTGAGTTGTTTAATTTAAACACAAACAAACCCGCTCATTATTTTGCTGAATTTCAATTGAGGCTGTGGCAATATTTGAGTTTAAAAATAGATTTAATAAGAATAAAATTAAATAAAAATTCATTTTTTTTCGTTCGAGTTATTGTGGAGTAACTATACGATGATTGTCACACAAGTGTGTTTTTGATACTGATTCATTTAGTCACATTATAAATAAATGAAAATATATTTATTTACAGATATAGTAATTTGTATGGATGTTCTTACAGTGAGTTGGTATTTTGTGAGTACTTTAATTTGAATGGAAATCTCATTATAGTGGATATGGTAAATAAACCAAGGGTATCTAAATAAATTTGAATATAAAAATAAAATCTTCGAATGGCTATAGAAGAGGTATAAATAGTTGAATTTATCCGATCCAATGTTGTGAGTTTTGGATCCGATATGAGGCATTTCTCTGAAAAGTAACTTTATGTCAAATATCAAATAAAAAATTCAAAAATGTTTGTTACTACGTACACCAGGGCTTTCCAAAGTATATCTGTTTTTGTATGCAAATTGAATATGTTGGTATTAATCAATATGACATTACCAAGTTCAAGTGAGTTATAGCTAGAACCGGTCCCTACCACCCAGGAATAGATAGCAGAAACTACCATATCCGACCTTACACGATACTTGCGTGCGTTTTTTCCACTTTGTATTGAGCAACCTGAGACAGGAAAGGCGAAACGAAGCGTTGTTCTCAAACCACACAACCTAACTGAAGTTGTATAGGCCATCAATGCAGCCAAACCATAGAAGGCGATTTGCACATATGGTATAACCATGCTGATGTTGACACACCTCGAGTATCTGACAATGGTGTTTAACATGTCAGTGAGGAGCCAGATTATACCCAGTGCCTGGAAAAGTGTAGAGTTTTTGCTATTCCCAATCCTGGGAAGGACGTGACTGAGGGATAATCCTACAGGCTGAAACGCCACCTACCAGCAACTCGACACCAGCATGGATTCCGCAGAATGCATAACACCACCACTGTATTAATTGACATTCCTAATGAGATTTCACGGGGCTTTTATCAGCAAAGGCCTAGTGAAAGGCCGATTCTGCCGAAGGCCTTCTACACCATCAGTCATGCCTAACAACATAAATAGATGGATCGTAAACTATCTGAGTGGCCGCCAGCCGTTCATAAATTTTAGAGATCCGAACATTTTTGGATGTCACCTTTGACAGCCTCTTTACCTCCTCCCATGCCACTGCTATCACGAGGTTCTCAAAGCGCAAGTCGGCAACACATGGGGAATTGATAAAGAAACATCGTGGAGTGATACCCAGTGGACAAATATTCAAAGCTGCCTTATGAAATATCACAGGCTGCATGTACATATGTAGATCACCTCGGAACATTATCTACCCGAGAAACGTTGTCCCAGTTAAGTAATACAACGTCATGTTGTCAAAAGAGTTCCACTTGGGATGTTATCGAAGGATTCATGCCCCGAACCTAGCATGCAAATGAACAGACCAATTATAATTGGTATACAAGTCGAAATATCTCGAAGACTACCTGTATGATTTCAAAATTATTGCCATATTTGTACTGAGTGTAAAGTGCAAGAGCAGGTACATATTTCTTAAATTTAATAAAAATTAAAAAATGCTCATATTTTCGTTTAAAAAAGCACTGATAGACTGTCTTCTCTATATATGAATTCCCATAAGGCATATTTAATTCAAATAATAACAAATTACAATAATATACATACATATTTAGACAATTTTAAAACTGATTAATATACAAATTAGTGTAACATCTAGAAAAATGCTCATTTGTCATTAATGGCAGTAAAGTAAAAACTTAAAAAATTTGATTTTCTTAGAATAAAACAATTACAACTTTTTGTATAAATATCATTTGCCAGAAATAAGAATTCGAAGGTAGTTTTTCAATATCAACATGAAATTCGTTACAATTTTCTTAGCAGTTTTAGCTTTTGCAGCTTTAGCAATAGCTCAGGTAATTTATTAAATTCAGTTTTTTAAACTTGTAGATATTTAGAATAAAAAATCATTTCCTTTTTTCTACAGGACGATACAACTGAAAGTGAAAGTTCTATTGAACAGCCCTCGCCTCGTGGTTTTCCATTTCCTTTTAGATTCCTAAACAACTTGCCATTTTCATTTTTTTAATTAATAACAATTATTAATGACATTTCATTCGATGGAAACGAATTATGTCATTTATTTAAATAAAAACTTTAATTAATGCAGATAAATTTACAGTTTTTCAATATTTGTATGTACATATCGAGGGCCTATATTCAAAACATCTATCTTATAAAACACAACTTTTCAGAAGAGCCAAAAAACTGTGTTTTTTTGCGTATTACTTGAGTTATTAAAATTCGCTATTCTACAATATTTTTTTAAAGCAACTACTGAATCTCACATATAATTGGTTTTTAAAATTTTGCATTATTGGGGACTTTATGATAGATAGAGGTTTTTGCTTCTCAAAACTATTCAATGTGTATGTATGAAATTATCAGACCTTAATAAAAATTAATTATTTTGATTTCAGTTATGTCATCTGCAAGTTTTTAACATGATTTATTTTAGATAACGGCTAATAATTCGACATTAAATAAAAAATTAACAAAAAACGATGTTAAAAAAAGTTATAGAAAATGTTTCTTTTTTGGCTTTTTTATTTTTTTTGTAGTTTGGTTGGTGTAAATTATCGTAAAAATAATGTTATTCCGGTAGTATTACGCCCTTCAAATATTGTAAATTATTTCACTTATTAGGCTGAATTGATAGTGGACTATAGAGGTTTGGTATCAAAATTTTATTTATATTTTATGCTATCATGATATCACAGTACGATCATTCTTTACTCGTCCTGTGGCCTATTTCACTAAGCTACAAGTTCACAATTACAAGTGTTTTTGCCTGTAAAATTGTGAACTTGTGAATAATTGTGTTTCATCAAAATACAATTACAAGTTTGTAGCTACAAGTGAATTTTACAAGTCACAAGTCTACAAGTCATACTTCTACAAGTGGGTTTGTTTCACTAAACTAAATTTGCACTTGTACACTTGTAGAATTGTAGAAAAAAAGTTTAGGGTCGACGGAGACCCTCAGAAAAATTTTACAAGTTACAAGTGAATGATAAATTGAAATAAAATTTGATTTTTAACTATTTTTTAATAAAAATTAGTTAAATTAGTTTGGTTACCTTAATATAGAAAGGCCCAACTCGTGTTTTTTTAAACCGAATTTTTTTTGCTAAATATGATATATGATTGGACCATTTATCGAAATAATCAAAAATCTGGGCTTATAAAAATCTGGGCTTTCTATATTAAAGTAACGATTTATTTATTTTGTTTACTATTAAATAGTTTTCATATATATATACAGAAGTTATGCCACCTAATTTTAAGGCGATTGATGTAGGGTATCATATGGTCGGGCTTCACAGACTATACTTTCATACTTGTTTTTTTTTGCCTTTGGGAATAGCCACTTTGGAAATCTAAACATATATAGACAATTCTAAATTAGTACCCAAAATTGCAAAAGTATTTATTTTTATCAGTCCCCGCACATTTTCCGATAGATTGGGTATAAACAAGTAAGAGAGCTATATTCGGCTATGCCGAATCTTATATACTCTTCACCAAATTATACTTCAAAATACAAATTTTAAATTTTTTTAGGTAATCAAAATTTTTTTTTTTCCAAAGTTGTTTTTTAATTTTTTTGAAAAAAATATTTTGCGAATTATTTTATTTTTTTTTTAAATTTAAAAAAAAAATGTTTGGTTTTTTATTTTTTTTTTTGATGAAAAAAAAATTTGGGTTAAAAAATATTTTTTATATAAGAAATATTATTGAATTATGTTATATTGCGTTTTTATAGGATATTTTAGCATTTTGAGTAATAATAAATAAGAATTGTAAAATTAATATCACAATATATATTTACAAGAACTTGTAATTGTAGAAATTGTAGTTTACAAGTGCAAAAGGCTACAAGTGTTGTGAAAATTTTAATGAAACACAATTCATCAGCACTTGTTAGAATTAGACTTGTGATTGTAACTTGTAAACTTGTAGAATTGTAGTTTAGTGAAATAGGCCCCTGGTCTAATGGAAGAAAAAACATTAGTTTGTCATCATTGTAATTATTAAAGAAATCATAATTTAAATATTCTGCATCGAACGCTTTTTTACGATCTCATTGTTAATTTTAAGAGTAATCGATTGGCAAGTATGTATATATGTAGATTGATTTTTCAATTTTATCTCTATCTTAAGGTTTGACGGTCACACATGACAAATATTTAACGAAAAAGACGTAACCACTTAATAAAATATGTATATTTGAATTCTTTTATTAATTTTACTTTGGATGATTCAAAACAAAAAAAAAAAATAGTTTTAGTTTATTTGATGCTGTTTGATCTTACAAAACAATTGTAAGAGTAAACACGTCAATCAAATTTGTGCTAAAAAAAGTGGTTACGTTTTTTTGAGCAAATACTTGCCATGTGTGATCCTACCTTTAGTATGGGCACTATCGCATTACATTTGCATATGGTCTTTCTCTGAGAACTTCTGTTCAACGATTTTATTATTTTCCGCAGCAAAATTGGATAGAGCATTAGATAAATATAGTAGAGTTGGACATAATAGTTCTGTTTACTGATTGGTAATTTTTGTTCAGAACAAATAAATGAACAAGTTTGTTCTTTTTGTTCAGTTGTTCATTTCTATTCTGTGGTATTTGACTGAACTAAGTGAATGGACAATTGCTCGGTTAATGTCTTTGCTGTGAACAAAACGAAAATTGACCTATTTATAATAAATGATTTTAATAATGAAGGAAAGAAGAAGGTAATTATATAAAATTCAAACAACATAAATTCCATTTAAAATCTTTTTCAAAAGATAAGTTTCAAACATCTACAGTAATGTCAAATGACCAAAAGGAATAAAATTAATTAAAAGAACAATAAAGAACAAGATGATTGAACAACTTCACACTGTTCATTTGACTGAATTGTTCAATTGAACTTGTTCGTTCATGAACAACCCAACTCTAGATAAATAATGGTTCCGGTTTTTGTAGCCACAACCATGATGATGACACTTTAACAATTTATTTTTATGCCATGGACATTATATTTTTCAAAAACAAAAAACGTAAAATATTTTCATGGTAATTCAATTCAGAATTGGCCTTCGCTATTTTAAAAAATGTATAATTCATGTTCAGCATGCAAAATATAGTAAGAAAACATGTATGCAAAAAGAAGTTATTCCAAACAAATTTTGAAAACTAATTATTTGAAAAGATAGATGGTTTTGCATTCAGAAAAAATAATTGTGTAATAGAGAACTGACAAAAATGTAAATAAAACAGCAAAAAAATAATATGTTTGTTTTAAAATTTACACCATAGATGAGGACTGTTTTACTGAATATTTACCATCAAAAAGCCATTTTAGTGAAAATCAAAGATAGTGGATTTGAATATAGGCCCTCCATATATAGTATGAATAATGAGCTTTCAAATGTTAGAATTTCAATGAATCACTGCACCTGTTTCATTCCCTATTCATAAATAATATTAGAAATGACTTTCAGAATAATATAAAGAATGTCAAAGTTAACCACATTTAGTTTACAAAGCTTTGTTTATTTCACTAACATATCTATAATATCGTAATATTTGGCAACATTTTTTTCTAAAAACATTATTTTATATCTAATAAACTGTAAACTAAGACGTAAGAACTGTTTTTTTTAAAAAAACTTAGTGTTATAATTATTAAATATCAGAGCTTCGAATTAATTAATAAAATTAGAGCTTAATTCACTAAAATCTTAATCCGTTCCATAAATCCATTCATAATATTAAATTTTTTAGATTCATTCCAAAGCCTTTTTTTAAACTGAATTAAATTTAAAATTAATTAATGACAGAATTTATTCAGACTTTGAATGATTAAATTTTTGTTAAATGAAATCATTTACAAAATTAATTGAACAAATTGTCTTAAGCCTTTTTGTACTAGATTTGAATTGAAGAAAAATTTAATCATTTAATAAATTTTTGAAGATATTTTGTTATGGATTTGAAGAAGAAATTTAAAGAAATTAGAATGATTCAATATGAAATAAATTATATAAATATTGAATTCACTTTTTAAATTTTCATACGAAAAACCCCAAATAAATAATAATAATAAGCGGTCTATTATTGCAAGATATAAGCAAAAAACTGTAAAAAACTTTTTACTGTTTTTTGGTGAAAAAATAGAGTTCTAACTTGTTTTCTATGTATTTTCGTCAGTTTTTAATTCCCGGGATTCCCGACAATATATCCCGGGAATCGGGTAGTGATAAATTGGCAAAATTCCCGGGAAATTTGTACCTGGAATTCCCGGGATAAAAACCCTAGCCGCAAATGAAAAATGTAGAAATTACAAACGGAATGACAAACTTAAACATATATAATACAAAATCTATGTATAATTACTAATTTAATGAACAAAAAAATATTTTTTAATGAAATTTGAAATATACATTTCACAATTGGAACAGATGCAGATTTGTGGAGCTCATAACTTAAAGCTTTTGTAATTTGGATAAGTAAATTTGAATCATATTTGGCCCTGCTTGATTTTGAATAATTGAAATAAATAATATACAAGATGAATAGTTAACAATAAAAATATTTGTACGTTATATTTTCCCATATACTGTACATTAAACTGATAAGAAAATATGAATTAAGTAGCACGAGTATTTATATGTTTTCTATTTCTATTATTAATTAAATAATTATATAAAAATGTATAAGGTATAATTTTGAATTATTTCTGCCTTAAGACTGTTAAATATTATAAAATTAAATAATAATTATACCCTTCACCTTCGTGAGAAAGGTATATATAAGTTTGTCATTCCGTTTGTAATTTCCACAATATTATTTTCCGATCCTATAAAGTATATATATTCTGGATCCTTATAGATAGCGGAGTCGATTAAGCCATGTCCGTCTGTCTGTTGAAATCAATTTTCTGAAGACCCCAGATATCTTTGATAATTCTATCAGACATGCTTTCGAGAAGTTTCCTATTTAAAATCAGCAAAATCGGTCCACAAATGGCTGAGATATGAGGAAATAAACAGGACAACCTCGATTTTTGACCTATATATGGATTACTAAGTCATTAATATAGACAATATGGATATCTAATGATAGATATATCAACGACCTTTACAACGACATATATAAGACCATAGTAAGTTGGACATACAATGGGTCAAAATCGTAAAAATATTTTTAACACGAATTTTTTTCAAAAAAAAAAAATTTAAAAACAAACTTTTTTTTTTTTAATTTTAAAAAAAAAATTAAATAACAATTCGAATTAAGATTCAGCACAGCCGAATATAGGTCTCTTACTTGTTTTATAAATATTTTCGTTCGAAACTAGTTTTTTCATTAGTAATTTTACCTTCCTTCCTATACAGTATTTTATATACATGATTAATACATCAATATATCCGCAATAGTTCCACTTAGTTTGATATTAAAATTGATCTACAATTGGCTGAGATACTTATAAGCAAAAAACCACAACTAGCTCGTTTTTTTATATATACCTGGATTACTAAGTCATTAATAAAGCCAATATGGATATTTAATGATAAACATTTCAACGAACAACGAACGACGTGACATTTCAGACCGAGAATGTGTCGAAATCGGGAAAAATATTTTTTAAACCAAAAAAAGTTTTTTTAACATTATTTACATCCATATTTTTTCCCCTAATAATTTTTGTTTACCAAAATATTGTTACTGTCGATTGTAGTTCTGTTAGTTAAGTTTGAAATTATTTCGGAACTTATTGTGACACGTTATCACTATTTCCCAGGTTGTCGTGAAATAATGGTTTTCAATACACTTGTTATACCCTACACCACCATAGTGGGGAGGGTATAATGCGTTTGTGCAGATGTTTGTAACGCCCAAAAATATTGGTCTAACTACCCACCTTAAAGTATACAGATCGACTTAGAACCACTTTCTGAATCGATTAAATCGGAAATCGGTCCATTATTTCACCTAGCCCCCATACAAATGTTTAATTTATATATGTATCTACACAAATTTCTTATATACAAAATTCATGTCATTTGTTTTTGTTACGATCGGTCCATAATTAGTCATAGCTTCCATATAGACCCGCTTCCGAAAATCACTATAACGTGCATAAATCTCTTAAAAATGTTGGTATACACAAAAAATTAAACATAAATAACTTTCATATAGACATAAATCACACTACCTAATTTCATGGTAATCGGCCCCCATATAAGGCCCACTTCCGAAAATTACTCACGATTATAAGTTATTGATATTTTAAAAGAAAAATGTTTTTGCTCATTTACTTAGTGTAGGGTATTATATGGTCGGGCTTGACCGACCATACTTTCTTACCTGTTTTTATTATATATTTAAAATTGTTTTTTTTTTTATTTATAATATGCATTAGAAATTATAATTATTATTCAATTTAACAACTTATCGTAGCAAATAACATCATTCTTCATCATTAGGAGGACCAGCAGTAGATGTAGGATTTGATCCGAAATGATTATTTTGAATTAAATCGAATAAAGCTTGTCTTCTGAAAATATTATTGAAAAGAGGAAAAAAAGGATAAAGTGGTCTCCAGCTTGGAAAGTGAGGGCGGTATCCGGAGGGTCCTTCAGGAACTGCAGGCTCTTCCGAAGAATTTTCACTTTCAGTAGTCTCTTCCTGTAAATAATAAATATGATTATTTTACTTTATTGTATAAATTCATATATAATAATTAAATAATTTACCTGAGCTTTAACAAAAGCCATTAAAGCTAAAGCTGCCAAGAAAACTATATAGAATTTCATGATGTTAACGTTGATATTCAAAAACGTACTTTGAATTTTATTGTCATGTAAATGTTATTTATAGGTAATATAACTTCAACTTTTTCAATATTATTAAACTCCGTAGTTCATAATTTGTCTGTCATTAATGATAAATGAGTGTTGTTCTAGATATTGAACTAATTTGTATTTTATTTAATCAGTTTTACAACTGCTGAACATGTCATTGTAATGGATGTTTTTTTCCACTTTTAGACATTAGTTGTGGAATTGAATTATTTTTTTGTAATATTACAATGATGGCTAAAAATTAAGAACTAAAATGCTAAATAAATACTTAGCAAAACATATATTTATTTCACCCAAAAATACAAAATATTTATAGGATTGGTTGGCGCTGCATTAACAGTAGGTCAAGCTGTAGTATTTCCAATAAAATCTTATAAAGTATTTTCAAATTCTGATGAAATATAAATTATTGTTTAATGTACTGGTAAACACATATTTATTCCTTCAATTCAAACACTAACTTATGCATTTACTTCTGTATGTATATTGCAAGTATTTATTACATATGAACATTACATTCTGTGTATAGAAATATGTATTTTATTTTTATACATAAATAAATAAATACATTTAAATATGTATTTTGAATGTGAACAAAAGTTTATTACTAAATAACCTCATAATAATAGGTCATAATGTGTAGTTCATAATATCATCACCATCATCATCGTTTCCATCTTCATCCATGATCATACAAATAATTTCAAATATCAACAATTGAACCTCAAGACATTTGGCTTATTAAGAAGCGTGTTGCCAATTGTAAACACCATTCAGTCAGCCAGTTCAGTCCGTCAGTTATACTCATTCATTCCATCAGGCATGCAACAGGCAGACAGACAAAAAGAGAGACATTCAGACAGCCAGACCAACAACTGCAAACATAAGAAAATAATACGACAACTACAAAATTTCATATCGATGTGAAGAAGTGGATGTTGTTGACAATGCACAATGGAAACGTTCTTCCCATTTTATTGTTTTTCAAACGAATATCATACCAGCTTTATGTTGATTTATACCGGAGAATAACATAGAGGCGAGACATAATTGTCAAAACCCTATGTCAGTTGTTTTGCAGCAACAAAACACATGTAAATCTATGTATTTTGTTGTTGTATCCCACATATAATTTATTTTATTCTTATTTGACTAAACAGTGTGTCTCGTCTCTATCTAGAATTCTCTATGATTTATACTATATTTCTATATATTAAGGTATACGCGGACAAAATTTTAAATTGGTCCGATTTTGCCTACATTTAACGCCAAACATTTCCGATTAACAAAGAATATTTCTCCTTTCTCAAGGCCCTATCGTTATAAAGTTATTCTCGGTATTGGATCTTATGTGGGCCAATTATGAACAGATTGTCATAAAACGGAAGTTGTCCTTATATGGGCGCTATTACTAATTATTTACCGATCATCATAAAACTAGGTTGAATTTATAAAATTTCATATACCTAAATAATAACCCTGTTCTAGTTGAAACAAGTATTTTTAGGTAAACAAAAATTAATTTTTTATTTTTTTTCGAAATGAAAAAATTAAAATTATTTTTAAGTAAGGCTTAATATTTTTTTAATCTGCGCATTCGTTTTAGAAATATTTCCAATTTCTTTCCGCATTTTCCAATTTTTTATGCCGTTTTAAAAAACTAAAATTTCGAAATTTTGCTAAAAAATATTTTTTTTATCAAAAAAAATCTATATTTCTAAGTTAAGTCTTATTTAAAGGTAATTTTATTGCGGAATTTCCGTTTTTTCAGTTTATTCAATAAATTATACCGTTTTTGAGTTACGCGAATATATGTTGTGTAACCTCCTCCATTTTTGAAATAACGGTATATCTCGAAACGGTTAGCACCACTGAACTCAACGTACTCGAATTAGTTTAACCAACCGGGTGCCCTGCTTGACAGTTTTTATACCCTACACAACCATAGTGGGGAGGATATTATGCGTTTCTGCAGATGTGGGTAACGCCCAAAAATATTGGTCTAACCTTAAAGTATATACCTTAAAGTATACCGATCGACTTAGAATCACTTTCTGAGTCGATTAAACAATGTCCGTCCGTACGTCTGGCTGGCTGTCCATGTAAACCTTGTGCGCAGAGTACAGGTCGCAATTTTGAAGATATTTTGATAAAATTTGGTACATATAATTTTTTCGGTCCAAGGAAGAAGCCTATTGAAACTGGCTGAAATCGGTCCATTATTTCACCTAGCCCCCATACAAATGTCATAAATGTTTAATTTATATTATATCTACACAAATTTCGCTCCAAATAAGTTTTATATATACAAAGTTCATGTCACCAAATTTTGTAAAGATCGGTCCAAAATTAGTCATAGCTCCCATATAGACCCGCTTCCGAAAATCACTTTAACGTGCATAAATCGCTTAAAAATGTTGGTATACTCACAAAATTCAACATAAATAACTTTCATATAGACATAAATCAAATGACTTAATGTCATGGTGATCGGTCCATAATTGGTAAAAGCTCCCATATAAGGCCCACTTCCGAAAATCACTCACGAATGTAAATTATTGATATTTTAAAAGAAAAATATTTTTACTCATTTACTTGGTGTAGGGTATTATATGGTCGGGCTTGACCGACCATACTTTCTTACTTGTTTATACTATGTTTCTTCACTTGAGGTTAAAAAGGTTGATCCAAACGTATTAACTTATTATTATTTATATAAATTTTTAAATTTCATACGTCCTAATGGGAATTTCAATTATAAATAGCTGAATTAGATACAATTTTTTGTACATTTGAAATAAAATATCTTCTGCGTAAACTAGTCTTACTAACAATTGTTATATTATTTCATAAGTTATACCATCATATTTAGGTGGTGGGTATTTAAGATTCGTCACGGCCGAATATAGTACTCTTACTTGTTTTAATTATAAACAATTTTGAAAACAAGACAATTCTTTTATTTTCTATTAGTCAAATTAATGAATTACTTTTATATAGCCATAGGAAATTAAATATTTATTTTACTTTTTAATTCCACTGTGCAACGTTCACATCGAACGAGGTCACAACCAAATCAGAAACCTGCCAACAGCAATTGCTTCAACTTAGGTAGGGTCTTCAATGCCAGAATCAACAGCTCCAAAGAAAACAACAATATCAAAACTGTATGAGGAAGCATTCAATCCTATATTCATAATCTCAACAAGTTGAAGCGCTAAGCCGTAGACAATATAGATATTGCTCCAGTGCAATAATACCGACCGTTTAATCAAAAATTATGCTATCGGGTTTGATTTATTAAATTTTAATTTCATTCTACATATGTTACAAAATTGTCCAATGTGCAATCATACACTGCAATATTGTTTGCGGCAAAATAATAATAAAAAAAATTTAAGACAATACGACAACGACAGCGATTAAATTGTGAGTGACTCTTTAAATGCCGTTTGAGATTTTCTGTTGGTCGCTTACAAGCAGCCCGTTTTAATGAAGAGGGGGACGATGGGGGAGTTGAATTTAAACCTTTTAACGCTTAAACTCCACTAAACAAAGACTAAGAAGATGATCATCATTGTTGGTTGGTTTTTGTTTGGTTTGCAGGGAAAATGTCAAATGTTTGTAAATAATTAAAACGTCTTTTATATTTATGTTTGTAAGAGTGTAATTCGTTTAACCAAAAGTGAACAAAATTTCAACTTAAACGCGATTAAAACTAAAATGAACAAACCTTTTATAAAATAATTATTTAAATTAAGAAGATAAAAACGCCAACAATTAACAAAGAAAGCTTTTTGTGCGTTTGTTCATTATAAATTTTAGCTGTGAAATCTCATTTCATTTCATTTCAATTCATTTCGTTTTGCTTCTTTCTTTTGTCGCAAGTGGGTATAAGTGAGTATTAACTTGGCAAATGAGTTTTTAATTGTTTTCTAAGTTGCTTTAATCACTTCCGTTTGGAGTCAACAATGCCCAACACAACTAAAATATAGGTATAAAATAAAAAGATAAAAAAGAACTTGGAAAGTCTGTCAACATTGTTAGATCAAAACAAACAATTAAGAAAATTTCACCCACATTCAGTAACCATGAAAATAATTTACCAGTACTTTTTCTGCATTAGAATTATTTCAAATTTACACTCAAATAGTTGTACAACACGCAGAGAAAATATATAGTTGGGCATGGTTACTGTAACCATTTCAATATTGTTACAAGTTTTTTAACTATATTATAGTCACAGTAACCATTTACATGATTGTGGTAACAATAATATGGTTAATTTACGATTCACATGATTGTATCAATCATATATATGGTTACAGTAAACAAATATATGTTTGTGACAACCATTCATATGATGAAGGACTTATCATATTATGGTGCTCTCGGCTTAAGGCTTATCATAATCTCAGAACAACATATTATGATAAAAGTATTCATCATAAATATGGTTGCCACAAACATATATTTGTTTACTGTAACCATATATATGGTTGATACAATCATGTGAATCGTAAATTAACCATATTATGGTTACCACAATCATTTAAATGGTTACTGTGACTATAATATTGTTAAAAATCTTGTAACACTATTTAAATGGTTACAGTAACCATGCCCAATTATATTTTTTCTCTGCGTGAATACACGTAATTTAATGATTTTCAGGCACTAGATATAGGCATATAATATCTAATTTAAGTTGATATCAACGATTAAGTTTTCCGCAAAAAATTTCGTGAGGATAGGTACATTAGGGTGGCCCTTAATAAACGAATGTTGGATTTTGGCCATTCTCACCCCCAGTTTGGTGAACATTTGTAAAAAAATCATCTTGAAAAATTTTAGCTAAATCGGTTGGGGTTAAGCACTCTGAAGTATTGAGATGCATTTATAAGGGGAAAATGCATTTTTTCAGTTTTTGTAAAAATGTTGCCATTAAAAAATTAATTTTGCAATTTAATTTAAAAGAATCGAATTGTGTACGTAATTGTCGTTCTAATGAGACATAAAAAACATAAATTGGTCAAAAAATTTTAAAGTTTTTAAAAATTCGCCAGGCCATTAACGTGTCTCAGGCAACTAGAACAAGAAAGGTAGGAACAAAATTAACATATTTTGATAAATATTAAAATAAAAGCTCATTTTTACTTAAAATATGTCGATATTTACTTGTATATGAGTTTTTGTATTCGTAGGATACCGTTAACCTATTCTTAGGTATGAACAAAAAAATAAAAATTTTTTAACGGCAGTTTCAAAAATCCATTTTAAAATTTTTAAAAATTTTGTTAAACAAATTTCAGAATTTTTTGATCATCTCATTGGGATTTATTAACAATATAATAGGGAATAAAAATGTGAAAAAATTATGAAAATATCTCTTATAGTTTTTCCGTACCTGCGATTTAAATTTTTAAATTTTCGAGAAAAACCAATTATTTGGCAATTTTTTGGCGAATTAGCTCTATTTCCTTACTCTTATGAATTTTAAGCAAAACTTATTCAGGATATTATATTCCAGATAATTCTAAATATACTCTGAAACTTTTACTAAAATCGGAAAACGTTAACTCTTAAATCGTGAAGGTCAAATGTAAAATTTTTCAATATTTGGAATTTCTCTTGGAAAGATTTCTAAATGTTCGGAATGTTGTATATTTTTGGGCCGATTTTGATGAAATTCAACAAAAATATAACACAAAGCCTAGTATTTATAAAAACAGCAGAAAAAATGAAATTAACCCTATATAGCACTTGGGGTTAAAATGACCCCAAACTTCTAAAACCATAAAAAATTATGATTTTAAAAGTTTGGGCTCATTTTAACCCCAAGTGCCATTAAGCGTTAATTTCTATTCTTGTGCTGTTATTATAAAACGTAGAGTTTATGTTATATTTTTCTTAAGTTTCATCAAAATCGGCCCAAAAGTATATAATATTTCGCATCTATCCATGAAAAATTCCAAATATTGAAACATTTTACCTTTGACCTTCACGATGTAAGGGTTAACGTTTTCCGATTTTAGTAAAAGTTTGAGGGTATATTTAGATTATCTGGACTATAATATTCTGAATAAGTTTTGCTTAAAATTCATAAGAGTAAGGAAATAGAGCTCATTCGCCAAAAAATTGCCAAATAATTGGTTTTTCTCGAAAATTTCAAAATTTAAATCGCAGGTACGGAAAAACTATAAGAGATATTTTCATAATTTTTTTCACATTTTTATTCCCTATTATATTCTTAATAAATCCCAATGAGATGATCAAAAAATTCTGAAATTTGTTTAACAAAATTTTTAAAAATTTGAAAATGGAATTTGAAACTGCCGTTAAAAAAATTTTATTTTTTTGTTCATACCTAAGAATAGGTTAACGGTATCCTACGAATACAAAAACTCATATACAAGTAAATATGGACATATTTTAAGTAAAAATGAGCTTTTATTTTAATATTTATCAAAATATGTTAATTTTGTTCCTACCTTTCTTGTTCTAGTTGCCTGAGACACGTTAATGGCCTGGCGAATTTTTAATAACTTTAACATTTTTTGACGAATTTATGTTTTTTATGTCTCATTTGAACGACAATTACGTACACATTTCGATTCTTTTAAATTAATTTGCAAAAGTAATTTTTTAATGGCAACATTTTTACAAAAACTGAAAAAATGCATTTTTCCCCTTGTAAATGCATCTCAAAACTTCAGAGGGCTTGCGGCATGTCTTAACCCCAACCGATACATAATTAACCAATAGAGTGAATGGCTGAACAATTATCAACATTCTGAAAAATATTAGGATGATTGGATAATGATAACTGGTTTGCGTTTACTATCGGAAAAAGATGCAAGCATTTTGCGATTAAACACTTTTTTTGCATTGTAATGCAAAAAATGCAGACTGCAATTATTTTGTTAAAATGTAAAAGAAATGTCAAAATCAAGGCGAATTAAAATATTGTTATTGTTATTTATAATAACAAATGTAAACATAAACAAAGTTTGATAGACGACATACATTAAACCACGGCGAAATAAGAATTAGCTGATTTCATGCACTCACCTTGTAATACGTCTTGATTGGACATTGAAGGGGTCTTTAACAATGTGACGCCAGAGGCGGTCTGGATATAGATCAGTCTATTATCTGCTCCATAGGTAGACTTCTGAACAAAAGAGCCATTATCTCTTCTTTGGGAACTACTACTATCTTTAGATTAGAGAACCGATTTACTCCACAGGGAGGGGTTATATCGCCACTCTTGTGGAATTTCGCCATTAGATTCCATGAAGTGCAAAACTGTTGCATATGCTGATATGTTGCTGTAGCCGTTTCTGGAAAACACCTGGACACATTATAACAATGCCTACAAACTTCACTTAGTACACTCAGCCAGTGGAGCACTACTAGTGGACTTGGTGTGAATCCTGGGAAAATGAAGCTTATTCTTTTCTCAAGAAGGTGCAAAATCCACTTAAGCTCTCGGATAGTGCTAAGTATCTGGGAATTATTCTAGACTCTAAGCTATCCTTGATCCCGAATATCCATGCGAGAGTGTCCAAAGCGACTATCGCTATTTATGCCTGCAGAAGGGCCATTGGGAAGACCTGGGGAATTAGCCCTAGGAATGCTAAATGGAGCACTAGTATGGTGGAAGGCTCTAAATCCACCTATTGTGGGATGATCGAGAGAATCCTGCGAATCTCTGCACTAATGATTACGGGTGCGCAACGGAGGACTCCATCTCGAGCTCTGTTCGCACTATCTACCGGCTGATCTCATGGCCAAACAATTGGCCATAAATTCGGCGGTTAGGCTAAGCACTGTAGGAGCATGCAGATCTGGTTGTACCGGCCATGCGTCTATTTTGGGAAGTGTACCTTATCTCCATGTCAACATTGACTACTGCACTCCATTACCCTTTATCAACAGACGCTTCTCTGTATCGTGAATTACCTTCTTCTAGGGATACGTTCGCCATCTATACAGATGGCTCTAAGTCTTCGGTTGGGGTTGATGGTGGCTTCTATATTCCCCATTTTCAGAAGGGGCTGTGTTTCAGGCTATAGGATCAATGTATTGTAATTCAAGCTGAAATTTCAGCGATGAAAAGGGCGGTACACTGGATGAAGTACTATAGGTCATTTAGTGTGAATATCCGAATCTGTACTGACAGTACGCCTGCTATCAAATCCTTATCAGGTGTCTACTTGACTTCCAGATTGGTACCTGAATGCCGGGTATCTCTTAATGAGATGGCGTGACATTCGAACCTGGAGTTATTCTGGGTCACTCTGGTGTACCTGGCAATGCCATTGCGGATGAACTGGCCAAAAGAGGCTCACGTCTTCAAGGTGATGAGATCGATATTCTGGTCGGTTTACCGCTATCCTGCTTTAAATTACTCATATAGCGTAAATTATTTGAGTCTGCTCAGTTCAGATGGTCTAATCTAACAAATTGCTCGATATCGAGGCTCACTTGGCCCATTCTTCACCTTTATATGGGAGCTATGGTCAATTATGAATCAATCAGAATAAAATTTGTTAGTGTGTTTTTTTTGTATATACAATTGATTTGTTGAAAAAATGTTGTAGATATCTATATAAATCAAGCATTTATGACCGATAAATCCTATTTCGGGAGCATATTTGTATGAGGGCTGTGTGAAATAACGGACCGAAATAATACATAAGATTTACATGGACAGCCAGACAGCCTATCAGCCCGGTTTTATAATCGTTTCAAGGCCTCAAAATAATTTCAAACAAAAATAGTTGTCAATTATCATGAGTTGTGGAACTAATACCGTTTTTCCTGGGTAGTTTTACATTTTATCGGGGAAATCGGGCTACATTTTCTCCTAGTCGTAAAAGTGTAAATTGTGTAAAGGTCTGTCAATGCAAGGGAGGCGTGCTGCTCCCTGATTCAAATGAAAAAAATCTGGCTGCGTCTGGATTTGAAGCGAGATTAGTATTATAAATACACTCAGGTCTTGTTTTATGCGGATTCAAATTTATGCGATTTTTAAATTACAGATTTTTTTGGGAATTTTATTTTTTTTTAAATTCTAGTGATTAAAATGATATTTTACAATATGATTATATCATCTAGTGATGAAACTGACTTTGAACCAATTCCAAAACGATGCAGACAATTATTCAATGATTCAGATTAATCATACATATTTACAGAATTTCCTTAAAATATGTTTTAGCTTATTTTTTAAATCATTTTCAGTTTTTTCTGTAATTAATGAATTAATATTATATTTTTGTTTATTTTTTTAAACGGATTTTATTTTTACTGTTTAATAAAATGAAATAAATATATTTTTGTTGATTTTTTTATGCAATTTTGTTTTGGTTTTTTAATGAAAATTTGAATTTATGCGGTTTTTCAGAATTTTGGAACGAATCATTAGTTTTTATATGAAGCTAGAGTATCGTTTTATGCGAATTCAATTTATGCGATTTTTTTGGAACGCATCTATCGCATAAAACGAGACCTGAGTGTATGCTGAAATTTAGCTTTCTAAGTATTTTGGGTGCTTCAAAAATCTTCCTATTACATACCTTGGTATTCACTTAGATAGAAGACTTACTTGGCGCCGGCATATAGAATCCAAGAGACTTTGTATGAAGTTAAAAGCATCTAGCCTTCACTGGTTAATAATAACCCTGTAAAAAAACATTTTAAAACCAATTTGGACATATGGAATCCAATTGTGGGGAATGGCCAGTAATTCCAGTATTGAGCTTATACAGAGGGCCCAGTCGAAAATTCTTAGGACCATGACGGGTGCACCATGGTACATAAGAAATGAAAACATCCACAGGGACTTGGAAGTAACGCTAGTGAAGGATGAGTTTAAGAAAGTCCGCGATAAATATATACGGAAACTGCAATCCCACCCAAATCCGCTTGCTCGGCTTCTCGCACAGAGCCAAACCAGTTCAAGGCTTTGTAGAGGAGATCTACCACCCCGCTAAGATAAGGTCCATGCATCAAGCAATGCTCTCTTTAGAGAGCAATTAGTTTTAATTTTAGTTATAAGATTTAATCACTTATTGTTAGGCCTAATGATATAGGCAGATTCAATAATTAAATAAAAAGTAAAAAAAAAACATTTGTATCGACCCTACTTCAGTTTTTTGATAACAGCGGTTTCAAATATTTCCCGATTTTCTCGGGAACTATCAACAAATGTATATGTTAAATAAAAAAATAATTATTTAAAAATCATGACTGAGTCCAAAGCTATATGCATTTGAAAATATTAAAAAAGGCGATTATTCGCTAGTTTTTTGGTTTTAAAAAGTAGTTTTCTTCCTTTTTAAGTTATCTAAAAAATTTCCAAGTAAATTTTTAACCCCCAGTAATACGAAGTCTGGTTATGTGTTAACTAATAGTTAAACTGACAGTTTTCATATAAAAATAATTTTAACCGACAGTATAACTGTTAGTTAACGTTTAACCAGGTTTCGTGTTAATGGGGATTAGGAATTTATATTTTTTGAAAAGCTAACTTTTCATCAAATATTCTAAATGAGAAAAATAAATTGAAAATTGTTAATACCGAGGGGACCAGGTCCATCCAAAAACGGCTATTTCGATGTAAAATTCAACTTTAGTGCAAAAATTCTCAAATCGAATAGTTGATATCAAAATATAGTAACCCAATTTACTATAACCCGGACGCTGGTATCGATGCGAGTTGGATATCTATCAATATAAATCTTTTGTAACTCAAAAAACGAAATTTTTTTTTTGTTAGTTAATATTTTAAATTTTATAAGTCGAAATATAAGAAATTTATGATTTTCGAATTATATGCATATAAAGCAAAATATGCAAAAAAAAATGCAATTGTAACAAAATATGCAAACAAATGAAAATTGCAATAGGTAATAGTAAGCGCTTTCAACAGGTATTATATAAGGTCTGGTATTAGTTTCAGATTAGCTTTTAGCTTCCAGGAACCAATAAGCTTCAAACCATATAAATCTGATAAGCATTTAGATTTTTAAAGTTAGAATGAAGGAAAAACACAAAAAACTTAAAGTGCAGTACATATATATATGTATTTATTTTATCCATTATCATTTTTTTATTCATAACTTTTTAAGAGTGTATAATTGTACTACTAACCAATATATTTTACATAGAACTAAATTCGATATTAAATTTATTTAAGCATTTCATTATAATAGATTTAAAATGTCCCTAACTCTCCCCTTTTCATAACTTAATTTAATTTATTTCGGAATGTTCTTAATTGATTAAATAAAAAACATTGTTTTCATGTAGCGACACCAACCTTATCAGCACTAGACACAGCCGATTATCATTCATCCATCCATCTGAGTGGTGTGGGCGCATGTAGACGACTACAATGAGCGCAGTTGAGCTTTTTGCCACAGAAGACTCCAAACACTGACTGATTTATTGCGTACAGGATTTGCTGGGGTATGATCATCAGTTGGCTGAATGAAATATTTTTTAGCAACAAAATTAGTTGTGCTGGATACAAATTGATAGTTCTGTAATTAAGAATTCGTATTATTCTCACCTGGACAGTATTGTCGCTGTCACTAATTGATTCGATGGTTCTTGCATGACAGTCGTAAATTCCATTTAATGAAATTAATAAAAAACAAACAATTAAAATGAAGACCTTGAATTTAATTGTCATTTTGTGGTTCTTGTATTTGTTGTTATTCGCCTTTTGTTGTTTGTATTATCTGTTAAATATTTGTGGCAAACGACAAAAAACCGAAACAAACCAACTAAAGATTTGGATGCCAAAAATAGACAATGATGACTCGTCGTTGTATTAAAGTCAAGTGACACTTTGATCGCAATATTTAGCACCGGGGAAAATAATAATTTTCAATGTTTCTTTTTTACTTTAACCGTACAATAAATGATGTATGATGATGATTTTTTTTTCTGTTTCTGTTGTGTCAAGTTCATTTGAAACACAGAAAAGTATAAAAATATTCTTATCATTTAATTAGTGTGTATGTATATTTTTCATTTATTTTTAAATAAATTTATATAAAAATAACAACAAACAAGATGTAGGTACTAGTAATTTAAATACTATTTATTTATTTGTGTGTAAATAATGTTTGTGATCACGAGTGTTGAAATAAATAAATATTTATTCAGGGATTGTATTTAATCCAAAGAGCTCAAGTCGTGTTCACAACTTAGTCGCTTTCTAAATTGTATTTAGAATTAGGTGTAGAATATAAGATTTTTATAGTTAGATCTCACAGAAGCCGTTAGCAGTAAAAATAGAATGCGATTATGCAAATAACGATATATAACTAATAATAAATAAAACATTATTCGATTGCTGCTAACTAATAAAGACGGAATGCAGTAGTTAAATAAATGTACATATGTTATTCAATAATACCAAAGTTTTGCTGATTTTAGATCATTGGACGGCATGGAATCATAGTCAGCCGACTTGCAAACAACGAGAATGTCAACGAAGTTCATCAGCTCTTTAAAAGTAACAGTCGATAATTGTTAAGAGACAAATTGATTTTATGCGAAAAAAAGCATAGATTAACACAAAATGAAAGTCCATTGAGTTACTGTAAGTAGCCTTACAGTTGAAGAAGGTAAAGCAGAAGGCCTTGGCTGGCTAGGACATCGTGTGTAAAAAATGCATGAGTATGGAATGGGGCAATAAGCCCTTGTGTCTGATAAATAAGGCCTTCCAGAATGCATGCTTACTACTTCTTTTCGCCGCTGGGTAGTTAACCGATGGCATTTACTAATATTAGTTCTTCAAGTTTATCCAACACACATACACCGGCCTGTTCTTATTTATTTACAAATAAAATATCTAAATTTGTACTGCATACTTTAGGGGGCTTTTTTATTACAGTTGACTGGACTCAAAAAAGCCGGTTTTAGACGGAATTTTTTATTTTTTTTTTCTTTACAAACCATTTCCTGATAATTTTGAATCTAATAAAAAAAATCATAAAAAAAAGATAGACTCAATAAATAAAGATACTGAAAAAAGTAGAAAATAGACGAAAAGAGTTTTATTTTCTGACGGGAAAAATAAAACTCCTCAAATAATGGACTGAAATAATACATAATAATGTGCCTAATCTTATCAAAATATCGTCAAAGTTGCAGACGGGCGGACGGACAAAAGTCGATCGGAACACTTAGACAAATATTTTTGGTGGTGTAGGGTATAATATAACTATTATTAATTATTAATAAATATAACGGGGTTTTTTATAGGTGTTGTTGGGTTTTTTAACGATGGATTGGAGATATAAGTCGTCAAAACATTTTATTCCAACAAATAGTTAATACGCGTGACTAAATAATATTATTAATATAGAATCGCAACACTAAGGACCTAAAAATTATTTAAAATTAATAAATATTCTATGTATATAAATACTAAAATGAAACTGCCACACATAACAAAAGCCTCCCAATAACTTGTACGATTTATTCTACTCATGCTAAAATGATTTCCGTTTCTGCAAACTATTCTTTTCCTAAGGTGAAATACATTTTCTAATCTTTATTTCGGAATCTTCTTTCAGTACAACATCATTCAATGGCTGGCAATTTGTACTTCTTGTGAGTGTTTGTGTCTCTGGGAGCGAATTTGTATGCATATCTGCTGCATGAATTTGGCCTTATGCATATTTGGGAAACATGGTGATACTCAGGTATTGATGGAGTTCGTTTTGTAGTTTATTTATTTGGTGGGTCGTACAAAAAGTAGACTGTTTATTGAAATGAACAAAAAAATAAAAACAAAACGAAATTGAAGCGAAATACTCGTAGTGACAATTTGTAGCCCAATTATTTCAAATGGAAACAACCCATACACCGTCAATATTAAATGAAACGATTGAAATTATTTTTACAGATACCAAATTTAGGACAATCATATATTAAAATGTTCTATTAAACGAGTACAAATCTTCCACATGCATGGAAACTAAAACAAATGTAATCTGACTCTATGTCATTCTTCTTCTCCACTGAATTAAAGTTTTTCAAGTTCCAAAGTAAAAATGAAAATAAAAAATAAGAAAAAATAATAGTACATATGTAGGTAGTTAGTTTAAATAAAGTTTTACTGCCGACACGCATTAGTTGAACTTTTTGTTTTAACCTGATGACATTAAGATTTTATTTTTATTTGCCATTTTCTTTAGCGCAGTTTTTTTATGGTTTCTGACAAAAGGTTAGAGTCTTGGAAACTTGTGGTGCTGCATGTTTAATTTACTACTGTGTTCCGTTGTAATAAGTGATCATTAAATATAATTAGAAAAATGTCTGTATTTCTTATCAAATACTCATATGTGCTTAAAATGAGGAGGAATTATTGTTGTTTAAATGCGGAAAAAGCAAAATCGCAAATAGATTTTTTGATAAATACAATTAATGGTATGTTTATGAGTATTCGTAGTATACTAGTCTTCAGAGTGGATCTAAATGCGAAATAAATGCTTAATTAACTAAACTATAGAGCCGATCTTTGAATTAGAAAAAAAAACTTTTTCGGATTTTAGAAAATATTGTAAAAGAAAATTTGTATAACTGCGAGCCTTTCAAATTAAGCCAAATTTTCTCTAATCGCATAGCTGCATTTAAAAACTAATGCCCCAATATTTTCTAAACCAAGGGCCTTGAGACCCTACTTCCGATAATCTATAAGGTATTAATTCAAAACTTAAACTCCACTGCATCTCTTCTATAGCCATTTATTGAATTTTTTAAATCGGGTTATCCCTTTAGAAATTATTTTCAAGATTATGCAATTAGTTCCAAAATTTTTTTTTTCAGTAGTTTTTTATCACAGCTAATATATTTACGTTTTTTTAGTATTACATAAACTGTACTAATTTGCTATAAATAGTTTGCATTAACATTAAATACTTCTTGAAATATTAAAACAAAACCTTTGAATTTTTATAAACAAATAGTTTTCAAAATTAATCCCTTAAGTGGAGCGAAGGGTTAAAGTTTATAAACGACAAAACTGATCCTTTAAAATTAGTTCTACTGTAAAACATGGCGGTGGGTCTTTGATGGTGTGGGTGTGTTGTGGGCTGTATGTCTGTCAGCTGCAGGACCTGTGAATCTTGTATTCATTGTAATTACAATGAACTGCCGATACTACTTACATTTTAAAGGACAATCTGAAAGTAAATGCTGAAAAATTAGGTCCTGTAACACCATGGGTAGTTCAGAAAGACAATGACCCAAAGCACACCGCAATAATTGTTAAGGAGTGACCATTGTATAACGTGCGTAAGCAGCTATATTCTCCTCCGCAATCTCCAGACCTTAACCAAATAGAGCTCCTGTTGGAAATTTTCGACCGGAATATTGGAAAACGAAGCATTTCGTCTAAGGACGAACTCCGAACCCTCTATAACGGAAGAGAGGGGGAAATTACTAAAGATATAACTGAATATCTTGGAAACTCTATGAAAAGGCAACTAGAGGCCGTAATTAAGCTGAATGGGAGACCAACAAAATATAAACTTTTTATTTTTGGCTGTATACTAAATTTTGACTGTGGTTTTTAGGTACTTTTCTCTTTTTCTAATAAATTTTCTACGAAATCAATTTAATTTTTCAAAGTTTTTTAAAATAATAAATGATTAAACTCTAAATTTAATTTTATGTTTAATTAAACTTGTATATTTCTTTCTATAATTAAAATATTTAGCTAAACGTTAACATTTTTGTTTAAAAATTTTAATTTTTAATACAAAGCGAAATATTTTTATGCTAAATTCCCAATTTTATTAATAAATTCACTGAAATTTATTGTTGGGGGATAAGCTAGTTCCTATGCGCATTTCACTGATTGCTTAGGCCAGAAAGTCGTATCAGTTTTTTCGTGGGGCTCACATATGTACTTACCTTTTTAAAAACATCATTAAGTCGTGAGTTTGCAACTATACAAAACAAAATTTACATAGCATCCCGCGAACAACTACATGTAGGAAACTCCATTAAAGGTTGTTATCCACGGGAGTTCTACTCCACAAAACACAATAACACTATTCATAATTTCACAAAAAAGATGACCCAGTAAAAACATCAAAATAAGTGCCAAATATAAACATTTACAAAATATCTTTACAACAGTTAAAAATACACACCTCAAGTAATAGAATAGAGATTTATTTTATTGAAAGTATATTTTGGAAAACGAAGATTTATTTAATAAAAAATTATACTGCTTCACAATTAATAAAATTAATTAGAATAAATTTATATATTATCAGCATTTTATGTCTAATTATGGGTTGCCGACTGTCATTATTTGTATCTATTTCTTCTTTCCAATATGTTGGCAATAGAACGTGATAAAAAAATTTTAAAAATATGATGTTGGAAAATCGACTTTTTGCCGCAAAATTTGGAAATTCTGCCATAGTGAATTGGTAGGTTTCTTGCCGACACAAACTGTAGTGTGTAAGTGAGTAAAGAAAAAACAAAAATATTTAGGAAAGAAAAATTAAGTAGTTAAACATTATTTGAATTATTCACACACTTTCCACAATTAACGGTTAAAAGTTACAATACAATATTGATACTATTCACAAATTTTTAAAAATGTATCGAAACTTTGACTTTGAAGGCGTTCTGTCAAGCCGTATTTTGTATTTTACAAAAACCAATTGCGAATTTGATTGCATTGGAGTTTTATACAGGTTGACAACAAAAAATAATGAATAATGACAACTTCGAAATTTTAATTTCGCACGGAAAAAGTGATACTTTGATATATAGTGCAGTGCGACGATGAACTTTCAGATCTTTTAATATTTTTTTAAAGTCCATATTGTATTTTTTAAAAAGTTTTAATTATTTTTTCACGTATTCCATTTTGAAATAACAGTTGACAATGAATTGTTTAGAAAAGATAATATCTGGTATATTTTTAAAAGCTAATGTAATTAAAAAAAATTATTTGTTGGACCAAGAATAAGTTTTGGCTGGAATAGTGTATAAGTTTTTTCTGACTCATAAACATATTTCGTAATTGTGATTTAAAATTAATGTCAAATTACCTTTTATGTAAATTTATCTGATTGTATATTATACAGTAAATATCTATTAGTTTAGATTACAGGAATACGAGCTTAACTGCCTTAGATTTTAAATCCACAAACAGTTTTTGAAACTTTCAGTTAAATTCGAAAAAAAACTCATAAGTCTCCACAAAACTATAAAGAAGTTTGGAAAAAAGTTTCCTATTCGAACAAAATTTTAACCACAACAATGCACATAGCGGCAAATATATGTTACTATGTGAAGGTATTTCGAGTTATTACAACTTTTTAAGAGAAAAATAACAGAATAATAACAAATTTAATGGATTTAGATGGACATTATCAAGAATGGAAGGAGGAGTCAGGAAATGATGTGTTGTTTACACAAAAAACGGAATCGGAAGTCGAACAAACACAATTTGTTTCGCATGTAAAAAGTCCACGTGTTTTACTGGAAACAAAAATAGTTTTGAAATTTATCATAACTAATAATTTTAAATGTGTTTTTTCAGTTTTTTTTTATATTTTTTACTGAATTGTGTGTATTTTGTTTTTCAATTTTTAAATATTAAATAAAATTTAAAATATTTTAATAAAAAATCTTCTTTATTTTACCTTTGACAACGGATGGGACACAGTATAAAACCGATTCAAAATGCGTTGGTTAATAAATTGACATAAGTTTATCAATTTGGAACCCGAGATGTTAGTAAAATAAAATTGCAAAAAAAATCAAAATTTCTGACTTTGAGAAAGAAGCTCTAATCCGAACTGAAACAACAAAACCTTAGTGTTAACACGAATACTACATATTGCATTTGTTTTTATTATCGAACAACATCGATTATATCAAAATCCATTGGAAAATGTGGCTATAATGACGAATAAACCAATTGGGACATATGTGTCCCATTCGTCGTCAAAAGGTTAAACTGACTATATTATTTGTTTAATTAGTATGTAGTAGGATCAGTGCGTAATTGTCCATAAGTTCCATAAAACCCAGAACTGTTAGGGTACCATATGGTCGGACATGTCTGACTTGTTTCTTACTTATAAAATTTATTTTTATTTTTCTGATTTCTAAATTCGACTTGATAAATTAAAATTGTTATTGTTCAATTCATGTACGATGCGATCTTTAACTTAAAACAACAACTGTTCTGCTACTTAAAATTATTTAATAACATTTTTTTTATTGTTTGTTGTCTTGTGTTGTTGTGGCATTGTTGGGTTACAAAGTTCTTGCATCTTTTACTGACTCGTATTTGTTGTATGACTCTGTACTTATATGAGTGTGTGTATATTTGTATGTGCATATGTAAGATTGCTTATTAAATGTTATTAACTTTCAAATCATATTTTCATCTCAACCAAGAGTTCATCATCATTCACACAAAAAAAAAAAATAATAATAAACAAGTAATAGTGCTATATTCGGCTGTGCCGAATCTTAAATACCCTTCACCAAATTATACTTCAAAATTTTAAATATTTTTAGGTAAACAAAATTTAATTTTTTTTACAGTTGTTTTTTGAATTTTTTGGAAAAAATATTTTTTTTTTTTAAATTAAAATTTTTTTTTTTTAAATTTAAATTTTTTTTTTTTTAAAATTTAAAAAATTTTTTTTTTAATTTAAATTTTTTTTTTTTTAAATTTAAAAATTTTTTTTTTTTAAATTTTAAAATTTTTTTTTTGTTTTTTAATTTTTTTTTTTTTTAAAAAAAAATCTGCTTCAAAATTTTTTTCCCGATTTTGACCCATTGTAGGTCCAACTTTCTATGGTCTTATATACGTCGTTGCAAATGTCTTTGAAATATCTATCATTAGATATCCATATTGTCTATATTAATGTCTTAGTAATCCAGATATAGGTAAAAAAATAGGTCAAAAATCGAGGTTGTCTTGGTTTTTTCCTCATATCTCAGCCATTTGTGGACCGATTTTGCTGATTTTAAATAGCAAAATTCTCGAAAGCATGTCTGACAGAATTATTGAAGATTTGGATCCCGAAGATATCTGGGGTCTTCAGAAAACTGATTTCAACAGACAGACAGACAGACGGACAGACAGACAGACAGACAGACAGACAGACAGACAGACAGACAGACAGACAGACAGACAGACAGACAGACAGACAGACAGACAGACAGACAGACAGACAGACAGACAGACAGACAGACAGACAGACAGACAGACAGACAGACAGACAGACAGACAGACAGACAGACAGACAGACAGACAGACAGACAGACAGACAGACAGACAGACAGACAGACAGACAGACAGACAGACAGACAGACAGACAGACAGACAGACAGACAGACAGACAGACAGACAGACAGACAGACAGACAGACAGACAGACAGACAGACAGACAGACAGACAGACAGACAGACAGACAGACAGACAGACAGACAGACAGACAGACAGACAGACAGACAGACAGACAGACAGACAGACAGACAGACAGACGGACATGGCTTAATCGACTCCGCTATCTATAAGGATCCAGAATATATATACTTTATAGGGTCGGAAATGAAAAATGTAGAAATTACAAACGGAATGACAAACTTATATATACCCTTCTCACGAAGGTGAAGGGTATAAAAACAGAAAAAATAAATAGAGAAAAAAGTGTATAGAAAGAAATAGAAATAAAAATAGAAGATGTGTGTACGTGCTGCCTACATATGATGCAATCAACACAAACCAATCTTCGGAAGAAAAGAACAAAATTTAATAACACTCAAGTAGGAATTGAGCTGGAAAATAATACCAATTGAATAGGAATAGAATAATAAATATGAAATACAAAATATCAAATACGGAATTGAAATACAAATACTCGTAGTGGTACTACGAGTGCAACTTACACAGAATAGGAATCAAACTTATATATCGTCGATGCGCCAACAAAAAGTCCTAAGTATAAGTAATTTAAAAATAAATCAAATATATTTTATTTATTTTATAGCAAATTACAATTTTAAATATGTCTAAATGTTCCGGCTTTCTATAAAGAAAAAGTAGTTAAAAAACACATAGAACTATTTGCTGGCACATCGACGACATGTATGTATATTTGAACTTGCTCGTATTAGTACTTGCAGGTAAGTATATAATCATGTTATTAAATAAATGTAAACACTACAACTTAAAATTGTATTAATTTTGAAATAAAACTAAATAAAACAAAATTGATACCGATGTCCGTTATTAATGAAATTGTTTGGAAAAAGTCTACTTTAAATTGCATTTGAACATAAGAGAGAAACCACCAACTTGGTTTACAATGTGGTTTATTTAGTTAAAGTTATGATTACTGTTTTGCATTAACTTTGAAATGTCGTTCCCATGTTAAGGGCGACCGATTGGTGTCCTCTGATTCTGTCAATCCGAATTATACGAATTATGTCATATTGAGCAACTTCATAGTCTGCAACTGACTAAACAGGAGCGAAAGTATTCCAACTACTACATACCAAATACCTACTGAAGTACGTAGCTATATTCAATACTACAAGTGCTGGAAAGGCCAGCCAGAGCAAAAACTGAACAGATCCACGGCAGGCATATAAAGCGACCTTGCCCTATATCAGCACTGAACCACTCATGACTTAAGAAAACCCCACGATCTCGGTGGAAAGGTGATCTCTACGTGAGATCCAAGCCCTTTAATCGCTCGTGCAGATTTTCCAATTTGGTAAAAGCTGTGTGGCACGTAGCGTCCTGTTCAAACCACATGTAGTTTGTGTCCATATCATCCAATTCAGGCCAAAAGAAGTTGGTAATCATCAGGGAAACCAGAAATATGCTCTAAAAAAAGCGTTTTAACCTTTAACTTATGACGTGAAAATTTTTGACATAGTCACAGATGTGGTTTTTTTACACCTTATAATTTTTGCAAAAAAATTTACTTTAAAAAACATTTTTTCGTTAATATTTGCTTTTCAAAAATAAGATACAACAATTTTAATTTAATAAAATTAAAGAATGAAAGCAAAATGTTATTTGAAACAAAAATCCAAGCACTTTATTTTTGATAAAACTTTAAAAAAATGAAGAGAGGGTGTAAAATTTACCACCACCTCATAAGTTAAAGGTTAAGCGCTTTAAATATGCAGTAAAAACTTTAAAATATGCTCTTAAAATTTAAAAAATATGCTCTTAAAAAACAAACTTTTACATAATTTTTAACCAAAAAATACACTTTTATTTAAAAAAATCAATAAAATTCATAACTAAAAAGGTAAAGTAACATAAAATAAACAAAAATAACAAAAACTAAAACAAGTATAACAAAAAATAAATACAACACAAAAAAAATAAAATGATATTTTATATAAATATAAAGTCACTTTTTCAATTAAAGTTATTATTGGAATGTTCTGTCGACATCAATTGATGTTATAGGAGCAAATTTAAAAGATAATATTTCTTTGACGCTTAGAACGGTTAAGTTTGAATTAGAACTAAAATTTGATATTTAGATGGCGTTATTATTAAAATAGTGCTTATTTCATATTAAAAAAACCATCTATTTTTCAATTTTGAATTTAAAACAATGGAAGTAAAACAACAGCGAAAAATAAGTAAGACAAAATTAGTTTTTGATAAAGTCAAAATATGCTATTAAACAGTAAAAAATATGACATAAATATGCTCTTAAATCAAATATATGCAAAAATATGCATTTAAGGGTAAAATATGCAAAAAAATATGCACTAACAAATCGATGCCAAAATTCTTAAATACTTCTGAAATGTGTAAATATCTTATCCATGTGCCCATTAGACTCACCAGAAAAAACATGCATTTGCATATTTTGGTTTCCTTGGTAATCATCAACCTATGAGCTCGGCGTTGAGGGATGTCCTGCCTAATGTCGTTCACAAAGATATATGGACTGATGAAGCCGCCAACCCAAAATCTACTCTAAAAATTGAGGTTTTTGGGATGCATTTTTGAATCATCCCAAATTCAAAAATTTTTTGTTGATTCATCCAAAAATGGGCCTCACCGTAAAATGGGCAAAGCGCGTGAACGTTGACCGAACAGAGTGCTATATCCGTCCATGGGGATTTGGCAAAACAAACTAGTTTCAATAATATGGAAGCTATTAACTGTATAAATTCGGACGACCCTATTGGAAGATTCTTTATTTAAACATAGTAAAATTTCGATTGATCTCATCCAAATTAATATTCAAGTGTGAGAGGGTGGAATTTGCGGATGGTGTGATAAAGAAGACTATAACACCATTCAAACTTCTTAAGAATTCGTCGGTATTCTTGTCATCAATAGAGTTACATATATTATGAATTACACCTATGATCACAGAAAAACCACAAGTATTTTACCTTTGGTCTTCTGATTTGAGTTCATTGAATATTTCCATTCTGGATTTTATTTACGATTTAAATTATTGTAAAAATCAAGAAAATTTACATGTGCTACAACTTTAAATACTGGTATTTTATGAACCCGATGTCGGATTATATAGATGGATTTCCTCCAAAGAGGACACAACTATATTTCAAATCCATCAAAAATCAGTAAAATCCGACGTCTATATATTTTCTATAACTAGAAAATATCTGTGGTAAATTTCACATTGATAGAGGATAATGTATTTTCCAGATGTGGGCCTTATATAGGAGCTACATATAATTATTGAACCATATTCACATGTGTATTTATGTGTGTTTCGTTTATAGCCCCGTATAAAGACCACTGGACCGATCATCAAAAAATTTATACTAAGATCGCCAGGTGGCCGAAATTCCACCACTTTTTTAAATGCTTTTTACAACTTTCATGGAAAGAATTTTAAAACTATTTTATATATTGTGCATATCTAGATAAAATAACCATTTAAACCATATATGTTTCATCAATATTGGTGGACAATAATACACTTAAAAGTGAACCACAAAAAAAACGTGTGGCCTGTTTATATATAAGAAGATATTGATTAGAATTATTTTTGTCGAATTTCAACTTGATATTTGTAAGAGATTTATGTGTATTTAGTGATTTTAGGTTATAGGTTAGGTATTTAGGCAGCCGTCAAAAATCTTTCGTTTCGTACAGCTCACTTGGATCCATTGATTGTTGGCTTTGTGGTACCTGAGGAAACAGAAGATAAAGGAAAGAAGAAAGAGAAGTAAAAGAAGATGAAAATCTGTTGGTTGAGCGAAAGTAAAGTTAGCAAGAGAAAATATAGGTAGAAATTGGAAGAGTTAGAGGAGAGATGAATTTAAGAATTCAAGAAATTCAAATAGCGCAGACAATTTGCAGGCTCGGTCTTATCAACCACCTGCTTTCCCTAATAAAACGTCTATGCATCTTAATTACTTCCCAGATAACCCGGGGAGATTACTAAAGTATCGCTCGCCTAAAAGCCTGTCGAGCTGATCACCCAGTTCCGGCTAATTACAAAAGAAGTGTAAGATAGTCTCTACTCATTCAGACAACTTTTGCAGAAGTGGTGATAAGTGTACCGAAAGTGTAATGACCGGTGACCATCGAAACCATATTGCTAATTCGTATTCATTGTAAGCAAAGTAGATATGACATGCATTTACAGTGCAACGCATGCCATATCATCCTCGTAATGGCACAGGTGGATTCATTATCCCACCATGTATGGGCGAGTTTGTAATATGAATTATTTCTCCGCTGCTTACAAGTCCACAGCGGAATGTCACATAAGAAGTATATTTCATCTTCCGACATCGAGGCTCCTATACCCGCCAAGTTATCAGCAATACAATTGCCTTCGTTTTCCCTGTGCCCACGTACCCAAGTGAGCTCAACTGTTAAATGTCTCGTCATCTCATTTAAGGATGACCGGCATTCCTGGACTGTATTTGATGTTGTATAAACACATATAAGGGATTTGATTGCGGCTTTACGGTAAGTATATATACGGATATCCCTAACAGATATCCTTGAATATCTGAGCCAGTTGGCCGCTATCCTAATGGCCGATACTTCGGCCTGAAGAATACTACATCCATTTGGGAGTCCAAAGAACATTCTTATCTCAAATTCAGGAATGTGGACACTGCAGCCCACTCTATCCCCTTTTTTGGACCCAGGGAGTGACAATCAACAGGTTCTATACTGGGTGGGATTGAAAAACTGAAGTTCTTTAGGAAGAAGTTTTTGGGGTGCAATTTGTATGGGAGCTGTGAGAAATCATGGTCCGATTCATACCACTTTCAACAAAGCTTGTCTCTTTATTAAAAAAAACATGTGGTCGAACATAGCTAGATCGCCTTAGAATTTTTTAAGGACCCAGAGTATATATAGTTTCTGATTCTACTACCAATGACAAACTGTACCCCCATATTTTTGGTGGTGGGTTAATTAAAATGGAAATGTCCAAATTACTCTAAAGAGTATGTGGTTACCGAATATCATCAAAATTGGAAGACCCAATGTTTGTGATGGCTTATGGAATTCATGATATGACAACATTGTCATCAATTTTATTTGATTTAATAATTTGGTAATCTGCATAATTTTTCTACTTATGTGAAAAGTTTTATGGTTTTAATATTACAAAGAAAATATTTTTGAAATCTGAATAAACATGAATAACTTACAAATGTACATTTTACATAAAAAATATTTATAACCAATTTAATCTGATAATCAGACATTTTCCGCGTTAATTTCTTCCTGCAATAAATTTTTGCAAAATGTAAATTTATCATTCATCTTCATGTGTTTGCAAATGTTTTCTCATTCTATTAGTTCCCAGCAAATATCTAACAATTATTAAACAAATATTCGAATCATTTGTAGATAAAAAGATACAAACCGTACGCGTATATGCTCACAAATCACAAATTCATCTGTGTATCTATTACTCTATTTGTTTTATTTTAAAGACTTCCTCCCGTTGAAACATTTCCTGCCTTCGAAATCAGCAACCAAAAAGAAAGAAGGCACTAACAACTAAACCACATCGTTATTTTCATTTCATCAAAGAGTCTGGCTGGTGCCCACAGACAGAACTAATTTGAATAAGAGGTGGAGATGGAGAGGGAGAATGGTGAACGCATGAACCAGGAGAGTAGATTTACAAAACACTTGTCAGATTGCATGTTAAATACTAATAATATAATTTTCTTCCTGTTCTACGGTGGACATTGTGTCCATGGATTATTCGTACTCATACTTTGCCTGCCTCCTTAACTGCCTTGACATTGTGTCGTTTGTGCAATTTTTGCTGTTGTTGTTAGTTTTTTCCTCTTGGTTTTTTGAAGTTAATGATGATGAGATGTATGTTCGTATTTACAAAGTTGTGGAATCGGATTAATCTAGTATAATTCGCGTGCAAATTATAATAAACGTTGAACATAAAAATGATTCAGTAAGTTACTCCATTCAACTGGCAAACGCAGGAAGACCGAAGGAACAAATGAATGAATAATTTTCTTTCTTTTTCTTGCGCCAAACTGTTAGAAAATGCTCCAAACTGGTGGTTTTTAAATATTTCACATTAAGAAGATCTAACTGTATATGAAAAGAGAAGAAAAAAAATAGTGAAAATAAGTACCACTAGTTTATTTTTATTATTAAATGTACAACACAAGATTAAAAGTTGATAAATATTTCCATGTTCACATTGTATAGGGTGCTTAGTTATGTCTGATTTTGTTTATACGACACAGACTATCGCCAATGAACAAAGCATAAATTGATGTGAATGCTTTTGTGTTGAAACACATATGGTCAATTCACAAGCTCTCCTGTCATGTCATATTGTCACAATGTCTTATTCAGGACGATAAAACAAACAAAAGTTGGATTTTTACCAGTCTCACCCCCCAGTTTGGTGAATTTTGGTAACAAAAACATCCTGAAAAAATTGTATGTGAATCGGTTGGGGTTAAGACGTGTCGCAAGTCCGCTGAAGTGTTGAGGTGCATTTACAAGGGAAAAATTAAATTTTTTAATTTTTTGTAAAAAGTTTGCCATTAAAAAAATACTTTTGCAATTTAATTTAAAAGAATAGAAAAGTGTACGTAATTGTCATTGTAATGAGATATAATAGTCAAAAATTGGTTAAACAATTTTAAAGTTATAAAAATTCCTCAGGCTAATAACGTGTCTCAGGTCACTGGAACAAGAAATGTAGGAACAAAATTAACATATTTTGAGTAATATTAAAATAAAGACTAATTTTTACATATCGATATTAAATTGCATATGAGTTTATGTCTTCGAAGAATACCGTTAACCTATTTAATTATTTTAATCAGAATTTTTGATCATCACATTGGGATTTATTGAGAACTAGCTGACCCGACAGATGTTGTCCTGTCCAAATTAAAAAATGATTTTGTTCGATTTGTGAGATGCTGTTTGAAATGTGTAAAAATAGTTATAAACTGAAAAAACGTATTTTTTAATGATTAACCTATGTCAAAAAAATTATAAGTATTTCAACAACAAAATACATGCAAATCAATGTATTTTGTAGTTATGTCAACCATAAAATTTGGGAGAGTAATAATTTTTACTCTCAGTTGCGCCTTTGTTATACCCTACACCACCATAGTGGGGAGGGTATATTTTGTTAGTGCTGATGTTTGTAACATGCTACAATATTGTCCCAACAACCATCTTAAATTATACCAATCTGCTCAAAATCATTTTCTGAGTCGATTAAGCGATGTCCGTCCGTCTGTCCGTCCAGATTGTGAGGCGGTAATCCGCGTAATTCCGGCATGTTTAAAAACTCGGTTTAAAAGTTGACGACATCATCCGATTTCTACGTCATTAATTCGACAGCAATTTCACTTTGAATCTTAAAAATTCAGTTTGTCGACATCAATGTTTTTCGCAGCCAATACAGCACGTTCGCTCAACTAATCATGGTTTTTGTAATTTTGTGCAATGTTTGGTGAACTGGCAGAAACCGACGGGAAATTGAATGCAGCCAGTCGAAATGTCAACCGGGATTTTGCCGTTGCCAATGTCCAGCAATTGTTTGGAAAATACTTCTCCAGATTAATCGTTCTGCAGCTCGACACTAATGTTCACAGTCAATTTGAGTTTCATGACGTGTTTACACAAAACGGACGACCTTTAAAAATTTGTTTTTGTTTTAAATTTATTTTTTAAATATCAACTGCATTGAAGATAAAATTCGAATAAAATAAAACAACTTGCTAACAGTTATCTCATCCCTATAAAAATTTACACGCATCCAAACTTGGAACATGAAAAAATGGCCGTATTTTTTACGTTTTTTCCAAAACACATTTAGCATGGAATGTATAAAAAATGTTAAAATTTTTCAAAAGTAACAAAGGTTTGTGGAGGTCCTGATGAATAAATAAGCTGTTTGTATAAAAAATTTAAAAAGTTTTCAAAAGGGAGCAAGTTTTGTGGAGCTTCTAGTGAATAAATATAATCTTTTTGTATAAATAGTTGGTATTGGTGAATACTTTGGGATTTGAAGCTTAACAATATAGTGAAGTGAAATAATTTTATGAATTTTTCGGACGTCACTTACCTTAGAAACTAAAAAATTATGATATAGAGATTTTTCATGAACAAAAATATAAAATTTGAGTTAATGTAAAATTTTAACGTTTAAAGGTATTACAACAAAATTTGGAAATAGTATAGATTCAAATGTCCTTAAATCAATGAAATTATTATTTTTGACACTTTTTATTTTCAAATACCAAAATTCCTAAAACGGGAAAAATGTGTTCCAAAAACTGAGTTTTTTTAGAAAAGACCCTATTTACCATGTGATAGAAAAATAACTTTTTATGTATTTAAAGAAGATATAGAGCTAACGTATGCGGAATGAAATTGCAACAAAACAGAAAACTCTATATTTGTTTCCAACGTTAAAGCACATAATTTATAGAACCTTTATAAAATAGCATATTGTATTGATTTAATGTAATCAAAAAAATTATTATTATCATGTACTTTTGTGGCAGTTATGAAGAAATTTATATGCAGGTATTGAAAATACCGATGTTTGCACCTTTCTGAGTTCTTATTTGAGTTTCATGGTCTTATTTTTCTCGATTTTTATTTGAAATAATCTAAACTCTTCTATTCAAAAACTCTCAAATTATTTTTAATTTAAAAAAATGTGGAAATTTTTTCACTTTAGAAAGTCTGGAATTTCAAGAGTGTTGGAAACACCATAATCAGCTGGGCGTGACCGTTGGATGACGGAACAGTTAAGATGAATTTTCTTTTTAAAAAAATAATCTCTGTTGTTTCTTTTTATGAAATGATTAATTTTGTGTACACATTTCATAATATATTAATTAGAATTGATGGTCAAATCATATTCCAAAAAGTCAAAACTTCTAATTTACATCTGATTGATTAAGATCCATATATATTTTTTTTAGAAAAAAGATTATGTTCTTCATTGCACATCTTATCAATAATAGGTTTATTTACTTCCAAAAAAAGTCCACTTCTCTGCCTTTCGCTGTCACTTGATGTAAAATATAACAAATTGTTCCATATGTTCCCTAATATGGAAGAAATTACAAATGTTTTTTCAATGTAGTTCTTTTTTTGTTAACATTTTGAGATAACTAACGTAATTCAAAATAAGTCCCAAAACTCATATACTTTTTCTTTTGTCCAGCGTCAAATTTTTGTTGCAATTAGGTTGGGTAAATTTTGTTTGACTACTAAGCGTATAGCAAATTCGTAAACTACCGAAAATTCTAAGAACTTTTCCCGAAGAAACCATGGTTCTAAAATCAAAATCGAGCTTCCGGTTTTTACGAGAAGATTTGGAGCTCAAGACCTCTTTTGCTAGGAGACCTCGGGTATGTTCAATTTTAAAAACAATAATATTTCTTCGTTTGTGTTCCGATTTCAAAAAAAATTACATATATATAGAATCTTCTCGTCGAGTACTACATAAAACATCTCGTAGCTATCAATTATCTCTTATAGCTTAAATGATATTTGCATTTGAATAATACATTTTTAACATTTTTACCCACCCTACTCCAGTTTTTTGATGACCGCGGTTCCAAATATTTACGATTTTCTCCAATTTTATTTAATAGGACTAACAAGAATATATATATACAGTGGTGGCCACCAATTTAAGACAAATACTTGAATTTTTTTCATCAACTGAATTTTAAGTGCGATAGAGCCAAAATAAAAGGACCTCAAGGGTATGAAATTTATTATTAATGTTTGTAGTTTCTGAAAAATGTTTGGAAAAATCGGTAAAACATATATGGACAAAGATATGTGGAAATACGTTGACCCACCTCAGCGAACATCCGCTGTTAATAACATGATATGACCAAAACTAATGGAACTAAAAATACGAAATTTGGTCCGAATATTTTATAATAATAAAAATATAATGATATAAATGTGAGAAAATATGTTTATTTAAAAAAAAAATTTTTTGGTCAAGTTGTAGAACAATTTTATGTGTTCGTGGTGAATATGTATGAATTGACACAGTCGAATAAAACACACTTGTGTGTTAAAACAGTCCTCATGCATACATATTTGTGGAAATATTTGAAAAAATAATTGACAATCACGTGGAATTTAGAAAACAATTTTTGTCTTAAATTCGTGGCCACCACTGTATATATAAAATAAAGAAAGAATTGATTAAAAATCATGACTGAGTCCAAAGTTATGCATAAATTTAAATAAATTAAAAATGGCGATTTTTCGTTATATTTTTGGGAAAAAGTACTTTTATTCTTTATTCTTTTGAGTTATCTAAAAAAATTTCTAAGAAGTTGTATAAAGAATATATAGTTTTTGAACAGCTAACTTTACACCAAATATTTTAAATTAAAAAAAGATTAATAACACTAGTTTACAAGGTTTTTGTTCATGAAATGAAACATATGGGGATTTGTGTATTTAGGTCTTCTAACTTCGGAAAAAATATTTAAAAAAATCCTGGACGTCAAACTTTTGAGATATTTATTAAAAACGAAACATATAAAAATGTAAATTAAATTAGCGCAAAAAAATAAAATTGAAGTGTTTAGTGCTCTTTTTATAATTATTTTCATTTGTCTCCCTCACGACACTTCAACAGTAGTCTCGTGCATATTCTGATCCCAAAAACCTTAATAATTCCTCTCGAAAAACTTCAAATCTTGATGGAAACGCTCTCCATGTTCGTCACTTATGAGTCCGAGGTTTTCCGGGAAAAAATCCACATGAGAATGTAAAAAGTGAATTTTGAGGGATATATTTACACCCATCAGTTCTAAATTATGTAATAAATTCGCAACAATATCTCTGTAATTTTGAGTTTTCTTATTCCCCAAAAATTCTTGAACAACAAGTTTAAAAGAATTCCATACTGCATTTTCAACATCGGTTAATAGACACTCAAATTTGGTATCAACCAAAATTTTTCTTATTTGAGGACCCACATATATCCCTTCTTTTAGTTTAGCCTCCGAAAGACTCGGGAACACTTGCTGGTTTTTGTCTTATCTAAAGCTTTTACGAAATTTTTTAATGTAAATAAGCATTTTGCAGTGTTTGTGTTATAGGAGAACCTCGATTTGACTGAATAATTTTTCCGCAAATAAAACAAAAATGGTCTAGGTTTATTTTACACTTTCTAGAAGACATTTTAAAATAGTTTTTACTTTAGAATTTTGTTTTTAATAGCGGTTTATTAACGTTTATCTATAGGAGAGATTTACCTTTAAACAGTATTTATTTTTTCCCCGTTAATTTTTTTGGAATTTGTCAAAAGAATACAACTCTGAAAGTATCTAGTAGCTTCGCCAGAGTTTTGAGTACCCAAAAACGATGTCAATACTTAATTACTACAATTCGGTACACTACAGTATGCATTAGTAGTATTCAGGGCAGGTGAAAAATAAAAACCCATATATCTCATTTGACGTATAGGTGGGAAACAAAAAATGGTCAATTAACTAGCGTCCCTAGCTCTTCTCAAAAATATAAGTTTCATTCCATGAGCAAACAAAAATGTTTGATTTGTAAACTAGTGTAATTTTTGATATCGAGGGGACCAGCTGCCTATATTGTATGTAAAAATCAAATTTAGAGCATAAATTCTCAAATCGCATAGTTGATATCAAACTTTAATAACCCATTTTAGATGGTCCAATATGTTCTTAATTATTTTTTAAACGGTTTCGATAAGCCCGCCCCTGGTATGAATATTATAGCCAAAAAACTAAAAAAATACCATTTTTGGAATTTTTCAACAACTTTTTGGAAATTGCGGGATTCCTGATTACAAAATTATTTTTTTTTTTATTTTTCCATTTTAAATAAAAAATCTATATAAATCTGCAATTTTTTTGAAATCGGAACACAAACGAAGAAATATTATTGTTTTTAAAATTGAACATACCCGAGGTCTCCTAGCAAAAGAGGTCTTGAGCTCCAAATCTTCTCGTAAAAAACCGGAAGCTCGATTTTGATTTTAGAACCATGGTTTCTTCGGGAAAAGTTCTTAGAATTTTCCGTAGATAACGAATTTGCTATACGCTTTACCACGTTTCATGTTCCCGAACAAATTGACTCACCCTATTATACAAGCATGGAGCTTTTTCGAACATAGCTGGCTTTTTATAATTTTTTACTCAAATCATTTTTTTAAATTGGCAAAGTTTGTTTAGGTCTGGATGCGACTAGGTCAACTTAAGTGAGCCAAGTTTAAACCTTACACGCTTTTGCAATAGGTTCTCTTTCTGGATCATATACAAATTTTATATAGTCCCGAAGAAAATTTGTTTCTACACAAGAAAAAATATAGGGAAAATACATAAAAACATACGGCCATTTTTACATGTTCCAACTTTTGATGCATGTAACTTTTTATAGGTATGAGATAACTGTTAGAAAGTTATTTTTATTGTATTCGAAATTTTATTGCAAATAATATAATATTTAAAATAAAAATTCGAACCTCCGTATCCCCGCCATATCTAAAAAAATAAAAAAAGATCGACCAGAATTAAAAGAATAAAATAAATAAGTAAACCTAAATATCTCTTGAACTAAAGGAGATAAGTTATATTTGTATACATGATTTTATAGACTATTTACGTTTTAAATTTCAGCTCATACGGATCGTACTTGCATTTTTGGAGATATTTTTAAAAAAATGTGAGACCCGTGATGCCGTATAATTTTGCTAATTAAGCGTAAAGCGCTCTATTTACAACTTTGATATCTTTGGTGACCACCACTGAAATTTCCCGACAAAAATATTTGTGGAATATTTTAATCCTTTTCGAAAAATCGTAAAATTGACCCCTAAAGTGAGGAGATATAGGGTTAAGATCTTCCGCAAAAATGATCCACATAAAATTCCATAATATAACTTTAGAATCATCTCAGACCTTAACTTATAACATTTTCAGGTAGTTAATGCTGCTTTTGATCAAAAAAATTAAAACTTTTACCCACTATATAATAGTTTATTCTACAACAATGATCTACTCTACATGCCCTTTACTAAAGTTTTTGGTGACCATCGAAGTCACCAATAAGAAATTATGAAACCTAACAAGTTTCCAGTGATCTTCTACCGCAATATCACTATAACTTCTTACTAAAAGCGTGGTACGGCCGATAGATTTGAAATTTTTATTAACGACTTTTGAAATGTCAAATGTCTAGCCGTTTCCTGTGATTTATTGCCTAAAAAACTGGTCATTGATACCCATTGGTTAACAAATTTTTTAAAAATTTATTGATGTGCTCTTTTCACAGTTACGGAACGTTAAATGTAAAAAACAATTGACCAAAAATTATGTTATACTTAATTAAACTGTTGAATGTAATACCCGTTATTGTTGTTAAGTAGTTGTTGTTTGTTATTGTATTTAATATTTAAATATTTCGATAGATGGATGAAAGAATAGATAGATACATTGATATGAATGTATGAGTGTAGTGTAATAAACTTAAGTATTGTATCATAAAAATATACATCATTTATATTGGAAACCATTAGCAAATAACGACAATAGCAACAACACACCAAGCAAAGAGCATTAGAATTTGATTTGCATTTCCTACACTTTTCCTAGGCTACAACACAAAGCGAATCGAAATCAAAAGCTTAAACGCTTTTCTTGTCCAGCTGTTTTTATGATTTTTTTGTTGTCTGATGTTTTTTGTTTGGTTTGTTTGTTCTTCCAATAACATGATCATTTATCCAGCTAAGAGAGGGAGGAGGCACAATAAACATGATGGGTTGATTGTTCCTGCTAAGTTGTTGCATAAAAACGCTGTTGTTGTTTTGAAGTCGAAGTGGTAAACGAAAGAATGAAAAACAACAAGCTGCAATCGAACCAACCAACCAACCAAACCAACATTGGTGCAACCATTAATGTCCATTTAGTCGTGAACGCAATTATTGATCAACAAGGTGCTATAATAATGATAGAATGTTTGATTAGCATTACTATTCAAATTCACTTGTTGTTGCTGTTGTTTCTGCTGCTATAGTTGTCTGATGTTGTTGTTCTTCCATAATCGCTTGGCTTGGTGGTTATTGCACTTTCCATGATCGATCTGCCATTATGCAAAAACGTTTGTTGGTGATGAGGAAGAAGTGGGACCTGAAACGAAGCTTAAACTTCTAACTATAAATAAATATTGACTTTTTTAATGCTCTTCGAGTATGAGTACTCGTGTACGTGAAGTGCGCAACGTTTTCGTAATAATTTCAAATCATCTTGTGAATATTAAAAAAAAAGTCTGATACAAGTACACATGTCTGTATTGAAGGCTATATAGCATAAGCATTTGCTAGTTTTTTTTCTTATTTAGATTCTTAATGGTGGCAATGTCCATTATGAAATCAACACCTAAATGATCATAAAATAGCAACAAAGAACGGCATTTTATCCATTATGATGGTGTGGATGATGATGATGATGATCATAAAAATGCATGACAGTAAAAAGTCAATCATGGCTGTTTCGTGGCACTTAACTCGGACGTGACACTTTCATTTGTGGCCATAAAATGTGCTCACTTAATTGTTGACTGGGAATGCAGACTTGTTAAATAATAAATATGCATGTGGAAAACACTTCCTCTATCAATTAAGTTAAACATAAATAAGTAGTAATATTAATTGCAAATATTTATGTATTTAAATTTTATACTTTCTTTGGGTCTTTAACATTAAATTTATAATGTTCCGTAAATAATTCCATCCGCATAATTTCATAAATACGATAAAGAATTTTGCATAATCAGATCTACTACTTAGTCGAAAATAAACTATTTACAACAGAATAGTTGCCGAATTTTTAAGGAATTTTGGTGACATAATTTTTCTCTGAATTAATCAAACGATAAATTTATAAATTATTAAAATTTGTCTTTATTTCTTCAATTTTTTTCTAAATTATTTTAGATAGAGATTGTAATTAAATTTTGGATAATAATTCTTTAGAAAATTTTTATTGTTAGTTAACAACAATTTTTTTTTGGTGAAAATGAAGGAATTCACTTAATTGTGAATAAATTCGAATCAATCGATTTTTATGGTCGATATCTCATTCTGTTGCTATTATATGTGGCTTTGCGATAAATTAATAAACCTAAACAATTTATGCCGTTTTTAAAACAAAAATATTTGCCATTTTCACGTAAAAAATATATTTTTTGCTTCAATTTGTTATTTTAACTCCGAAACTACTGAGCCGATTAAAACGCAATACATAAACGGATTAAAAGCTATGTAAATTAAAACTTTTGTATGTTTATTTTAATAATATCGGACCAACCCTTTTTGAGTTATCATAATTAAAAAATTCACAATTTTACAAAAAGTTTTAAAAAAAAACTTTTCCATAAATTTAAAATTTGGACCATATTTGTACTACTGGAACCACAATACATCAAAATTGTGTAGTGGTTTAAGAAGCCTCTAAATTTTCGATTTTGTACAATCTCAAATATTGATAGTTTAAAGAAAAGTAAACGTTTAAGGAAAACTTAAAGTATACAGTTTTATTTAGTTTCATAAATAACAAAATAAAATAACAAAAAATATAGACTTTACAAACATAACGGTAACTCTTAAATATACGATAAAATTCACTCGACAAAAGTTTTAATATTTTTGAGGTGTATTTAAACTTTAGTCTCTGACTGTATATAGAATTTTTCATTAAAATTCAAAAGTGAAAAATAAATTTGTGAGTTTTTATTGAGAATCCTACAATTCCCAAAAAACTTTTAAAAATTCCAAAAGTTTTATTTTTTTAGACTCAGTTGATGGTACCGACTGCCAGGCTCCAAATAACCTTTGCAAAATAATTATGAACAAAATGTAACATTTGAGAAAAATATAAACACATTATTTATTTTGTTAACATTAATGTAAGTACTTTTTTTAAAAAAAATCTCGCAAAAAAATACTTTTTTTAAATTTTCCGTTTGCCTTCAGAAATACATATTTATTCTTGAGTTTGTACTTAGTTCTTTTTCAAAAATTGTTTCTGAATTTGCCAAAACACCCTTTCTGGCTCATTGTCTTAAAACATGATGGATGAAATTCATCTTCACTTATAGATGTTTTATAGAGCGGAAATAAAAAATTTGCAACGAATAAACTTTGAAATCTTTCGAAAATATTAATATAATTTTATAAATTTAATTTTTAAAGTGTATTGATAGTTTTTTTAATTTTGTAATAAAATCTAGAGGGCTATAAATGTCTTTTAAAATTTTCAGAATCGGTCTAATGCACTATGGATAGCATCAATTTCTTGAATTTGTGAATGTCCCGTCAAATATGTCATATTGTCATAATGTTCTAATATTTTACGACTCGGCGTCTCGGCTTAACCGACTCTTAGGCATTCGCCACAGATCTCTGCTGGTTGGTTACGATAACACAATAAACATAGCATACAGAGTAGTAATAGTTTAGGACATTTTTTGCTTGAATGGCAACAATAACATTTTTAAGCCGTTGTGAAATATTAGAACATTATGACAATATGACATGATAAGAGACCTTGTGAATTGACCAATCATACAAAGTAGTATTATTTTAGGACATTTTTAGCATGAAAGGCAACAACAAAATTTTTAAACCATTATGAAATTTTAGGACATTATGACATGATAAGAGACGTTATGAATTGACCAATTATTTAACCATTCATAAGAAGAGAATGCACTTAAATAAATGTTATAGAAATTAAATTATGTCACTTCCTAAGAACTTTAAATATTTAAATTTATTTAATTTCATTTCAGCTTAAAAGGTGTCCAAATAATAATAAAAATCAATTTATTTATATTTTTCCCCCCAGCAAATTGCATAATATTTATTTACGTACTTGTGTAAACTGAAGAAAAACAAAACCTGTTGCGTCTCATGCGGTTATGGCCAATAAAAATCACATCATTTAAATGAATTACAGAAATAAATTTCTTTCCAAACTTGTGCAAATCCAAATATTTATTCTCGATGTTACAGCAACAAATTGACAGCTTAAATGAATGAAACCAAAACAATATTAAATTTAATGATTCATAAATACAAAGAATTATTGCAAACTCAGTCAATAAAATAACCGTTATTTGAGTCCATTAATTTCGAATTGATTTTATTATTTATTTTCAAAGAGATGACATCTTTATGAGATGCAGCAATACTTATGTCTGTAAACACATCAAAATGTTAACCATAGTTAGGTCAAAATTTATTTTTGAAGAAAAACTTAATTAATTAAATGCTGGAGATTGTTCCAATGAAATTTCTTCAGGACATTAGTATATTTATTAACATTATTATTCTGTCACTGGCCTCAGTGAGTGTATTTCATCCATTATTTTTATTGAAATTTTGAATTTCGACTAAAATCAGGAATTCCAAAAAGAGCAACAATTTTAAATACTATGACGTACTTATTTCAAATATTTCTATTATGTTGATTCATCATCTACATGAGATACCTTTGATTTGTCGCATCTTTTCGCAATGTGTGGAGAATATATTTAAGATCAGCCGTGGATTTAAGATGATTTAAAATATATTATATTTTTAAAAATATATATGTAGAAATGTAAACATTTTGATACGCTTACATACTTATGTAGCTAATTAGCTTGTTCCCTCCAAATTGTATATATAATTCAAGCGTTGACATCTTAATGGAACGGAAATTGATAAAGAAAAGTTAAACGTTTCATATACTACAACGTTTACAAACATGCAAACAAACATAGTTTTAACAATAAATAACAACAATCAATTCGAATGAAACTCATTTAAAAGAGACAATTTTCAATTGATACCCTCAACACAAGATGTTAAACACATGTGTGCGTAAAGGAAATAGGAGCCTATATACCAAATATATTTAGTTTATTTTGATAGCAAACGTACATATGTATGTTATAAAAAATCAAAAATCCTAAAACATACACATTTTCAAAACTTTTTTAAAAGAAAGTTAAAAAAAAACTAAAACCAGAGATCGAAAATAATTGTTATTAATGCAATTTTCAACTCATAAAATCTATATGAAGAAAATGCTTCAGAAATAATTTTTATTCACCATAAAATTTCTCGTAAATCTATGTATTCACTTGTTCAATAAACATTTTTATATAGAATTTTATAATAAAAATAAAAAATAACAATTATTTTTGATATTTATATTAAGTATTTGTCAGGCTTGGCCGATGCCAATTACATTTTCCATTAAATTACTTTTGGTGTAATTGCAATTGATAATTTCAAATTACAATTACATGTAATTGTAATAACATGATTAGAATTACTGGTACTTGTAATTGCCATTTTTCAATTACAATTACATGTAATTGTAATTTGAAAAATTCAATTACAATTAACAGTAATTGTAATTGAAAAATGGTAATTACAATTACCAGTAATTGTAATTGATAGAAAAAGCATATGTAATTTAATTAAAAGTAATTTAATTAATTTAAATTCAATTACATTTATAAATATTAAACCGGTTTACCGTTTTTTTCATGTTTGTAAACTCGACCGGTTTCGGGTTTCTTTAACGGTTTTAATAAATATTTATTTTTATAAACATATTTTTGAAAAACTTTAATACTATTTTTAAAAATATTATTTCGTCAAAGATATAAAATAATTGCATAAAGAATTAAAAAATGTAAAATTTTCGAGGATTTATTACTCAATTCTTAAGGACCATTTACGAACACATTAAGCTGCATAAATATCTAAAAAATATTAATATTGAACAAAAATTCCATACCTATCCCTAATTTATATTTGCAAATCATACTACAGGAGTTTGTGAATATAGTCCATATTTGGCCATACCTCCCATATAAGGTCGACTCCCGAATAAGATCGTAATACATTTCTTACAAATATAGTTATCAAGTTGAAATTCGAAACAAAAAATTTCAATATATATAAAAATCACTGTACTCAATTTTATGAAGATAAATTATCGTCAAAGCCTTCGCATGAGAAACATTTCCTGAAAACTCATTAACCTTCACAAATCTCCAAAATAAATCTTTACTGAACCTAGTAGGTCATAGCCCCACATATGTCCCTCAACCCAAAAATACATTAACGCACATTTATATCGATCAAAAATTTAACAGAAATGAGTTTCAAGTATACAGATTTTGGGTTCATAATTATATATTGCACGTATATAAGGCTCATATCCGGAAAATTCATTAAACGCGAATATATGTATATTAAAATGTTGTGATATAACTCATTTTCGTATGCAAAATTTTGAACTATGTCTAAATATATTTGTATACCCTTTATTATAATCGAATTCTTCACTTGAATTATATATAATTATTTTACATTCGAAATGAAATAACTTCTGCGCAAAGTAGTATTTTTAACAATTTTTATATTATTTCATATATTTATTTAATAGTATTTCAATGACATTTTCTCAATCCTCATACATAATAGGATCTCTATACCAATGTAACTTCTATAATTCTCATCATGTATTTCAGACTCGGCACTGCCGAATATAGTACTCTTACTTGTTTTTAAACGTAAATCATAACTTACAAATTTACTTCGTTTTAAAAATAGTTTGTTAATTTTGTTCAATATTCAAATGTAAGTTCTGAAAAGTAAATGTTCTAATTTAGAGGGATATAAAATATGAAACATATACGATATGGAGTTGGAGTTTCGAGTTAATACGTCTTGAAATGAGTAGAATGTATACTTTGAATTTCAGAGAATTCGAAGTTGATAAAAATCCATATACATACATATGTACTTCAAAAACATTTAAAAATGATTGTTTACAAACTATACTTATATCAAGATTTTCAATATTTGTTGGGAAACTGAAGACTAATTTAATTAATCGAGTATGCATCAGTAGATATGTATGTGTTATTATATAATATACTGGTCTTCGGCATTCTACTGCACACTATAAAAATAAGTAATTGGTAACTTCTGTAATTTTATATTTTTTTAATAATAAATACTTTGAAAGTAATCATTACATAGTTTTAGTCATATTACTATTACTTTTTCTTAATTTTGTAATTGTAAAATTTTACATTACAATTACATGTAATTGTAATTGAAAAATGTCAATTACAATTACATGTAATTGTAATGTGCTATTGGTCATTTACACATTACAAGTAATTGTAATTGCAAAAATCCAATTACAATTACAAGGTAATGGTAATTTACCAATAATATATTACACAATGTAATCACTACCCCCCAAGCCTGGTATTTGTTACAAATAACAAGTATTGATAAGATTTTAAATAAAACTCAATCTGCAATTTTAAATTATTCAAACAAAAATATAAAAATCAATCAATGACCTAAAGCTTTTTATTTTATTTATTAGAATTATGTTAAATGAAACCAAAGACATATAAATGTTTGTTCAGATCGATAAAAGGAAGTTTTTTACACATCCGCATCTTCTTTACTATGTAATTACAAATATATTGTTACGGTTTTACCTTTTAAAAACGGCAAACTGTGTTATAGAAAAAAGAGGGAAATAAATCTGTAATTTTTAGACTCTTAGTCCGATTTCAATATAATTTGACATGCGCAGAGATTAGTTTCAGTGTTGAAAAATCCCAAAAATGGAGTTTTTTTAGTTTTTTGGCTATAATATAATTTTAGAATTTTAAATAAAAAATGGCTTCTTTCAGGATATACTTGGTCCCCTCGGTATCAACAATTTTCAAATTTGTTTTCATTTAGAATATTTAATGTAAAGTTAGCTTTCTAAAAAGTATAAATGCATAATACATCTTCTGAGAAATTTTTTAAATAACTTAAAAAAAAGTACTTTTTTCCCAAAAAGTAGCGAAAAATCGCCTTTTTAAAAATGTTTAGTTACGACGAGGTTTGTTGTAGTTCTCGACGAGGAGATACTTTATAATTTTTTTGAAATCGGTAACATACTCGAGGTGTCCACCTTTTGGGACCCCCGGCAGTGTATCTGGTGGTCCCATGAGGTCCATACTCAAAACTTTAACTCTACAAACTCGTCTTTGCCCAGGTGTATTTCCTTTAAATAAACTGAATATTTTTGATTGCAAATAAAAGCAGTTTAGTAGTTTAAAAGTGTAACAACTCTTTATTTATTCATATTTACACAACAATAGTTCAAATAGTCATTTAGTGTTTTCACTTAGTGTTTATTATTCACAGAAATATACACACTTAAATTACAATTTAATGTATAATGTACAAGACAGCTGATGTTAACTCTAACAGCGCCTATGATAAACTTACTAACGACTGCAATCTCTGCTACTATTAATACACAGCGCCATCTTGCGAGTAGCTTCAACAATACCAGAATATTCGAATTTTATAAGGACCCATAATATATAAACTTTTTGTATCAACGACTAATATTTCGATATGTTACATATGTTGGTGTTGGGTATAAAAACGGAAATTTAAACAGTTGTTCCTATTGTAGGTTATGGCGAGGATCAATTTGAAATTGGCGGATTTCGAAAAAATTTAGTTTTTGTTAGCAAATTTGTTAACTATTTCTAATTTCAGATTGTACCTTTAAATTGATGTAGCAATTTAACATTTCTAAGATATAACTCTATTTTATCTGGTGTCAAAACAGTTCAAGATCCAAAGTTAAAAAAATGGGATATTCATTGGGATATTAATTTCTCCTGTATAATAAGAAGTTATCATCATAAAGGAGAGGAGGGAACGCACAGTGTTTCGTTCTCATATATCGATTTTTATTATTTCATCTATCCCCCATAGAAATATCCTTGCGAACTAGGGCTTTAATTTCTTGTACAGAATTACTCACCGCTTTCGAAAAGCACTTTAACACCTATACATAATTGCAACTGGTGTAAGTGTGATTTCAAAATAAATATCATAGAAAATATGTTAATATTTTCAACAAATATATTCTGCATTTTATAAAATTATAAAAAAATTCCTAATTTAACTGATTTATCATAAAATTTAGTTAATTTGGGAACAAATTTTGAAAATTTTCCAGCTTTTCGTAAGAATAAAACTGCCAACCTTTCTTTAGAACATCAAGACGAGCTTTAGTTATTTTCCACCGAATTGTCTGCACAATCTAAATATATTTTTTAGGATTATTTTTATGTAAAATTTTACATATAAGTCTTTCTTTACCACTTCTCTATTAACAACAAAATAAAACACTTCCCATCAACATTGTCTGATGTGGGGGAGCATTAAACATTCGTATACAACTTCGAAGAAGACATTCATCTATTTATAACTGTAAGTAATTACGTTTTATTAAGGTCTTTTAAAGATTTTCCAATTGATGTTGTCGATGATGAGGATGATGTTTGAAGAAAAAATAAGCACATCTTAATTGTGATCATAAATAATGGTCTCTTTAAAGTATCTGCAGACAAAACAACAGTTTATTGGCCAATTATCAAATACTCACCTACAATTTGGTAGAGTGCTATTGGTTGGAGCGACTTGCAAATACACTACTTTCAAAATACAATTACATTTTTGTTAAATCCCAATCATTATGGATTTTTCTGCATTAAAGAAGAACAAATCTTGAAAAAAACTGAGAGATAGAGATAATAAAATAAATTAAAAAAATATTAAAACAGTGTTCTTAGGTACAAATAAACTCCTAAGGGCAAAATATGAATTACAAGTCCTGATCATAAGTTAAACATTATCTTTGAATGATTTATAAAATATATTGTTACGTTTTTACCTTTTAAAATGGTGGTTCATTTTCTTTAAATACATCGGATTCTTTCAAAATGCAATTAAAGAGCCAAGTAGTTTTAAAAATTGTAACAACTCTTTATTTATTAAAATTTACACAACAATTTTAATACACACACTTATATTACACCCTGGTAATACGGTTGATATTAACAATACACTAACCCACTCACAACTCGCTATTTATATACACATCGCCATCTTCTCAAAGTTTCATGAATAATCTAACGGAAAAACTCAAATGTTCTATTTCCACAATGATCACTTAGAACTTTTAAAGCTGTTTCACAGTTAATATTGTCGTACTTGTAGAAAATGTTATCAACATTATTTGTAAATGGAATTTTCTTCTGATGGAAATATTATACAGAACGTAATTCAGCATATATATCGCATATACTATTACTGCATATTGTAGGGTATAAATTGAAACAAATCTTCATGTCAAAGCAAATCGTTTGCTAATAAAAAACTTTTACTCAGCTGAAAAAGTTTAATGTAATGTGAGACGACTAATTTTATACATATGTAAGTGTAAGTACATAAGTACATACATATGTTTAAATGTACACATATGACCTCAGTTTGTTAAATTTGTCGTTTTACTCATCTATTTTATCTTTTATTTAACTTTTTATTTTCTAATTTCTATTTTACAATAGCAATAGAACTTCCTTATTGCAAGGTCATCATTTAATAATTCTTAAAGGGTGGTTCCCATTGCAATTGCAAACATTTAGTGAATGTTATTCGAAACTCCAGTTATTTTTTGCAGTAAATACAGCAGACGTTCTCGTGTACAAAGACTGGTGAATAGACAATATGATAGTTGAAATACACTAAAAGAAATACTAAATTTAAGATTATTATATGCTTATGTACTAGGTTTCACATTATAATAATTTTTATTAAAATTATCGTACAATATCTTAAGAATAATAATTAAAAGAATAAATAAAATCAATTAAGGTTTACATTCAATAATTAAATTTTTTATATCCAACTATTCCATTTTTTCCTTAAATTCTGAACAATAGTTGTTGTTGCAACAATTCCACATTTTCGACAAGGCATCGGACTTAGCATCAACAGCATAAATATAATTTTTATAAAAACAAAATACAAAAATTAAGGACATGTATTTCGAGATATCCTTCTTCAAAGAATAATAAAAATGTTTGTTTGAGTAATCTATCTATATATATATAAAAATGAAACGGCCCATGAATGTAATCGCATCACGTGAGAGCTGTGTTCGATTCGAAATTTTCAGGATATGGTTTGTAAAGAAAAAAAATCAAAAATTCCTGGTAAAACTCGGAAACACCAGGGGGTAACTGTGGTCATTCTTAAAAATTTATTTTGGCGTCTTTGGATATTTTCTACATTTGACGCTGAGGCCGTGCCCCATAGCTGTATGCCATAACACCATATCGGTTTTATGATCATGTTATAAAGTAGAAGTTTACAATCTAAACTAAGCGTAAAGTTTCTGCCAATGAGCCAATTAATTTGTATTGATTTCAATTTTATTTGAGTCAACTTTGCATCTATATGACTTTTCCTTGTAAGGCGACGATCGAGATGTATTCCGAGGTATTTCACTTCCGATTGCCGAATTATTGTTTGGTTATTGATATGAATAGGGGGGTATGAATTTCTCTTTTAACCATTTTTCTAATTCACGTACATACATATGTAATTTTGTAAGTAACGAGACACTTCTATAGGGTTTTAATTATTGCTTAGAATAGCAGTACCGTCGGCAAATGTTGATGTATGAGTGCGATTTAATTGGCATATCAGACGAATATCAAAAATAAAATTTGTATATTAAACCGCCATGCCATACTTTGTCAAATGCTTGAGAAATATCGATGAAGAGAGCGGAACAATATTTCTTTTCCTCAAACGTTTTTCTTAAAATATGTACAAGTCTTTGGGTTTGTTTGATAGTTTTCTTCTAAATCCAAATTGATGATTCGGAATACAATTATTTCTAACTAACATCGGGTACAACTTTTTTATGAGTATCTTCTCAAATAGCATTGATATATTAGACAATAGGCTTATGGGTCTGTATGATTCTACTTTTGTGTGATAGAATTAAAAATAAAAAGGATTATTTTTATTGCTATCCGGTGTAGCTCCATACTCAATACTTGCTTCAAATGATTAACGAACAGAATCCCTTTTTCAGCATCATTTCTTGCCCAACCATCACTTAAATTTCTCAAGGGGGGCTTACATAAGACAGGTCTTTTAACCTTTATGTGCTTGATAGTCTAAATATTGTTGTAGAGTTTTTGCAGAAAAAGTTGAATAAAAAATCACTCTTCACTCAATTAAAATTTTTTGGAATTAGGCATGTCGAACATATCTTTTAGTATTAGGAGGCAGTTTTTGAACATCGTCTTGGCGCGTTGGTGCAAAAAACAATACTATCAGGCTTTCCAATCTACCAAATCAAACAATTCGAATCGGTGCTCATAATTTGTTTCGTGGCACTGTTGGCCCATCTCGTGCAACCAAAGGGCTATCGAGTCAGCAGTATTTGATTTGATGTTGATGCTCGAACAAGTTTGGATTGATACTAACGAAAAAGCAGTGATAACGTTTCAAAAGTAGAATGAACACAACCGCATCGCAAAGGAGAGGGTGTGGAATAAGGTGTCAAATATTGAATTGAGAGCATTCATTGGGCTTTTATTTTGGGCAGACTTTTATAAATAAAACGATGAAGATACAGATGTATTTTGAAGTACGGAAGCAATTTGTTATTACCGTAATGCCGAAATCTCGATTCAAGGGAATTTTGCGGTTCATTCGGTGTGAAAAAAGCCCTTCAATTAGAGGAGGATCGCAGAAATAGAAATTACATTCAAAGTTTATCAAATACCAAACACACAAATTTTTCCCTTTGGAAGGCAACGAAAAATATCAAGCTACCGGTAGAGGGGCAAAGCCCTTTAAGGAAAGCTGACGGTACCTGGGCTCGCAGCACGGACGAAAAGGCTAAAATATTTGCCGATCACTTAAGTACAGTCTTTCAACCAAACTCGCCAACTACTGTTTTTGAACTTGTAGAGCCACCTGTGTCAACATTATCTAATGATGACATATTAGATATAAGCCCAGAAGACATTAACGAAGTAATCAAGGATAATATAATATTAAAAAAATCACCTGGAAATGATTCTGTTACACCTACTATGATTAAAAACCTACCGAGTGTGGCAATACTTGTGCTGTCTACAATATTTAATGCGATCTTTAAACATGGAGTTTTTCCGACAAATTGGAAAACTTCTCAGATAATAATGATACCAAAGCCAGGTAAGGACTTGACCGTACCATCCTCCTATAGACCAATAAACTTGCTTCCTTGCTTATCGAAACTGTTCGAAAAAGTGTTCCAAAAGAAAATCATACCATTTTTAAATGAGAAAAATATAATCCCAGTTCATCAATTTGGTTTCCGGGAACGCCACGGAACAATCGAACAAGTTAATCGTATAACCGGAGAGATAAGAAAATCCTTTGAATTAAAGAAATATTGTTCAGCTATATTTTTGGATGTCGCTCAAGCCTTCGACAAAGTATGGCACAAAGGCCTGGTATATAAAATAAAATTTTTGCTGCCACCATCTACTCATAAACTATTGGAATCTTATCTATCGGACCGTATATTTACAGTTAAGTACAATGATTACGTGACAAGAGAATATAGGATTGGAGCAGGAGTACCACAAAGAAGTGTTCTTGGACCTACCCTCTATTTGATTTACACCTCTGATTTGCCTACGAGCGATGAATTGACTATTTCTACATTTGCTGATGACACCGCAATTATTAGCTCGCATGAAAACCCATATATAGCATCTAGTATACTAGATGGCTACTTAAGATGTGTGGAAACATGGTTAAACAAATGGAGAATACGTGTAAATGAGTTAAAAAGCAAACATGTTACGTTCACACTGAGGAGGAGATGCTGTCCACCTGTCACACTTAACAATGTTAATATACCTCAGTCACATTATTATGGCGCCGTCATATAGAAACCAAGAGACTTCACATGAAGTTAAAAGCATCTAGCCTTCACTGGTTAATAAGTGACCAATCAAAGTTAAGCCTGGACTATAAAGTCACCCTGTATAAAATCATTTTAAAACCAATTTGGACATATGGAATCCAATTGTGGGGAACGGCCAGTAATTCCAGTATTGAGCTTATACAGAGGGCCCAGTCGAAAATTCTTAGGACCATGACGGGTGCACCATGGTACATAAGAAATGAAAACATCCACAGGGACTTGGAAGTGCCACTAGTGAAGGATGAGTTTAAGAAAGTCCGCGATAAATATATACTGAAACTGCAATCACACCCAAATCCGCTTGCTCGGCTTCTCGCACAGAGCCAAACCAGATCAAGGCTTTGTAGAGGAGATCTACCACCCCGCTAAGATGAGGCCCATGCATCAAACAATGCTCTCTTTAGAGAGCAATTAGTTTTAATTTTAGTTATAAGATTTAATCACTTATTGTTAGGCCTAATGATATAGGCAGATTCAATAAATAAATAAAAAGTAAAAAAAAAAAAAATTCGGTTTGCCTGAGTATACTAGAGCTGCTCGACTGGTTAACGAGATGGCTGCTCCAATTCTTCTGCATTATGGGCTCTAATGAACAACAATCTTCGCCGGTACTATCAACCATCGGGAAGAACTAGATTTACGCAGATTCCATTCAAGCAAAGTATGGCATAAAAGTCTGGTTCGCATGCGATGAAAAGTCATTCTATCCTCTCAACAGCGATATTTATACAGGAATGAGCTCAAATGCAAGTCGTGCACGACACTCTCTCATCCAATGTAGGAGAGACTGTTGTGCAAAGACTGACCTACCTTTGGGAAAACACCGGAACAACCATAATATGTGATGGGTAGGCATTTGTTGTCCAAAAAGCTCGGTCTTCTTGGTGAAATGAAAGCAGACCGCAAACGAGCATTAGAGTTTACAGTTTTTCTCGAATCAAAATTTTCTCGAATTTAGGTTTGCGTTGGTGTCCTACGTGACAAAAAAGGGGAAACCTATTGTACTACTTTCCAGTACGCCAGAAGAAAAACAAGCCACAATATATCCTTGACTACAACGCAGCCAAAGGAGGCGTCGATGCGATGGACAAAATGCTTTCGCATATTCATGGAAATGTTTTTTTAACTTGCTAGATATAAGCGATCTAGATGTATTCGTTATATTTTTGGAAAGCATATATATATAAACATCCACCAAACAGAAAAACGACGATAGTTCCCACGAAGCCTAGCAGAACAGCTCTTCATGCCAGCAATTGAATAGCACTCTGAAAATCCAAGGGTATTGAAATGACACTCGGTAGTGCGTACTAGTGTTTTTTTTGTGCTACAATGTAGACTTCCGACCGCCAACGTAATTTTGCAATCCCGAGCACATAAAGGTTAAAAGTTTTTGTTGCGTCCAGATTCTCTAGATATTTATTCAAAGATTTCATTTTTCGAATTTCCAAGAGCTTTTTAAGTCTTTTTGTCCAATCTATTAGCGTTGATTTGAGTTGGGGGATCTGTGCAATTGTCAGTCTCTTCGATATTGTTTTTATAAAAATATTTGCGAAAAACAAAATAAATTCAAGGTAAAATCGAATGATCGAAAATTCACTTAATATCTGTATGTTACAAGTTACGAGCCCTACAAAGCTTTTGTTTGATTTTTGGGACCAGAATATGCTAGAAGACTAGTTGGAGTGTGGGACTTAATACAGTTATTTTTTAATTTTTTGTTCCATTTTTTTCCCCCAAAATAATAAACCGACATATCGAGGTCCTATATTCAAAACCCTCTATCTTTGATTTTTACGAAAATGATTTTTTAAGGTAAAATGTTCAGTAAAACAGCCCTCATATATGGTGTGAGTTTTATAACAAACATGTTTTTTTTTGCTGCTTTATTTGCATTTTTGTTATTTCTCTATCTTACACAAATAATTCTTCTGAATGCAAAACCCAGTATCTTAAAAAAAAAAATTATTTTTAAATATTTTTTTGAAATAATATCTTGAATCAAACTTCAAAAAAATTTACAAAAGCAAAATAAAAACATTTTTTCTATAATTTTTTGTTTAATATTGTATTATTAGACGCTATCTTAAAAAATATATCGCTCCCTTAATACAGAAAAGAGTTAACTAACGTTTTCCTTACTATACAGGAGAAGGAAACAACTTGATAACACTTAAAGTTTTGTAGTTGCGATTTTTTTGAACACTGATTAGGGGATTATCTATCGAAGTAGGCAAAAAACTCAATTTTGAAAAAAAAAATGAGTTAGGGTCTTTCTATATTAACGTAACGATATATTTTAAGAAATTTTTATAAATTTTCACAGAAATTTTATCAAGAATCAAAACATCGGGTTAAAAAATTGGCCCATTGTCTAGAGAAATTACGGTCAGTTCCTTCAAGTATTTTCCTCCGTTCAGTGTTGAGCACTGTAGGCCATATAGTGGCCTTTGTTTACAAAATAAACACAAACTTTTCGTTCATTGTAGGTAGCTGTGATTGCTGTGGTAATTTTTTTTAATTCAGTCATTGTCTGTTTTGTGGGATTTGTAGTCCCAGTTGACCACGATTGCAAGACATCGTCATTGATAGGTGCACGATAGTCAATTTGTCATTTACACAATAACAATGAAAAATTCGGCTATTGGTTGACAGAAGACCATATTCAAGACCACATTTCACTAATCTTGTCGTCAACAGTCAAGACATTGTAGCTCGCTCAACTTGTCATCAATTGTATTTGACATAAGATATGTCTTACAAAAATAGTCAAAGACAATGTCGTCTACGACTATTTGGCCAACTGGGGAGCTATGGACACATACATACATAGTAACATACGTACAAACAAATATCCTAGTTTAGTACGTAGTTCGTTTGCTGGCTGTTTGGTAGGTAGCATGATTATTAAACAGTAGTTTATGGCAAAATGGTTTATGACCAAACTTACCTAATTGGATTTTAACGAGTTATTGCTTTTGGGACGACTGACGACTACTTACATACTTACACCATCCATTCAAACAGAGTTTCAGACAAATAGTACGAGTTCAACAACTGCAAGAAGTGGGTTGATGCATGTTTTTGTTTTCTATTGTTTCATACATGTTGTTTTTGTTTTGTATGAGTCTAAAATACATGTGAACAAATCTATTGTATTGAGCTCGTGCTGTATAGGAATATGAGGTCTAAAGGTTCCCTCACAAAGTGTTTATAGTAATTTCATGTTGTATAATTTATTTTTTAATACATTTCTTTTAATTAACAATACAATTACTGGTTTAATACAATTTAATATTGTTCATTAAATGCGGCCAACTATGTTGCAAGACATTTTAATCATTATGACTGAATGAGCAATGCAGAGTCCGTTATAGCACTCCGGGAGCATCAGAAGAAGTTTAGAAAACAATATACAAACATATCGCTCATTTGCTGCAACAAAGTCATAATTAAAAAAAAGTCGTTTCGAGAAAAACGGCTTTGAATGTTTCATGACACTTTACTATTTCATCAATAAATTTTCAACAAATCATGCGATTTCAGAAATATAACCTGATTTGAATAGTAGATATTAATATCTTTCTAATTTGTATTTAACCCAAAATTTTACTTGTCAAATATACGAGAAAACATGAATTTTCATTTTGACGTTTACAACGAAAAAACACTCTCATACAAAAAATTATTGACTTTTTTTTAAAACTGATAAAACTATATGGAAGACTAAAGAATGACGCATATTTTGTATTACTCAGTTCAAAACACCCGGATTTTGAGTTACGACGTTGTTGCAGCAAATGAGCGATATGTTGCGATATTTATTCATGAAAATCTAAAAAAATTAATTTTAAAATTTATTTAATTTGAAAATATGTCATTTCGTATCCACTCGTCATATTTCAATTAATAGTTAGTGAACATTTTACAGAATACTAAAGCGATACAAACCGAAGTATTACTAATTCATACTACGTCTTTGTTGAATATTTGAATTATATTGTTTCAATTCGTTTTGGAAGCAGTATCTATTCATTCTAAGAAGATCATCAAGAATCAAGAATAAAATTTGGAAAATATTAAAGATATTACAAATTCCACATAGATTACATTTACTTTATGACAACTGAATTTGTTCCCAACTCTAAATAGCTGCCAAATGTTATAATTCATTCTTTGCAGGTTTGACGACCTAATAAAATACATTTCTGTGGACTTTTGACAAAGCAACTAAAGTGGAATTTTAAAATTATTCATGAGAACTGTTGAATTGATCGATAATTATTTCTGTATTTGTTCTTTCAAAATTCTTTAAGGGCAAATAATAAAATAATTACACTGCGTTTTAATTTTTGAGTCATGGAAATATAACCATATACGGACACCACTACGTTATGGGCCCCCAAAGATTTGGGGCCTTGGTATCATTTTTTCAAAAAAGTTATCATTTTCTCAAGCTCATATCTTGCAAACAGTTCAGAATTTTGATTTACTCACAGTGCAATACAAAAAAATAACTATATACGGACACCACTTAGTGATAAAAGACCAACAAAACAAAATATGGTGACTATGGACAAATGTTGCCCAATTTTCATCATTCTTTACAGTATAATTTCAGTATATTTATACACATATACTTCAAGGTGTGTGTTGGACTATGTACCCTCTCCACTATGGTAGTATTTGGAGCGTAGTTAAAATAATTTAATTTGGAGTGTAGTTAAAATACTGACATTAGACTAGAAAATATTCACTCAATTTATTGGGGCCCTATTCTAGGAACGATGAGAACGTATCGCACTGGTTCCTCTAAAGAGCGTCAACTCAAAACTTTAAAATGTTCGGCAGAAGCAAAAAACTATTTTGTTTTAAATACATTACAATGAAACAACTGTACGTATACAACTGTATTTTTTGGCGAAAGAGTTGAGATTTTTACAGTGGGTAGATATGACCACTGCACATCTATTTCTTGCAAAAGTTGACGATCTTTAGAGGAATTAGTGCGATATATACATACAATCAGTCTAACTATAAATGAAATTTTAAAGTTAATTTTTGTTAAAGTCGACTTTGTGTTAAAATAGAACTTTTGTTTTTTTTCGTACCATAATAAATATTTTTAAAAAGCTTTCAAAACTTTTCCTAACTCATTCATTGAAATAAATGAAAATATTTGTAAATGAATGAAAATAAAAAAAGAAATTTAAAAAAATAAACAAAATTTTCATAAAAGTTCAAAACAGAAAGCTTATTTTGAAATAATTAAACAACATTTTAAATTACATCTGTTTTATGGTACGAAATTTAAAATAATAGTTAACTTTATGGACTTTAAATCGACTTTATGGCTTTTGTGGTTAGGCTGATTATTAATTTATATAAAAAAACTAACAAAAGTAGAAACAAATTTAGAAAATTGTTAAATTTTTCATACAAAAGAATGGCAAGACAACACTGGGACATTGATTCTGTGTAACATGTATATTAGGGCAAATGTTCTTGGTCATTTCAAAGAAAATTGCATGTATAAATAGCTGTTTATTAGGGTGGTCTTTATTTTGCAATTCCGTTTGTAATAAATCGAAATATCGGTCGTATAACCAATAAGTAAATACATTCTGTGACCTCGTAAGGTTCTAAGATTATTTGCCCGACAGGAGCTAGTTCTAAGTACTCTAAAACTATGTTGTAAAGTTTGGCGAAAATCGAGCAACATTTGTCCCTAGTCCCCATACATAATTGGCTTGTTATAATAATTAATATCGTGATGAAATTGGACTTAATAATATAACATTCTTACTTGTTCGATACCACCATTGTACATAGGTCTGGCGAACCACATTTTTTGGCCAAAACTCAAACAGATAAACAAAAAAAATATTTAGTTTTTACAAACTTCAATTAACCGTTATCCTATGAAGGGAGAAAGTTCAATGTTTTAAGTGCAGTGGTAAACTGAAACACAAGGTGTATTTTTTTGTTTTTTTGAGTCACATGTTACACGAAAATAAATAAACTTTTTAAATCAGTTAGTTATGGATATTAATGACAATGGTAAGTAGTTAAATTTTTAATAGTGAAATATTCAATAAAAATTATGGTAATAAGAAATTACATAAAAAACTTTCATAACCTAAAAATCAGTGATTTTAACTTTTTATAAAAAAAAATAGTATATAACTTATATAATTTCAACCGATTTCAACCAACCAAAAACGCACAAAATTACAGTGATATTTTGTGCTTACGAATCATCAATAACTTTCTGCTAGTTTTTGCTTATTTTGAAGAAATCAATTTTTGTTTCAGGATACTTTTACTTCAAAAATTGTGATTTACTCATAATTATATAATGTATATAACATACATAATTTCAACCGATTTCAACGAACCAAAAACGCACAAAATTACAGTGATATTTTGTGCTTAGGAATCATCCATAACTTTCTGCTAGTTTTTGCTTATTTTTAAGAAATCAATTTTTGTTTCAGGATACTTTCACTTCAAAAATTGTGATTTACTCAGAATTTGGCAGAGTGGAAGTAAAAAACAAAAAAAAAAATTAAATTATTAAAAACTTAAAAAAATTTATGTTTTTTGTTATTAATTGTATCATTTGTATGAATTTATGTATATAAGTGAATATTTTAGTTTTGGCCAAAAAAAGTGGGTCGCCAGACCTATGTGCATTGTCTATAGTTTTCCGTCGTCTAAAAACCAAATGACAAATCGGAGGATGCAATTCGGCACACCGTGGATTTGTTAATATCGAATTCGAGCCAAATTTCACCAACGGATTAAGCATCTTCTCGAACTTGTATAATAACTGATCTGCTATCAGCTGATAGGTCTTTCGATCATTTACATAAATATATAAATGCTTATTTAAATAGCCATAACTTACTTCATTTTACTACAGATTCATTATGTTGGATTTTTTTTTGCTCGTCAAAATTATTCACTTATTTCACTGAATTTAAAAAAACTATACCTTTCTTAAAAGAAAATTAAGAGTAATGATGTTAATAAGTTAATTCAGACTACAAAGAATAAAGCAAAAGAAAAGTTAAATTGATAAAATGTAGTGTTGGATTTTTTGATCGCAATTGAATATTAAAGAGCTCCAAGATTGTATGGACGAAAAAAATTTCAAGTTACAGGCCGTCCCCGCACTAGAAATGTTATATGTATTGTAGTAACACGTTGTGTAAAATATTAGGATGATAGGATGCAAATTCAATTTTATCAATTTTTGTAAAAATTTTGCCATTAAATAATTACTTTTGCAATTTAATTGAAAATAATCGAAATATGGTTCTACCTGCGAATAGGTTAACGGTATCCTACGAAGAAAAAAACTCATACATAAATAAATAGGGATATATTTTAAGTACAAAGAAGCTTTTATTTTAATATTTCTCAAAATATGTTAATTTTGTTATAGTGGCCTGAAACACGTTAATGGTCTGGAGAATATTTAATAACTTTATAATTTTTTAACCAATTTTTGTTCTTTATATCTCATGAGAACGAGAATTATGTACACATTTCGATTCTTTTAAATTAAGTTGCAAAAACAATTATGTAATGGCAAAATTTCAGCGTCATTGCGCCACTAGTTAACGTTATCCTATCATCCTAATCTTTACACAACGTGTTTCTTCGATACATAGGACAATTCTAGAATTAGCGGGGGGCGGTCATAATTCGCAATTTTATTTTTTTGGAGCACTCTACTATATATACATATGAGAAGGACACATGTAGTCACATGTGTGGCCCTTCCAAAAAAATGGAGTAGAAAAAGTTTGTAAAAGAATTTTTTCAATTTTATTGCAATAGAAATTATGAATGTTGCATTCATATCTGAATGTTTAATATCTGTGTATTTGTGAGTTTGTATTAGAATATTTGCATTAACTGTGTGGGTGTTATTTATTTTTAGTATTTTTTTTTTTCATTATTTCGTGTCGCTGTAAATTGAGCGTAGTTTTATTTGTTCATCAGTGGTCATACACCAGGAATATTTTGGAAGTAATTTAAAAATGTTTGTAAATTTGAAATTTTTTTTTATTATTTATTACCATTTATTGATTACACTATACAACACCAAAAAAATTACGAGGTCCGAACAATAAATTTTGATAGAGGAGACAAAAAAAAGACACGTGTATCGGCGTTTTGAATGTTTACATCTGAATTTCATTTGAGGGGGGGTTAAAGTTTCCCAACTCTGGCACATTCTTATTGTTAATCGTCATAAGAAACCATATGATCCTACATTTTAGTTATAAAATGTGTTCAGCAAAGTTATGTAAAATGTAACGGAGAACATTTTTGTAGAATATGTTAACCCTCTAAATCCTTAAGGCATGGGTCTTTTCAGTCCTTCTTTTAAAAATAAGCAAAAAACACCATTACAACAGGGATTTAAGGGGTTAAAATGTTCCGCAAAAATATTATCCGTAAAATTTTACTATAAGTCCCTAAATACACCAACACGGAAAATTCAACCAGAAAGCCAGAAATAAGACATAACAAAAGAGAGCCGAGGGTTAATTTCGCATTTATTAAGAATTTTATTTTAAAGAACATTTTAGGAATAAAATGTGTTCAGCAAATTTATGCAAAATGTTACGGAGAACATTTTTGTAGAATATGTTAACTCTTTAACTCCTCAAGGCATTGGTCTTTCTTGTCCTTCTTTTAAAAAAGAGCAACAAACACCACTAAAACAGGGATTTTAGGGGTTAAAATATTCCGCAAAAATATTATCCGTAAAATTTTACTATAAGTCATTAAATACACCAAAACGGAAAATTCAACCAGAAAGGCAGAAATAAGACACAACAAAAGAGAGCTTACGGTTAATTTCGTATTTATTAAGAATTTGGATAGGCAGTTTTCATTAATTATTCTTGCTCTTGCTAAATGAATTTGTTAACCGATTAGTTGTTCAATTAGACAATCTTGTAATTAAAAAATATTCTTGAGTGTTAACAATTTCAAATAAAAAATGGCACAACGAAATATGTACCCAATGAACAAAGTCCCCAAACCGCAAATGAATTAAGGCCCCAAAATTTTATATAGAAAAAACCAACAACGAAATTTAGGGACTTATTTAATTTTTTGAGGACTTATTTCATTTCTAAAATTGGGGATTTAATTCATAATGAAATTACTCTGGGATGTATCAAAAATTGGCTTCGCTCTAAAAAGTTGTTTTACATTGCCGGGCTTTGGCCGGACGCAAAGGTTTCCTCCTCTGGGGTGTATCAAAAATTAGCTTGGCTCAGAGAAGATGTTCTCATCTGGGGTGTATCAAAAACCGGCTTCACTCAGAAAAGTTTTTTTGCATTGTGCATTCTGGGAGAAGCCGGTTTTTGATACACCACAGAAGAGAAAACCTTTGCGGCCGGCCTCAGGCCGACAATGCAAAAAGTTTTTAGTATGCGAAGACGGCTTCTTTTTCATTTTGGTTGGGGGTTTAGTTCTTTGGTTGGGGATTTATTTCATTTAGGACTTTTGGGTTTTAATGTCATAATGAATTAAGAATTAATAATGAATTGTGGTTTGGGGACTTTGCTCATTAAGGACTTTCTTCGTAGCGCCAAAAAAATATTTTTTATATATGCAAAATCGGGTGTTGGTGCCATTTCTATTAAAAAATTAATTAATTAAGTATTGACGAATTTGGTGATTAATATGACAATTGATTTGTCGTAATTATATACTGTGTAATATTTATTTGCAATGTAATGGTTTACTTTTTCAATCATGTTCTTCAGATATCAAATCAATTACAGATTTATGGATTTTTATTTTATTTGTTCATACAATAATTTAACATTTCAGTATAATTGTTTCTAAAATTAATTACATGCCTGCTATTAAAACTACTGTTTTTAACAAAATGTTAATAATTGTAACTCTTTTCTTCCTGTCACATTGTAAATCATATAAAAAGTCCCCTTTTTAATAAAAAAAAGTTATTCGAGTGTATTCCTGATGCATAAAATCGTATTATTTGTGCTTGCATTTTAAATTTAGTACAAATGAGTTCGATGTTAAGTGGTTCATTAGGTGATTTTATTTGCATTTCAATAATCATAAATAATAAAATGAAAATATCCACGAAATGAGTATAATTTAAATAGAATTATGGCCACGTTTTATCTGGACAAAAAATGTACAATCATAGACAATTACGTATAGAAGGAATTGTATTTTAATGGGTCAAGAGGAAAAATAAAATATTATGATATTTAATAAAGTTCGCATATGTAATAAATATGTATCTCTGGTAAAAAATAAAAAAACTTGACTTTTTTTTTGCAAAATCAAAAACTTTTTTGACTTTTTCTTCAAAATGGGATACTAATGGGATAACTATTCGGAAAAAAATTTATGGAATCAGTGAAAGATAAAGTTAATTTACATAGGGAATTTTGTAGGGAATAAATATTTGTATGGTACTTTATAACTCAAATTAAAAACAAATTCTAAATTTATTTCATTTTTATTTAATTTAAATTAATTTTATATTTGAATTTATTTTTAAATACCATTCAGTTAAAATTCACTGTTAGAAACATGTTTTTTGCGGAAGTCTAAAACGTGAATACATATCGAAGAATGATAAAACTTGCCAAAAATTATATAAAAAGGTAGTTTTGCATTAAAAACCCTGATTATAAGTTATTTAGAAAACCAACATTTGTGGGGGATTTCATGTCAAGTGAACAAACTTTTTAAATCGATGTTTTCCAAAATTCGATAGTAATTCAGACATTTTGGCCAAACAGGTTTTTTTCTCTCATTCATGTAACTTATTACCAATTGTTCTTAGCAAAATTTGACCCAAATAGTTTAGATAGTTATATATGAACATATTTGAAATTTTTTCAAAATGGACCCTTTTTTTATTTTATTTTTTTTTTGTTGTTGCAAAATTCATCTCAATTGGAAGACATCGGTTTCAGAAGTTTGTTCACTTGACATGAAATCGGGATTTCCCGAATCCCGGGATTTGAGAAAAACAATCCCGAAAAATTCCGGAAAATTACGAGATTTTTTGATATTTTAGATGATTTTTGAAGCTCCCAAAATACCTTGAAAGCAAAATCTCAGCATACTTATAATATTAATATAAAAAAAGTATTATATTCGGCTGTGGCGAATCTTGTATGCCCACAATCAATATGTAGTTTTGGCATTCTATGGGGACTTGAATCAGTATTTATGAATGAACGACTTATATCGAAATTTATGTTATTATCATTATATAAAATTTATTTTTTTAAAATAAAATATTTTTCTGATATAGAGGTTATATTATTATGGACTGGTCCTCACAAAAGTTGGTAGAAGAATTTATTTTCATATACAGCTTGTTTATTAAATTGTATCACGATATTAATTATTATAAGAAAATTATGAATGTTAAATTAATTTTCTGAAGGGGACCATGTATGGGGACTAGTACAAAACAAAACTTATCAAAATAGATTATTTGCTGAAAATTTTTGCCAGCTGGCAAAGTGTTTTAAACAGACAGACGGAAATTTTTTGTTATAAAATAACACAATACTTTTAAATTTTCAGTCTTGTTATGGATTTGTGTTAGTTAAAAAGTACCTAACTTAAAACATGTGTTAGTAAAAAAACGTACATGTGTTGGTGCCTTTTTAATTTTCACCAGAAACACAGAGTTCTATAAAAATGTTAAAATTTTAATTTATTTAAATTTTTTTTGCTATTTTCAATAGCAAAAATTGAAACACTGTTCTATAAATTCAATTCTACCACATGTACATTTTTTTCACTTGATCAACATTAGCATGTTTCGGAAATAAAAGTATTTAAAAAATTCGCCAAATATTGCGTAGAAGTGTAATAAAGTGGTTCAGTATATATTTAGTCGGAAAATCAAAGTAAAAATTTCTAGTATTTTGAAGTGCTCTCTCACAAGGGTGTTGAATTCACACCGTACCCGTATATGAGAGAGAATAATTTTAAAAAATAGAGAGTCGGACTACTTGGTATACTTTGGTTATAAATCATGATACAATAATTGTAGAAGGTAGAATCACTAGGGAGAGTTTTCAATATTTAGTCTTATAACGTCAAACTTTGATTTTGATTTTGATTTTTTTCATATTTTTTTATATTTTCTTTTGTTTGACGTGACAAGAACTGTATAATTGAGAATTTATTTACCACTGAGTGTACTTTATAAATATGAAATATGTTTTGTGTCAAATATTCTTTAATTCCCGAATCCCGGGATTTGTAAAACCCAGTCCCGTTTGACGTCCCTAGTATGTATAGTTACTAGGGTATTCAATCGATTAACCGTTAATCGGTTAACCGATTAATTTTGGACGGTTAACTATTCGAATAATTTGAAATTGCCGATTTTCAAATAACAAATAAACCGATTAATTTGTGTCGATTAACCGAAATTCCTTTTTTTGCACTTTAAATTTTTTTTTGTATTTATTTTTCCATTTCAATTCAACTACAAATTTCAAATTAAAATTAGATATTTTTTAAACATCCAATAAACATGTTTACTGGCCTAGCTAAACAAAAGCGTAAGACGAAACGTTTTTTTGCGCTTAGCTTTAACGCTGAAATGTCATACCTAAACAACAGCGGCAACGCTACGTCAAACAATAAAAACAGGGTTATCAAAAAAATAAATATAACAACCCTGATTATTTAGACAATAACCATATTTCTGATAATATAAAATATATAAATATAAAAGAAAATAATATATGTATACTATTTTAAATATTTACACTTACCTCCATTTTCTAATAACAAATATAAATTTTTTGCTTATTTGTTTTTCCTTTTGTATGTATTTGTTTACATTTATTTTGTTTTGCGACTAACTTCACTATTAAACGCGCTGTCAAAATTGGATTTTCCAATTGCAAAGCGTTGGCATAGCGTTGCCGCCGCGTTATTTCGGTATGCTACATACAAATTGTATGGGCATGAGAATTTTTGACAACTAAAAAACGCTTGCCGCCCGTGTTTAGGTATGCCAGTTAGTGAGTATGTATAACAACTGACATATTTAATTTACATGTATTTGAAACTTTGTTTGTATTTACATGTATAGACAAAACTTTTTTTTTGAAATGAGTCTTTTATCATAACTGAACGAAACTATTAAATTAATCAATATCTAAAACAATCCAAAAAGCAATATTCTTGATTTCTCCAAAATATACAATCAGCGAGAGAGTTTTTTCCAAGAAAAGTTTTATTAAATCTAAAGAAAAAAATCGTTTAAATTATATTCTTTTTATAAAAGATTATTTCAGAAGATCTCACTAAAACTATAAAAAACTCACACATCGCTCATTTGCTGCAACAACGTCATAATTCAAAAAAAGTCGTTTCGAGAAAAACATCTTTGAATATTTTATGACATTTTACTATTTCTTAAATAAATTTTCAATAAGTCATGCGATTTCAGAAATTTAAATAGGAGATTTTAATATCTTTCTAACCTGTATTTAACCCAAATTTTTACTTATCTAATATACGAGAAAACATGAATTTTTACAATGTTTACAACAAAAAATAATTTATTTTTTTGAAAACTGATAAAACTATATGAAAGATTATAGAACAGCGCATATTTTGTATTACTCAGTTCAATAAACACGGATTTTGAGTAATGATGTTGTTGCAGCAAATAGGCGATGTGTTTACAAAAATGATTTCAAATACCTTATTTGCCATTTTTTATGTTTTTGTATACAAAATTCGTTGTTGTATTTTCAATTTGAAATGAAAATATAAATTATTCGGTTAATCGAATAATTTTAAATTAACCGATTAAATCTAAACCTCGATTAATTATTTGCTCGATTAACCGATTAAACCAGAAACCCGATTAATTGCATACCCTAATAGTTACCAGAGTATACTTGTTAAATTTATGATATATTAATCATACGCTAACATGGTCAATGAAAATTCAAATGTTGATCCAATAATGTGGTGATAGTTTTTTTTTTCAATTTATTCTTACTTTGAATAAACACATTCATATTTAATATGGCAGATAAGAAGAATTTCGTCAAATAATAAAGGCACTAATTAAGAATCTGAAATAAAATTATGCAAATTTAAAATAGCGGACCCAATATGACAAACAAATTTTGAAATTCAATTTGATTATTTTTAATATTCACGCCAGATGGATTTATAGTCGTTTCATAATAATATGAAAACAGATTTCCAGAATTCGATAAATCGATACTACAAATCAGTTCATTATGATGGACATTATGGTATATTATTAAAATAATAATGAACAATATTTAGGCTTTTGGTGATACTCAGAATATATTATAATTGAGGAACAACTTTTGAAAATGAAAGATGGCTTTTATGAGATATTCTTTGTTCAAGGACAATTTTTTGGTTCAATATTTAGTGTTCAGAAGAAAATGCAGTTTATATCATAATCTCATTTTCTTATTTCTAACTTGTCGAAAAATTGTATTTCCTACCAATTACACAGAGGAACAAAATTGACATTTTGGTTTGGTGCCGCGGAAAATGTTTTTGATAAAACATGTATGGGACATTTCATAGTTAAAACTATCTTTAGTTTTTTTTGAGCAGCTCTTGTTTTTTAGATATCGCGGTTTTAATTTTTTTGGTTATTCTGTATTTTTTTCTCTTTTTGTTTGATTATTTCATAAATGGAGACTAAAATTAAAAATTCATTTTTGTACTGGTATTCTACACAAAATTATCTTTACTTTGGCATCAATTTTGTTTATCTAAATTTCAGGATATATTGGTGATATCACAAGGATGTTGAAAATTAACTATTTTCAATTTCATCCTTATAAGTTTGACCTATGGTAAAAGCGTTCAAATTTATTTCACTATATACAATAGAAACATATCAATAAACTAATTTATATAAAAATATTGAAAATTCGCTGAAAATATACCAAACTATTTGGCAAATAACTCAAAGTTTGACAATAATTTTCATAAGTTTTTCGTATTAAAAAATTATACAAATGTTCGTAACTTGAATGTTTTACACCTGCAAGATTATACATAAACTAAAGTTTTAATCAAAAATGTTTTTTTTTTTGCTAAATATAATTTCTCTTCATTTCATTATGGCTAGTAAGATGAGATGCTGTGTTAAAAATCCTAATATGTTTTCTTACATTTGTGGTGAATATATATTAAAAGATCAGCGAATATCAATTACATGCACTGTTCTCCAATTGTGTTTTGCTTACTTTGGTATTCAAATTATCAACTTAGACAATTCCTGGATATATAATGTAGAAATAAATCTATATGTTTGTAAAAATAAATTTTTTTCTATAAAATACTAGTGTTTTTAATAAAAATTTCAAGATATTTTCACCAAAAACGCTGTAAATCACGTAAATACAAAATTCGCAATATTTGAAAAACGTAAAAAGAAGTATTTATATTGCTGTAGTTAGATTTAAATGTGTATTAAGAAATAGGACTAATGACTACCTAAAAATTTATTTATAAAAAAAAGAAATTTTTTTTATGATGTAAAATTTCGGGATATTATCTAAATATTTCATTAAATTTTTAACTAATTTTTCATTTTAATTAAAAATTATGTTCGCTATAATGCCTTGAATGTTCAGTTCTAAATTTTTATTTAAAATTTTCATAATGCACAATTTTATTCAGGATAAAGCTAAAATAGTAAAATTTCAACTTTCCTGAAAGATCAGACAAATATGCCAAAACATCCATTAGAATTATTATAGTCAAAAGAAGCATATGTTTACATAGGCCAGCCTCATGAAAAAAAAATTTAACATTCTTAGCTTTTTTTAAGAAAAACACCAAAAAATAGGGTATTCTATGAAAATATAAAAACCGCGATATTTCGAAAACGCGAGCTGACTGGAAAAAAACAAGTATAACATAGTAATGAGGGTTCATCAGCTTGTACAAAACGTAGTTCAAATCTCGGGCACCAAAATCTCTGTTCCGCAGTGTTATCAATTGGAGTTTTTATGTTTAAAAGTACCTAAGTCTAAATTTTACCATAATTGAGGTTCCTACCATCCCCAAGCAGTTACAAATAAATCCCACATTGTTTATTTATTTTACAATCTTAAATAATCTGGCATTGTTTAAAAGTTTATTAAATACTTCTCTGCTCTCGCCAACTGTATAACAGTTAAAACTAAACAATCGCTCAATAAACTCTCTTACTTTGTGAGCATTTAATTTTATTATTTATATCGAAAAAGTGTGGAAACCGGCTTTTTACTTTATTTCCAACAATAAAAAGCAAAACATAAACAATCATGTTCACGCAAGCCATGTAAATAAGTACTCATGCTATTTACCAGTACTTACTCATACTCACCACCACCTTACACACATATTCTGACTTAAATATACTGGGTAGTAGGTAGGATGAGTACCTACCAATGCATTGTATTAAATACTCCTCGTATTAGAGGTAAAATAAAAGTTCTCAGCCAAGAAAATCTTAATGTTGCATGAAACTGTTGTTGCCATTTATGCTGTTGCTACAATTATGGCATGACTCTTGCATGTTCGTTTGTTGCATAATTGTTAAAATGTAATTTTCAAGTACAATATTTTTACCCCCCAAAAAAATCACAACAACAATAAAACAACTGTAGCAACAGCTTCAGTTGTATTGGAAATAAAAATATGTTGGCAATGTAAATGAAGTACTAAATAGTAGATGAGTATAAATCAAATCATGTCTTGCAACAAATAAGGAGCAGTAGCACTAACAACGACAACAAAAATATCAAAATATAATAAAAATGGTAACATTTGTTGAAATGTTTAAAACTGAACTTTAATATGGCACCTACATACAGACACACATTTATAGGTGTAATATAAACACAAACTCAGCCATACATACTTTTGTATATAAATAAACATTCATATATGAGTTGTATATTTCCTTTAGTCCATAGACCTCTAAAGTTTTCAAGCAGTTACACTCGAAAAACGAAAATATCAGAAGTTGCTACAATTTTTTATTTCAAGAATCATCTAGTTTATTTTCAAAATTTAAAAATATGTTTCTCCCAAAAAACCGTTACTGTAATTTTATAAATAATTTCAAATTATACAAATATAATTAGTTTATTCTCAATAATTAACTTTATTTAAATTACAAAATACAATAATTACATTTATATAATGTAAATACCAACGAACAAGTTTGGTAGATGTTTAACTAAATAATCCTTTAAACTAAATTCTTACTAAAAGCTACTCAAGATTTCTTCAGGCCATAGTATTTATTACCAAACAAATATATTTCAGTTATTTATGTTTATTTGAATGAAGTCTTAAATACAGAGCTGTAAATGAATCATTCTTTTTTGATTTTAATTCGTTTTGAATTAGCTGAATTTCAAATTAATTCTTTTGATAACAAAAAAGAATTGAATTTAATTTGAATCAATTCAAACGAATTATGCAGAAAAGAATTTCAATTCATTTCTAATTCAAATGAATTTGTAAAAAGGAGTTGCAATTCGTTTTCAATTCAAATAAAATTGTTAAAGTGAATTGCAATTCGATGCCAGTGAATTGAATTGATTTTGAATTCATTCCAATGAATTAGAATAATGAATTGCAATTCAAATGAATGAAATCAAAAATGAGTTGCAATCAACTAAATTCAAGAGCATATCTAGGGGGAATGAAAAATAAAAATGTAAGTTTCTTTTAGCAAATAAACAAAATTTTGATATGATTTTCGCCGATACCTAATAATTAAATTCCTATTCTGCCACTACCTGACAATTCCAGTATATCATGGGAATTTCAAATCTAAGAATTGTATGTTTTTTTTTTTAATAGGTGATATACAAAACGAGATTAATGCTTGCTGTCTTTAACATAAAAAATTAGTTGAATAACAAAACTGTAGATTTACTTACAAACTGAATTCCAAATTCAATCAATTCAATTCGGAAACGAATTGCAATTAGTTTGACAAATTCATTGAAATTGAAATAGAAATGAAGTGCAATTTATTTTTACCAAATTCATTTGAATTGACTCAAATTTCATTCAATTCATTTTTTTGCATGAAAAGAATTAATTCAAAATATAATAATTCTCCAATTAATTCAAAAATTAATGATTCATTTACAGCATGTTTTCCAGATTTGACATATTCGTAATTATTATTTTTTTTAATAAAACAATGGCATTTATTGATTTTATACCGAGTAAAACTACTAGTGTTTTAAGACCGGTCAAATGCCTCTTACATTATAAACCCTTAAAAACGTTGGACCGACATGGTGCAACCAAATATAATAGTTATTTTTTATGTTTCATTTAAAACGTTGCTAAAATTCTTACACCATTTTCTCAATCTTTGGTTATCGGTTTTCGTAACGATATAATTTTTGTATGAAAACTGTCAGTATATCGTCACGATAAAAAATAACCAGATTATGAGAAAATGGAGCTTAGATTATTTATTCGAAAAAACTTTACTTTTTTTAGGTTTAATTTTGTATTAAAAACTTCCAGGGAATGGAAAAAGTTCGGGATATTTGAATTTCGAAGAAATTACCAAAGTTAATGTTTGCATTTTGAAAATGTGCATATGTTATCGTTGGAGTCAAAAATAACCAAATCTATATTAAAAATTTGTCTTTTGTTGGGTTGAAGTTCAACCCAAACAGAGTACTTGTTTTATATCATCAATTTCACCAAAGTGCACAGAAAAAACTCAAGTATTTTTCTTCCGATTTTTACTATATTAAGAGTCTTTTGGACATTTAAATTTTTATTACCATAAATATCAGAATTCATTCAATATTTATTAAAAAAACAAAAAAATATTTGTTTTTTAAAAATGCAATTCATTCTGCAAATGCAATTTTCAAATGTATTTTTGAAAAAGCTCTCCACAATAAATATAAATTTTATTTAAATAACACTGTGAAGCATTTTCCGTCTGTGGTTGAGAAATTTCAAGTCAGGGTGAAAGTACTATTCCAGTATTATAAAACCTCCAAACGGCTTGGCGTTCTCAAGTAAAACTTTTCTTTTATGACATTTAAATATTTTCTTGATTATCTTGATGTTTGTTTGCTTAGTTTTTCAGCTATAACTTAAGAACATTTGATGATTTCTCATTTTATTCGTCAGCAAAATTGTAGCTAAGTTTTTATATGGAGATACAAATTCAATGTAAAGCGAAAAATGGAAGTGTGCAAACCAAATAGCAGATTATCATTTTTTCGACTCAAATTATTTTTAAACTTTGCATTACTTGTTTAATTTGAAAAAAAAGTTACGCTGAAGCACCAAAACTTATGATGAATGTGTTCCATCGGTTTCAAAGTGTGAGCGATGGTTTGTTCGGTTTAGAAGTGGTGATTTTGACACGGAAGACAAAGACCAGCAAAAAAAGTTTGATGACCAAGAATTGGAGGAATTACTCCATGAAGATCGTTATTACACTCAACAAGTGCTTGCAAAATCATTGCGAACTTTTCAAAACATTTGCGAACTGCAGGCTTCATCCAAAAGCAGGGAAATTGGGTTACATACGAATTGAAGCCGAGAGACCTTGAAAGACGATTTTGCATGTTCAAAATTATGTTTGAACGCTATAAACAAATTCATCTTTGCGCCGAATCATTACTTGCCACGAAAAATGGATCCATTACGATAACCCGAAAATCGAAATATCCATGGCGCTAAGTATTTGGTTGGATCAAAAGGGTCCTGTCTATTATTAGCTGCTGGCCAGACCATCACAGGAACCTGTACCGAACACAACTGATTCGTTTTTACTTAAAACTTTTAAGCGAGCATTGGCCGGTTGAAAAAACGCATAAAATTTTGTTTTTAGCAAAACGTACTTTTTTTATTATATTTTTTAACAAATAAAAATCAAACATCCTTAACATTTAATGTGGTGACTTATTATATCTATTGATAAGTAAGAAAATTGTTACCATTTTCAGGTTCATGCTGTTTTTTAACCCGGCAATTCCCATACTCTCGCCAAAGGGAGAAATAATTTGTTTTTATTAAAAATAGTAAAAATACGTCTAGTTTACACTATATATAAGTTTAAAATAAAAAAAAAATATAGCTAGTTGCGATTTTATAGCGGGGTCACCAATAGGTGACACTGGGCAGAGAAAGAATAATTTTCTAAAAATACTTGCTGATATTGTACGCCTGAATATCAAGCAGTATTTATTAAAAAAAATTATTGTGATACTTAACCGTTTGGCATTTTTATAACAACTTATTTATCATAAGACATACACCAGTATGTTAAAATCAAAAACACTGATTAAAGATTTTTAAAAATCCCCTAGTTAATAAAATTCTAGCGTTGCCAAAATAAAATCAGATATAAAACAGGATCTTGTCTTTATATAAATAATATCAATATTTATCAGTGATATCTGTTTCTATGTTTAAAACTACCGTTAATCTTTGTCACCTGTAGGTGACACTGGGAATTGCCGGGTTAAGGGGGCGAAATAAATAAAACTCAATTTCCCAAAAAATTTTAATGAGCAAAAAAGTACATTTTGTTCATTTTGTAAAGTATGATTAATATTTAATTACAAATTATTATTATTCATCCGTATTATACACAAAACCACCAAAAATATTCAAGGTAAATATTTAGTTTTTATGGGATTTTTAGTGTGAGTATATTAAAATATGGGTATTTAGTAATTTTTAAAATTTGTTTTACGGAAGGAAGATTTTTAAACTACCAGTTAAACACTGAGTAGTTATTTATTTAATTTTACTTTGTGTGAGTCTATCATGAACTTATATATAAATATATAGAGTTCTAACTTATTGTTAAAAATTTTATTTCTGAACTATCGCTTAACTATTATACGAATACGAACACATTTTCTTGAGGGTATGAGGCACGTATCGGAAGAAGCAACACCGAAGACTATAGTTCATATTCTAAATTTAGCCATTTTTCTGTTATTGTTGTTGTTGTTACTGTTGGTATGAAATGGCAAATAGTTTTAACAAGTTGAACAACATGCTGTTGCTATTATTACTATTGTTGATGTTGCTGTTGTAGTTTTTTGTTGTTGTCGATAATGTCGTAGCTATTGCTGATGCAGATGCAGCGGCTGCTGTTTTTGTTCCTGTTGCTATTGCAGTTTTAGTGTCAGCTGCTGCTCTGGCTGCAGCATTTAAGAACAGCCAACATTTTAAAATTTTATAAGGAACAACATTTTAATGGTAAAAAATAAAATACAAAAAAAAACAGCATAAAGTCTTTAAAAAGAGATGAGCACTTTAAAACAAAACTGCAAAATACAATTAAGATACACCACAACGGCGACGACGACACAACGATGAGGACATTTAAGTAAGAAAAAAAATATTAAAAAAAAAACTGAACAAAAACTGAAAAGACGACAACTGGTTACAAACACCGGTTTGTTATTTAATAAAACTTAAAATACTCAATACTTGCATTTTTGTTTTTTTTTTTGTTGTTTGTTCGTAAAATAAACTGAAGTAAATACGTCGTCGTCTATACTTGCTACAAAACACACAAACTTACTCATGTTTAGACGTATTATTTGTATACGATATGAGTATGTGTTGCTGTGTGTTGCAAGTAAAGTTGGCTTAAGATTTTTGTTTCTTACCACTAAACCGTGAACTTCTAAGGCATCTTAATGTGCAATGAAACCAAAATGAAAAAAAAAATAACGTAAAAAATAAAAAAAAGTGTGAAGACATGTGATAAAGGTCAAAATTCGATTTATTTTCTTATAAATCAATTGATACTTTTGTAAACTTTAAAAGTAAGTATAGAACTAAAAAAGACAGACATGAAAATAGACAAACATCTACGACCATGGAAGACTTATTGTTAAGTATGGAAATGAACATGTGACATTTGTTGGTAATTTACAATACATATGTATAAGTGACAATGATTCAGTAACTATTCAATTAATTCAGCAACTATTCTGGTACTTTAAGTCTTAGTGTAAAATCTTCATGGCTTTTGACAAGTCAGATCCATCGCCACAACACATACTCTTTAGAGGCATTTGGACATTTCCATTAAAATTGTTGCTAATTTGGAAAAACTCTCGATTTTATTCGCGATTTTAATTATACCCGATACCACCAAGTGGTGAGGGTATATTGGGTTAGTTCTGATGTTTGTAACGTGCAAAAAATTGTTCTCAATACCCACCTTAAAGTATACCAATCTGCCTAGGATTACTTTCTGAGTCAATTAAGCGATGTCCGTCCGACCGTCTGTCCATCCGTCCATGTAAACCTTGTAATCAAACTACAGGTCTCAATTTCAAAGATAATTGAAAAAAATTTGGTACAAGCTCTTCTATTCCCTCAAGGACGAAGCCTATTGAATTTGGTTAGAATCAGTAAATTATTTCTCCTAGCCCCCATACGATTGCCCTATCTGAAAATAGTTGAACTCACATAAATCTCCAAGTTATATAGATATTCAAACCAAATTTAGCAGAAATAACTTTTACATAAGCCAAGCTCACCTCACCAAATTTTGTGATGATCGGTCCACAATTATTCATAGCTGCCATATAGGCCCACTTCCGAAAATTGGTATTCAAATAAAATTCAATACAAATAATTTATTTATATACAAAATTCATATCACAAAATTTTCTATAATTACCCTGCAGGAAGTGTCAATAGTGAAACTATACTGACTTACTATTGACACAGTCACCAGTACTAGTGACTTATTTTACCCCAGACAATGCTATTTACTATAGACATTTAACATGTGCGTGTCATTGGAAGTCTACTACTGACGATATTACTATTGACTAGGTACTTATTCACTAGTACATTTTAGTAATTATAATCTACACTTTTGTTACTTTTCTGAAGTAGATGTAAATAATGAAACTGCATATTTTGTTAACATTTGACGTTGTATTAAACAAATTAAAAAACGAAATGGTATGAATTCATAACAGATGGAAGAGTCGTCTTCGTTGAATGTCGCTAAAAAGTCACCAAAATAGACGACAAAACTGGTGACTTGGAGACACTTGTCCCCAAGTTTCCTTCAGGGTAGTCATGGCTCCCATATAAAGCCCACTACCGAAAATCATTTCAATGAGAATAGATTACTTAAAAAAGTTGGTATTCAAATAAAATTCAACACAAATAGGTTTCATATATATACAGAAGTCATGTCACATAATTTTATAGCGATTGATCCATAATTAGATTGGTGTAGGGTATCATATAGTCGGGCTTGACCGATTTGGTATTAAAATTCGCTACTTAGACTGCCCGATGAATGCCGCATCTTTTAGGCTGAGATCTTGCATGTCATGAAAACCCTGGAATTGATAACTGCGAATAACAATACCAGAGTAGATATGACTATTAAAGTCGACAGTCGAGAGGCACTGACTGTGTTCAACACCAAACTATTGAGTGATTGCAAAATAGCTCTATGTGGGCTAATGAGTCTGTGTAAAGTGATAGAATGTACTGGGTATTTGAGCTGAGTTAGCGGACGAACTTGTTAGACAAGGAACTGGACTTTTTACATAAATTTGTTAATCTAATATCATAGTTGGGGGTAGTGCATTAAATGTTGATTGAAATCAGCATTGCACTATCACTCACTAAAATTGCAAAAAATTTAGTTTGCACTATTTTGTATCAGCTTTAGTGATAATGCTTAATTCTTAACTAGCACTAAAAAAAATAGTGATAGTGATAATTTTTTAACAATCACTAAACGAAGATTTAGTGCAAAAATCTGCACTACAATTAATTAGTGCAAAATTTTAACCTGCAATCAAAAAAAGGCTGCATTAAACATACTATCACTAAATTTTCAAAAATGAGTAGTCATGAAATTGTTGAATCCAAATTCGAAATTTTAAATATTTTTTGTTATTTTTAATGAAATATTAGTCTTAAGTTTTAAATTAGTGTACAGAAATAAACTTAAACCATTTTGAACTTAAAAATATAGTGCACAATTTGAAGTTGCACTCAAATTAGTGCATACAAAAAAGTTGCAATAAACTGATGATTGCATTTTTTTAAATCAACTAATTTAATTTTGAGTGCAAAATTTTTTAACTCACTATCACTAATGTTTAGTGATGCTGCTAATTTTCAACTAAGCACTAAATATGAACAAAATGCTTGCACTAATTTTGCACTATCACTAAGTATTAGTGCAAACTGCAAAATTAGTGCACTACCCCTATCTATGTCTAATATAGTATAAAAATATTTTGTCACAATATTTGTGTTTGAAGTCTTCCAGAACGTTCATACCGCTAGGTCATTAGTGTGTCCCTATCCGGAAATTTTGTTCCATAAACTTTTTAGCATTTTTTTTTTGGCACCATATTTTATTTGAAAACAAAAAATATTAAAAAATCATACTTTTTAAGAAATTATTTATGAATTAATATTAGGTCATACTATTTATGTTGATAATAACCTACATCATGTTGCTCAGTTGTGAGCGTTGTAATGTCACATACCTTCGTCTGATATCATGGCCCCTTTTTGTCAAGTCATATTCAACACATTAGTCTATTACATCCCTGTGTGCCCGCACCCATGTGAGTACTACTGTCGAGTGTCGAATATACCCTCCACTAATCGCGTGTTGTTTGAAATTATAAAACTGAACTTTCTCGAGAGGAATGGTCTAGGTGCGCAATAATCAAAGCTATTTGAAAGATTCGGTATACTTCCAATAATACTGGAATGATCATATGATCCATGCTTCCATTCTTGCCGATCAATGCCAATTTCCTGGTTAGAGCTTTTTTCTATTCTCATGTAGAACTCCTGCATATATTTTTCGATAACGCAATAAGTTTTCATTAAAATTAAAAAAAATGGAAAATATCATATCGATGCCATTTGGTGGCAAATCATCGGTTTCGGAAAAGTAATTGCTCAAAATTGATTTTGGGTTACTGACTACAAACATGCATTTGCATGAAAATCTCAGTCATAGTGATAACGATGCCAAACATTTTTAAACGATTGTAAGCAGAGTTCTGATCAAATTATTGAAATAATATTCGAATTTCAAAAAATATAACGGCTTTAACAAAACTGCTATAAAATTGTTATACAAGTTCAACACATTTCCGTGGTGAATAAATCCAAATACAAGAGAATTACGCAAAAAAAGAGGAAATATACAAACACAAACAAGCACAGCGCATGAATTTATAAAATCACACTCTTGCTCATACCACCGCATTCATACTAACTCTCACTAACTGATTTTAATAACGAACTGCAGCAGCAACAAATCCAAAAACAACAAGAACAAGCCAACTTAATAAATATTCCTAAGCAGCAAGTCAAAGTACCAGTATCTATTACTGGTACAAAAAAAAGTACTAGAAAAGAAACAGAATAAACAAATAAACCTAAAGTTTTTATTTTTATTTTTGTTTGGTGCTTGTTACTGGGAGCTTAAACATTTAACAACAACTGCGTACACTCACACAATAATATTGCTAATCTCAATGTTGCCAGAAAAGAGGATTCGTTCCGAAAGTGGGTATAAGAAAATCTGAAATTAAACATTTACCCCATTGACACGAAGCCTGGTTGTTTTAACAAATAGTTATATTGTTGGTTACAAATATTTTTGTATGAAAACTGTCAGTTTAACTATTAGTTAACACATAACCAGACTTCGTGTTAATGGAGGTTAGTTGAACAAATTATTTATGTAATACTATATTTTGAAAACTTAATTTTTTTCTGAGTCGATTTAAAGATGTTCGTCTGTCCGTCCGTTTGTCCATCTGGCTGGCTGTTCGGCAGCGTATCTTTTAAACGTGGTTTTTGTTTTTAATAACTTATATCTGTGGTCATAAGCAATAACCACCTAAGTCGACTTAAGAAAGATTTGAGTTATATATGCTACATTATTCTGTTCATAGAACTGTATGTATACGTGATATCCCTACCTTCCTAACTTTCTTATTTAAAAAAGTTATTAATTAAAACATATTGGCTTAAGTCCTAAGGAAGACTATTGCGACAAAATATACTTAAGAAAATATTCAATTATATTTTATTTTGTTTAAATAGCTTATAATGACTTTAGTTGTTATTGTATATTTTTCACGAAATAAATTTTCTTAAATACGAGTGCTGTTATAAGAGCCAAACTAAAGATAAGCGATTATTGTAAATTGGCTTAATTACTTGACATGTCAATTTTTAAATATGTAATAACAGCTTAACTCAACATATGCCAAGCAACAATCAAAACACTTATTTTCAACAAACGCCTAATCAGACATTTTCAATTTAGTATTTCTGAGTTGCATTAAGCGATGATATTTTTTTTATGAAATATTTCTCTAATAAATAAAGCTTTTGTTATAATTTTTCATTTTAGCATTGTTGGGGTAAGAATCTTTGATTCGGCATTATATTTTTTCTAATGCACTCTTTTATTTTTTCAGAAATGCTTTTATAAATATAAATTGCTTTTTGAATAAGGCTTGTTATTGCTTGTGACCACAGATATGTCATTTTGAAGAGTACATATCTGACATTTATTCTCGCATAGTTATTGAACATTATAGTGTAAACAATAAAATTTTTTTTTTGCTTGAAAATGTCGAATTTTGTACCAATGAATCGTCATATGCGGGAAGTTTTGCTTTACTTCTTTAAAGAAAGTACACAGAAAATTATTGTAAAAAATTTTTTAATCAAATTTTTTTTTGGTTTTGTTTCGGTTTCCCTTCTTAATGCTGCTTTTCTAGACATGTCATATGTGTATTCTCATGCAAAATTATCCAAATCTCATTATTTTATCAGATTTCTACATTGTATATTTTTAAATGTTTCAGAAAGAAAACCAGAACTGCTTCCAGTTCCTATTTATATGGAATAACATAAGCTGCTCTTTGGGGAGAAATATGAAGATAAATTAGTATGGAAGACAATAAACCGTTGAAGGAGCAAATCGGAGCACACATTATATAGGGGTTTTCAAAAGATACACTACATTACATATGTATATTACATAATTATTTTTAACTTTTTAATGTGTTTGTTTTTTTAAATGAAGAAACATTTGTGATTTTAAATAAATATAAAAATTTGGTCAAAATATTCGCATTTTATTTAGTCGATTTCATTTAATTGTGTAAATTAATATTTTTGTAGATTTTATGCAAAATTTAAATTAAAAACTTAATTAATTCAATCAGAATATTAATTGAAATTTGTGCAGAAATTCAATTACTTTATTTAATACTATTTTAATTGGTTTTTTAATACTATTTTTGTCAATTAATTTTTTTAATTTTCAATTAATTAATAGTATCATTTTGATGATTGGAGCAAAATCAAACATATTTTTAATTAATATAATCAATTTTGTAATTGAAACTCATTTTTATTTTTTTCTGTGCATATATAAATGTGTCACATCGGTTTCAACGTCAAAGATCTCCCAGGCCAGACAATCAAGTTTGAAGACCAATAATTGGATGCATTACTCCATGATGATTGTGGTCAAACTCAACAAGAACTTGCAAAATCATTGGGAGCTACTCAATTCAAAACGTTTGCGAGCAGCAGGATTCATATAAAAAGAAAGAAATTGGGTACCATATGAATTGAAGAAGAGATCTTGAGTGACGATTTTGCATGTCCGAAATGATGCTTGAACGCTATATAGAAATTAAGTTTTGCACGGAATCATTACTTGCGATGAAAAATGAATCCATTACAAAAACCCGAAGCATAAGAGATCGACACCAAAGCGAAATATCCATGACGCTAAGGTAATTATCTGTATTTGGTGGTAGCAAATTATGAACTGCTGAAATCAGGCCAGATCAACACAGAAAAACAGTACCGAACGAAACTGATCTGCTAGAAGCTAGCATTGGCCGAAAAACTCCCATAATATGCAGCCAGACATTTTAAAGGCTGAGTGGGACAGCTACCAAAGCCGTCACATATGCTGACGACGTTGTGCTTTTAATTAAAGGAAAACTTGTCCCCACAATAAGTTAAATCATTGAATCAGTTCTTAGAGTTCTACTATCATGGGCCAAGGAAAAATGTCGGACTAAATTGGAATTCAGACTACTACGGTTGCACTATGGCCGAAAAACCCCAAGTAGCGGCAAAAATTATTTCCCGACAAGCTAGACTCACCAAATTTGGTAAGCAGTCTTCTACTGTCAAAGTATTCCATTTGAGTAAAAATGGGCGGTCCACGCCCCTTTTTTGTATTGGGCTTTTTCGAAAAAAAAACTCCCTCTTTATAATTTGATAGATACATTTCTACAAACTTTAGACAAAATTACGAAAGTCGTGTCAGTTTTATCGTGGGTCTCCCATATGAATTTAGCATTAAGTCGTGAGTTTGCAATTATTTGCAAACAAATTTTACATGGCATTAAACCTTAGTCTCCCACGAACAACTACATGTAGGAAACTCCATTAAAGGTTGTTATCCACCGGAGTTCTACTCCACAAAAGACAATAACACTATTCACAATTTCACAAAAATATGACCCAGTAAAAACATCAAAATAAGTTCTAAATACAAACATTTACGAAATATCTTTACAACTGTTAAAAATACACACCTCGAGTAATAGAATCCATATCCACAGATTTATTTTATTGAAAGTATATTTTGGAAAACGATATAAATTAGAATAAATTTATATATTATCAGCATTTTATGTCTAATTATCGGTTGACAACTGTCATTATTTGTATCTATTTCTTCTTTCCAATATGTTGGCAATAGAACGTGATAAAAAAAATTGATCTAAGACTCAAGAAGCATGACTATGTTGGTCATGGCACTATCCAATCTTGGCACAGATATGCCCATCCGTTTCTCATCAAAACAGGATATGGCTTAGAAAATCATGTTTGAACAAATGATATCGCAAAAAAGGTATCTTCCTTTTTCCAATGGAAGACAGAGGATAATTAGTTTAATTAAGATTTTTTAAAGGAGTATATTTCAAGATGACCTAATTTTTGTATTGTTTTTCATACAAATTAGTTTATACTGTTTCAAACTACTAACAAAGAAGGATATTCTTATTCAGTATTTAAAATGTATTACAATCTGTTGTAAGTTTTTACTAAATGTTTATAATCTGGTCCCACTGTGAGTTTTGAATGAGTTGTTATCCATAAAGTGGCTTAGGATTGAGGAAAATGTGTAGAAAATGGAAAACAAAAAATTGTTTGAGATATCTTTTGGTCAAGGACAATTTGTTGGTTCAAAACCCTGTGCACTATTCTTATATAAAAGTTTAACTTTGTTGTTCGATAAAAATTGTTTATGTCCAAAAAGAATTTGTTTACCAAGTTTTAACAAATTTGGAAAGGGTAAGTAAGGTCCGATGCCTTGTTGAAAATTTTTGTTTCACTTAGTATTTTCTCAATTTACATTTATGGATTTCAATTTGTTTCTTCGCAATATAAATTTAGATATTTTCAATTTTAACCTGAACGGGTGAAGATCATCCATATCCCTTTCCAATTTATTTGCTATCATTTGGATATTGCAATTTTCAGATAAAGCGGGAAACGTCAAAAATTATCTGGCTACACTGATTGCGAGTAAAAAGCAATGAAAACAACAGAGAACGAACTAACGAACGAACGGAAAAATATGGCCAACAAACATTATTTCGTGCTACGAGTTGGTTTTCAAACATAGAGAGCCAGCCAACAAAGAAACAAACAATGTTGGCCTAAACAGTCTGAGGAGGGAGATGTTACAAATACTACGAGTAGAATTCATGCAGCAGAGCAAAAGCGCACCACCACCAAACACCAGTCGGTACAACTCTAAGCCAGTTAGTACGAGACGAGTACGTTTGGGAACACAAAAACACCATAGAAAACAGATGCGAATTTTGTTGAAGCCGTAAAACCAGTTAGTTGGATGGATGGATGGTTGGTTGGTTAGTTTGTTAGTTGTTGAATTATTCTGTTGTCTTTTTTTTGTGTTTTGTTTTTCTTATTGTTATTGATGTTGTTGTGTGTTTTTGCTTTTTCTTTGCTTTGGCCCAGCTTGATTGTGACGACTCTACAGACTAGACAAACAACAAATCAGTTGAGCTTTTGCAAACGACTACGGAAGGTGTATTTCAGTCAATTTAGTTTTGCGTGCGCGTGTGTAATTTCTTTCCACATTCAACTACCTAATAACAACAAAGTTTTGTTATAATTTTGAAAAATATAAAGCAAATTCAAAATAAATAAAAGTAATAAAAAGTTTCTTATCATAAAATTTACACAAAAAAAACTTGTTTTATTTTCTCCTAAAAAAACTTGACAAAATTTATAATTTTGTAAACAAAATTGCATAGAATTTGTTGAAATAAATTTCACACAATTTGATTTAAAATAAATAAACCCCAACTGTGTACAAACAAATTGTATTTTTAAGTGAAATTTTTTATAATTTGTTTTGTTCTGTAACGAGTAAAATTGTTTGTTATTTTAAAAACAAAAAATAAAAATAAAAAAACAAACAATCAACAGCCTTGAAAACTGCTGCTGTTGCAAGTAAAAATTATAAAAAAAGAAAATCATAAAAAATACTGCTAAAACAAAAAAGTGAAGCTTCAATAAAAAATAACTTGAAACTCAAAAGAAGAATCAGCAAAAAGTAAAACAACAGCAACAACGAAAGAAAAAAAAAAGTAAAACAATACCCTCATTTCTTCAAGTGACTGACTGCATTTACAAACAACGACCGAAACCTTGTGTCTTGTGAAATGTATCTTACGGATGCACATGACAATTTTTAACAAATACACACACTCGTCTTGTAGTTGTTGTTGCTACTAACTGCTGCCACTAAAGCTGCCGCTACTGCTACTGCTGCTAATGTGTTTTCATAATTACTTACTAAAATAAATAGAAAAAAGAGCTCCAAATAAGATGCAACTTATTTTATTGTCTTAACACATCTTTTAGATTTAAAGTGTTTTGTCTGTATTTCAAAGTGGCTTCTTTTTGGTTTTGCCACAGAAAATCAGTGAAAACTATTTAAAAAAAAGAGAAAAACCACTTACAACAACATTAAATTAAATGCAATATTTTTAAACAAATATTCCGAACATTTTTTGGAATTTATTATTTAACCCTCCTCTTAGAAATTCATTAGAATTGTGTTTGTTTATTTTGATTTTGTTGTGTTTTTTAAGTTCTTCTTCGAAAGTGAATTTAATTTGAGCCGAATTTTTTAGTTTCACTCTGCTTGATTTCCATAATTTATTCTTTATTAATAAATAAGTATTGTGTTGCTTGTTTTTTTTTAATTTATGCTTAAAAACCCAACATAAGATTAAATTCTATAAAAAAAAAATTAAAACATTTCTTTTGATTTTGAAAGAAATTTGATTTTAAGAATTATATTGATTGGCCACATTAAAAATTACTTATATTTTGTTGTGCTTCATTCATCGTCTAGAAGAAATTCGTCAAAATAAATTTTTTTTTGCAACGAAGTGTGGTGCATTTTGAAGAATCAGCAGAACGTGTTTAAGCAATACAATATCAGTTTGATTAAAAAGGTAAGTAAATAAAAAGAAAATTAAGAAGATATTAAATGTTCTCAAATAGTAATGTTTTAAATAATTTATTTGTTTTTGAGACTAAAACAGAACATTTAACACTAGTAAACAACATGTTTCCCTTTTTCATAATTTTAACAAGTTTCGCTCATATTCGTGTTGTGTGCATCGTGTTTGGACCCTGGTGGCTATAAGTGCCCACCACTGGACCAGATAGATTTCTTTCGAGCTTTCAGTACAAATGTATATTTTTTAATACATTTGATTGTTTCCATTTACCAAAAAAATCCATTACATAGATACAGTAAATTATAGATAAACTAAGGACTTAAAGGAAGAGAAAAGGACTATTAACATTAAACTTATATGAGCCATTTTGATAAAAAAAAATTTAGTTAAATGAAACAAGTAGAAAGTTGGTCAAGCCCGACCATCTGATACTCTACACGGAGAAGATGATTATTTTATTTGGATATCAACATTTTTAAAAGATTTATGCTACTTAAAGTGATTTTCGTGGGCTTATATGGGAGCTGTGATTAATTATATTATGCAACAAATGAAGACTTTTGGAAAAACACAAGATCATAACAGTATAGGTTCGACTCTACTACCAAAGGGTAGTAAAACCCTATACTCAGTTTGTCCATTTTGGTGACCGATTTTTTTTATGGCCCCCCAAAGTTTTTGAAAATCAGTGGTGCCTGTCATCAGTTTTTGGTTAACAGTCAATTCAGACTTTGTGATACGGCTTAACTTTATATGGCAATAATATTGCTAAGAGTCCGCCAAATAAATTTTGTTAAAATCTTTTTCCAAACTATAGCTTTTTCGTGCTCTTTTGTTGAAAAAATATAGGAAGAACAATTTTTTTTTTTACTTTTTTTAGAATAACTTCCAGGGACTCCTAATTTTTCACTAACAATATTTAGCAAAGTTGTAGCTACGGTAAATCTGAATAACTCTTGTCAATTTAAATTAAAGCAAATTTTAGTTTTTTACTATTTTTTGACTCTAAAACAAAAATTATTTGTTAAAAATGTATGTTCGAGTGCATACTTCTTTATCCAATCTTGATCACGCAAGACCGGCTTGATGCAAGATATGAAAAAACATTAAAATTTTTGAAAATGGGCAAGGTTTGTGAAGCTTCTGAAGAGTAAACATAAGCTTTTTGTATAAGTTTTTGATATCGGTGGAAACCTTATGACTTGGAGATTGACATTTTAGTGAAATGAATTAATTTGTTTTTTCGGACGTATTTTACCTTAAAAACTAACAATATTATAAAATGGTGATTTTCCATCAAGAAAAATAAAAACTTTGAATTAATGTAAAATTTGAACAGTTACAGACATGACAATAAAATTTGGAAGTAATATAGATCCAAATGTTCTTAAGTCAATGGCATCACTAATGTTGCCATTCTTTGTTCTCAAACATCGAAATTCCTAAAACGGGGAAAATGTGTTCCAAAAACTGATTTTTTTTAGAAAATAGCCCACTTTGACGTTATTTACAGTATGATAGTAAAAACGTTTTGTGTGTATATAAACAATATATATGGCTATACAAATATGACGAGTTTTTGAGGATCGGTGCTTTGCGTTTTAGGAAATTTTTATTGAAACCTAAAATTTTGTTTCAAAATTGGCCAAGTTTGAATAGGCCTGGGGTACAATGTCCGCTTAAGTTAGTAAAGTTTTACTTTATACGTTTTTGCATTAAGTTCTCTTTCCTGATCATAAAAAATGTATATAGTCCTGAAGAAAATTAGTTTTTTATAAAAGAAAACAAGTAAGAAAGTATGGTCGGTCAAGTCCGACCATATAATACCCTACACTAAGTAAAAGAGCAAAAAAAATTTTTCTTTTAAAATTTCAATAATTTATATTTTTGAGTGATTTTCGGAAGTGGGGTTATATGGGGGCTATGACCAATTATGGACCGATCACCATGGAATTAGGTCATGTGATTTATGTCTATATTAAAGTTAACTATGTTGAATTTTGTTTGTTTACCAACATTTTTAAGCGATTTATGCACGTTAAAGTGATTTTCGGAAGCGGGTCTATATGGGAGCTATGACTAATTATGGACCGATCGTAACAAAATTTGGTGACATGAATTTTGTGTATATAAAACTTATTTGCAGCGGAATTTGTGGAGATACATATATAAATTAAACATTTATGACCGATAAAGTCCAATTTCGAGGGGACATTTGTATGGGGGCTAGGTGAAATAATGGACCGATTTCAGCCAGTTTCAATAGGCTTGGTCCTTGGGCCGAAAAAGTAATATGTACCAAATTTTATCGAAATATCTTCAAAATTGCGACCTGTACTCTGCGCACAAGGTTTACATGGACAGCCAGCCAGCCAGCCAGCCAGCCAGCCAGCCAGCCAGCCAGCCAGCCAGCCAGCCAGCCAGCCAACCAGACGGACGGACGGACGGACGGACATCGCTTAATCGACTCAGAAAGTGATTCTAAGTCGATCGGTATACTTTAAGGTGGGTGTTAGACTAATATTTTTGGGCGTTACAAACATCTGCACAAACGCATAATACCATCCCCACTATGGTGGTGTAGGGTATGAATATGGGGACTTTTTTGGGAAAAAACTTAAAAGACACACGCATACAAAGTTGAAATATATAAAAAGATGCTTCAACTTTGGATGCGTGTAACTTTTTTAGGGACGAAATAATTGTTATCAAGTTGGTTTTATTTTCTTTAGAATTTTATCGCAAATATACGTCATATATAAAAAACAAATTTCGACGTTTCGTAGGCCCATCATATATAAAATACAAAAAAAAGATCGAGCAAAATTTAAAAAAAATTAAACCTAAATATCTCTTGAACTAAAAGAGATAACCTATATGTAGGTTATTTATATTATATATTATTATATTTTTTGAAGACCTTCTCAAGGTCTATCTATATTTTAAATTTCTACTCAATCGGATCATAAATGGCTTTTTGGCGTTTTTTTTAATGTGTGACATTGAGGGTCCACCTACTGATCCCCATTCCGAACACCTCAGCCGAGTAAATAATACAGGACTTGATCATACTATTTTAATAAAAAATCTTTGTTTTAGCTTCAAAAAATAGTAAAACCTAAAATTGTTAAGGTACAAAGTGATCTTTATGTGCTATTTAGAGTGACTAGACACGTTCAGAATGCATTGATATGTTCTCAAGAGTTATTCAACTTTACCGTAGCTACAAATTAGTGAAAAATTAGGAGTCCCTGGAAGTTATTCTAAAAAAGTAAAAAAAATGTTCTTCCTATATTTTTTCAACAAAAGTCCACGAAAACACTATTTTTTTGGAAAAAAAAATTTAACAAAATTTATTTGGCGGACTCTTAGCTATATTATTGCCATATAAAGTTAAGCCATATAACAAAGTCTGAATTAGCTGTTTACCAAAAACTGATGACACCTTTTTAGAGGCCCCACTGATTTCAGAAACTTTGGGGGCCCCCTTTGGTAGTGGAGTCGAACCTATACTGCTATGATCGTGTGTTTTTTCACTGTTGCACAGTGTTATGAACTAATCGTCACAAAATTTGATAGTGCGAGTTCGGCTTATATATTTAAAACATATTCGATTCAGAAAGTCAGACTGAGAAGATTAGTAATTTCCCTTTTTCACCCACTGGATCGGCGCCTGCCAATCATGGGAAGATTAAATATTTTTTTTTAATACTTTTTTGAATCCCGGAAATCGGGAAATTTTTTTCTAAATTCCCGGGTACCCGGCTATTCCCGAAATATATTACGAGACTGTAAATTAGGAATATTATAGCCAAATTATATATGAAAACTTAATGTTATAATCATTATATATCAGAGCTTCGTATTAATTAATTAATTTAATTTGAGTATAATTCATTGTTGTGCTTCAAAAAAAGTTTTATTTTATGACAAAACAATAAACATAGTTCAAAAAGTCTCAGAGAACTTTTTTTTTGTTTGAAACACAAAAAAAATTTGTTTAAACTATTATGACAATAAGCGGTCTACTATTGCAGAGATATGAGCTAAAAAACTGTAAAATAAACTTTTCACGTTTTTTTGATGAAAAAAAATATAGTTCTTGTATTGCTTGTACTTTCGTCAGTTTTTTAATTCCCGGGATTCCCGACTAAAAATTTCGGTAACCTAGTAGTGACAAAATTTACAAAATTCCCAGCAATTCCCTGGATAAAAACAATAATTGTGACACATCAACATCAAAGAAACATTTTGTAGCTGATAGGGACGGTCCAGGAGAATGAGTTAGTTTCGGCCACCATAGAACAATATCGGACAAAATCACCCCACCAGGCATCTGGAGTTCTGTAAATTAATATGTTTTTTTTACACATCTATAAAATTATTGTCCTTTATTTTACACTATCATTGATGTTCTAACACCAACCAATATATTTTTTTAATCACTAAACTTACAAAAGTTAGCAAAAAAAAAAAAAATACTTCGATATATTTCGAGAATTTTAGAAAAACCATTAATCTTTTCCATCTCTGATCATATGTAAAATGTAATTGTCAATGAGGTTTCTGATTTAAGCTCCAATGGATTTTTAATAATAGAAATCTCTTGTACATGTGAGCTTTCTACATGGACGTATTGTACAAAATAGCTGGCAAGTACTCAGCTTTTTCCGGATTAAATGAATATTTTTTTTAAATTTGCAATTTTGACGACTTTGTCAATTTTGAAAACCTAATGAAATTAAAAAAAAGTCCCTCTTTGTGGATCTTGTAAAAACAATATTATTTGTTAACAAGTATTTCAAAGTGTAAGTAAATCATGGTAAAAATATATTATTTCAATATAAATATAAATATTCTTATATTTTCTACAATATAACCACAAACAGCTTTTATACTTTATTGTTAATTCTAATAAATTATAAGAATTTATAAATAATTTATTCGTTGAAATATGCATATTTTTGTTTTGTTAATTAAATATGTTAATGATTTCTAAATATTAAGGTCAATATCGTGCAAAATTAGAACAGAGAAAATAGTTAGGTAGCAGATAACTATTTCTGTACCGCAATTCTGTAACTTTTTAACGACAAAATTTTGTCGCTAAGTAATCAAAATTCGTTAGTTAACAATATTTATAGTTAAATATTAGAAATAAGTGGTTCTTTGAAAGTACGGTTGGTCAACTATTTTGTGTTTGTTAGATACGGACTGATTTGAGTTTTAAATATAAAAATTAACATGCTTTAATAATCTTTTTAAGATAAATTTGGACATATATATGGTCAATTCACAAGGTCTCTTATCAGTGATATTGTCATAATGTCCTAATATATCACGACTCGGCGGCTCGGCTTAACCGACTCTTAGGCATTCGGCGCAGGTGTCTGCTGGCTGGTTACGATAACACAATAAGCACAGCATACATATGTAGTAGTATTATTTGAGGACATTTTTTGCTTGAAAAGTAATAAAATCCACTGTGAAATATTAGGACATTATGACAATTTGACATGATAAGAGACCTTGTGAATTGACCATTTATATTCATTTTAGAAAATAGTATTCGAATTTTAAGAGAAAATTTTATTTGGGGCATAATATCCATATTTAACACATTCCTAGTGAGCATTTTAAACCATATTTGGCGATGTGATACGAATATAAACTTATACAAGACCGTATTCTAAGAAGGAAACTCGTTGGAATTTGTCGACTGTCCTTATAACAACACATATCTAAATTCTGAATCAATGATTACTTGTGGTGGCATAGACAATGGATTACACTGGGTTACTTTTATTTTTAGAAAAATTCTTGTTCTTTTATTTTCAGTAGGTTTCGCGAACATATTTGGGTGAGCTGATGATTGATTTTTATATATAAATGCGATTATTTATTCACACGACTCCGAATGTATCTGCAAACACGAAAAAAATAGTGAATATTTTTATGAGTTTTTAATTTTAAAAATATTGACATTTATATTTTTAACTATATTCGTCGTTAAAATGTATTACCGAGAGATATCGTTAACTTCAAATAGTGAATATTAAATTCGTTAAAGCAACCGATATTTTTCGTTACTTAACAACATCGGTAGGAAAGTATAAAAAGTTACAGAATTGCGGTACTTAATTTTTATATTGAATACGAGAATTAACCGATTACACATTTCACTTGTTAATGAACTGCGTAAAATTGTAAAATTTAAAAAATTAATCACTTATTATTTTTCTCTTTTCAAAACTTTGACCAAAAAGTGATAAAAGGGTAAATAGTAAAATGTGTACCTTTTCTTCATAAGCAATAATTATTCTTTGTGTTAAAGCGATAAAATTGTTATTTTAGATTTCTGTATTAGAAAAGTACATTTCCGAAAGTCTACCAACAAGACAAGAGAAAAATATGAATTTTGGGGTTTCTTTTTAATAAACAATTTTGAGATAATCGCAAAAATAAACAGACATTGAGAAAATGTCTATCTAAAAAATTAAATTTTACACTGTTAATTTTTTATTACATTCAAAATTAATAAATCATTCAAAATATTATAAGAGTGAAGATATTTTATTATGTCATATTTCATGAAATATTAATAGAGAAACTCGTATATTTTTATACATATTAAAAAAAAATGATTATTGACAACAATTTCCTCCCTCTATTAAATCTATAGAGGAACAATTTATTTGGCTAATATAACTCTAATAAAACTTAAAAGTTGCAAACAATTTTAATTAAGTTTATGTTACATGTATGTATTTTGTTTTCTGTCTAGTCTCATAAAAATGTAATGCTATTTTTTTTCTTATTTTGGTAAAAAAATCTTATAAACACTTTCAATTTTATTTTCGAGAAAAAAAACACATGTTAAAATAGCCATGTATCAGTAGAAGACAAATAAAACTAAAATATTTCGACACCAAACTTAACCCATATTTTACAAATATTAGCAGTTCCAAATTTAATTTTTCGAAAAAAAATGTTAAAAGTACCATTGGAAAAAGGTTTAGTTTGCGTTTTCACTCCATTTAGAATAATTAATGCTCAGTTTCATATGGACAATTCCACGAGAATGACAACCGCGACTGAAAAAACAAAATCTTGAAACTTTTTTCAAGATGATTTGAATAGGAGAAAACACTAAAATGTTACTATGCAGAAGTATTTAGATCTTATTACATTTTAAGGGTAAAAATAATAGTCTAAACTGACTATATTTAATTTTTTAATTTAATTTAAAAAGCTAAGATTGCGGTTAAAACTAAGCTCCCAATTAGCATATAGTATGAAATGAATTTAACTCTGATTGTTTTTTTGTTATTATCAAATTGTTTATTGAATATATATTTTCTATTTAGTTTTTTAGTTTTTCTATACATATATTTACAGAATATAAATTTTTCTACTATAAGAGAAAAATCTGTCGCGTACGGTATGTCACGTACGATATTAAATTTTATTTATTTTAAAATTATCCAAAGATTGTTTTTATTTAAATATGATAAGAAATTAAAATAACTTAATGCCTCTCGTGATTCGCAAATTTTAGCATATTTTTACATGTACCTCAAATTTACTTCCGTTTTATGTCACGTACGATATACCCTTATTTCGCTCGATATTTTGGACAACAAGGTTTCGAATGCACTCTTTTTTAAATATAGTACCCCCTGAATTGAACATAATGACCAAATTATTTTTCAGATACTCTTATTTTTACCAAATCTATTTAACTCTATAGGCGTACAAATGTCACGTACGAAGACATAGAATTGCCCATATGTTATAAATCTAGAATAAGTACTATATTTTGTTGTTGTGGTATTGCAAAAAATAGCACTTGCAACACATGTATGGTTTTCAGGGGTAGTTTGCAACTATAAGTTTCAGCTATAAGCGTTCTTCAATGGGTGCGCATGTCTTATAAAATTTTTCACCATGCTCATTAGATTCTGATGACAACTGGTTCTCAAAGTAATCCATATGTTAATTTAAAAAATAAATTTTTGTTGAATTTTGGTCTAGAATTTCATCAGACATGTGCACTCATTGAAGAACGCTATAAATTGAGCTTATCGCTGAAATATGCTGGATATTGTATGGTAATGAAGTGGAATTGCCTAGAGCTAAACAAATTTAATTAGCGAATACTTCCTATCCAAATTTGCTATCGAAGGTAAAATAATAGAGATATTAGTGATTTTTAGTTAAATTTGAACTATTTTTAGTTTCATACTAAATTTTTGGGGTACTATAAAATAAAATTCTTAATAAATGCGAAAGTAACCCTAGGCTCTCTTTTGTTATGTCTTATTTCTGACTTTCTGGTTGAATTTTCCGTTTTGGTGTATTTAGGGACTTATAGTAAAATTTCACGGATAATATTTTTGAGGAACATTTTAATCCCTTAAATCCCTGTTTTAGTGGTGTTTTTTGATCTTTTTTAAAAGAAGGACAAAACAGACCCATGCCTTGATGATTTAGAGGGTTAATATATTCTCCGTAACATTTTACATAAATTAGCTGAACACATTTTATAGCTAAAATTTAAGGATCACATGATTTCTTATGCCGATTATCAATAAGAATGTGCCAGAATTGGGAAACTTTAACCCCCCCTCAAATGAAATTCAGATGTAAACTTACAAAACACCCACACACGTGTCTTTTTTTTTTGTCTCCTCTATCAAAATTTATTGGTCGGACCTTGTAATTTTTTTTATGTTGTTCAGTGTTATTCTTGGTTTATTATTATAGATAGAACTTTGTATTCATGTGTGCGTTCTCACATATTTCGAGTTCATTACACTATGCAACAAATGAACACTTTTGGAAAAACACAAGATCATGACAGCATAGGTTCGACTCTACTACCAAAGAGTAGTAAAACCCTATACTCAGTTTGTCCATTTTGGTGACCGATTTTTTTTATGGGCCCCCAAAGTTTCTGAAGATCAGTGGGGCCTCTAAAAAAGGTGTCATCAGTTTTTGGTTAACAGCCATTTCAGACTTTGTGATACGGCTTAACTTTATATGGCAATAATATAGCTAAGAGTTCGCCAAATAAATCTTGTTAAAATTGTTTTCCAAAAAATAGCTTTTTCGTGCACTTTTGTTGAAAAAATATAGGAAGAATTTTTTTTTTTTAAATTTTTTTAGAGTAACTTTCAGGGACTCCTAATTTTTCACTAACAATATTCAGCAAAGTTGTTGCTATGGTAAATCTGAATAACTCTTATGAACATATCAATGCAATCTGAACATATCTAGGTACTCTAAATAACTGTCAAAAATCACTTTGTAGCTTAAAAATTTTAGTTTTTTTGCTATTTTTTTACTCTAAAACAAAAATTGTTTGTTAAAAATTTATGTTCGAGTGTATACTTCTCTATCGTGCTGGAATAACGAAGAATAAGCAAATCATTATCGGTATGATCCGAGCGCATCACTTTATCCAATCTTGATCACGCAAGACTGGCTTTATGCAAAATATGAAAAAACTTTAAAATTTTTGAAAGTGGGCAAGGTTAGTGGAGCTTCTGAAGAGTAAATATAAACTTTTTATATAAGTCTTTGATATCGGTGGAAACCTTATGACTTGAAGATTGACATTTTAGTGAAATGAATTAAAAACTAACAATATTTCAAAATGGTGATTTTCCATAAAGAAAAATAAATATTTGAATTAATGTAAAATTTGAACAGTTACAGACATCACAATAAAATTTGGAAGTAATATAGATCTTAATGTTCTTAAGTAAATTTTGTTTCAAAATTGGCCAAGTTTGGATAGGGCTGGGGGATACAATGTCCGCTTAAGTTAGTCAAATTTTACTTTATACGTTTTTACCTTAAGTTCTCTCTCTAGATCATAAAAAAATGTATATAGTCCCGAAGAAAATTTGTTTTTTATAAAAGGAAAAATATGGGGACTTTTTTGGGAAAAAACTTAAAAAACACACGCATACACAGTTGAAATATATAAAAAGATGCTTCAAATTTGGATGCGTGTAACTTTTTATTGGGACGAAATAATTGTTATCAGGTTCGTTTTATTTTCATTAAAATTGTATCGCAAATATACGTCATATATAAAAAAATAAATTTCGACCTTTCGTAGACCCGTCATATATAAAATAAGAATCGAGCAAAATTTAAAAAAAAAAATTAAATCTAAATATCTCTTGAACTAAAAGAGATAACCTACAAATAAATGCATATTTTTTATAGACCTTCTCAAGGACTATCTATATTTTAAATTTCAGCTTATTCGGATCATAAATGGATTTTTGGCGATTTTTTTTAAATGTGTGACATTGAGGGTCCACCCTGATCCCCATTCCGAACACCTCATCCGAGTAAATAATACAGCACAATGTAGAAGTGTGGACTTGATCATACTATTTTAACAAAAAATCTTTGTTTTAGAGTCAAAAAATAGTAAAAACGAAAATTGTTAAGGTACAAAGTGATCTTTATGTGATATTTAGAGTGACTAGACACGTTCAGAATGCATTGATATATTCTCAAGAGTTATTCAACTTTACCGTAGCTACAAACTTGCTAAACATTATTAGTGAAAAATTAGGAGACCCTGGAAGTTATTCTAAAAAAAGTAAAAAAATAAATTTTTCTTCCTATATTTTTTCAACAAAAGCGCGCGAAAAGGCTATTTTTTCAAAAAAGATTTTAACAAAATTTATTTGGCGGACTCCTAGCTACATTATTGCCATATAAAGTTAAGCCATATCACAAAGTCTGAATTAGCTGTTAACCAAAAACTGATGACACCTTTTTTAGATTCCCCACTGATTTTCAGAAACTTTAGGGGCCTATAAAAAAAAAATCGGTCACCAAAATGGACAAACTGTGTATAGGGTTTTACTGCCTTTTGGTAGTAGAGTCAAACCTATACAGTCATGATCGTGTGTTTTTTTCACAGTTGCACTGTGTTATTAGACAAAATTACAAAGTATTGTGTTATTATTATTACGGAAAGTAGCACTATATATGTTTAATGTCATGTTTCTAGGATCGTTATTATAGACAATTCCCTTTCGTTGATTCTAACTCATTCATAATTGTTAAGTTCATCATTATAAAAAAATCCGAAGAGGACTGTTATGTCTCCGTTTTTTTTTGGTACTATTAGGTGGAAAAAGTATTTCATCAAATGCAAACCAGCTTGCTTTTATGTTAGTGAATTCCGCATTTGCAGGAGTTATGTGTGAAAAATAGTTTTTAAAATTTTATCAAAATTAGGTTATTAATAAAAATTTTACCTCTTTTAATACTACACGCAGAGAAAAAATATAGTTGTTTAAAAAAACTTATAACACTATTTAAATGGTTACAGTAAACATGCACAACTATATTTTTTCTCTGCGTGTAGTTTTACTTTTCTTATTAATATTTTAATATATTATTTGGCTTCTTCTTGTGTAAATTAAAATTTTATGAGTACGAATTTTCAAAAAGTACTAAAAACATATTTGGAACTTTTTTTCAGTTTTTATAGTTTATTAAATAAACTTAATTTAATAAAAATGTACTCTAAGTAACTCTAGGTTACTTAGAGACAGTAAATTGACAATTGACTTCAAGCTAGGTTACATGTGATGTCAGTATACTAAAGCAAACAGAAAATAAACTGTAAGAGAATTATACTACACAATTTGTATAAAGTACAGTGTTAAAGTAACTACACTTTACATTACTTAGATACACTTAAGTGACAATTGACTTCACGTTAGATTACCTGGGATATATAAAGTAACGTGTCCAATGACCCAAAATATATCAATTGGATTAACCAACTGATCAGACATTAGTGACAATTACTGTCTATAAGCGATGCAGTGACTACTTGCTTAACTGCTGGTTGAGCATACAATGGGTTAACAGACATATAATAATTGCCGCTGTTTGTATAACAAAAATACAAAAGTAAAAATAAAAATAAACAAAATAAAATGAAATGCCGTTAATTCAAATAATAATTTATTAATATTTGCACAAATTATGCAGATGTTAAACATACAAAATTAATGACAAAAGCAACAAACCGCTTCGAACAAATGCACGATTATTTACAATCACATTCACCTGTATTTAGATTTCATTTCATTTGATTTCGCTGCCACCAATTTCCATACAACACTTTACCGAAATAAATATTTAATTAATGTGATTTAGAGATAAATACTCGTACATTTGTGATAAATGTTAAATCATTTTGTTTAACAAACAAACTGCACAATGGATTAAGTAATCGACTGGCATCAATTGACTTTCTTTCTTTTGGGGGGCTTTTGGAGGTTGTTTTGTTTTCTGTGTGTTATGTGCCAAGATTAGAAAATTTATTATTGAATTGTATTTGGAAATAGAAATAGTTTGAGTTATTGTTTGAATTGTGTACAAATTATTTGCATTTTGTGGATACGTACTACGATAAAGTATCTTAGTGATAAATTAAATTTTTTTTATGCTAAATAAATAAATACAAATAAAGTTAGTAGTGGGTTTAACATAATTATAGCGAAATTGCCTAAAAAGCATTGAAAACTTTATATTTTGATTTGAGTTGTTCAGTAGTGAATTAATTCAGAGGAAATACTTTTTTATTTCGAATTATGTTTTTCCTATTTAGTACAGTTCAGTAGACTTGATTGTGAGGTCTGATCAAAAGAGAGCGCCTAAGTATATTGTAATCTGACCTAGGAGCGTCTATTTTAATTGTGTTTTGAAACTATTTTTTTCATAAAATTGGTTGAAAATTTCCCACCAAATTCCATGAATCTTTAAAATATTACAAACACAAATCATCCACTAACAAATAAAATCTCTATTAAATGGCTGAATAGAAATTATCGGTAAATAAACCTCACACTTCTTTCTGGTGGAGTGGTGGCGTGTAAATACAGTGATCATAAATTTCAATACCAGAAGCGAATTGATTTCAACGATACACAACCAACCACAACAACATGTTCATAAATATTTATTTATAAAGTTTTATTTGCCCGTTTTAATTGTCATCATTTAAGCACGTTTGTATGTTTACCAAACGTGAATTTCTTTCAGTTTCAGTTTATTTCTATTTAATTTTGCTCTGCTCAATTCAAAATGATTTAATTGGAGATCAAGTGGTAATTTCACTTTTAAATTATTGAAGTTTTTTATTTTTTTTAATTTTGATTTTTATTTGTTTTTAATTGCATGTAATTTTGTTGGATATGCAAATAATTTGCTTATTTTATTTAGTTTTATTTTTCTTTTTAACATGTTTATGCTTTTTTTATATTACTCAACAAAATACCTGTTTGTTTCTTTGGCTTAAATTATTTATTTCTTTCGTATTAAGTTTAATAATATTTGAAATTATAGTTTAATTGTTTTTTTCTAATCAGTATAAATTAATTGCTTGTTTAGCTGATGTTTTAATTTAAAATCGAATGTATCCCATGTGACTTAGAGCGCATGTTACATTCTCCTTTTTATTAATTTTTTTATTTATTGTATTTCTAATTTGGAGTTAATTTGTTTGGTAGTTTGATTGTTGCTGTAGTTGTTGCTGGTTTTTCAAAATATTTGTTTTATTAATGCGGTTATTGACTGTTTAAAGTTGGTACCAACATCCACACAAAACGAAAGACTTCGAAACTAAACTAGCTTTTTGATAAAATTTAGTTGGTATTAAATTCAAAAATTTGTTTTTTAGTTAATAAATTTATGCATATGTTGATATGAATATTGATCAAGTTTATTTTATTTATTAGAGATAATTTAAATATTATTTGTTTAAAGCCAAGTTTTCACACATATTTAATTAAACTTCTGTTTAAGGCAAAATTCATAAACTGGTGTTCTAAAGCTTTGTAGGTAAATAATCTCTATTAATTTAATGTATGTATATAAAATAATTCAAAACTACATAAATATTCAATAAGATGATAAATAAAAGTTTTCTTTTAAATTCTATGAAGCTGTTCAATTTTCTAAAGTGTTTATGATTTTAATTAATGAAAATAATTTTGTATCAACGACTCAAAATTGAAAAATTTCAGAATGCAAGGTCTATATCGTCACCAAAAATAGAGGAGAGACAAAACACTTAATAAAATTAAAAGTGTATTGGCTACAAATATGATTTTCTTTCTTTAATAAAGTCGTTATTTTTAAAAATAGAAAGCTAAAAATTTTTGAATTAAAAATTCAATTTGGAATTTTTTGGTTGTTATTCCCTTTTGCATTTCAGATGTCGATATTCTTATTAGTTATAGTTTCTATAACTTAATAATATATAAAAAAAATATTGAGTGGAACAACTGAAAAGGAAAATTTTTGGAATTAGAGTTGCATAAAAGAAGTGCCAGTAATACGGCCACAATGTGGCCGTATATTTTTATTTGTATATTTTTGGGCCGATTTTGATGAAATTTAACAAAAATATAACATAAACTCTAGGGTTTATAATAACAGCACAAGAATGGAAATTAACGTTTAATGGCACTTGGGGTTAAAATGACCCCCAACTTTTAAAATCATAATTTTTGTATGGTTTTAGAAGTTAGGGGTCATTTTAACACCAAGTGCTATATAGGGATAATTTTAATATTTCTGCTGTTTTTGTAAATACTAGGCTTTGTGATATAGTTTTGTTAAATTTCATCAAAATCGGCCCAAAAATATACAACATTTCGAACATTTCGAAATCTTTCCAAGAGAAATTCCAAATATTGAAAAATTTGACTTTTAACCTTCACGATTTAAGGGTTAGCGTCTTCCGATTTTAGTAGAAGTTTCAGAGTATATTTAGAATTATCTGGACTATAATATTCTGAATAAGTTTGGTTTAAAATTCATAAAAGTAAGGAAATAGAGCTCATCGGCCTAAAAATTGCCAAATAATTGGTTTTTCTCGAAAATTTCAAAATTTAAATCGCGAGTACAGAAAAACTATAAGAGATATATTCATAATTTTTTCACATTTTTATTCCCTATTATATTCTTAATAAATCCCAATGAGATTATCAAAAAATTCTGAAATTTGTTTAGCAAAATTTTTAAAAATTTGAGAATGGAATTTTGAAACTGCCGTTAAAAAAATTTTATTTTTTTGTTCATACCTAAGAATAGGTTAACGGTATCCTACGAATACAAAAACTCATATACAAGTAAATATGGACATATTTTAAGTAAAAATGAGCTTTTATTTTAATATTTCTCAAAATATGTTAATTTTGTTCCTACATTTCTTGTTCTAGTGGACTGAGACACGTTAATGGCCTGGCGAATTTTTAATAACTTTAACATTTTTTGACCAATTTCTGTTTTTTATGTCTCATTAGAACGACAATTACGTACACATTTCGATTCTTTTAAATTAAATTACAAAGGTAATTTTGTAATGGCAAATGGCGTACGATTACTTTGAGTGGAAAATACATGTAAAACGTCTACCCAAAGCACTCGTTCGCTATAAAAAAACAGCACATTAAAATTATATTTTCCGTATAATTTCATAGTTTTATGTTTATTACAAGACAATTATTAATTCATTTTTTAAATGAGGCTGGTATTTAAATTATTCGTGCATTATGAAAAATAACGTTGATAGTAATATGATCTAAATACCCTAACATCTCCTCGTTCTCTTAAGTTATCCAAAATTCAGAAAGCCTGTCCTAGCCCTGATGTGCAGTTGGCGCTTATTATGTTCAACAAGGGTTATATAGAAAATTACTGCATAAAATCAGTAAGTCAACATCACATTTGAGTGTCTTTTTCGCTATGGAGACACCAGATCGCCGCTCGTCTCTAACTTCTATCTATCTGTGAATACCTAATAACAAGAATATTTTTTTTAAACAAAGTGCGAAGCCTTCAGACTTGTCTGAAGAAACACTTAGACTCTTTGGAGAGAATCGAACCATCAGACTGAAAGCACCATCATAATTTCTTGGAAACATTTTTGTTGATCCATTTTCAATCAGAACTAGAGTGTCCAAAAAACCGGCAAATTTGAAAAACCGGTTTCCGGCTTAACCGAAAAAGTGTGTTTTTGAAAAAACCGGTTTTGATTATTGTCTTTTAAAAAACCGGTTAAACGGTTTCGGTTTTTGTCTTCAAAAAAAAACCGGTTAACCGGTTTATATTAAATTTTTATTTAGAATTTTTTAATTTTTAAAGCTTTATATTTATGCAATTATTTTATATCTTTTACGAAATATTGTCAAATGCTATAATTTTCTATAAAAAAATAAACAAAGTTTTTCATAAATATGTTTGAATGAGCTTTAGAAAATATATTTAATTTAAACCGGTTAACCGTCTTACAAAAACAGGTTTATCAAAAAACCGAAAAGTTAAAAAAACCGAAACCGGGGGTCTCGGTTTTGGATACTCTAATCAGAACTTTATTAAAATGGAAAAATTTTAACGAAACTGAACATTTTAAAATGTTTTAATTAAGGGTCTAATTCAGAAAGACGAAAGGAAAACGATTATAAAATTTTTGTATGAAAATCACACAGTTTTCAAATAATTTTTGAGTGTTTTTCATACAAAAATTTTAAAATTGTTTTCCTTTCGTCTTTCTGAATTAGGCCCTAAAGTGTGCTTAGTTTTATCATAGTATGAGGTTTAGAATACATATGGGCAATTCCATGTCATCGTACGTGACATTTGTACGCCTATAGAGTGAAATAGATTTTGCAAAAATAAGATTATCTGAAAAATAATTTGGTCTTTATTCAGAGGGTACTATATTTTAAAAAAATAATAAGTTCTTTCGAAATATTGTTGTACAAAATATCGTGCGGAAAATGGGTATATCGTAAGTGACATAAAACGGAAGTAATTTTGAGGTACATGTAGAAATATGCGAATCGTGAGAGGCGTTATGTTTACTTTTAATTTCTTACACTAAACCAAATATGTTTTATTAAGAATTCGTCATATTTAAATAAAAACAATCTTTGGATGATTTTATAATAAATAAAATTTAATATCGAACTTGACATTTTTCTCTTCAAAAACTAAAAAATAAATTACAAAATATGTATTCGGTTTCAAACAACAAGATGATAATAGCAAAAAAAACCATCAGAGTCAAATTCATTTCATAATACATGCTAATTTGGCGATTAGTTTTTGGCGAAATCTTAGCCTAAAAAATAACAATTAAATTAAAAAATTAAATACAGTCAGTTTGAACTATTATTTTTACTTTTAAAATTTTGTAATAAGCTCTAAATACTTTATATGATATGCTTATTTTGTTTTCTATTTATTGGCAATATTTTTTACCTATTTCTATTTGCGCAATTGATGGCTAATTAATTAGCTATAAGCTTAATAACCTGTGACTTGTAACTAAATGCTAATATATATTTCTAACATCAATGATCTTCCCTTTTCGAAACATGCTTTTATGGCCAACAGCAATTGAAATTTAAGAAAACCTTAAAATTTAACATAAAATATCTCATTTATATTAATGTTAAGTCAGAAAAGTTAATCTTTTATTTTAGACGCAACAAAATACAATAAAAACACAATTTAGCAAGAATCATTTGTCATTTGTTAAATTAAATAGTAGTAAAAAATAAAATAAACACAAAATAGCAACTACATATAAAATAGCAACTAAAGTAATACTCGTATCTAAAGTGTGTCTTAAACTAATGCTGGTAATGTAATTAATTTTATAACCACAAACGAATGGAAAAAATACAGATTACAAAATCTTTGATTAAGAAGTAGATGAAAAAAACAAGCTAAAAAAACTATATAAAATAAACCTAAAACCAACATAAATAGAAATAGAGACAGAAACACAAGAACATGTTTAAAATACAATTTTTTTTAATGATACAAACTGACAGGCTGCCAAACCAAACCAAACCGAACCAAAACCAAACGAAATAAGAAACTTTGATTTGTTTTTTAAACTTTTAAATCTTAAATTAATAAAAAAAAAAGCTACGATTACATTTGAGCTGATGCTTGTAAAAAAAAAATTATCGAAATTTTGAAATCAAATGTTGAAATTTCTTTAAACCTAATGTCAGGGTTAAAGAACTTTGTTCGAGAAAACGAAATACATATTAATTTCAAGCCTTTAGAAACTATCAGTGATCAAAATATACATACCTGTATAGGTAGATATGTACAGATATAGTTTACTAAGTCAACCGTAAATGTGTAAATTATTTAAGAATAAAAACAAAACCCACACGTTTTTCTTTATTTAACCATAAAATGTTCCCCTTAATTTACACCAAAACTCACAGCAAAAACAAAAAAACATAATTTATGACTTTATAATTTTGTTTCCTCCATTTTAATTCCTAATCTATCATAATATTTATCTTCAGGTTTTATTTATTTTTTCATTTAATTTTATTTACCAACAAATGTCCAACTAAAAGTCTACAGCAAAAAACGCAATAAAATTAATAACATTTTAAACACATCTTAAGAACTCTACTTCAATGTTCCTTTAAGCCAAATATGCCATCACTAATACATGAAAATTGCAAAAAATAATAATCGTTTTTTTTTTGTTTCTCTCTAAGAATATTACAACGAAATATAACTCCAAAGAAATATAAAAAAAATTAATCGTGAGGCAGATATTTTTTTGAAATACTAAATATGTAGTAAAGTTACGTCCACATCTAGATACTTAGATAGATATGGATACTCTTGAAGTTCATAAATAATATGGCTATTGAATATTATGTATGTATGGATTTTCTTTGTATTAGGGTGTACCATTATAATTCTAATAGAAATATTGTAAAGTAAAGCAATAATCTAAGAGCTAATTTACAATAACGCTGCCTCAAAGACCACGCTAAATTTGAATGATGGCCTGAGTTATGTTGGCTTTGATGATACCGGTCGATCGCGGAATACTGTCATAGACCTGTGACTTATGAAAACCTCTCATAAAAGTCTAGCGGGGTCAAATGATCTACAGGAATTTTCGTTACCTTCGCAAGAGATAACCATATTCTCAAATTGTTCAAGCAAAATATCCCTTGAAACGTTCACTGTGGGGTATGTGTTGTCTATGTGCATATCGTTTAATCCGGGACAAGAGAGATTGGTTATTATTAATCTGTAGCTGTCGCCGTTGGCGGATATGGCCATGCCAACATCGTTTTCGAAGAAGTACTGATAAATGATACCAATGAATATCACTTAGTTACTACGGTACGATTAAAAAAACTAAATAGCGATAAACAGCGACAAGAAAATCGTAAAATTATCAATATAGTTTGGCGATGTTATGCAAAAAATATTCTTAACTAAATGAGAATTATATTTTTTCTTTTTATACCCTTCACCATGAGTGGCAAGGGTATATATAAGTTTGTCATTCCGTTTGTTATTTCTACATTTTTCATTTGCGACCCCACAAAGTATATATATTCTGAATCGTTATAGATAGCGGAGTCGATATAGCCATCGTTATAGATAGAATCCGTCTGTGTGTTGAAATCAACATTCTGAAGCCCCCAAATAACTTACATACACGAATGATACATCAATATCTCCGAAATTCTCGCCTGCTATTTAAAATCGAGAACATAGGTCCACAAATGGCCGAGATATAAGGAAAAAACCAGGACAACCTGGATTTTTGACCTATTTTTGACCCATATCTGGATTACTAAATCATTAATATAGACAATATGGATACCTAATGATAGATATTTCAAAGACCTGTGCAACGACGTATATAAGACCATAGTAAGTTGGACCTACAATGGGTCAAAATCGGAAAAAATATTTTTTAACCCGAATTTTTTTTTTCACCAAAATTTTTTTTCACTAAATATTGAAAAAAAAAATTAAAAAGTAAAAAAAATTTTTTTTTTAAATTAAAAAAAAATTATAAAATTTAAAAAAAAATTAAAAAACAACCGGAAAAAAATTTAAATTTTGTTTACCAAAAAATATTTAAAATTTTTATTTTAAAGTATAATTTGGTGAAGGGTATATAAGATTTGGCACAGCCGAATATAGCCCTCTTACTTGTTACAATTAAAACAAGTACGAAAGTATGGTCGGTCAAGCCCGACCGTATAATACCCTACACCAAGTAAATGAGCAAAAACATTTTTCTTTTAAAATATCAATAATTTATATTCGTGAGTGATTTTAGGAAGTGGGCCTTATATGGGAGCTATGACAAATTATAGACCGTTCACCATGAAATTAGGTCATGTGTTTTATGTCTATATGAAAGTTATTTATGGTGAATTTTGTGTGTATACCAACATTTTTAAGAGATTTATGCAGGTTAAAGGGATTTTTGGAAGCGGGTCTATATGGGAGCTATGACTAATTATGGACTGATCGTAATACAATTTGGTGACATGAATTTCGTATATATAAAACTTATATGGGGTGAAATTTGTGGAGATACATATATAAATTAATCATTTATGACCGATAAAGTCCAATTTCGGGAGGACATTTGTATGGGGGCTAGGTGAAATAGTGGACCGATTTCAGTCAGTTTCAATGGGCTTGGTCTTTGGGCCTAGAAAATAATATGCACCAAATTTGATCGAAATATCTTCAAAATTGCGACCTGTACTCTGTGCACAAGGTTTACATGGACAGCCAGCCAGCCGACCAGCCAGACGGGCTGGTCGGCTGGCTGGCTGTCCATCGCTGACATCGTTTTATCGACTCAGAAAGTGATTCCAAGTCGATCGGTAAACTTTAAGGTGGGGGGTTAGACCAATATTTTTGGGCGTTATAATCATCTGCACAAACGCATTATACCCTCCCCACTATGGTGATGTAGGTTTAAATATGGCAAAAACTTTCAATTGCAGAATAACATACTTTTCAATGACTATTGCTATTGCCTGCATTATTTAGAAGTGGTCGAATAATGACTGATTTATAATCTGATATATAACTGCTTGTTTACCAGTAATTCGCATGACCACATTCTGCTTTTACTGGCAATAGTTTCCATGATTTTGTTACGATTAAAGAGTTATTCAAGTCCTTACTTGTAACTTGATTTAGCGCTATCAAAATAATTACTTATTTATATGCGGTTGTGGTAAATATCATGTTAAAATAATGTGTTAAATTGATATTATGAAAGTAATATGGTATATATTCGAACAATATTCATTCGATTAATCGAACAAATTCTAACGAATAATTATTCGAAAATACAATTCTATGAAACAAAATTAGAAAACAAATTAGATAAAAAATCAATAGCGACATTTCAATTAAATGAAACTTGCATTATATATAGCAGCTATGAGCCAATTGACTTGACATTTCTTATTCAGTCGCCAATAGGCTCTGAAGGCGGTAATAACTCAATCAAAAGTCCTACCGCTAAGGGGTGGAATCCGTGTGGTCTCTCGAAAATATTATCAAACTTATCGAAGAAGTAGAGATACGGCGAAATTTATGTGATGTTTGTTGCGCTGAATATAAACATCCCAAAGATATTTCATGGCAAGAGGTCGCAGATCGGCAAATCTCCGTACCTCTTTCAATTGCAATTGGAAAAATTCAGAAGGAAAAAGTCAGGACAATACAATTTCAAATGATTTGACAGTTCTGACAATGTCTAACAATGGATCTGGCAATTTTTGCCATACAACAAGTTCACAGCCATGTGAACTGAAAATTTTTGTTGGCAGTTAAATTTATTGTCTGACAATTGTCAGTTAAGGAAATTGTAAGTTTTTCTGGCAATCGTCTGAACTGACAATCTACCTTTTGCTAACGATTTTTCATTGTCAGTACATTGCCAGATCTGACAACATTGTAAGATCTGACAACCGTCTATTCATAGCTTTAAATATGACGATTTGAGGCTTAAAAATTAAAGTTTTAGTGTTCAAGGAAAAAATATAAAGTTCTATATGGACCGGAAATTAATTCTTGTCTAACAATGCCGTCTTGTAAACTACATTATGGAATTAAATTATTAAATCAATGAATATAAATGGATCGATAGCTCCATCTATTAATATATTAATGTTCTTGCAAGATGTTATAATTCTTAAAGCAAATCTTTAAACTTTTTTTTTTAATTTAGGACATAAAGAGTTAAAAATTAATAATTTTGGAATTGATTTTGAAATTGTAGTGTCCATACATGACGAGATATTAAAATAAATAATACTAATTGTAATGCTAACTCTGAAAAAAACTGAATTTCACCTTGAATATGAATCTCGAAGGTTCTAACGAATGTGATATTGATGATATTTTCGTTGATTGTTCAGGTTATGAAGATTTTCGTCAATTTACACGTACACAACCCGAATGTATACAATAGAGCGTGAAAATACAAATATTTCATTCTGTTGATTGATGTTGTTGCGGATATATATTTTTTTTTAGCCATTTATGCACACAAATTAAATTCTCTATTTGCCTACTACTGATCCAAAGTTTTATAAAAGTGATTAACAGCGTACGTACAGAGGCGTAAAATCTTTAATAAATCTAATGAAAAGCTGAAAATATTGGAAACTTAAGGTGTGTTCACATTGTTGAAATATTGGGCGAAAAATGAGTAACAACTGAAATGTTTGATATTTCTCTTTCTAACGTTATGCTAGGGGATGCCCTAATGTAAAAATAATAATACTTTTCAGGCCTATAGGATGGGTCCCAAAAAATAAATGCACAAAGGTGTTGAAATTGTTTCATATTTTCATTCAAAAGGGAATTGTTGAAGGCAAACACAAAAGCCAGGAAAGGCTTTGTTTATTTTATTATTATTTTTCTGTTTGTTTTTATGAATTTCATTGCGTAAACAAGTATTTATGATGTTATTTTTATGTTATTCTTTTACTTTTAATTATTCATCATTTTTCTATTTATCCAAAAATGTCTAAAATATTTTAAAAATAACCTTTGGGCAATATTGCGCAATATTTACATAATTGTTAGAATTTTTCAGAGTATGACAACTAAAAAACATGGTTTTATATGAATAGTGGATCTAAAATAATGAAGATAAATAAATATTAGATTCATAATATTGTCTGTGTATGTAGAAATTATTATTATACAATTCATTAATTATGTATATTAATTACAATAATTAATGATGCAAATGTCAATGGTAATATGTTCGATTATTCTTTAGTTTAAGTTTATCGAAATGAAAAGTTTTTGATTTCATAGAAGCCTTTTAAATGGTGAATGCTATGGGCGAAAGTGTCAATGACTTTGTAAAATAATACAGATAATACCAGTATTTATATATACACACTAAGTATGAATATGGACTATGCTTTAAGCAATTAGTATTTTTTGCTACATGAGTACCATTAATTATAAATCATATTATAAATATGCATAAAAGCATATAAAATGAGAAAACCCCCCTATATATTGTCAAAAAGCTCATTCTTGCATTAACCAAATATATGTATGTTAATCAAATAACAACCTTCGCTTCTAGTTCTCATTCTGTGGTTTTGAATAATAAATTAATCAGAAGTTAACATTTTTAAATCTAGGATATTTGTTAAGAGAAAGCTTTAGTTATTCATAATTCAATTATAAATTAACGTTTATTTTATAAATCAATTTTGTGTGGGAATAAAGGTTTGAAAAATTCTTTGTGAATAACAAAGAAGTTTGGAAAAAAATCTGAATTATGATCCGAATGAGCTGAAATTTTAAATATAAATAGTCCTTGAAAAGATCTTTGTAGGTTAGTTATCTCTTTCAGTTGAAGAGATATTATTTATTTATTTTTTTTAATTTTACTCTTTTTTTGGTTAGATATGGCGGGCCGACGAAGGGTCGAATGTTTTTTTAAAAATTCAGCTATATTGGCGATAAAATTCTAAATAAAATAAAAATATCTCGTCCCTATAAAAAGTTACGCATCCAAAGTTGGAACATGTAAAATGGACCGTATTTTTTACGTTTTTTTCCAAAAAAGTCCCAATATTTTTTCTTTTGTAGAACATAATTTTCTTCGGGACTATATACATTTTTTATATGATTCGAGAAGAAATCTTACTGCAAAAGCGTGAAAAGTAAAAGTAATTTTTATACCCTTTGCCATGAGTGGCAAGGGTATATATAAGTTTGTCATTCCCTTTGTAATTTCTACATTTTTCATTTGCGACCCCATAAAATATATATAGATCATAGTTGGGGGTAGTGCACTAAATGTTGATTGAAATCAGCATTGCACTATCACTCACTAAAATTGCAAAAAATTTAGTTTGCACTATTTTTTATCAGCTTTAGTGATAATGCTTATTTCTTAACTAGCACTAAAAAAAATAGTGATAGTGATAATTTTTTACTATCACTGAACGAAGATTTAGTGCTAAAATCTGCACTACAATTAATTAGTGCAAATTTTTAACCTGCAATCAAAAAAAGGCTGCATTAAACATAACATCACTAAATTTTCAAAAATGTGTAGTCATGAAATTGTTGAATCCAAATTTGAAAAATAAAAATTTTAAATATTTTTTGTTATTTTTAATGAAATATTAGTCTTAAGTTTTAAATTAGTGTACAGGAATAAACTTAAACCATTTTGAACTTAAAAATTTAGTGCACAATTTGAAGTTGCACTCAAATTAGTGCACACAAAAAAGTTGCAATAAACTGATGATTGCATTTTTTTAAATCAACTCAATATCACTAATGTTTAGTGAGGCTGCTAATTTTCAACTCAGCACTAAATATGAACAAAATGCTTGCACTAATTTTGCACTATCACTAAGTATTAGTGCAAACTGCAAAATTAGTGCACTACCCCCATCTATGATATAGATATATTCTGGATCGTTATAGAAAGCGAAGTCGATTTATCCATGTCCGTCTGTATGTTGAAATCAACTTTCCGTAGCCCCCAAATATCTAATAAACATAATTGATACATCAATATATCGGGACAACCTCTATTTTTCGCCAATTTTTTATCTATATCTGGATAATATGTCATTAATATAGACAATATGGATATCTAATCATAGATATTTCAAAAACCATTGCAACGATGTATATAAGGCTATAGTAAGTTGGACCTACAATGGGTCAAAATCGGGAAAAATATTTTTTAACCCGATTTTTTATTAATTTTTTTTTTCCAAAAATTTTTTTTTAATAAAAACTAAAGAAAACGTTTTAAAAAAATTAAAAAAAAAAATTTAAAACAATTATGAACAAAAAAAATTAATTTTGTTTAATTAACAATATTTAAAAAAAATACTTTTAAGTATAATTTGCTGAAGGGTATATAAGATTCGGCTCAGCCGAATATATCTCTCTTACTTGTTTTACTATTACATGGTAAATAACGTCACAGTAAACAATTTTCTAAAAAAAACTCAGTTGTTTAACACATTTCCCCCGTTCTAGAAATTTCGGTATTTTGAAACAAAAATGTCAAAAACTACAAGGCCATTCATTTAAGGACACTTCTAAATTTTAGTATGTTATCTTTAACCGTTTTACATTAATTCAAATTTTATATTTTTCTTCATGGAAAATCTCCATATTATATTTTTTTTAGTTTTTAAGGTAAATGACGTTCGAAAAATTCATATAATTATTTCTTTTCACTAAACTATCAATCTCCAAGTCTTAAGCATGATGTAATAAGTAAGGTGAGAGCGTTTCGACAACAAACACAACAAACACAATATAGCATAGGTTTTGTCAAAATTGAATTTGTCAAATAAAAAATAAACAAATTTTATTTTTGCATTTAACTAAAAAACGGACGTTAAATTTAAATTATTTTTTAAAAAGAACAACGGTTTAATAGTGCTTTATCCAAATTTCATTATATGAAATCTTTTTATTCACATTTTCATTCATGTTTTTTGATTTAATTTTTTTTTCTTTGAAAATAAAATTTATTATTTTTCAAAACAAATTCAGTTTGACAAAACACAAGCACTTTCAAAATAGATGATTAAAAATCAGCTGTGTTGTTGATTTCACCTTACTTAGTGCATCCTGGTCTTAAGGTTTTCACCAATAATAAATGCTTATATAAAGTGCTTATATTTACCAATCACAAGCTCCACAAGCCTTGTCCCCTTTCAAAATTTTTAACGTTTTTTCACATATTGCATGCAAAGTTTGTATACTAGGTATATCGGTAACATCTTTGAGGCGAGATTATGATCATGAAATAGGCTCATATCAAGGTATCTTACTTTAGTCTCTTGTAGAGCAGACATTCGCATGAAAATTTTGTATAATTGGTTGGTTTTGTTTAGGGATAATGGAAAATGTTCATTTACGTTATGACACTACTATTGCAATATTAGATAAAGTTTAGATAATTTTGATGTTGACTTCGTTTAAATATGACCCGTATATAATCGGGTTTTGGCCGGTTGCAGGGTATTTCCAATATCGGCTACTAGTATTTAAATATTTTTCCATATATTATGGCTAGTAACGAATCATGGATCAAATAATAAAGAAATTTGTATAAAAATATACAAATTTCATGAGTAATTTATTGGATTTAAACATAATACTAAAATAAAACTATGTCATTATTTAAATGACTACCAGTGTTTATTTAAATTACATTTGAGTTATCAACACAATTTGTTTGTTTTGTTTATTATTTATTGTTGCTCTGTTTGGGTTTGGAAGGTTCAATAAACTTATTTAAACCTTTAATTTCAGTATTAAAATAATACAATAAATTGCTCGCTAATTCTGTATTTAAATACGTCTATACAAATTATCGCAGATACGGATACATGCCAGTATGTTTCAACAATAACGAGAATCACCATCATCTATTTATACTTGGTATCTATAGTTCTTTAATAAAATTAAAAAAAAAATAAGAAATAAGAAAAAATTTATAAAAACTTTAACATTTTACACGTTTCAATTGAGTGAACGCCTTGAACTTCCGCTTCAAAAAGAAAAATACACTGAACTAAAGTCAAGTTAAAGTTAAAGAAGAAGAATTACACAAGAAACTGAAAGAGTTTGAAATGAATAAAATAAAAAAAAAAAACTAAATTAAAAATTTAAACGAGTACGAGTGTAAGAAGATGAAGAAGAAGAAGTTCAAGCACTAAATATCTAAGTATAAATAAAATAAAATGATGTTGCTGTAGTTGTTGTTGTTACTATTACTGTAGACAGTTTTCTTAACAATAAACACTTCATTCATTCAACATTGTTTAAAGTTCAAGTTGAAGGCACATATTTCTAAACAGTCAGACAGACAGACAGTCAAACAGTCAAACATGCCGGCAAATAGAGACCGACATACGATTACGTTTGGTGTGAAGAAACATGCATGTTGTATGTTGAATGAACTAACTAAGTGTGTATTTTTACACTAAACTTGGCTAAAACAAACTTGGCCGATTACTAAAACAACGTACGTACAATTTAAGTTAAACGCACTGAAATATTTACTCACACAACAAAGTTTAAGACTAAATAAACATTTAACTAAAGTTTTACTTACAACTGCGTAACATAGAGATGAAGAATAAGATGCACAAGTTGAATTAATTGTAAATTCCTACAAACTAATTTGCATATTATGCAACAACAAATTATTAAGTAAACTATAGTTTCTAAAGATTATTTAATGTTTTATTTAAGTTTTAAACTATTTGTTTTTCTTTTGTTTTGTTTAAGAGCGATTACACTACATTACAACGGTTGTATGAGTTTATTTATTCGTGCTGCTTTTTTTTTGTTTTTGTGTGAATTCTAGTTAAAAGTCTTAAAAGTGTTAATCCTTAATGTGTTTGTTGTAGCTGCAATTGTCGGCTAGAAAACGGTGAGAAAATTCAAAAATTCCCAGAGTTACAACTACAATAAATTATTTTTGTTATTCTTTTGATTGAAAGGAAATATCTTAAACTTATCTGTATAATTTTCAAGTAAAATAATACGTTAGAAAAACTATTAGACAGGGTTACCAAGTCATTTATTAATTTAAATATTTTGACTGATTTCAATGTTTTATGTTATCATATTATTTCAATAAGTTTTAACCCTATCCTGTCATTGTAAAAATACATATATACCTATAAATTAGGGTTTTTTTATATCACACCCACCTTAGAGTATACCGATCGACTCAGAATAACTTCCTGTGTTGGTTGGTTATCCGTCTGGCTGTCCGTGTAAACTTGTGTACAAAGTACAGGTCGTAATTTTGAAAATATTTCAATAATAAGTATTATCCAAATTGTTTGCTGACCTAAGGACGAAGCCTGTTAAATCTGGTTGAAATCGGTCCATTATTAAAATAGCCACCATACGAATGTCCTCCCGAATTAGGAATTTTTGTATCGTAAATATCTTATTTGTATTGGTATCAACACAAATTTCTCCACAACACAGAAAAAATTATTTCTTAAATCGTTTCAATTCAAATATATATTACATATTGAACTGGTTTCAGTTATTTTATAATTGAATCAAGTATTCATGTGCTCAAAAACAAAATTTTCTGGTATTTTCTATTGAATTTTGAGTTTTGAGTTTTTGAAATTTAAATACAAAAATTATTGAATAGATAATTTTCGTAATTGAAAACACATTTTTGTTATTTTTTGTGTTTCAATTATGAAAATTATCTATTCAATAATTTTTGTATTTAAAGTTCAACCAACAACGATAATTGTATATTCAATTGTCAAAATTATCAAATTCAAAAATCAATAGAAAATATCAGAAAATTTAGTTTTTGAATACCTGATTTAATTATGAAATAATTGAAACCAGTTCAATATGTGATAAATGTTTGAATTGAAATATATTTTTTCCTGTGAAATACGTTTTATATAAAATGAAATCAGATTTACAAATTATGTGCGGCTCGATCCCATATAAGAACCACTTCTGAAAATCACTTTAAAGAGCATAAATGTTTTACCCCCTGTCTATACTTGACAAATATTTATCATAACAATTAATGACGTTTGTTGTCAAGACAAAGTTGTTTGAGTAAAAGCACTAACAAATAAAAAAGCAATAATACTAATATATGGGGACTAACCTGTAATTTTTTTATCTTGACAACCATTTTTACGTTTATCATGATAAAAATTTATCAGGTATAGACAGGGGGTTAATAATGTCTGTATATAAATAAAATTCAACACAAATAAGTTCTATACAAAAAGAATTCACGTGTCTAAATATCATGACGACCAGTCTATGATTTGTCATAACGCCCATGCCCCGATAAAAATATTAGACCCACTTCCGAAAATCACTGACGATTAACAAATGATGGAAATTTTGAACGAAAACTGTTTTTGCAATCTACTCAGTGTATGGTATTATATAATCGGGTTTGACCGATTATACTTTCTTTGGGTTGATTTGGAAAATGTTAACCCCAGCAAAAACTTCACTTTCATTACTAAAATAACAATGAAAATGGTTGTACACATTTAGTGAACCAGGCATTCTTAATATAATGCATTAAGAATGCATTTTTTTGTAGTCATCTTCATCAAGTGAAATATAAATTTAAATATATATATCTGCCTGTCTGCAGAGTCTCTGACTGGAATCGAACCCACAACCCTCAGATTACTAGTCCAGCATACAATGGACTGGTCTATCGGGAAACCCATATGAGATCGCGAGTTCAACTCTCAGTTGGGGCAGAAAGCGGCTCTGAAGTTTACAAATTCGTTACATCACACTGTACAATACAAAAAAAAATTACAAGGTCCGACCAATAAATTTTGATAGAGGAGCCAAAAAAAAAAATAGATACGTGTATTGTCGTTTTGAAAGTTTATATCTGAATTTCATTTGCTGGACATTGCACAGTGGTATGAGACAAAAAAAAAGGGAATAAATCTGTAACCTCTAAACCCTTAGTCCGATTTGAATGAAATTTCCCATGCGAAAAGAGGAAGTGTTTTCGAATTTAAGTTTTGAACTTGGACCTCCTGAGCCCACCAGGAGTAGGACTCGTCGGGTATGGTCAATTTTAAAAAAGATCCTATTTCTTCGTTTGTGTTCCGATTTCAAAAAACTTACACATATAGAATCTTCTTGCCGAGCACTACATAAAACCGTAGCTATCAATTATCTCTTATAGCTACTAGATATTTGCATTTGAAAATTAAGTTTTCAACATTTTTACCCACCCTACTACAGTTTTTTGATGACCGCGGTTCCAAATATTTCCCGATTTTCTCCATTTTTCTTTCATAGGATATATCAAATAAAGAAAGAATTGTTTAAAGTTAAATGCAATTGATTTTAAAAAAATTAAAAAAGGCGATTTTTCGCTATTTTTTTGGGAAAAAAGTACTTTTATTCTTTTTAAGTTATCTAAAAAATTTCTAAAAGGATGTATAATGAATTTCTACTTTTTGGAAAGCTAACTTTACATCAAATTATTTAATTTGAAAAAAATTTATAATTTTTGATACCCAGGGGACCAGGCCCATTCAAAAAACGCATATTTTTTCTGTAAAATTCAATTTTAGGGCAAAAATTCTCAAATCGCATAGTCGATATCAAAATATAGTAACCCATTTTAGATAGCCGAATATGTTCGTAATTATTTTGTAAAGGGTTCCGATAACACCGCCCCTGGTATGGATATTATATCCAAAAAACAAAAATATCCCATTTTTGGAATATTTCAATACTTTTTTGGGAATTGCGGGATTTAAATTTCAAAATTTGTTCTTATTTTTCAATTTTCAATAAAAAAATCTATATAAGTGTAAAATTTCATTAAATATATTCATAAATAAAAATTTTATTACAATTTGAAAAATTTGTATCTATGCAAAAAATTACTCAGTCTTTTTTACTAAATAATAAATATTTTATTCCGTACCATTTATTTTCGTTGGTTCAAGTCCTAAATTAAACATTTTGAAAGATTTGTTTTTTAGAATTGTAATTTCTTGCAGTAATATTTATATATTTATAGAAGGAGCTATCGGACCACTCATCTACAGTGACAGAAAGACTCCCTTTATCTTTAGTTATTTTTCGAATTTCAGAAACAATACAATTTGTATAAGTCTGTATTATTTATTTAAATTTGGAATTATGAAAAATTTTAAGCAATGGGAATAGGTAAACGATGCCCTAGTTGGATAAAAAATCATTTTAGTCATCTTATGAATCTTAAGAAGATCCAACTAGTAAATTCCAAATAAAGTACAATCTTTCAAATCGGATCATAGCCAAAATGCAGCTATATAACTCCTGCTAAGTTTTGTCTTTTGAATAAAAACTAAGATTGGAAGTCAGGTCGAGCCGGTCTAATTAATATTTTGTGTTTTTTTTCTTGGCAACTCTTCTTCAGTGTCTTGTTGTGTTTATATTGCAATTGCATTCTATGAACTTTGACTTGTTACTTTTTAAACCATATTGACTTGACTTGATGTTTTCCCCTTTTTTTTTGTTGCTTTTCCGTTCTGCAAACGATAAAATTGTTGATGACGATGATGGTGGTTGGTGATGGCGATGGCGAGACTATGATTGTATAGCACAACTTTAGACTTAAGTCAGTAAATGTATACAAACTGACAAACAAGCATGAATGTAGAATTATTTCTAACATCGTTTTATTTAACAAGATGTTAAAATTTAAAGAAATTTACAAGCATGTAATTTTCATATGATAAGTGTTAATTTTCAACTAAAATCACCACAATTCAACAGATATTCTGGCTTTTTATTTGCTCATACATATATATGTTTAAACAACATTCTTGAGATATGTATATTTAGACAACAAAGAACAAAGTTTTTAACATTATTTTTAAATAAACGAACACATGAAAAGTGAAGTAAAAATTTTTAAAATCATTTGTACTCGCAATACAATGTTATTGGCGGTATCAGGTTTAATTGTCATTTTTTTCGTTCCATTTTATTTTATCTCTCTGCTAAACTCAAAATTTATTATGTCATTTTGTTTATAGTTTAACAATTATTATTTGATATTATTGCTTAAATTTTATTTTTCTTTGTTATTTGTATTTTGCTGAATGAAAAAATCTATTAAACATGACCATTACATACCAATTCAGTACAAAACAAAACAAACCATACCAGAAATGCCAGGCCATACCATAGGATTTTAACTTATTTTTTTTATACGATAATTGAACTAGTTTTTTTTATTTAGATTTTTATATTTCCGTATGACTTGAGCCCAAAAACAGAATTGAAACAGACCAACAGAAAAATAAAAATAAAAAAGTATTATTATTATTATTAAAATATAAAAATAAAAGCAAACACAAGAGGTGTAGCCAAAATAAAAACCAGCCACAACAACATCTACGAATAAAAACCCCACCTAAAAATAAAATAAAATAATATTGTTACACATGAGTGCTTTGAACCAAAAAACCTAAAAAAAAACTGAAACATTTTTTCTGTAATTTTGCAAAAGAGTGAAAAAAAAACTATTTTATATATTTGTTATTATTATGTGGCGTATTTTTTCTCTGTATGTATTTAAGAAAAAATTTCATAATTTTTGCATTGAGATATTAAATTGCACATTAATTGCCCACATGTTCAGTGCATATTGTCTACAACAATATCTGCAGCAAACAAAACACAAAATACCTTAAAATATGTAACAACTTATGTACACACACTTAAGTGCACTTAAAGAAATGTACTGGCGTTAGATAACTTAAATACCTCTAAATTGTTTGCTGCTGCAAAATTCATTTATGCTATAGAATAAAAAAATATATTCCATAAGTGAGTAAGTGTAGGTGAAAATGCCCCCAAAATCTGAAGTTAGTGCCCAATACAGATTGTTTGTGACCTCACGCTCCTAACGAATCTTAAGTTTTAAATTTGCAAAAATGCTTTACTGATAATGTCTACATGGGAATTATGATGTACTGTTTTGCGAATTTCGGAAGTCAAATCGAATAAGGTTATCCCGTTTTGTTAAATAAATTCTAAAAATTGATTAATTATTTTTGATGATTATATTAAAGGTAAATACGAAAATAAAAGGCAAAAATAATTAGCTCAATAACTCTCATAGTTTTGAAAACGATTTTACCTTTAATGATTTCGACGAATTCGCAATTTTTGGAAATAATTTATTCAATACAACTTTTGTTTAGCAAAATCTCGAAATTTTTGTTTTTTAAAACGGATTGAAACTAAATTTTTATTTATTAATATTTTTTAAACAAATTTTACACTTATATAAATTTTTCTATTCGAAATGGAAAAATAAAAACAAATTTTTAATTTTTTAAATCAGGAATCTCGCAATTTCCAACAAATTTTGAGATTTTTAGTTTGTTGGCTATAATATCGTCCCCTTAATAAAAAATAAAACTTAATAGTGTATAATTTTTTTGCCTTTTCGAAATAATTGAGTTTAAAATTTTTGTGTTAGTAGACATCTGGAACAAAAGTAACATTTCAATTGATCTTTTGACCCACTTTGTGGAAGTAGAATTTCACCAAACTTTGACCACATATGGAATCAGTTATGCAGATTCTTATTATGTAATAATGGTGTATATGCTTATACACTATTGTTTTTATTGAGGGGACTATATCCATACCAGGGGCGAGTTATCGGAACCCTTTATAAATTAATTAAGAACATATTTGGTCATCTAAAGTGGGTTAATATATTTTGATATCGACTATACAGTTTGAGAATTTTTGCCCTAAATTTGAATTTTACATAAAAATAGGATTTTTTTGGATAGACCTGGTCCCCTCGGTATCAAATTTTAAAGTTTTTTTCTTTTAAACAATTTAATGTAAAGTTATCTTTTCAAAAAGTATAAAATCCTAATACATCTTCTTAGAAATTTTTAAGATAACTTAAAAAGAAAAAAAGTACTTTTTTCTCAAAAACTACTATAAAATTGCCTTTTTTAAATTATTAAATTAGAATTCGGTCATGATTTTTAAACAATAATTTTTCTGTTTAACATTTGTGGTTATACCAATAAAATAAAAGAGAATCGGGGAATATTTGGATCCGCTATTATAAAAAACTAGAGTAGGGCGAAATTTTGAAAATTCAACATATCCGAGGTGTCTTACTTTGGGCAAAACTCAAAACTTGAACTCAACAACACTTCCTCTTTGCGCATGTCAAACTTCATTGAAAGTGAACTAAGCACTTAGAAGTTTTAGGTTTATTTCTCTCTATTTTTTTACCACTGTGCAGCGTAGGTGCATTTTCCAATTTTGTATCCAGTTTTAGAAAACAAAAATTTTTAAATTTTGCTAACAAAATCTCAGTCTTCTTAGTTTATTCAAAAAGCTAATCCGTTTTTAATTTCAAATATATATTGTGCAACCTCCTCTGTTTTCGAAATAACGGTATATCTCGAAAACAAGAGCTATCCTAAAAAAACAGTTATCAGTTATGATTCAGCGTATTCGAATTATGTTAATCCGCTGGTTGCTCCTCTTGACAGAAAAAAAAGTGTGAAATTAGAGCACAGTGTAATTAAATTGGGAATTTTGCATATAAAAATAAATCTTACTAAAAAATAAATTTTGTATTCCCTAAATAATTAAATTAACCGTTTTAGGCACTTGGAGCAAAGATTAGAAATATTTTATTTTGAATCATTTCAGTCCAAATGTATAAGTTTTTCTTTACCAGCATAATTTCTTAACTGGTAAATACTATTTGTCTGAAGTTTTATCCAAATCCAGAAACAAGTATAACATTTCGCTGTGTTTTAATCAAATATTCCCAGTTTATATCATTTTGACCTCTGTGATGAAAGGTGTAACATTTTCCGAATGCAGTTAATTCTTTAGTACATATTTTCTATTCGTTTGGAATAATATTCATAATTTATTTTGTTAAAACTAATCAACACTTTTAAATAATGCCATATTGGCCAACAGTAATGTTAGATATAAGAATTAAAATCAAAATATTTAAAAAATGTTAATTGCGACATACATGAAGTTTACAAGTGATGAAAGATTTTAAAGAGTATTTTTGAATTTTGCTTAATAATTTTAAGCTTAAAATGTATTAGTTCACTAATCGATTTGTGTTTTAAAAGATTATGCTTTTTTATACTACGAATATTTTTATAAAATAAATCTTCAGAATTTGAATATTTTTAAGTCCCACTCGATTTTAAGATCAAGTTTGTCAAAAGCTTACAATGGCATTCAGTTTTGAGAACTTTCACGAAGAATCTTGTATGTGCCCCAAAAAAAATGTATGTTAAAACATGTTGCATGCATTTTCCTAGATTGGTAGATAGATTTGTAAATTGAGAAAATTTGTTCAGTGTAGATTTGAATCAAACAATTTTTTTAAAACAGTGTCATCATTTGAGCTTTGAAAATATTGTACAAAAAAATGTACATCAAATAAATGAATCATGATTTATATATATTTTTATAATAATAACAACTTGTTGTTACTTGGCAAATCCACTGTTTGATTTTATTGTCTAATTTAGCTTAAATTACTTCCTTTTACTTAGAAATCACTCCTTGAAGACTCTGTGTTTGAGTGAATATTTTACCTTTTTATTTGCAATAATAAGCAAAACGAAAACAAACAACAAATTGTGAAAGCAGTCAAGTATAAAATTTATTTAACAAATTAAACTAAACAAAGTGCTGAATGGTTGTTACAAGACAAGAACATTTTTATTTTATTTTTTCCCCCATTTTTGCACATACCATTTTATTATTTAATGATATTCTTTTATTTTTGCTCTTTTCTATGCTCTTCAATATGTGTTTGTGAATATTAGGAATTTCGCTTTAAGGGAAAATTGAATTATTTCGTTTAGCAAGTAATAAAAGTTGGAAGGTAGAAGAGTTCTAGTTTTATGCAAAAAACAAAAAAAAAACTTTAAAAAAGTACTTAATTTTATGGCCTTAAGCGGTATCACGGTTTGTTAAACAAATATTAAACGAAGCATTTAGAATAAAAAGCGAAGTGTATTCGTCAACTGAAGAACAAAAATAACAAATATCTTCATGCAGGAATAGAAAATGTGGCAAAAACCAAACATTATATAACAATTAAATTCTATTAAAAGGAAAATAATTTAACGCTTACTTACATTTTTGCGCTAATAAAATAAATAAAATATGTTGATAATAAATATGAAACGTGTTGGCGCGTATTTGAACTTTAATGTTTAAATCAAAAGATTTAAGAAACATTCCTACTGATTTATTTTTAATTTCAAAACACACTTGTGTTATTTGGCTTGTTCTTTAACAGCTTTATCATTTAGACAAGCATTACACAGGTCAACAGCAAAAAAAGGCTTCACTAACCACTATATAGATTTGATGAATCACGGTTACCTAAGTACAAAAATGGTAAACATTTTAAATTCTATGGATAGATTTTTTTTTAAATTTTTTTTCTAAAATTGTGAATTATTTTAAATGTTTCTCCACATAATTTATGATAACTCAAAAAGGGTTAAGGCCCAACTATAATATGCATACACTAGCTTAAGTCAGCTTAAGCAAATGTGCGAATACATATAAAACGTATGTGACAAACTATAATGTACTTAAGAGAGTTTCGTCAAGTTTCGTCGAATTTTATTTGCTTAAGCAAAGTGCGAAGCTGGTCGCACATTCCGTACGGAATCAGCTGTTTACGTAAGTACATTATAGCCACCTAAAAGTTTCTTTGAATTTCCTTAAGCATTTGACAGACTTTTCGTTCGGTTTTGACATTACCTTAAGCTAGCTTATGCATATTATAGTTGGGCCTTTAGTCCGATATTATTGAAGTAGACTTAAAAAAGTTAAAATTTATAAAATCTTTAATCTGTTTATATATTGTGTTTTAATCGGCTCAGTATTTTCGTAGTTATAATAACAAATTGAAGCAAAAAATATATTTTTTACGTGAAAATAGCAAATTTTTGTTTTGTACGTCTAAGAACAGATCCAAAAATCAGAATATTTAATCCACTATTATATCATTAGATGTTGTAATGTTTACGATTAAAATATCAATTAATACATACTATATTTTTTTGTTGAAAATTTTAGTCTCACAGAGAAAACTGTTCAGGTTGTGATAATCGTATTTATTGCTAATCAACTCCTTAAAAAGTGTTGAAAAATTCCAAAAATGCGATTTTTAGTTTTTTGGCTATTATATCCATACCAGATGCGGGGTTATCGGAACCCTTTACAAAATAATATGGCCATCGAAAATGGGTTAGCATATTTTGGTATCGACTATGCGATTTGAATTTTTTGCCCTAATTTTGAATTTTTAATAAAAAAATAGGCGTTTTTTGGATGGACCTGGTCCCCTCGGTATCAACAATTTTTAAATTTGTTTTCATTTAGAATATTTAATGTAAAGTTAGCTTTTCAAAAAGTATAAATTCCTAATACATCTTCTTAGAAAATTTTTAGATAAATAAAAAAGTACTTTTTTACGAAAAACTAGAGAAAAATTGGAGTCAGTCACGATTTTTCAACAATTCTCTTTTTGTTTGACATATGGGCAATTCCACGAGAATCGCTACCACGACTGAAAAATCATAAACCCTTGAAACTTTTTTTCAAGATGATTTGAATAGAAGAAAATAATAAAATGTTACTATGTGAAAGTATTTAGATCATATTACAACATTTTAAACTTTAAAATTTAAAGACAAAAATAATAGTTTAAACTGATTGGACCATAATCATAGTCAGAAATAAAGTATATTTTAATAGAAATAAAGTCGTCTTTACTTAAGAGTGGACTTTAGGTCTACCATAGACAAGTTAAAGTATATTTTTGACGTTAAAGTCGACTGTAAATATAAAACAAGCTGAAGCTGTTATTAACTCATTTAACAACAGCATCAGCTGTTCTTCGCCATGTAAAAAGTTCGGCAAAAAGTAAAAAAAATTAAGTTACAAGAATTTGGGAGAGATTTTGCAATTATTGAACAGTTATCAATAAAATTAGTACCAAAATATTCTAAATATGATATTAATCTTATCTTTTCCATTTTTCCACCACAAACAATTTTTTTTCATTAGTTGTCCCGGTTACTTTTATTGTTTACCTTTTTTGGTTTTTGTTTTAATTTTCTATGTCAGCTGTTCAGCGGTGCCACTTGTCTGTATTTCGTTGTATATTCTATGAAAACATTTTCTACATTTGAGGTGACACCCAGTTAAAGTCGGTTCAATTTAAAACACACTTTAATTTTGACTATAGTTGGGAAATAATATAAAGCGGGTTTTTAATTTAAAGTTGTTTTTAAAAAGAACCGACTTTAGTGTTTGACTATGATTATGGGCCATTATATTTAATTTTTTAATGTTTTAGGTATGTTTTATGCTAAAATTGCGGCGAAAACTAGGCTCTCAATTAGCTTGTAGTATGAATTGAATTTGATTCTGATTGTTTTTTTTGGTATTGTCAAAATGTTTATTGTAACCGAATGTATATTTTCTATTAATTTGTTTAGTTTTTGTATACATAAATATATTTACAGAATATATATTGTTTTATTATATGAGAAACATCTGTCACGTACGATATTAAATTTTATTTATTATAAAATCATCTAAAGATTGCTTTTATTTAAATATGACGGATTGTAAAGGAAGAAATTAAAAGAAAACATAACGCCTCTCACGATTCCAATATTTTCGCATATTTCAACATGTACCTCAAAATGAGTTCCGTTTTATGTCACGTACGATATGCTCTTATTTCGCTCAATATTTTGGACAACAATATTTCGAAAGAACTTTTTATTATTTTAAAATATAGTACCATCTGAATGGAACATAAAGTCCAAATTATTTTTCAGATAGTCTTATTTTTGCAAAATCTATTTCACTCTATAGGCGTACAAATGTCACGTACGATGATATGGAGTTGCCCATATACAATTGTTGCTAGTCAAAAGAAAAATCTGGACAATTGTGAAATATTTGGACCCGCTGTTATCAAAAAACTGGAGTAGAGTGTGTAAAAATGTTGAATTTAATTTTCAAATGCGAATATCTAAACAAAATATTTTCGAAAAAAGTAGTCCCTGGTCGAAATTAGCGAGTATATTCGAAGGTCTTCAGGCCAACTGTGTTAATTTTGAAAATGTTCACATGCATTATATGTGAATTATACAAGAATACAAGAAATTGCCCCCCTAAACCAGACTTTTGTGAATCCGATTGTGGTTTGGTTATATGATAACAAAGAAAATCTAAGTCCATGGAAGCATCGAAATTGTGCAAAACAAGAGTTCGCCCTAATGTCCAATTATAAAGTTTCGAGTTTCTACCGAAAGCCAATGTCCTTTCTGTGTCAAAGAGGACCAGATAATTTTGAATATTTTAGAAGTAGTAATCATAGACAAGTTGAGGACTTTTTTAATTCTATTGATTTTCAAGTGGTTGTCTAAATTGAGCAAGAGCTTAAATGGTCAAGGTATCGAGATTTAATTATTATATTTTTTACACGGTTTTATCGATACATTTATGCCTGAAATTTAGAGAGCAACCAAATTTCAGGCCATTTTCCGTCTTTGAATCGTTAGCATAGTTACTATACTAACATACTATACTATAGTATGTTAGTGTGACCCGGTTTGTATGGAGAAACCATAAGAAGTCGATGTTCCAAACTAAAATTAATGTTTATTTTGTTTGAGCAGACCATTTCTCAAAATGTTTGTCCTCGGTTAGGTATTTGGTGAGCAGGATACAAGGGACCTTTTTACGATTTTTTCATATTTCTCACAAAGAAAATATATTAAATATTGGTATCATCTTAAAGGTTTTTGAGAAGCCCTTTCAACGGTGTCTGGCATTTTCGTGTAATTTACTTTGCAAAAAATATGAAAACAAATGTTTGTCTGCCAGGACAAACATTACACAAACATTTTGAGAAACGTTATTATAGAATGAATTGAACTTATATTTTGGTTGGGAAAATCTGCAACATATTTTGAGACCATTCTATAGTATATATATTTAGAAATGTACAGTTCCACTAACAATTAAGATCTTTGACAACATGGTAGCCATTTTAAAAATTATTGGAAACTATCATATAATCCGAAAATTTTATTAATCCAAGATTTCAAATCAACTTCATTTAGTTTTAAGATAAAGAATAACTTTAACATTTTAAATATTTTTTTTAAAAAACAACTACATTTATTTTATTTTTTATGGCAGATAACAAAAAAAAAACATAAAACAAAAATACTAGAAAGACTAAACATCTTCAAAACAATCGTGCTTCAAGCATTTATAAATAATAGAAAAAAATCGAAGAAATACAATTTTTGAATGGAAATCATGTAATCGATTTGAAGCAGTATGGTGCAGCATCTTCATTTTTTATGATTTTTATTTTTAAGTTTTTGGTAACTTATAATTTTTGTAGTTTTTTGGTTGAAAATTGTTAGTTTGTGTGCTAATGTTAAATTATGTAATGAAACACGAAATAAAAACTATGATGAACTTTATTATTTTTAATTTACAAAAACTAAACAACAGAAAATACAAACTAATGAAACCAGAATTCACAAAAAGAAGATGTTTTTTATTATGTAGTTTTTATATTTATGTAGTGAAGGCACTTTGAAATTTTATCAAACTTTCTAATCAATCTTTGAATTGTCTAATAATTTTTTTTTCTTTTTTGGTCTCCCAACATAATTCTGTCACAACTTTATGTAATGTGAGTTACTATTTTTCTTAATAACAGCAATATTGAAAAGTTTATAAATTTAGTTTATGATTGATTTCTATCTGTAAGTAAATAAATAAGGGGGGAAACCTTTTTCAACAATCAACCAACCATTCATCCAACCTACATTTATTTTTTTCATAAACGTGGGTTAATTCAACACAATTCAATTGATTTTGTTATGAGTAGAGGCATTTATGAACGTATGTACATGAAAAAAATGACATTATGTATATAAAATATAGTAGAGTAGTGGCATTAAGCCAAACAAAAAAAAAATAATAGTAATATTAATAGCAATATGAGATATTTGGTACATTTCAAACTCATGTCAATTTTAATTGGGTTTTCGTCATCAAAATATCTGAACATTCAAAATATACACACAATACTCCATATGAAACCTAATGAATGAATATTAAATTTCATAATGTGAAGGTAAATGACATCAAAGGTTTAAAAATCTTTTTTTTTTGTATGTTTCTCTTTTCTGAGACTTCAACTACAAACCAACCTCAATTTCATTCATATAATAGCATTTTTGTTTAAATATAATTATTTGAGATTTTTTGTTGTTTACTCATACGGGCATCTAACACCCATTTGTTGAAAAAAGCAAATTGTTTAACAATTATATTAATGATTATTTATTTCTCTTTATCATTTTTGTCTTTGCAGGTAAGCGGTTAAATGTCATTAACAATTTCACCTCTAACATGTTGCCAGAGTTGCGGACATTTTTGATGATTTAACGTTAAGTGTACACAATTAATATTGTTTATAAGTAGTGTAGTAAGTAATTAATATATTATTTAAATGATTTAAATGTTTCTTTACAATATTATTTAAATATTATTAATAGTTAATTAAAGAAAAAAATGTCTATCCATGAAACATTAAACAGTGGGGCAAAATAAATGGCAATAAATATTGAACTTCGAAACTACAAATCAGATTTCTTTGAAACTTGGAACACCAATAGAGGAGGAAGTTCCAACAAACAATTATAAATAAGTATGAAAGAGTAGACGGTTAAGCCATACCCGACCATGTAATACCCTATACTGAGTAAATGAACAAAAATATTATTCTTTGAAAATTTCAATAATATTAGTTAATGATTTTCTATAGCGAGCCTTATATGGCAGATATGACTAATTATGGACCGATCGCCATGAAATTATGTAGTGTGATTTATATTTATATCAAACTTATTTCTGTTGAATAATATGTGGATATCAAGATTTTTCAGAGATTCATACTCGTTAAAGTGATTTTCGGAAGCCTGACTTATATCGGAGCTATGACTAATTATGGACAGATCATTATAAAATTTAGTAATATGACTGCCGTATATATAAAATTTATTTGGAAATTTGTGTAGATACTAGGGTATTCATTCGAGTAATGATCGTTCGATTAATCGAATAATTTCTTACGAATAATTATTCGAACAATTATATGTAGAATAAACGAATAAAACAAATAAATGTACATATATGTTTAAATTTATTAAATTGCTTAAAATTTTTCATAATTCCAAATTTACGAAAATTGTATTGTTCCTAAATTCGACAAATAACTAAAGATAAAGGGAGTCTTTCGATCACTGTAGATAAGTGGCCCAATTGTTCCTTCTATAAAGATTACAGCAAGAAGTTACAATTCTAAAAACAAGTCTTTCAAATTGTTTAATTTAGGCTTTGAACCAATGAAAATAAAAGGTACGGAATAAAATATTTGTTATTTAGTAAAAAAAGCTGAATGATTTTAGATTTGATTTCGAAATTGAAATTTTACCGCCTAAACATGAACATATACTTGCGAAATATTATCAGAATCGCAATTAGTAATCAAAATATTAATTTAGATTAAAGTGGTGTTGAAAGTGATGGCTAATGGGATTATGAAACGGTCGTCGAAAGTGATTTTGAGGATGACATTTATAATGATTACGTTGAAATAAATCATGAACTGTCTGACTTCAAATTAGCCACGTTCACTGACAATTAAATCAAACTTTGGACAGATTTCTGTAAGACCACTTGATTAAGCAAAGATTCGATAACGTTGACAGAGCTTGAGGTTATAATACAATTTATTATCAATAATTTAGAAAAGGTAAATAATTCATTTACTAAGGAATTAGTTACTCATTTTAAATCCCGAATTAATGAACGACATAAAGAAGTTCTTAATGCGTTTATATTGTACTTCAATTCAGGATCATGTCCAACTAACTCAAATTTTATAAAGCATAGCTCCAAAACGGAAACTAAAGAGTTTGCTAATCAATTGTTTTGTAGATTGTTCGGCAGGGAATGTGATCAGAATATTTCTGATTAAAAATTCAATGATAGACTTTTTAAATAGACCGATTTAAAACAGATTTAATAGGCTTCGTCCTTGGGCCGAAACAAATGTATGTACCAAATTTCATGGACAGCCAGCTAGGCAGACGGACGGACATCATTTAATATACTTTAAGGTGGGTGTTAGATAGAAACATCAGCAGAAATGCTTAATACCTTCGCCACTATGGTGGTGTAGGCTATACAAACTCCGTACTATATTTGAATTTCAAGAACGGTGGTTGCGTCGATACTGCCTCAAATTGGAGCTCCTCCACAGTATTGGATTATTGGAAATAAATCTGTAATTTCGAAACAGATATTCTGATTTTAATAAAGTATACACCCAGAGAAAAAATTAACACATCCGTGTACGATTTGACACCATTCGGTGTCAATACTGTATCAACCCTGTATGTGCTCAAATTGTACACGAACGGTGTCAATTTGACAACGAAAAAATTGACCGTTGCCGAATTGACACCATCAGTTGTCGATTTGACACCGTCCGTGTACGATTTTATAACAGACCGTTGACAATTTGTCACCGTTCGTGTACGATTTGATACCCGACCGTTGTCAATTTGATACCGCACCGTTGTCAATTTGAAACCATATGTTATCGATTTGATACCGTTCGTGTTCGCGTTTTTAAATACAATACGAATTAATACTCAAATATAAAATACATATAAATATTCCATGTTTAAATGTGGCAAAACATTAGTGTCAATTGTCGGAGTTCCTGTATGTGAAATTTCAAATAGCATCCCTAATTGTGGCACTGCTTCCACAGGTCCTCATTCTAAAAAATAAAAGAAATACTTATTCTATTCTACATTGCTTATAATTATGTATATATGTATATACAAAAACTGAAGGCATGTTTATTATTTCCAGGAATTTTTGGAGTTGTATGTCTACTATTAAACACAATTACTCTTTCTTTTATATTTTCGTTTGTAAATATTTTTACTTTTTTAATGTAAATAAAATTAAAACTCAGTTATAAAAACAAAGCAGAGCAAAAAGTTTTGCCGCAACACTTTGACAATAACATGTTATCAACTCACATTGAGATGCGTCGGCGAATAATTTAACAACATTGTGTTGCCGATTCGTACCCGTTTGTTTACAAATTGTAAACGTATGGTGTCGAAAAAAAGTGACACCGTATGGTGTCAAAATGACACCAACCGTTGTCGATTTTTCAACGTCATTTTTCCCTCAGTGTATAGTAGTAAGGCCCCAAAGTGAGGCCACACGGGTATATGTAGAGATGCCAAACAGGGAATCCCGGGGTATTCGGGATTTCCTAAATCCCGAGGCCCGGGAATTTACGGTTTCCTTGAGTGGGGCTCTAGAAAATCCATTCTTCACCATTTTTTGTAAATTATCTAACAAAACTCAATTTAAATCCTCTTCAAATGAAATTCATTTTATCTCAAAATTAAAATATTTCGTCTGCTAAAAGGCTAAAAGATATTATTAATAAATGTGAAAAACCCAAATAACAATAACGAAATCAAATTATAATGTAGATTTGCAACTTGCAAAAGAAATAGATCATTTTATTTCTGAAGGAACAAGAGGAAAATACTTGTAGATTTGTTATAAGTATTTGCAAACGTGTTTGCCAATGTGAAAGATGGAATGTGAAAGATGTTTTTCGGCCGCAGCATAGGTCGGAAACAAAATTCTTTCCAGAATGGCAGATGAAGATGTAATAGTATTCTTAAGAAGCAATTTAAAATAAACACTATTTTTTTTACTAAAGTACTGTTTTTTACTAGTATGTACAATGTACATTGTACATACTTTATTGTTATTTCTTCTTATATAATGTACTCATGCAAGTATTTTATGCTTTTTAGTGTCCAATAAAAATTAATTGCTAAATAAAAAATTTACTTTCAATTGTAAAGACATAATTATGTACGTTTCTTTCTTATAATTTTCAGGATTTTAGATTTCCCGAAAATCCCAAAACCCCGGGTCGGGATTTTGGGACTCTTTACCCCGGGATTTTTAAAAATCAGTCCCGATTAGCATCTCTAGGTATATGTAAATTAAATTATCCCAATTTTCTGTTTTATATGGGATCCAAAAAGTTATATTTAAATAAAACAAAGTGTCTGTGAATATCACCAACCTTTTTCATTCGTTTAACAGTCCTATTGATGCCACTAATATAATCGTGCAAATGTCCGTCCAGAAATGTCCAATTTGGCATGACTCAGAATTACGCTGAATTTGATCGGTGTTGGCTTTTAGGGCAGATTAAGTTTGTGGCTTATTCGCATAGACCTGCGACTTAAGAAAACCCACAAGGGTTGGCGAATAGAACGATCTCGGTGGCCAATTCACATCACCTCCGCATGATGTGACCATGCCTTGTGGCATGAGCTGTGTGGCTTGTAGCGTCGTCCCGAAAATAACAACCATTTTGGTAAAATAAGCGCCCGGAGTTCACAGCCCATATGTGGGCTGTTCATCCAAACAATTGTCAAGCCCACATGTTGTCTCTGAAAGCGAATTATAGGAGATTTTGTGGGATATTAAAGAACACATTTTTAGCCATTTATATACATTTTTAAAGATGTATATGGGGGATTTCATGTCAAGTGAACCAACTTTTGAAATCGATGTCTTCCGATCGGGATGAAATTTGCACCAAGGTTAGCTCTATTGGATAGTAACTCAGACACAATTTTTCAACAACATCGGTCGAGAACTCTCTGAGTTATAGGGGGTAAAATTTTGACAATTTGGTCAAACAGGGGTTTTTTCTTATCCATGTAACTTATTACCTATTGTTCTTAGCAAAATGTGTTCCAAATAGTATAGATAGCTATTTCTTCGATCTTTCGAAAAAAAATATTTAAAAAAAAAAATAAAAAATTTTTAATATTTTTTTTCCGAAATCAAAAACTTTTTTGACTTTTTTTTAAAATACGCTATTTTTTTTTATTTTTTTTTTTTTCTTAAAATAAAGTTTAGATATTTTCCTTGAACACCTACTTGGTCGCTTAGTGGGATGCGAGTGGGATATCTATCAAAATAAATATTTTGTAACTCAAAACATAAAATTTTTGACTTTTTTTGCAAAATCAAAAACTTTGTTGACTTTTTTTTTTCAAAATGGACCCTTTTTTAATCTTTTTTTTTAGGTCAAACAAAAGCTTAGATATTATCCTTGAAGACCCTTTTGGTCGCTTAGTGGGATGCGAGTGGGATATCTATCAAAATAAATATTTTTTAACTCAAGACTTACAATTTTTGACTTTTTTTTTTGCAAATACGATTTTTTTTCCAAATGGGCCCTTTTTCTAAAATTTTTTTTGTAGTCAAAAGAAAGCTTAGGTCCATTCCTTTAAGATATTTTTAGTCCCTTAGTGGGATGCGAGTAGGATATCTATCAAAATAAATATTTTGTAACGCAAGACATACAATTTTTTAATTTTTTTTTGCAAAATCAAAATTTTTTTCCAATATGGGCCCTTTTTTAATTTTTTTTTTTTGCTCAAAAGAAAGCCTAGGTCCATTCCTTTAAGATATTTTTAGTCCCTTAGTGGGATGCGAGTGGGATATCTATCAAAATAAATATTTTGTAACGCAAGACATACAATTTTTTAATTTTTTTTTGCAAAATCGAAATTTTTTTCCAATATGGGACTTTTTTTTAAAATTTTTTTTTGCTCAAAAGAAAGCTTAGGTCTTTTCCTTTAAGACCTATTTTGTCACTTAGGAAGATGTGAGTAGGATATCTATTAAAATAAAAATGTTGTAACTCAAGACATTCAATTATTGACTTTTTTTTTGCAAATTCGAATTTTTTTTCAAAATGGGCCCTTTTTTAAAAATTTTTTTTTAGTCAAAAGAAAGCTTAGGTCCATTCCTTTAAGATATTTTAGGTCCCTTAGTGGGATACGAGTGGGATATCTATCAAAATAAATATTTTGTAACTCAAGATATACAATTTTTGATTTTTTGGCAAAATCAAAAACTTTTTTGACTTTTTTTTAAAATGGGCCCTTTTTGTAATTTTTTTTTTTGCTATAAAGAAAGCTTAGGCCTATTCCTTTAAGATGGTTTTGATCGCTTAGTGGGATGCGAGTGGGATATCTATCAAAATAAATGTTTTGTAACTCAAGACATACAATTTTTGTGTTAAAACATTTATTTTGATAGATATCCCACTCGCATCCCACTAAGGGACTAAAAATATCTTAAAGGAATGGACCTAGCCTTTCTTTTGAGCAAAAAAAAAAATTAAAAAAGGGCCCATATTGGAAAAAAATTTTGATTTTGCAAAAAAAAATTAAAAAATTGTATGTCTTGCGTTACAAAATATTTATTTTGATAGATATCCTACTCGCATCCCACTAAGGGACTAAAAATATCTTAAAGGAATGGACCTAAGCTTTCTTTTGACTACAAAAAAAATTTTAAAAAAAGGGCCCATTTGGAAAAAAAATCGTATTTGCAAAAAAAAAAGTCAAAAATTGTAAGTCTTGAGTTAAAAAATATTTATTTTGATAGATATCCCACTCGCATCCCACTAAGCGACCAAAAGGGTCTTCAAGGATAATATCTAAGCTTTTGTTTGACCTAAAAAAAAAGATTAAAAAAGGGTCCATTTTGAAAAAAAAAAGTCAACAAAGTTTTTGATTTTGCAAAAAAAGTCAAAAATTTTATGTTTTGAGTTACAAAATATTTATTTTGATAGATATCCCACTCGCATCCCACTAAGCGACCAAGTAGGTGTTCAAGGAAAATATCTAAACTTTATTTTAAGAAAAAAAAAAAAATAAAAAAAAATAGCGTATTTTAAAAAAAAGTCAAAAAAGTTTTTGATTTCGGAAAAAAAATATTAAAAATTTTTTATTTTTTTTTTTAAATATTTTTTTTCGAAAGATCGAAGAAATAGCTATCTATACTATTTGGAACACATTTTGCTAAGAACAATAGGTAATAAGTTACATGGATAAGAAAAAAACCCCTGTTTGACCAAATTGTCAAAATTTTACCCCCTATAACTCAGAGAGTTCTCGACCGATGTTGTTGAAAAATTGTGTCTGAGTTACTATCCAATAGAGCTAACCTTGGTGCAAATTTCATCCCGATCGGAAGACATCGATTTCAAAAGTTGGTTCACTTGACATGAAATCCCCCATATATTTGTATTTTAAATACACCGATTTTGCAAAAAAAAAGCGGGCGCCTGAGGCAACCGATAAAAGTAATTAAATTTTTTATGTTATACGAGTATTTGAAATATTTCTCTGAAAGTTAATTTTATAGGAAATATGAAAAATAGCTGGTCCTCATTAAAACTATACACAATAAGCCAAATTTTCTCTAATCGCATTGGTGCAATTAAAAAGCTAAATGGAATTTTTCGCCCCCACCCACATTGTAAAATTTTGGTAATTTTCGGATCAGAAACCTGTAACTTTTGAATGCATGAGTATTTCTGTAATATTTTTTCTCTGTTGAATAGGTGGGACTTTAAGCTTTAATTTGTCTTTTCAAACATAAAAAGCGAATCACTACAAAAAAAATTTATGAACGCTTAAAAATACTGTTTTATAATTTTTGTATAAAATTGAGATGTTAAGACAAGTAAAACGGTTGTTTTATGTATTTTCTCATTAGATTTATAGGTCTCGCTGAGTACATTAGAAATTGTGTCAAAAAAATTCAGAAACACCCTCAAATTTAGAAGTTATTCAAAAAACAGTTTGCAGTGATGTTCGTCAACTCAGTCAGTTTTTGCTTATTTTGATATGAAAGCTTATAAAAATGTATACCAATGTATAAAGGAAATTTATTTCTTAACAAAACGTAGTTATAATTATATAATTATCGGATAAAAATTGTAAGTTATTCAACTTTTCATTAATACCTTTTTTAGAATTTTTATCCCAGCGCATATGAATAAAAACAAAAAAAAATATTAGTACAATTTTGAATTTACAAGGTAAATTTTTTCGAACTTTTTTCGAAAAAGTTTAATAACTTTTGCAAATATAAACCGATTTTAACAAGTAATGTCTCATTTTTGTCTACATGCGCAAAAAGAAATAGGTTTTCATATAAAAAAGTGTTATTTTGTAGCAGAATTAAATCATAAATCTTTATGTCTATCGGCGGGAGCTAGGTTTTAATTTTAGAGCCATACTTTCTTTGGGAAATTTACTTAGAATTTTGTGTAGATTATAATTTTGCTATACGCCTGTCACGTTTTTTCTCACCCTAATGTATATGTTGGAAAAAGTTTTGAAGCTTTTTTCAATAAAAAACAAAAGTTCTATTTTAAAATAAAGTCGACTTTAACAAAAATTAACTTTAAAATATCTTTCATAGTTAGGCTGAAATTTTTTGTAATTTTTATTATTTTCGGAAATTTTGGGATTCTTATCCATCATAATGCTTAAATCAAATAGTTGATAATTTTTGCAATTTTCCTTATTTAAATACAATTCACTGCAAAATTTCAAAAATAATTTTCATTTCCGATTAACATTACACTGCCTTCACGTATGCTGTAATTGGTTTAAAAAAATTTAATTACATTTTTAATTATTTGTCAGTTCAATGGAATTTTTAACACGGAATTAATTAAAAAATAAACTATAAGAAACAAATCCATTTGTGTGCTCTTAATTGTTTTTTACACTTTTAAACCTTTAACAATAGGTTTTTGTTGAAAACAAAAAGCTGAGTATTACAAAATCGTAAAAATAACAATGATTTACAAAAAAAAAAAAATAACTTTCAATTTCAATTTGTTCATAACTGTCTATTATTTTATTTGTTGTTTAATTTTTGTTTTTCGTTTAAAGATAATTAAGATTTTTGCTGTTGCTGTTGTATTTTAAAGATGAATTGCCGCAGTTGATTGGTAGCTGCACCTTAATCTCTTAATAATTTAACAATTGTTGTATAGTTTTTATATGTGCACCCTACAGGGAATACTTTTAGTTGCCATAAAAATTCAGTTTAATCATTAACCAAATTAGATATAAATACTTCGTGAACTTATTTTTGTTCTCATGCTAGTTTCTAATAAATAAAAAGTTATGTATCATACAATAAATAAGTCATTATTAGACTAATTCAAAGTACTGCAGACGGTATTTAGTAGTTGAAAAATTAAAAAGTTTTAACTAAATTATTTTATAAATTCAATTACATTCGACCAAATCCGACAACAATTGTTTTCAATTTAATAAAAATAATATTTTTTAATAAAACAAATTAAATCCAAACTATTAAATAAAGTGAAGAAGTTTCAGGCATATAACAAAATTTGAATTTATTGTTTTCCATTCAATTATATTTAAGTAATGGTTTAGGGCTTCAAAAGCCAATTGCAACCTTTAACCCAGCTTACGACAGAAGTGTTTATTGTTTAGTTCATTTTACTAAATATTTGTTTCTTTTTAAATAAATCTTCAAACATATTTTCAAAAACTGTTGCAACATATTTTTGTTACTTTAAGCCAAAAATTGTTTAACTAAACGCTTGTTAGAAAAAATAAACAAGAAAAACTATTTTATTGGTTAAAATTTTTTTGGTTTCATTGTTTTTTGTCAAATGCCGTAGGTGATGTCAGTCTGTCATCTTTTACTTTGCCTATGAAAGGAACAAAATCGAAAGCAGTATTTAGGGAATGTGTGCCAAAAAATATTGATTTTATTGCAACCCAGCAAAAATTTGATAACTACTTAAAATTATACAATAACTTACATTTTAATGATTACTACTTACTGTTTATATTATTAGAAGTAATCGTATAATGATTTATTTATTGTCTGTTGTATAACTGCTTACTTTCTAGTCATTCGACTGAGCAACATTCTGGTTTTATTGATAATGAGTTCTGTGAGACCTAACAATCACTGTGTTATTTTAGTCATTACTTGTAACTGGTTTTAGTGATATTAAAGTAACGACATATTTATAAGACATAGTTGCCTCCAATGAAGCATGTTATGGTAACTCATTACTTGGTAATTAAAGTTTTTGCTGGGAATTTTAGATGTAAATTGTTGTCTAAAGCCAATATAGATATAAATATTTTTAAGAATTTTTTTTTATTTAATATGAGACTTTGATAAAGTACCCAATATTTTGTACAAAATTAAAGTACATAATCACGCTAACCACAAAAGTCTTAAAGTTGACTATTATTTTAAATTTCGTACCATAAAACAATTTTCAAATATAATTTAAAATGTTGTTTTATTATTTTAAAATAAGCTTTTTGAGTATTGAACTTTTATGTACATTTTGTTTTTTTTTAATAATTTTTTGAAATTTCATTTGTTATTTACATTCATTGAAATATATTTTCGTTTATTTGAATGTATGGAACGAAAAAAACAAATGTTCTATTTTAAAATAAAGTCGACTTTAAGAAAAATTAACTTTAAAATTTCTTTTATAGTTAGGCTGAAATTTTTTTCAAAATTATGTACTTGATTTATAAAAAAAACATTTTTCAACCAAAGTTCCGTTTTAGAGCAGGAATTTAGGATTAACGATGCATAGTGAGAGAATTTCGAAAAAATTAAATAAATCTGTAATTCGAGTTTAAATTCAAGCCTTATAGAATATGTGAGGACGCTGTTACAAGGCCCCAAATTGGGCCACCTCGGGTATACACAAAAATTAAATCGTTCCCAATTTTCTGGTTTTTATCATATGGAATCTAGTTGTTAAAGTCTACAAAACACCTATAGCTTTTTTCTCTTATACTGTACGATATATGTATTTCTTTTACTATGTCCGTCCGCATGGCTGGGTGGTTGGCTGACTGTCCATGTAAACCTTGTGCGCAAAGTACAGGTCGCAATTTTGAAGATATCTCTATCAAATTTGGTACATATAATGGAAAATGGCTGAAATCGGTCCATTATTTCACCTAGCCCCCATACAAATGTCCTCCCGAAATTGGACTTTATCAGTCATAAATGTTTAATTTATATATATATCTCCACAAATTTCACTCCAAATAAGTTTTATATATACGAAATTCATGTCAACAAATTTTGTTATGATCGGTCCATTATTAGTCATAGCTTTCATATAGATCCGCTTCCAAAAATCACTTTAATGCAAATAAATCTCTTAAAAATGTAGGTATACACATTACATACACAATTCACCATAAATAACTTTCATGTAGACATAAATCACACGACCTAATTTTATGGTGATCGGTCCATAATTGGTCATAGCTACCATATAAGGCCCACTTCCGAAAATCACTCACGAATATAAATTATTGATATTTTAAAAGAAAAATGTTTTTGCTCATTTACAAATTATATGATCGGACTTGACCGACCATACTTTCTTACTAGTTTTTTTTTAAATTTGCTCACCACTTTATTTTATATTGTACTGTGGCATATCAACATCATGGAGGATGAGTTGGATTCGGCTACCATAGAAACCACCCCACCAGGCATTTAGCGAATGAGTCGCATGATAATTTCTGTACATTAACATATATTTTTTCACACTTGCAATTATGTTATCAATACAATTATTTTCCCATTTTGTGCACTACTTATTATTGATGTTTTAAGCCAACTGATATATCCAAATACTAAAATAATTCCACTTTCGATCGGAATAGAATTCTGTGACAGCCCTGAACATTCACGAGTTTTTGGAATACTTTGAATAATGAACTTGTCATTGGACTATTTGGGTTAAATCATTTGTTTTCGAGGCTTAAGCTTCTTTTTGAGAAAGTAAAGTTAAAAAAACATCATATAAAACTAAGGAAAATAAATCCCGGGAATTCTCGCACAATTTCCCAGGATTTCGGGATTTAATATTTTGGGATTTTTTTCCAAATTGCACCACACTGCGATGTATCCTAATTCATTCTAATTTTTCATAAAAAAATTTTTTTTATGAAAAAACTTATTTTTTATGAAGCAGTCTAATATATGTTTCAACTTAAATACACACAAACTTTCGTGATCAAATTGGCTAAGGTTTCTAACAAAACGAAAAAAGAAATAACTAAAAATTGATAATAAAACAATCAAGCAAAATATTTGTTTGAACTTTTATAAATATTTTTTAAGTTGATTTTATAGTTTTACAAAAAATTTCTTGTAAACCTCATTTTTTTAGTTTATACGACAACTGCCTTAGAGCAAAATACAAAATATGATTTTGATTTCATTGCGGTTGTAATTCTATTTCTAGTTAAACGAATTTTCTTATAAGATATTGGCATTTTTTGCTTAAAACTATTGCACTGAAACTGTCATCATCATCATCATCTTGTATCAATTTTAAGTTTAAAGGTTATTTAGAGTTTGAATTTCGATTGTAGATGTTTGTATTGTAAGTTTCGCCTGGCTTCATTTCGAATTTTGTCATTTGCTATGGTCGTTTGTACGGTCGTTTGTACGGTCGTGTTTGTCTTATTATATTTTATGGCAGATAATGTTATTGTAGTTGTCAAAATATGCCCTTAAACTTTATTTGATTGAAGTTTATTTTGAAATTTTGTTGTCTTTTTTTTTCGTACAAAATTGCTTTCATATTTCTGATGTCTTTAAATTACTCTGTCAAAGTTATTTAATGTTTAAAAACTAAATTCGAAATGGTGTTGATTACTTTCGATTTTATATCAATCTACAGAAATAATTTATAATTTCATTGAAACTATGACATGGCCAATTTAAAGCTATTTTTATATTAATATTTACAGATTGTCAAAAATTTAGCCTTTAGTTAAACAAAAAACTAATTAGTTATCTTAACCATTACGTTTTAAGTAACTTGCCCTAAACAAAATCTCTCTTCAAACATTTAATTATTAACAAGTTGTTCATCAACATTCTGTAGAAACAATTTCCCTGCTAGTTTTCTCATTATCTCTTTTCTATTAGACAAACATACCTTTTTGTCCACTTTTGTTTAGCTTACTTAGATTGAAACGATGTATAAATTTTAAAATAACTTTTCCATAAAATTTTAATTTTATTGCATTTTTTTGCGACCATCTTGGTACGTGACAGACGTATGGGGCACATCATGTGGAAACAAACAAACAAAAAATGGTTGCAAGGTTATTGCTTCTGCTAAAATACAAAAAAAAAAAGAATAACACTGCAAATATTTGGATGCATATTCTTTTTATAATCTTTCTAAGCTAAAAATAGAATTTCCACACATTTTATAAAATGAAAAGATAAAAATACAAAAAAAAAAATAAAAATAAAAAAATCACGTAAGAGCAGAAATAGTGAAAAAAGCAGAAACGCAAACAAATTCTAAATAAATGTGAGCTTTTTAGGGAGTAGTAGCAACCAAGTGGTAGCATAGGACAGACAAATGAACAAGCAGACGGACAGATTAAAATGAAAATATGTATGAAAAAATAAAAAAAAAACATAAAAATATATGCTTACTTTAACATACACTTTAAATGATAGTACACAGATAGACATACATATGTATGTATATTCATATACATATGTACTAACTCACACAAATATAAATTTATATCGAAGTTTTTATAGATATACACAGAGAAAAATAACAATAAATATTATAAATAATAAGTTACTGATAATTACGAGTTTTCAGTCACCTAATTGTCCGTAAAAAATACTTATGTCATTATTTCTTTTAAAAATACACAAAATTATAATTTAACTCAAAAAGTTCATAATACCAATCGATTCGGAATCAAATTCATAGTCATTTTAATGATGTGCCTATTTTTGGATTTTAGATGCTATCAAGGTCTAAATTGTTCTGCTTCAAATTTGAGCAAAATTGGATAACGTTTATAGTTTAAACATTTTATTTGAAGTATTGTAATGAAAAATCCAATTAAAACTAATATGAAAGTATAGTCGGTCAAGCCCGACCATATAATAATTCAGTAATTGGCGATCTTCTGAAGTGGGCTCTATATGGAAGCTATAGGCAATTATGGACTGGTCGTCATGAAATTTAGTTCTGTATCAATTTTATTTTTATTAAATATTTTGAAGGGATTTATAATCATCAAAGCGATTTTCGAAAGTCGAACTTGTATGGGAGCTATGACTATAGACCGATCGCGTGATTTACTTTTATATTAAACTTCTCTGTGTTGAATTTCATTTGGATACCACAATTTTTATAAGATTTATGCTTGTTAAAGTGATTTTCGGAAGTGGGCTTTGTTTGAGAGCTATGACCAATTATGAATCGATCGCAATGAAATTAAGTCGCATGATTTCATTCTATATAAAACTTATTTGTGTGGAATTTTTTAAAAGTTTTGTTATGTTCGTTAAAGTAATTTTTGGTGTGATTTATTTGTATATACAAATTGTGCGGATATTTATATAAATCAAGCCTTTATGACCGATAAAGTCCAATTTCGGGAGAACATTTGTATGGGGCCAGATGAAATAATGAATCGATTTTTACCAATTTCAATGAGATGCGAAGCATGGCCCCAAAGTAATTTATCTGCCAAATGTTATTGAAATATGTTCATAATTGAGGCTTGTGAGCTAATCCATAATAGAACCAATTGTTAAAATTTGCATTTTCAATACGTTAATTAGAATCGAACACAATATTTTTTCTAAATTTTTATTTCCTGGATCAGTGCTCAGGGGATTACCACTCAGGGGATTACCCTTCCAACATTGAAAATGACGGGAAAGACTTCAGCGAGAAGTTTGTTCCACATACGGGCAGTACGGCGGTCCACTGGCCAATCGATCACAAAGGGGAGCTTTTGTGTATTACTTAAAAATTTGCGAGTATCAGGAACAAATTCCCCAATTTCATCAAAACATGTTCCATTGCTGTATCGATAGATAAGGTAAACGCAGCCCACATTGCGTCGGTGCTCCAGCGAATCAATAGAGTTGGATACCCTACTGTAGCAAATAATCACCTTCGGTCTCTCCTGTACGAGGTCGAGAAGCTCGAAAATAGACTTTGAAACACCAATCCATACATGGGAGTTATAATCCAATTTCGGTCGGATATGGGTGGTGTAAATAGTGAGGAGATCAGATGGAGTGAAGTAATTCCTACATCATTTCAGAAAATCGAGACATTTGAATGCTTCTTTCTACACTTGAAAAATGCATTTAGACCAACGGACATCACATTGTATTCTCATCATTCGTTTACCAGCGCTGGTATGCCACATTTTAACCCTTTTAACAGGGATAGGGAATGTTGGTCATCCTTTAAAAGAGTCGAGATTATTTTATAATTATTTTGGTATCAAATTAAAATGGGTGATCGAATTCAGATAATTTTTATATTAAGACATAAATGTAATACAAAAACTATTTTTAATTGCATTTTTTTTCAATGTTTAATTTTTTTTTAAAAATATGGTTTTTTAGATAACGAAGAACAATTTTAGTCCTTGGGAGCATCCAAAAAATTCAAAATAAGGCCCACACTAATATAAATGTGCAATATGGATACCAATTAATGATATTTCCATGACTTTAGTGATGGTTATAAAACAGGGGTGGAAAAGATGATACGATCGTACTTTTGTTGATATCATTTCGTAATGAAAAGTTACGTATAAAGACTAATCTACAAATTCCTATAGACTGAGAATGATTTTCTGCTATTGCTATTGCTATATTCTATAGAAAATGTTTAGTATAACAGTATTTTTACAGATGATTTGCAACACAAAACAACCCTAATAGGTATGAAAATAAATTAGAATTCCCAATTTTAGTACTCTGAGTTTGGAAAAAGTACTATTTGAATATTATTTTGATACCGAACACAGTTCCCTGGTATATAAGATATTACACAGCTTAATTAATCTTGATTCATGTAAAAATCGCAAATCTATTTTTTTTCGAAAATATTACTCATAGCACTTTAGTCCTCTTAGGGAGTTAATTAAGTAACAAACAAATCCATCTTCTTTTCCCTAAACCTATTAATACAGTGAATTAGGAAAATGTATTTGGAAATGATTTTCGGAAATGGAAGTTATATGGGTCAATGTGGATCGATATTCACACAATCTAGTAGTATCATTTGTGAATAAATACTACCGATCTATGTAAAAATTTAATTAATTTTTTCCGATATTTAAGACAATTAACGTGCTTTTGCTTATATATGAGCTATAACCAATTACTTTTAATCAATTTTCAGTAGAAAAATTAAAAATTTTGAAATGAAAAACAAACTTTTTCATCCAATTTCTCTAAAAACATGTCAATGTAAAAGTATTTTAAGATTTCTTTAAATTTTTTAAATTGTATTGCAATATTTGATTCAAATGGCTACCTTTTACAGGTTAGGCAATGAAACCTGTTAATAAAATATGACACAGACTCATTTAAGAATATTGTTCATACGAGTATTTCCTGACAATTAAACTTCAAATGACTATTTATGTAATTTTTAAAATATATTCAAAAAGTATTATTAGTTGGAAAATAGTACCTGTGAGTAGCTTTTATAGATTCTAACTCGGTCAGAATCATATGTGTTTAATTTTCTGCCATTCGAAGAACGAAGAAATACTAATAGATTTTGGTAACTCAATATCATTAAGCCATCTATTCTTTATTATTTCTTTACTTAGAAGCAGATTAGCCAACTATTATGTATATACGTAAAAGAAAATAATATAATAAAAAGTACATTAGAGGAAAAAGTACAAGTTTGAAATTTGGAAGTACATAATTTCCTGGTTCAATATTAAAGAAAATTCAAAAAGTACCATTTTGAAGAACGAAAAAGTACTCGTTAGTTTGGTTTAGTTCTCCTTTTTTTGTTATCATAATACCATTAAGCCCCCTATATTTGATTATTTGTTTACTGATAAGTATATTAGCCAACTTTAATGTATATAAGCTAACTAATTTATGTATTAAAAGAGTACAATTTTATGAAAAAGTACGAATTTTCCTTTATCCTCTTGAATACCCGTTAAGTTTGATTTTTAAATTTGTATAGCATTTCCTATATTATCAACTTATTTTGTTTCTATATCACATAATATTTAACAAATTATCACAAAACCGAAACAAATCCGAAACCGATCAATTTTCAAGTGAACTTTATATGGGTCCTATGGTCAAATAGAGCTTGATCCGAAAAACAATTGGTGTCTTAGTTGTGCTGAATTTTGTATGGATACTGCAATTCTATGGGTATTTATATACCATAGCACCATATTTCGAGAATATATTTGAATGGACAGAATTTGTATACCCTACACCACCATAGTGGGGAGGGTATTATGCGTTTGAACAGATGTTTATAACCCAAACACCCACCTTAAAGTATACCGATCGACTTAGAATCACTTTCTGAGTCGATTAAACGATGTCTGTCAGTCCGTCTGGTCGGCTGGCTGTCCATGTAAACCTTGTGCGCAGAGTACAGGTCGCAATTTTGAAGATATTTCGATCAAATTTAGTACTCGGCCCAAGGACCAAGCGTATTGAAACTGGCTGAAATCGGTCCATTATTTCACCTAGCCCCCATACAAATGTCCTTCCGAAATTGGACTTTATCGGTTATAAATGTTTAATTTGTAAATGAATCTCCCCAAGTTGAGCTTCAAATAAGATTTATATATACAAAATTCATGTCACCAAATTTTGTTACGATCGGTCCATAATTAGTCATAGCTCCCATATAGACCCGCTTCTGAAAATCACTTTAACGTGCATAAATCGCTTAAAAATGTTGGTATACTCACAAAATTCAACATAGTAAACTTTCATATAGACATAAATCACACGACCTAATTTCATGGTGATCGGTCCATATAAGGCCCACTTCCGAAAATCACTCACGAATATAAATTATTGATAATTTAAAACAAAAATATTTTTACTTTTTTACTTGGTGTAGTGTATTATATGGTCGGGCTTGACCAACCATACTTTCTTACTTGTTTTAACAGAATTTGTCCTTTTATCATAAAATAATGAGTGAGAAATCTGCAATGAATTTATCCAAAGTCACAAAAAACATGTGAAAATTTTCAAAACATTTGGAGGTTGTCTTACATTTTGATCCATAACCTTGGATCTACCAATTCGATTTTGTTGATTTTCAATACCAAATAGAGAAGAAAAATTATAAACATTTTGGTATACATTTCATTAATTTCTCTTATGTATTTTGGACGTGAGAGTGTTTTACACAGACAGACGGATATAGCTCAATCGACTTAGAATTTCATAAGGATCAATAAAATATATACTTTGTTGGGTCTCAAATGAATATTTTTCAATATTACAAACTTATATATACCCTCATTCACCACTTATGGTGGTTGAGGGTATAAAAATAAACTATGTATTTAAAAATCTTAATAATTTTTCAAAGTGTATTCATCCACATGCGAGTGTATAAAATGTAGACTTAATCAAATGCCTTGATGGGTTAGTTGGTAACTTATAGGTTTTGGTGTTGTTGTTGTTTTTTATTATTGTTTTTTATATGACTGGCCACTAAGACGCCTCTTAATACTTGTACTTTTTATATGACTCTTTTTCAATTTTTTTTGTTCATTTATATTTTAATGTTTTGCTTGGCATCCTAAAATCCAAACCAAACCTCCTTGTTTCCTTTCTCGTTGGTGTTTTGTAGTAAACTCAGTAGTAAATGAGTGAGTGTGTAACGATGAATATTTTTGTGAGTGTGTGTTTGAGTATAGGACAAAAAAAAAAACAAACATGCAACGTTAATGCACAACATGCAACATTACGCTGTTGCATTTTTTATATGTTTGTTGTTAATGTCGTGTATTGTATAGTTGTTGTTTGGCTGGTGTTTCTGTTTGTCTTTCTTCTGTAACATGTCGTTTTTAATTACAAAATGCTTTGAGGGTAAGAAAATTCTGTTGTTTCTGATATTTTTTTTTCTGTTGCAGTTGCTAGCGTTGTTGTTTTTTTTTGATTTTGCGAGTTGTAGGTATTTGTACCCCAACTTACGAGTATTTCTCCTCAGTTTGAATCATTAAAGTTCTCTAAAGTGCGCATTAATTTATGCACATATAAAATACTTGTTGAGTTTTAAGTTTTTGTTTTATTTATTACTTTATTTGTTGTTGTTGGTGTTGTTGTTTTTGCAATGTAGTTAATGTTTAAGCATAAAATTTCTAAATCGTACATAATCGTTGTACAACAAAAAATGTTTATTAAAATACAAATAACTAAATCAAACACAATCACACAAATGACAATTACATGCAGTCGAACTTCTCTACAACGAACTATAGTATGTTTAATGATTCTTGGAATGATTGAGAATTAAAAATGAATATGGATATTTCCACGGTCTCGAACGTGATATTAGTACCTTTTAAGTGAAAAAAAATTAAGAAATCTGAAAAAAAATTATTTACTCTTTCCGATAGAAATTTTGTAGCACTACCTTTTGTAAAAAAATGGGCTTTTTGGATTAGTTGTTTCCAATATACATATTAGCAATAAAAATGTTATCACGAACAAGACAAAAATTCGACTGCATCTAGAAAAATGAAAAACTAAGCAAAGAAACATAATTTATTAAGGAAATTTGTTTAATTAAAATGAAATAAAGTAGCTATCAATTGAGATTTGTCTTGTTGAAATGTTTGCAACCATTAGTATGATATCTCACTCGACATTCGTAACGCGACATATTTTTCCATTTAGTAAAAAACTTCGTATTTATTAAGTACATATATTTTAGACTAATCTAATAATAATATAAATCACAATACATATCGATGGCTTAATATAAAAAGGCGTAACTAAATTTTTTTTTAAAAATAGCGTTTTTTGTGGGGGGATATAATTCCAAATAACAGATTTATAACGATTTCAATAAAAGCCCTAAGTCAAGTCCAAGAATTTTTGAAAAAAAGCCCTAACTCGTTTTTTTTTTATTGATTTTCACCATGACAATAATACAAGGTAAATCTCTCAGAGCTGTTGTAGCTGTGCGTTTATATTTTGCAAGTAACAAATTCGCTTCTGAATCGGATTTTTCGACCTGTCAGGAAATTTAACAGCTTTATGTCGCAGACTGTGATTCAAAAAAAGAAAATGGAAACATAAAATTGTCCTATCCATTTTTTGCGCAATTATTAAAGGGATCGAACTATTCCATATTTAAACCTACGAAAAAATTAATTCCTGAACTAAAGACGATTGCTGCATATTATAAAATGAAGCCACAACTATATAATTTCACAATATCCAATATTTTAACACACGAATTGGACAATTATGTTTGGGATGAAACAAATGGATGTCCAGTATCTTCCGTTTTTGGTACGTGTCTTATTAAAAACTTGTAATTGATTACTCAGATGCATTGTTGGCTTTTAGTATTGAACAAAAATTTTTAATAAGTGGACATACTCAACTGGACTCAATCCATTCCCTTATAGAAAGAAAAATTAAAAATAAGCAAATAAATTTGCCATCGCAATTTGTGCAATTAATAAAGGAGGTACGAAAAGTTCCAGCACCTTTACAAGCTCAGCATTTGCACTACGACTATTTTTGAAATTCAAGATATCCTCCCTGATTCACTTTATAAGGATTAAATAGCAATCTCAAAAAAGACCACTTTTTACAGTTCACTTCTGATTTAATCCTCTTAATTTCATGAATTATATCCTTTTATTGTTTAAACCTTAATTATTATAATAATATGTCTCATTATCAACTCAGTTTAAAAAAGCCCTAACTTAATTTTTTCTTCAAAAATATCAATGAAAAAAGGGCCTATATTAGATAACTTCATGAAAATAAAAAAAAAATTAATTTAAAATGAGAAATAAAATGTGTTGCCTCTTTTTATTAAAAATTGCCTCAAAACTTTTATTGTATCTAAAATTTTATGGATTTTATTAAGTTTTTTCCTTCTCCTGTGAAGTAACAAAAATCGAGTTACGCCTTTTTTATATTAAGCCATCGATATATACAATAAAGCCAATTGAGTAAAATTATCAAAGTGATAGTTTTATATGAAAAACAAAATATCAAAAAGATTAAAAAAGATACAAGATCCCGATAGTGACACACTTTGAAAATCAAAATAAAAAGAAAAATTTCGAATTGTTATTTTAAATTTTTTTAATTTTTTAAAATATTTAAAAAAAAATATTTGGTTTTTTAATATTTTTTTTGGTGAAAAAAAAAATCGGGTTAAAAAATATTTTTTGACCCATTGTAGGTCCAATTTACTATGGTTTTATATACGTCGTTGCAAAGGTCTTTGAAATATCTATCATTAGATATCCATATTGTCTATATTAATGACTTAGTAATCCAGATATAGGTCAAAAATCGAGGTTATCCTGGTTTTTTCCTCATATTTCAGCCATTTGTGGATCGATTTTAAATAGCAAACTTCTCGAAAGCATGTCTGACAGAATTATTGAAGATTTGGATCCCGAAGATATCTGGGGTCTTCAGAAAATTTATTTCAACAGACAAACAGACGGACATGGCTTAATCGACTCCTCTATCTATAAGGATCCAGAATATATATACTTTATATGGTCGGAAAATTATATTGTGGAAATTACAAACGGAATGACAAACTTATATATACCCTTCTCACGAAGGTGAAGGGTATATAAATCTTGAGTTTAACAGTATTTTCTATAAAAAATCGTATGTATAAAAGTATTTTCGAAAGAAACTCTTGAGTATAATGGTGTTTTCTATATAGAATCTTATGTATAACTGAACTTTCTATAGAAAGTAATAATAATTGAAAGCTCTTTAGAAAATTTTTTTGTATTACAGCATTTTCTATAGAAAATCTTGTTTCAAATGGGTTGCAACACGTCACGTTTGTCTTTTCTGTGGAAATGCCCATATATAAAGTTTATATACTACTGAACCAATCTGTAAAATATTTAGAGAATCCCTAGAAATTCCTCCAATTTTTGCCTATTAATATAGAGAATAGGGTAAGAATTATATTCGAATAAGTGTTATTTGTAAACGGATATGATTAAGTTTTGAGTTTAGACTAGGGATGCCAAACGGGACTGGGTTTTACAAATCCCGGGATTCGGGATTTTTGAAATGTAAATCCCGGGATCCCGGGATTTTTCGGGACCCCGGGATTTTTCGGGATTTCGGGATTTTTCGGGACTTCGGGATTTTAGTTAAACGTCAAAAACATAAAATTCAAAAATAAAAACTATTAATTTCATTAATATATTTAAGTAAAAATATAACAAATCTAAAACTAATGCATTGAATTAAAATAAAATGGTCCATGATTTTCCCTACATCCATACAATTATCCCCCGGAGTACTGTTTGAGCAGTCCTAAATATCCCTATAAAATTTTGCACAAAATAAGTTGTAAGTACTCTGAAATTATACTGTAAAGCATTGCGGAAATAGTCCCCTTCAGAAAATAACTAGAACATAAATTTCGTAAAAGTGTAAATTGTGTAAAAGTCTGTCAATGTAAGGTAGACGTGCTGCTCCCTGATTCAAATGAAAAAATCTGTCTGCGTTTGGATTTGAAGCGAGATTAGTATTATAAATATGCTGAAATTTAGCTTTCTAGGTATTTTGGGTGCTTCAAAAATCTTCCTAAAATATCAAAAATCTCATAATATTCCAGGATTTGTTAATCCCGAAAAATCCCGGGATTCTTTTTCACAAATCCCGGGATTCGGGAAATCCCGATCCCGAAAATTCCGGGATTTTCGGGATTGGCATCCCTAGTTTAGACCTTATATACGAATAGAAGCCGGTTCTCAAGTCCCCAAACGGGCGTACATAAAATATATGCAAAATTGAAAACAATGCCATTTTTGGCTTTGATCCTATAGATTATCATATTAGTTAGTAACATAGAAACAAAAGTATGAATATTACAAGTGGTATATCATTACCAAGTTTTCGCTGGGTACATACATAGTTAGATAATTAGGAATCCGAATATATGTAAAGAGAATAGCTTAAGCTTTGATGAATACAAATATCACATACATATATATTTTTTTTACTTACTGTTCATTTAAATATATTTACAAAATGTGTAAATAGTTTTGCCATCAAAGGAAAAAAAGTGTCAATGAACGCTTTTAAATAGATGTACGAGTGTTTGAGCCAACCGCATTGTTGCAATTACGACTACATTTCTATGTATTTATGTACGAGTGTTAAGTATTTATTTTTTTTAAATGTTTAAATGATTATGACAAACACAATAGCAACTATAAAAGTAAAATATAAGAAACAGCAGCAAAAATAGTCATACTTTTCCCCATTATGACCCTTCAAGTCAACGATCCAACCAACCACTCACTCGCTGAATGTGTCATGTACTTAAACCTCCAATGAACCCGCAGTTTAGTTTGTTTTTTTTATTGTTGTTTGTTTAAAATTAAATTAAAATTTATAATAGGTTAAAATAAAACATAAAAACACAACGGCAACAGCAGCAACAACTGCAAAAAAAAGGCATGACTTGAGCCGTAAAGTGTCTGATAAGTAGACACCTCAGTGGTGGTACTCCTAGTCAAAGGCAGTAGTTTTATGTATTTTGAAATGACCATTTATAAGTACCTAAGTACTTACTAGTAGTAATATAAAAGTAACATTAATATATCTTTATAAAAGTTTATAAAATTAAAAATATTTAATTTAGATTGTGGTTTGGTAATAGGGTATCCTGGTAAATCGAGAAACAATTTTATGTGTCCCGGGATCTTTCAGTAAAAACATGTTGTTTACTTAAACAAATACAACTTTTCATGAAAACTCGGATATATAAAATTATATGCATTTTTCTACAAACTATCGAGCCCTAATCTTCTAAGTATGTATATATGTATATATAGGGTGGGTCGATTTTTTTCACGAAAAATCGTATACCCGAAACGCATTCTATGGAAAATTCTAAGAAATTTTCCCCAAGAAACCATAGGTCTCAAATCAAATCTTATCTTGCGCATTTCGTCTTTTATCCGATGATATTTCAGTATTTTTTTTAATAGTCTTTTTTATTGGGTAAAAGACGAAATGCGTAAGATAGGATTTGATTTTAGACCTATGGTTTCTTGAGGAAACGTTCTTAGAATTTTCCTTAAATTGCGTTTCTGCTATATGATTTTTTACTTTTTGATCGTCCATACAATTCGACCCAGCCATATATAAAAATGAAATGGTCCATGTATGTAATGGCATCACGTGAGAACGAAACTTTCGGGAGATGGTTTGTAAAGAAAAAAATTCCTCCCGATCCCGGGACACAAAACTTTGCACAAAAGTAATTCTTGTGATTGCTTTAATTTGTTTATCCTCGATCAGCCGATCAGCGAAAGAAATTAACTTATTTTGCTGGTCCAGGACATACAATATATAAGTTTTTTCAATATATAGGTTTTTCATGTTGATCAGTGTAAAATTCGCACCAACCCAAATTAATAAAATTTACTCAATGTATTATCCTAAGTACTTAGTTTGGTATTGAACAAAAAATTACAAATTTATGAATGAATTATTTTTTTATTAATATTTTAATTTTTCTCCCTCACGACACCCCAACAGCTCATGCTGGCCCAAAAATAAAAAACCTGCAAACATACTCATAATATAATCTAGCAATTTATGGTCACTTTTCAATACATATTTAAACCTTTTTTTAATTCATTTTATAAAAATCTTATAAACTAGAAATCAACATAAAAAATACAAACATTTTCTTTAAAAACATAAAAATTTACATAAATTCAATAATTGTACGAAAAGTGTCACCAAAAAAGTCTCCGTACAGTTAACCGTTTTAAGGCAAGGAATCCCAATATTAAACTTAATTGCATTTAATATGTGGTAGGTCCTCCTTGCTTCATTTTAATGGCTGTGCATGGAATGGACCAGCTTTGTTGTTGTCAGGGAATCCAAAAATAAGCAAATTTTAATGGATAGAAAGAAAATTATTATTAACTTGCAAAATGATGGAAAAAAACTAACCGAAATCAAGGATATTGTAAAAAAACCACGCTCTTCTATTCAGTACGTTATTCAACAGTTCAAAAAAACCGGAACAATGGCAAATAAACAAAGAACTGACCATCCAAGAAAAATAGACCACCACTTAGAGAGAATAATTGTACGATTTGTAGAAGGTAATCCAAAAATTGATGCATATGTAATTGAGATAAACTTGAAAACTAATGATGAATTAACGGCAAACCCCCAAACTGTAAGAAACGCTCTTAAACTAAATGTACACAATGGTTGGGTAAGCCGTAAGAAGCCCCTTGTTCGAAAAGTGAACATGAAAAAGAGATTGGATTACGCTATCGAGCATATTGATAAAGATTTTTTATTTTGGGATCGAGTTATTTTTAGCGGTGAAAGAAAATTGAATGTTTTTGGTTCTGATGGAAGAGAAATGTTATGGAGAAAGCCAAATACTGAAATGAATCCGAAGCATTTGACGCTAACCGGTTGATGGCTTCATCTGGGGTGGGAAATCTTATTTTTGTTGAAAAAACGATGGATAGATATTAATACCTTAATATATTAAAAGAAAACTTAAAACAAAGTTCTGAAAAATTAGGCTTGGGATGTTTGTATTGCTTCCAACAAGACAACGATCCCAAACACACCTCTAGATTAGTAAAGGAATGACTTATTTATAATGTTCCTAAGCATAGTTGACCATAGTTTATATTATGAGTATGTGTATACGGATACTTAAATGATTCAGTGTATATACACGAAATTCTATGACAAATCTTTAACAGTATTTGTAAAAATAAAATCCCAGGCTGCCTTTTAACATCGGTTAAGAGACTCTCAATTTGTGTATCATCCAAAATGTTCTTGATTTGAGAACCAAGTACCCATAAAGTGGTAATATATCAGTATATTCTAAGCTATTTATCTGATTTTAAAATTAACTAAAAGTTAATCATATAGGAAGACACAAGCTTTGAGAAAATTAAACTTGTGAATACCCTGTTGGAATACCAGTTGATATATAGAGTGTCAAAGTCTACCACCTCTAATTTGCAAAGATTTATAGAACACTTAAACAGTTTATTCTCTAAGTTATTGTATAAATAAACTACTGGATTTAGCGTATCTTTTGAACGCGATTTTTATTTTTAATAACTTATATGTTATTTATTCTCATTTAGTTATTGAACATTATGTGTAAACAAAAAATTTTTTTTGCTTCGAAAATGTCGAATTTTGTCCCAACAAAGCGACATATGCGAGAAATTTTGCTTTACTTCTTCAATTTGATAAAAAGTGCTGACGATTTCTTACCGAAGATTGTGGTGAATGTGCTTCATAAGTTTCAACATGCGAGAGATGGTTTGTTCGGTTCAGAAGTGGTGATTTTGACACAAAAGATAGAGATCTCCCAGGCCAGCCAAAATGGTTTGAAAGCCAAGAATTGGAGGAATTACTCTATGAAGATTGTTGTCAAACCAAACAAGAGCTTGCAAAATCATTGGGAGCTACTCAAGCAGCAATTTCAAAATGTTTTCGAGCACCACAATTCATCCAAAATCAGCGAAATTGGGTACCATACAAATTGGAGCCGAAAGTCCTTGAAAAACGGTTTTGCATGTTCGAAATGATGTTTGAAAATTATAAAGAAATTCATTTTTTCACCGAATAATTACTTGAAAATTGGTACATTACGATAACCCGAAGCGCAAGAGATCGTACGTGAATGCCGGTCAACCAGCAGAATCGAAACCAATGCCAAATATCCATGGCGCTAAGCTAATTCTATGTATTTCGATCGATACAGAAAGCTTTCTCTGTAATACGCTTCACTTTGGAGCAGAGTATCCGATATTGGCTTGATTTATTTATGGCCTCAAAAGATGAGCAGTTCTTTTGTTTAGGAATCCATATGTTGCCATAAAGATGGGAAAAGGTCATAGCTAACAATTGCCAATACTTTGAATAAATTTATATTGCACAGATGCTTCAAAATAAATGCTAACAATTTAAAAATTAGGAATTTTAAGTCATATAAGTTTTACTGAAACAGAAATCACGCTATCAATTTCCTTGGGAATCTGTCCCTAATGGTCTGTACCATATATATAAAGCAAAGTCCTGAAGTGAGGGTCTACGATGAATATCTCTATCTGTTACAAACGGAATGACAAATGTTTTTGTTGGTTGGTATTAAAACAATTCTTTCTATTTGTATCAATATTAAGACAACAGCAAGGTTTAATTGTATATCATTAAATATTTCCATAATTGTAGTATCAGCCTCGTATATAATATATTAGGGTGGCCCTTAATAACCGATAGTTGGATTTTGGCCATTCTCACCCCCAGTTTGGTGATCTTTAGTAAAAAAATCATCCTGAATTTTTTTTCGGTAAATCGGTTGGGGTTAAAACGTGCCGCAAGCCCTCTGAAGTTTTGTGATGCATTTACAAGGGGGAAAAAAAGCATTTTTTCAGTTTTTGTAAAAATTTTGCCATTAAAAAATTACTTTTGCAATTTAATTTAAAAGAATAGAAATGTGTACGTAATTGTCGCTCTAATGAGACCTAAAAACAGAAATTGGTCAAAAAATGTTAAAGGTATTAAAAAACAAGTAAGAAAGTAAGGTCGGTCAAGCCCGACCATATAAGTAAAAGAGCAAAAACATTTTTCTTTTAAAATTTCAATAATTTATATTTTTGAGTGATTTTCGAAGGTGGGCCTAACATGGGAGCTATGACCAATTATGGACCGATCACCATGTAATTATGTCGTGTGATTTGTGTCTATATTAAAGTTAAATGTGTTGAATTTTGTGTGTATACTAACATTTTTGAGAGATTTATGCACGTTAATGTGATTTTCGGAAGCGGGCCTATATGGGAGCTATGACTAATTATGGACCGTAACAAAATTTGGTGACATGAATTTTGTATATACAAAACTTATTTGGAGCGGAATTTGTGTAGATACATATATAGATTAAACATTTATGACCGATAAAGTCCAATTTCGGAAGGACATTTGTATGGGGGCTAGGTGAAATAATGGACCCTCCCCACTATGGTGGTGTAGGGTATAAAAACTCATATACAAGTAAATACGGATATATTTTAAGTAAAACTGAGCTTTTATTTTAATATTTATGAAAATATGTTAATTCTGTTCCTACATTTCTTGTTCTAGATGTCTTAGACACGGTAATGTCCTGGCGAATTTTTAATAACTTTAAAATTTTTTGACCAATTTCTGTTTTTTATGTCTCATTAGAATGAAAATTACGTACACATTTCTATTCTTTTAAATTAAATTGCAAAAGTAATTTTTTAATGGCAAAATTTTTACAAAAACTGAAAAAAATGCATTTTTCCCCTTGTAAATGCATCGCAAAACTTCAGAGAGCGATTTACTTAAAAATTTTTCAGGATGATTTATCTACTAATGTTCACCAAACTGGGGGGTGAGAATGGCCAAAATCCAACTTTCGTTAATTAAGGGCCACCCTAAGAATATATATGTAAGTTAAATTATTATTTGCCCAAAACAGACGGATTTTGTGAGACATCAACCTACAGAAATTGTATGTCTGACGTTTTTAATACCCTTCAGCAGTTGAGTTTTTATATTTATGTCTACAGTTACTCTACATAAGGTATATTAAATTTGTTTAAAACAATGATTTAATAATATACCGTAGAATTAAAGTGATCTTAATCTTGGAAAACTCAAAAACTCATGGCTGTTTTAGGGATTTTGTAGTACTAGAGAGAGCAATCCATAAGATTGAGCTTCTCCGGAGGTTTATGTATACGTGCCGTGGTATGTCATCTACTAACAAATCTTTCTGAAATTATCAATTATCTAGGATTTTTATAATTTCAGATTTTATTTTAATATTTAGCATGCCTTTTAATTGGTCTACATGCAACTAAAATTATTCACATCCTCCATTTTTGTATTGTTCATTTTATGTTGCACTCTTTTTTTCTCTTTAAACAAATTTCTAGCTTTCTGCTTGGAAATTTGTTGTTTTTTGTTTCTGCTAGTTTCTTTCAACGGGGTTGAAAGAAATAAAAAACCAAAGTTATTTATACTTGTGTGTGTGTGTACATAGATAAATAACTTTGGACACAAAAAAATGCAGGTTGCACTTACTTGGTTTGCTTGGTGATCGTAAGTAGAAAAATATGAATTTGTGTTTTCCAAAACGTTATAATATTTATTGAAATTAGTGTTTGGTTTGTTGCTGCTGATGCTGCTGGTGGTTTTTGACAAACTGTTATGGCGCCTAGAAGGATTGACAGGACTTCAATTGGTATCTGTCAATCATCCTAAGCGTCATTCACAGTAGTGACACTAACCACAGGCATGGCCAGCGGGGGGTCACATTATTTATAGGAGGGGCTCCATATCGATGTCGAGGAAGTCGTCGTCCTCCTCCACATCATCGCGGGCCTCAACATGCCGGCCCCCTTGCACTGGTGCAACTAAAATTGCTTCGCTTAGGCGGTTAATTGTGGCGACCATTTGACGAAGCAGCTGGTGGGTCGTGGCCTGTCCAACGGCTTGCTCTTCTAATTGCCGCTGCAACATATTAGGCCTCCTTCGAGAGCGCCTTTGCCGCGATGTTAGAACCTGAAGGGCCCCCGACTCTCGGCTGCTGTCACGGGTGCGCTGATGAACTTCATCGTCCGCTACTCGTCGTGCAGTGCGTTGCAACCTCTGCAGTGGTTGGGGTGAAGTGACGCGATTGTGGATTTGTAGCCGATCTTGGACAGAGCGCCTCTGAGTGGGTGGAACTACATTAGACTCAACACGTCGGTCCTTGTGCAGCAGAGTATTATGCTTCTGCCCACATCGACAACATGCAGTCGTGGAATTGCAGTCATTCACGTGGTGACCTTGTGATAGGCAGTTGGCACAGTACTTGTGAACTCTCACACTGTATAATCGTTGACGGACAGAGAACCCTTTAAATATCCTGCAAGACCCTAGGTTATGGGTTTGGAAGCAAATTAAACAGATTTCTGGGCGTCTAATGGGATCCATTTCTATCTGAAAAAACACAAAAAAAAGGGAAAACCATGGAGAAAGAAGGGAATTAGGTAAACAATATTTGAAAGATTGAGTGATTACATATGATGAAATATAATAGTAAACTGAGAAATAAGCTACTTATCCGAGATTGGCAACCAACAGAGTTTTACTATAGGCCTAGTAACCAAACCATATTGTGTTCGAATATCTGCTACTCTCACTCGTTTGTCAGATCCATGATAAATATTCTCAATGCGTCCCAAACGCCAGTCACTAGGAGGAAGTAGTTCATCCTTTATGATAACGAAATCTCCTACACTCAATTCCTTCTTCGGATAACGCCATTTGTAGCGTTTGTGCAGTTCTTGTAAATAATCTGCTTTCCATCTTTGCGCAAATCGATGGTGAAGAGCCTTTAGTTTCTCCCATCGGTTAAGAAGGGAAATATTCAAGTCATCCTCTGCCATTTCCGGTGGAACCATTATAGGCGCACCTCGTAGAAAGTGTCCGGGAGTTAATACGTTTAAATCCTCAGGGTCCTCAGTCATCGGAGATAATGGACGAGAGTTAAGAACGCCTTCAATTCTAACTAAAAGAGTAGAGAATTCTTCGAAATTAAATTTTTGATTTCCTACAACCTTCCTAAAGTGAAGCTTGAAGCTTTTAACTCCAGCTTCCCACAGGCCTCCCATATGCGGTGCACTAGGGGGAATGAATTTCCACTCGAAGCCGTGGAGAGCATATTTTTCAGATATGTCCTTGGAAGATTGCCTAAGAAATACAGCGTATTCATCAAGTAATGCTTTACTTGCGCCTACAAAATTTGTACCGTTATCAGACATGATACGTTTGGGTAAACCACGTCTTCCCACGAATCGGTCAAAAGTGGCCAGGAAAGCCTCTGATGAAAGACTTGAGCATGGTTCAAGGTGAATAGACCTAGTAGCAAAGCATACAAATATACAGGCGTAGCCCTTCATATATGGAGAATTTCTCAGATGGCCGGCCTTTATCTGAAACGGACCAGCAAAGTCTATCCCCGTAAAGGTAAAAGGCAAGGAGAACGTAGTTCTCTCGGCTGGTAAGGCAGCCATAATCTGAGATAAAACTCGCTGCTTATAGCGAACACAGGTCAAGCACTTGTTTATACATTTTTTAATGGCTCTTTTAAGAGCAGGGATATAGAATTGATATCTCACCATATTCATCATCAATGAAATATCAGCGTGCATTAGATTGTTGTGAATAAAGTTTAGCATCATTTCGCAAAGGTTTGATTCGTAAGGAATAATTATCGGATATCTTTCATCGTACGTTAAAGATGAGTTAACCAAGCGACCGTTAACTCTAAGAAGTCCATTAGGATCTAAGAACGGGTTCAAAGTAATGAGAGAACTCTTCTTCGAAATTGGCCTGGAGTTGAACAAATCATCATATTCATCAGCATAGTAAGCCCGTTGAGTCAATTTAATTAGCACCGTTTTTGACCTATTTAGTTCGTTCTGAGAAAGAGTCTCGGTATGAATTTCACGATTTTTTGAAGCTAAATTACAGAACCGGTTCATGTAAGCTACAACGCGAAGTGCTCGGTGGTATCTCGTAAAACCATTAATGATATAAAATTCATCACCAGTTTCCTTTCTTGCTCGAGTAACTTGATATCTTGAGGGAGGTAATGCTTGGTTAGCTAATAATTTTCTCGCATTCAATTCCTTATTAGATGACGAAAGCGTATCTGAATCATTTGTGCAATGAACTTGTAGAACTTTTCTTTGCTCTGGTGGTGCCTGAAACGTTTGATTCGAAAATGGCCAATGCTCTTGAGCGCTTAGAAGCCAAATGGGTCCGTGCCACCACAAAGGATTTTTCAAAAGCCCCTGCGGATTACAACCTCTAGTTCCGAGATCTGCTGGATTTTCGGAAGTGGGCACATGTCTCCAGGTAGCATCACCAACATTCTCTATGATCTTGGTAGTTCTATTAGCTACAAATGTTTTCCATGTAGATGGATGTTTTTGAAGCCATGCAAGGACAATAGTAGAGTCTGTCCACAGATGGACCGACGCATTTGAAAATAAGCCTTCAGATACGACGTGCCTTACTAATTTTGAAAGAAGTAGTGCGCCACACAGTTCCAATCGTGGAAGGCAAAGTTTTTGTAGCGGAGCTACCTTACTCTTTGCCACCAATAAATGTGAACTTCTTTCTTTGGAATTTTCAGACCTAATGTAAAGAGTGGCACAATATGCCACTTCCGAGGCATCGCAAAAACCATGCAACTGAATTAAATTTTCAGGTTGATAATTTACCCAGCGTGGTATTCTAATTGCTTCAATGTGTATGAAATTTTCGATAAACGTGTTCCATTTAACTAAAATGTGCGATTTTACATTTTCGTCCCACTCTACGCCATCTTGCCATAGTTCTTGAAGGAGAATTTTGGCTTGAATAATTATAGGCGTTAGCCACCCTGCCGGGTCAAAAAGTTTCGCAACGCAAGACAAGATTTGCCTTTTTGTTACATTTTTCCCAATATTAATCGGTTCTATTTTGTATGTAAAGACATCACTCATTGCGTTCCACCGAATTCCTAAAGTCTTTGTGGAACTTGAATCATCAAATTTCAAAAAATCGTTATTTAAAAGATTTTCTTTGGGAACGTTATTTAATAATTGCGCATTATTTGCTGTTATTTTCTTCAATGGAAATCCTGCGGAATTAAGAGCGTTGCATAATTGTTTCTGAGATTCCATTGCTGTTTCTATTGTATGTCCCCCTGATAACACATCGTCAACATATGTTTCCTTTCGTAATATTCTTGACGATAACGGAAATTTAGTCTCTGTGTCATCAGCCAACTGGAGAAGTGTTCTAATAGCCAGGTAGGGTGCGCAATTTATACCAAAGGTTACAGTGGATAACTCGTAATCTTTTATGTATCCTAAGTTATTATCTCGGAATAAAATTCTCTGATATGGTCTATCCGAATCATTAATTACTATTTGACGATACATTTTTTCGATATCGCCATTGAAGACATATTTATATTTCCTCCAGTTTAATATTATAGTCATTAAATCTGACTGAAGAGTTGGCCCACTATGCAGGATATCATTCAAGGAATATGAACTCTTCGTCTTACGCGATCCATTGAATACAATGCGGACCTTTGTTGAAGAACTATCAGGCCGAAAGACTGCATGATGTGGTAAGTAATATGAAAAGTATTTCCCCTCGTTACTCATTTCGTAGGAGTCACACTTATGCATATGGCCTAACTCTATATATTCTTCTAAAATTTTATTATAAACATCCAACAGATCAGCCTTTTTCTTCAAATTTGACTCGATTTGAATGTATTGTTGTTTCGCTTGATAACGGGATGAATTTAAAAATAAAGACTTTGGAAATTCTTGCTTAAAAGGAAGTTTTACCACATATCGGCCATCCTCCCGTCGATACGTTGTTTTTGAATAATGTTCCTCGCAAAATATATCTTCCTCTGATAAAACTGAATTATTCGAAATTTCCTCGGTTTCCCAAAATTTTCTTAATTGAATACATATATCGTTTGTTTCCTTAGATTTTTCATTAACATCTACTGCAACTAGTGACAATGAGCTTATCTTGAAGGGTCCATAGATAAACCATCCATAAACAGAGTTCTGGGCTACCATATTTCCTAAAACCTGTCGTTTCGTTCCTTCAAGTAAAATGTGCGGTATTACATCGCTTCCTAATAGCATATCAATATGAGAGGAAACATAAAATTTTGGATCCGCCAATTTTAAGTCACTAATCTCGGTAAGATTAGGATTAGAAATTGTGGTTGATGGCATCAAACTCGTTAAGTTTGAAACTATCACAACTTGAGTATCAAGCTTAAAATTATGTCCCTTAGCGCATAGGGTTATACTACACATTTTCTTCGAATTAGCTACTACTGTTCCTCCTAATCCACATATTTCAAACTCCGCTTGTTCTGACCTTAAATTCAACCTATTTTGAATTCGTTCAGTCAGGAAAGACCTTTTCGATGCAGAGTCAATTAGTGCCCTAACCGTGAATTTATCTCCCAAATGATTAATTTGCACCAAAGCAGTTGGTAACAAAATATCGTCATGATTAACCGACAAATGAGTTTGTACATTCGTCGGATTTGCATTACTGCACGAAGGGCACTGTAATTCAACATCAATATTTGGAGATGTTATATTATTTATCGGTTGTGTGAATTCAGTATGAAACGAATTTACCGGTCTATTTCCACCCTGATTACTTCTTCTAACTTGTTCACCATTATTGTTTTGGTTTAAGTGTAATAAGCTGTGATGTTTATTCTTACATTGCGTACAACGGAAAATACTCTTACAATCCTGGTTAACGTGAGTTGGTGATAGACAGTTGCTACATATTCTATTCTGTTCTACATAATCAATTCGCTGTCTAACTGAAAAATCTGAAAATTTTTTACATATTCTAAGATTATGGTTTTCATTGCACAATCGGCAGGAATTCTGATTATTTGAACTCGTCTTCTGACCTGAATTCTTACCAGTGTTGTTCCTACTTGTTCCTGGTTTCAAATCATTCCTACGACCAGTTTCATTCACATTCATTTGATCTCGAGCTCTTTCTATCCTTTCTACTACCCGATGTCTACTTTTCAAGAAATTGTCCATCTGAACCCAGGATGGCAGTTCAGAATCCGTTTCCAACGATTCTTCCCAGGCAGTAATTGTCTGTAGAGGTAATTTACTACTGCATAAATATACCAAAATTGGATCCCATTGATCAACACGAATACCATGACCAATTAACATCGCCAGACAATCACATATAGTTGTCCTTATTCTATTAATATCTTCGCTAGTTTCACTAGTAGCGGGCTCTATGGTGAAAAGAGCTTTTAGTTGAATTTCTACCAAAAATTTCTTGTTTTCATATCTTGATTTTAAGGCATTCCAAGCGGCCAAATAATTTTGTTCAGATAAGGGATATTTCTGTATTATTGCCAAGGCATCACCAGATGTTTTGTTAAGTAAATGGAAAAACTTCTCTACTGTAGATACTCTTGGATTCGTATGATAAAGGACAGTAAACATATCCCTAAAGGATGGCCACTCTTCATAACTTCCATTAAAAACCTTCATGTCACAAGCTGGTACTCGGACACCAATTTCAGACAGGTCAAATGTAGTATTTGTTTGAGAGAATGTGGAGTTACCCAAAACAGAAGAATGCTGTGGACCATTCTGTGCATTTACTGAAACCTTTGCGGCCTTCAGAAGGTCGTTCATACTCGCCTTCGTCCACTGATACTTTTCCTTACATTCCCTGAATCTAGTTAGTGCCAATTCCTTAAATTCCTTAGATATTACAGAATCTAAAGTACTATAAATTGTCTCGTAGGACATTCGAATGGTTTTCCAATCCTCTTCCAAGGATTCCAATTTAGCCTCTACTAAGGATTCCGTCAAATCCTCAACATGTGATTTTGCGAAGTTGTCGCATTCTTCAAACATGTTATCTGTTTCAATAACAAATTTTGAATGAGCTTGACTACCCATATTGATTTATCAGGTTATTAATACGACAGTATGTTTAAAATGATATATGAATAACCACAATTGCGTTACAAAGCGGAATTTATTAAAATATTGCTAAAGATTTTCAGTAGTAAAAAAAAATTTATTATAATTTCTTAATGAACCGCCAGCAATTTTTTGTAAATGCGCGGAAAACACAAATAAATATAATTATATTTATTTAATATTATGTATTAATTTAACCGCTGGCAATTAAATGCGCGGAATTATTTTAATAAATAATAATAATTATGTTATGACAATATTATTTTTATTTATTATCGTGTTTTTCACGGCAATATGATTTAATTTTATTTCCCTTGTTAAATTAACCGCTGACAGTGAAAATGCGCGGAAATTGCCTTTTAGTAATATATTTAGTTATAATTTCCAAATGTTTCATATAACTTTCACGAAATGTGAAAATATTACTTTTATTTAGCTTAATAGTTTTTTTTGTTCAATATATATTTTAAATTATTGTTCTATTTTAATGTAGACCGCTGGCAGTAAAATGCGCGGATAATATTTTCACAAATTTTTATAAAAATATTATTTAAATTTGTATCATACAAATTAAATTTAACCACTGCTGATTTATTACGAATAAGTATGAATATATTTTCCTCTTATATAAAATCAACCGCTGGCAATGAGAATGCGCGGTAATTATTGCTAAGTAACAGGGGAAATTAATAAGTTAATAATATTTACTATTAATTTTATTTTTCCAAATCAACCGCTTCGTTAAAGTAGTTGTTAACTTGTTACTTTCCCTTTCAAACACTTTTCTCACAGAGTTGTATGAAAACGCAGTGGTTTGTATTGTTGTGTTACTATTTTAATGCAACTACTAAAACAACAATTATTCTTGGTTATTACTCTTTTGTGTTTTGTTTTATTCTTTATTTGTGAAATTTTTATTAAAATAAATTTAAATAATGAAATAAAATTATAAATAATACAACAAAATGTGTTTTTTTCTTTTTTATTTAATCACTGATTCAGTTTAATATGTTAAAGGACCATAAACAAATTTCTAGCTTTCTGCTTGGAAATTTGTTGTTTTTTGTTTCTGCTAGTTTCTTTCAACGGGGTTGAAAGAAATAAAAAACCAAAGTTATTTATACTTGTGTGTGTGTGTACATAGATAAATAACTTTGGACACAAAAAAATGCAGGTTGCACTTACTTGGTTTGCTTGGTGATCGTAAGTAGAAAAATATGAATTTGTGTTTTCCAAAACGTTATAATATTTATTGAAATTAGTGTTTGGTTTGTTGCTGCTGATGCTGCTGGTGGTTTTTGACAAACTGTTATGGCGCCTAGAAGGATTGACAGGACTTCAATTGGTATCTGTCAATCATCCTAAGCGTCATTCACAGTAGTGACACTAACCACAGGCATGGCCAGCGGGGGGTCACATTATTTATAGGAGGGGCTCCATATCGATGTCGAGGAAGTCGTCGTCCTCCTCCACATCATCGCGGGCCTCAACACTCTTAATGAATGAATTACGAAATGCGGGCATCTTTTATTTTATTTTTAACGTTCATTTTGTAAAAAAAAATAGAAAAATAAAACAGTCCTTTTGGAGTGAGAGGTTTTTAGTTTATATTTTTTCCACTGACAGGGAACATGAAGTGATGGCTAAGAGCATTTAGACTTTTTCTTTGAGTGGTTGAGATACTTTTGACGCGTTTTGTTATTATTGCTGGAAGTTGCTTGTTGGTTAAACTAAAACTGTAGTCTCGACACAGAATATAATGTTAAGAACTGCTAAAATTAATTCAACAAAATTTTAATTGTTCATGTCGCTGCTGTTTTTGATGATAATGATGATGATGAAGGTTCTTTGTTCTTTTATTCAGAAGTTTGTTGTTGCTATTTTTTTTAAGTTTCTTAAAGGTGTGATAAAAATAGAGATAAAATTATAGAAGTTCTTATTTGTTATGATTCAAATATGCAATGATATGATTTTAAAATCAGTGGAAGCTTTTAAGACAAAAATTGTGTTTTGATTATATAGGTATAAATTGTTATTATTTAATTTATTGGTGTGTCCCTGTTCGCCTTTTAAATTATTATTTTTTTCGGTTATTTTTAACAATTAAAGTTTCTGTATTCTTAATATAAATTGAATGTTTAACGTGATGATACGAGTACATTTCATGCAACTTATTTGCATTTATGAAAGCATCTACTATGAAAATTTACTTTGTTTGGAGATCTTCCAGATTATATTTTATTTCCACATATCATGTACTATTTCAAGTAAGCAACATAATTAAGATGCAATACTCGAACAACTGTCAACTTATGATGAACAATAAGATTGAATTTTAATTTGATTGCATTTTTTAAATAGATATTAAACTATTATTTATTATGGCATGAAATTTTTATTTAAAATTATCATCGTCAAAGTCGACACTGCCAGAATAAAATATTAAAACGTTTTAGTGCTGATTCAATTAATATTTCTTTACTTTTTACTTTGAAATTAAGATTTATCTTTCTTTGAATTAAACAAATTTTGATAAAAATCTTTATTTATTTACTTGGTTTAAAGCTCTTAGTCATCACTTATGGAAAATATTAGACAAAATTTTGATAAAATAACTTATTACTGCAGATATCGCTTAATCATTTTTCAAAGAGTCTCTGTTTTGGATGTAATTACCGTAATTACCGATAAGAAGCATTATTTTAAATTACTTACATCTTATAGTAAAAAACTTTACTTAATAAGAAAACCAAAAAAATCAATTATACACTAAGTAAAAGGAACTAAAGTCTAATTTATTTAATACCCCTCAAGTTTTAAATTTCGAAATACGCCTTTTTTCGAAATTTTTAAGATACTGATATGTATTAATCAATTCAAACCTATGTTTATGTATGTGCTCAATATAAAATATGTTTCGAAAATGTACCAAACAGTTTACTCGGATTTGGTGGAATCTACAACTTCGTACTGGAGTTTCAAATAACACACTGTTACTTAATTTTTTGTATGAGCTTAATCATTTCGAATATTTCCCATTCTTATCCCTTTTTATAACCTTCACCTTCGTGAGAAGGGTATATATAAGTTTGTCATTCCGTTTGTAATTTCCACAATATAATTTTCCGACACTATTATATATATATTCTGGATTCTTATATATAGCGGAGTCGATTAAGCCATGTCTGTCTGTTAAAATCAACTTTTCGAAGCCCCCAAATATCTTAAATACACGATTCATACATCAATATCTCCGGAATTCTTCCGGCTCGGTTGCTATTTAAAATCGAGAAAATCAGTCCAGAAAAGATATAAGGAAAAAACCAGGACAATCTCGATTTTTTACCTATATCTGGATTACTAAGTCAGTAATATAGACAGTAAGGATACCTAATGATAGATATTTCAAAGACCTTTGCAACGACGCACAGAGGGGCCAAACATACTAATTTTGCAGATTAATTGAAAAAACAAATTTCAAGTATAGTGAAAACTGAAAGTGCCAGCTTAAAGAGCACAAAATTCTACATCAGCAGGCAAAACATTTATGTGAAATATTAAAAGGTATTTTTATAGTCACGTGTTGAAATTACATATTGTGAGAAAAAAACCTAAAAAATTGATAAAAAAAAATAAAAAATTGCGCTAATAAATACTATTTGTGATAGGTAATTTAAAAAAATTAACAAATCTAATTATGCAACCATCAAGTTTAGGTATTTATTGATATGTTTTGGTTAAATTTAAATTTGAATTATTTGTGGAAGTGGCTTTGATATTAGTTTTTATATTGGAAGTGCAAAAAAAAATGGATTTTGTCAGTTCAAATGGACATAAAGTTATTAGCTGGGATCAGCTGGGCAGAGAATTTAATATAATTTAAAAGCCTGGACAGTTAGGCGTTGTTTCAGAAAAAATTAGCTTGCGCATCGCTGCGCCTCATAAGTTATATGTAAATTAGTAAAAGCTTCACCCTTTAAGTCTACCATCAAAAAGCACTTTGCGATTTTGATAAACGTTTTATTGCTGTCGTTGTTGTTGTTGTTGTTGTTGTTGTTATTGTCATTGTTTTTGTTTGTTTTATAAGAGATGTGCAAGTGTTGTGATTAATAATACGAGAGTCACGTGTGAGTCAGGCCTGGACATGGCTATATTCTTGTATTATAATGAGATAAACAATAACAAACTTTTACTAATTACTTTTCTTTATTTCAGTTTAGATTTCCATCCATTGATTTTCTAATCGTGAATGAATAGCAAGCGGAATTTTAACAATTTAACTATCATGCACTCACGCTTGTATATTAGAGTGACAATCAGTTGTATGGAAAAAATTTTTTGTTAAAATTTTGAAGAGTGCCGGGTGGAATATTATGACACTAGGCCTAAATGTTAAGTGCTGAAAATTTGAGCCAAATCGGGCAACGATTTCTGGACGCGCATCGAGGTCAAAGTTCAGATATATGCAAAATTTTACTGTTAATATGGAATAAATAGTTGAAACTCGTTAACTTTCTGCATTGTTTTCTAGAAATATGTAGATTTATTTATATTAATTAATATTACATTAAAAAAAAAGTTTTGGAAATTAACCCTGTATCTCCTTTGGTTCAAAATAACCCAATACTGTATTATCGCCAAAATTAGAGAAAAATGCAAATTTTTCAGTTTTTGAAAAAATGTTGCTACTAAATAAATACTTTTGCAATTGAATGCAAAAGAATCGAAATATGTACGTAATTATCGTTGTAATGTAATATAAATGACAAAATTTTATTAAAAAATTTTAAAGTTATTACAAATTCGCCAGACCATTACCGTGTTTCAGGCCAATTGAACAAAAAATTTAGAAAAAAAATTTAGATATTTCGAGAAAAATTAAAATAAAAGCTCATTTTTACTTAAAATATGTCCATATTTACTTGTATATAAGTTTTTGTCTTCGTAGGATACCGTTAACCTATTCGCAGGTATGGCCAAAAAAAATAATTTTTTTTAACGGCTGTTTCAAAACTCCATTTTCAAATTTTTAAAAATTTTGTTAAACAAATTTCAGATTTTTTCGATCATTACATTGGGGTTTATTGAGATCAAAATAGGGAATAAAAATATGAAAAAATTATGTCAATACCTCTTACAGTTTTTCCGTACCTGCGATTGAAATTTTGCGTTTTTCAAGAAAAACTAATTTTTTGTCCATATTTAGGCGAATGAGTCCAATTTCCTTACTGTTATAAATTTTAAGTAAAACCTATTCATAATATTATAGTCCTTGTAATTTTAAATATGTTCTGAAAGTTTTACTGAAATCGGAAAACGATAACCTTTGAATCGTGAAGGTCAAAGGTCAAATTTTTCAATATTTGGAATTTCTAATGAAAAGATAGCGAAATGTTACATATTTTTGGGCCGATTTTCATGAAACTTGAGGAAAATATATATTGGGGTCTAGCATTTACAACAACAGTGCAAAAATGAATTTTAACCTTTAAGAGGACTTGGGGTCAAAATTGTTGTGTTTTTCTTGATATTAAAAGTTGAGAATAATTTGGACCCCAAGTGCTGCTAAGGGTTAATTTCCATTTTTGTGCTGTTGTTTTAAATTCTGGACTTTATGTTATATTTTCCTCAAGTTTCATGAAAATCGGCCCAAAAATATGTAACATTTCGCTATCTTTTCATTAGAAATTCCAAATATTGAAAAATTTGACCTTTGACCTTCACGATTCAAAGGTAATCGTTTTCCGATTTTAGTAAAACTTTCAGAACATATTTAAAATTATAAGGACTATAATATTATGAATAGATTTTACTTAAAATTTATAACAGTAAGGAAATTGGACTCATTCGCCTAAATATGGACAAAAAATTAGTTTTTCTTGAAAAACGCAAAATTTCAATCGCAGGTACGGAAAAACTGTAAGAGGTATTGACATAATTTTTTCATATTTGTATTCCCTATTTTGATCTCAATGAACCCCAATGTGATGATCGAAAAAATCTGAAATTTGTTTAACAAAATTTTTAAAAATTTGAAAATGGAGTTTTGAAACAGCCGTTAAAAAAAATTATTTTTTTTGGCCATACCTGCGAATAGGTTATCGGTATCCTACGAAGACAAAAACTTATATAAAAGTAAATATGGGCATATTTTAAGTAAAAATGAGCTTTTAATTTAATTTTTCTCGAAATATATTAATTTTTTTTCCTAAATTTTTTGTTCAAGTGGCCTGAAACACGTTAATGGTCTGGCGAATTTGTAATAACTTTAACATTTTTTAACCAAATTTTGTCACTTATATCTCATTACAACGATAATTACGTACACATTTCGATTCTTTTGCATTCAATTGCAAAAGTATTTATTTAGTAGCAAAATTTTTAAAATATCTGAAAAATTTGCATTTTTTCCGAATTTTGGCGATAATACAGTTTTTGGGTCATTTTGACACAAAGGAGATGCAGGGTTAACTTCCAAAAAAAGATTTTTAATGTAATATTCATTAATATAAATAAATCTATACATTTCTAGAAAACAGTGCAGAAATTTAACGAGTTTTACCTATTTATCCCATATAAATAGTATAATTTTGCATATATCTGAACTTTGACCTCGATGCGCGTCCAGAAATCGTTGCCCGATTTGGCTCAAATTTTCAGCACTTAACATTTAGGCCTAGTGTCACAATATTCCACCCGGCACTCTTTGAAATCTAAAAAAAAAAAATCGGCTGTCACTCTATTGTATATGTTTGTTTAAAAGTTTATTTTTATTAATTCGAAGTTTTTTCTTGTGGTTAATACGAAGTCATCCGATAGCAGGCAATTTAGCTTAATAAAAAAATCATGTTAGTGAGCGCGATCGCGATCGCGAGAATTTTAAAGTTTTATATCGGGAGCCAGTTATCACTCATGTTCAGGTCTGTAGTTTTTATATTGTCTCATTTCAAACATTGTGTTGTATAAATTTCAAAGCAGTGCATTTAATATTTGCAAGTCTTTTAGTGGCAGGAGTTGGGAAAGATCTCTATTATTCAACCTCCCATTACTAGTTAATATAATGATATCATCTTAAAACAATATGGTATTTTTTTATCAATAACATGCATAAATTTAGTGTGTCTCACTGATGTAGTTCTATAGATATAGCAGAATTAATAATTCATTTGTATGGGGGGAACCCGATTCCACCCTCGTATACCCTTCCGATTTTGGCGGAACGTGTAGTTTGTTTTTAGAGTTACCCGCAACAAATTTAGTGTGCATAACTATTGTAGTTCTATAGATATAGCACAGTTAATAATTATTTTATATGGTGGGTAATTGACTTCCCCCTCCTATATCCCTAAAATTTTGTTACAATATGCGGATTGGTCTAAGGGCTACCCACGTAAAATTCTCCATTGAGACGATACAAATAGTTTAGTTCACTAAGATCTATATGGGGAGAGAGGAACATTCAATTAAAATTATATGCCTCTGGTATTAGGCGTTTGGGTTGTTCGCTATTGAATATATATTTAGGGTTATATGTTTCCTGCAAAAAGTTGACTTTTCGAATTTTTTTATTTTTAAAAAAGTATATTTTTCGAACTATCGACATTTTGTATTACAATCAAGCGGGATTTTTTGCATTGTTTAAAAAAATGCAGTTTTAGCAATTAAACGAGAATTTCCTCTTATACTTTATATGTAATTTTTCTGTTGCTTTGGTTTTTGGTCAATTAAGCGGGTAAACTAATTACACGGGGATCAATTAAGCAAAAATTACTGTAATTACTTAAAATAAAATCAAATATCCAAATAAAATTTTTAAAATACATAATAAATAGATTTTTCGATTTATGAAACTCAAAATATTGACCGGTTTTTAAGCATGTATTTTACAAATACGCATACATTATTATTGATGTTCGTAATGTATGTATGTAGATAAGAATCAATGTAATGTAACTTTTTACATCCCATATTGAGGTAAATGCAAGTTTAAGGTCATCATCATGATGACCAGCAATTTCAACCTTGAAAACATCTTAAAAATCAGTAAACGAATAAATGGTAACTAATATTTTGGAGATTAATTTTAAACAAACTGATGTAATTTATCAATGATATTGGAAACGTATATATTCAACATTTACATGATTTAAATAAATATTAACATAGATGGATATTTTTATTGTTACTATGTTCATAAATAGCTTTTGACATATAGATATAAATACAACAAAAATACAACAAAGTAAATGTAAAAAATACATTAAATTAATTATTAATTATATCGCCAATATGCATAATATTTTAAAAATAAATTTGAACCCTCTGTAGGCCCGCCATATATAAAAAACCATAAAAAGATCGAGCAAAATTAAAAAAAAAAAAATAATCAATAAACATAAATATCTCTTCAACTAATAGATCATTTCGAGAATTATTTACATTTAAAATTTCATCTCATTCGAATCATAAATGGATTTTTGGCGATTTTTTCAAAAAATTAGACCCGAGGTGATCAACTTTAAAGGGCTACGCACTCGCCCCTATTACCGCTAGGAAGCTGAACAATTTCAAATCAACTCGAAAATACCTCAGTTCCAACCAAGTGCAACTTCGAAATATTATCTCCAATAGTAAATGATATACCGTATAATTTCGAAAAACACGTTCATAAACCACTGTGCAATGTAGGAGTAGCTGCTGTAATTCAATTCTCACTATATTTAGGTGAAGGGTATTTAAGATTCGGCACATAATGTAGTTTTCTAACTTATTATGTACATATTTGTTAAAGATAGTGCTTCACTTATCGCCATACTTTATGAATGCATTAACTTTTAATTAAAGTTCAATTATTTCTGGTTTAACTTTGTAATATCCAATCCATAAACATGCAATTTTACAATATGTACATTTAACTCTTACAAACAATTTAAGCCCTTGATTAAGTAATGTATACTACATCAATTTAACAATTCTTTATCAATAGAAACCTTTTATAACACAAATGCATAAATGGTAATTTGATTTGATAGGGGATTACTTAAACTACACTGAAAGAATTTAATGGAATTTTGTTTGCATGCCAAAACTAAAGTCCTTCATACATTTGTGCTACAAACAATTAAGTTAAATATGAAAATATTTATTGCAGTGTACTAGAAACTATAAAATAGTTAACATGGATTACAAAAAGACTTAAAATATTTGCATATCCATAGATACATATTTGTATTTTCATAAATACAACACACATACAGGCAAAGTATATTTAACCACTGTTATTTGTATGTATGAAGTTTTAAATGAAAAATCAATATTATTGAAATGCAATAAAAACTTACAACAAATTAACTGAAATATTTATGTTTATACAAGTATTTATATCTGTTGGATACATTTTGTTTCAACCACTACACTGCAACTTGTACAAATGTGAACACTACACACACACTTCATATTAATTCAAATGACATCTGTGTTGTTTCATTTTATATTTTGTTGGAGAGTGAAAAAAGTGAGTATGACACATAAATGCAGAGCTACTTATGGCTAAAAACTATGTATTTGTATTCAGTTTACACAAATATACTGACATAAATACACACTCTAACAGTCACATAGATACATTGTACAGTGGAGGTAATAAAAAAATGGAAATAAAACCGTCATTTCGAAACGGATATTCCGATTTTAATAATTCAAAATTAAATTTCCTAAATCTTTGCCGTTTGTCATACATTTTTCCAAGGATTTACTGATCACGGAAATAGGGCATCTAAAAATATTCAGTATTATAACTTTGGCTATGTCTCGTAAAACATATCAATTAGTTATTCGTTTCAGACAATATTAAGTATTTTGGCATAGATTTTTTACAGCATATTTTGCTCTTTATGGCATACTTTTTCATATTTTACTCTTAACTGCATTTTTATTTGTTATTTCCTTGTCAAAAAATATTTCCATTATGCGATAATTGAACACATTTCTTGTTTTTTAATGATCTTCGAAGAAATCACCAACAAATATTTTAAGATCTATCATGTGGTTGTTAACAAATATGAATTATCGTAGAATGTTAAAATTTGATGAAGATATAGGTCAAAATTTAAATAAGATAAAAAAAGTTGTTCAGATTTCATTATTTTTTCTACTTCAAAGGCGTTCAATATCGCGATCGCGATTTAAGAAAGGAAATTCCGAAATTTTCCAAAAAAAAATTACAAAATTAATATAAAGTAAAAATTTGGACTAACTTGGTTGATTCTAAATTTGTCATAGTATACTAGGTAAACTAGGTATACCTACAACTGTTGTCCGTTTGGAAATTCTGGCTTCGAGATTTTAGATTTGTTTTAACCTAAAGTAATATCACTATGGGATCAGATTTGAATGGACCCAAGTGAGCTGCTTGAAGAGATCAAAAAAATTATTAAAATGCAATCTGATTCGAGGATCTTGATTTATGCCAATATGAAAAAATGTGGATTTATTTCATTCAAAGTTTTTTTTGTTATGAAAAACTATTGGGGAATTAGTTCATATTGGTATGGGGTTTTTTTGGTGATTTATTTCATTTAGAAATTTAGGCTTTTAATTCATTTTCGGATTGGGTACTTGGTTCATTGGGGACTTTATTCGTAGCTCCTATATTAAAATGTTTTTGAGATTTTTAAATTGTAGCAAAATGTTAAGTAAAATTAAAATAACACACTGTTATCAAAAAACCCTTTTTGTCAGAACTTGAAAAGCTACCTAGGGGGTTGATTAATTTTGAAAAAACAGTTTTAGGGTAGGACGTATTACTTTAGTACCTCTAACTTACATATTTTTAGACCGATTTAAATAATTAATTTTAAACAACTATGGATAGAAAAAGAATTAATCTTTCATAAAATGTATATTCCATGAAAGTAGATAAGTTTTTTTTTAAAAAGTTTCGAATTTTTTTTTTCGTAATTTTTCAAATTCACCAATAGTAATTTTAATTGTTTGCTTGAAATGCTTATAAAAACAGATTCAACAAATTTCGGAAAAGTAAATATTAACATTCAATATTTTTCTATATTAAATTCGATTATTTTTGTGCTTTTTCTACAAAATTGTCTGAATTAGCGCCGATTCCGAATCGTCTGTGGGACAAAACCCCCAATTTCTTTTTTCTGAAATATATATTTTACATCAAGTGAACCAACTTTTGAAATCGATGTCTTCCGAGCGGAATGAAATTTTATATATATTCCACTCGCATCCCTTAAAGGGACCAAAATGCTCTTAAAGGAATATACTAAGCTTTCTTTCGACAAAAAAAATCAAAATAAGTTAGATTTTGCAAAAAAAAAAAAAAAAAACTCAAAAACTTTATGTCTTGAGTTAAAAAATATTCAGTTTGATAGACTCGCATGCCACTAAGTGACTACAAAGGTCTTCAAGGAAATCCCTAAGCTTTCGTTTGAGCAAAAAAAAAAATAAAGAATAGACCATTTTGAAATATACATCGATTTCAAAAGTTGGTTCACTTGACATGAAATCCCCCATATATATGAACATATGGTGCACCAAACTGGATTACGCTCTGCAAAAAACATGATCAATAGATTATATTAAAAAACTACAGTAATCCGAAAATATAGGAATTCTGGCTGTCGCAATAAAGAAATTTGTTTAATATTTCTTTACTTCTATAGCCTGTAGCTCGTTTCTGTATTTCTCGCATCGGAAAACTTCTCACATGAAGTGTGAAACAAAAAATTCCATCGTTTCTCGATGTGCGAGAAAAAAGTGTTTGTGTACTTGAATGCGAAAACAGACAACACAGATTCTAAAAAAAAATAAAATGCCAAAATATAACAATTGTGTTTTATTGATTGTCATCATTTAAATATAAAACAAGAAGTTAGTGTGGCGCTTATAACTGCTGAATTTAAAAAATATTTTGAAACACATTTTTGTGTACTTACATGTGTATATATAATTATTTTATTCAAACTCTGTGCTACTTACATTTTCGGCTGATTTGGGTTCCATATTTATACATACGATGTTAAAAAAATCTATATTTTTAAAAATTTAGTTTTTCTCACACCAATTTCAAATGTGAGTTGTTTTGACAGTTCTTGTGAGAAACTTTTCGCAAAATATTGTTACAGAAACACTTTTTCTCACATCCTTCCAATAATTGCTGGATAATTCTCGCAAATTTAAGATACAGAAACACTTGTGCGAGAAAAAACATATGTTGTTTCATTTTACACTGTTTTTGATACAATTCAATCGTTTCATGCGGAAAGTTTTTCGATTCGAGAAATACAGAAACGGGTGACTATATCATTAGGTCTCACATCTGACATTGTCCTAACTTGAACTTTGTTTCCAAAATAGTCATAACTGCCAAAATTATGTTTGTCACTGTACCAATTCATAGTAACAAATGTGTCTTTTTTTGCTCTGCCTGCGAATGAATGCATGTTAAACATTCATTTAGTCATGTAGGAAGGCGTAGATACGCATTTGGTTGAATGCATATTACCATGAGTATTTTCATTTTATTTTTAGTTTTAGTTTTTGAATTTAATAGTTTTTTGCTGCTAGGTTTTGTTTAAAATCCATTTAAATCCCTTAAGTGCAGATGTTGAATCCATTTCACAAAAATTGTCTCTCTGTCTTCCTGTCGTTCATTCTCCCTATCCGTCTGTCAGTCTGTCTGTCTGGCCTTGCTTTATGAAGGGTTATTCTATTCCTAGTGTCTATTTTATTTTTCTTCTTCTCCATTTTGCATAAATGTCGCTCAAATATTTTTATTACATTCATAGTCTGTTGTTCACTTAAGTTTCCCTAATGATGACAATTTCAGACTCTCCAAGCGTATTAAAGTATGGAAAACAAAAAACCATCTAAATGTTACACATTGTGGAAGCATCTAAAGAAGAAGAAAAATAGTATCTTTTATTAAAAGGGCTTCTTAGTTTTAAAAAAAACACAGTCTGGATGTGAAAAAAAAAAAGAAAATGTAATCACATCATAAAACGGATGCTGTTAAAGAGTTGCAATAAACTTGATATTAATATTTGACTTTAATGTTGGGAACTTTAATGCTGTTTAACTAAAACTCTTTAAATGTCACAACCAGGTGAGAAACATAGAGATGAGCATTAGGAAAACAAGTTGGAAAATTACATTCAATTAAGATCAGTTCTATTTAATGTTTCGTAATGATGGGTTGCAGATGATGCAGATTGTAATGTAGCTGGTATTTAAGATTCACAAGGAAGGTTTTTGGTTGTGAAATATAAAAACCAGGCCATATAGATTGCAAATAGTCCTACGCTTACAACTAAGGACATCCTATTTAATTGTACATTTTATAAAATATTTTAAGAAAATAACAAAAAATAAGTGTACAACAAGATTTTCGAGGCTATCACACATTTTGTTCCATTATTCTTTTTTTACAAAAACGAGTTTGCTGAGTTTTTTCAAATATGGGCATTTCTTTCGATTAATCAACCAGGATCGAAAAATAAAATGTTGATAATCATCGTGTTTTATTGATGGGCGAAGCTTACTGAAACTGGCTGAAATCGGTCCATTATTTCACCTATCCCCCATACAAATGTCCTCCCGAAATTGGACTTTATCGGTCATAAATGTTTAATTTATGTCATAAATGTTTAATTTATGTCCTAAATGTGTAATGTGAATGTAGGTATCTATACAAATATTGTTCCAAATAAGTTTTATATATACCGAATTCATGTCACCAAATTTTATTATGATCGGTCCATAATTAGTCGTTGCTCCCATATAAGACCCGCTGCCGTAAATCACTTTAAAGTTCATAAATCTCATAAAAATGTTGATGTACACATAAAATTTAACATAAATGACTTTCACATAGACATAAACTACGACCTAATTTCATGGTGATCGGTCAATAATTTGTCATAGCTCCCATATAAGGCCCACTTCGAAAATTACTTACGAATATAAATTATTGAATTTTTAAAGGAAAAATGTAGGGAAACACACTTCTCACTCGGTTTATATCTCGGCATTACCACTGGCTTATCCTCGGATTGTGTATAGGCTGCTTCGGTTAATCGCGATCAATTTAATCAATTCTATTCAAAATTATTATTCAATACTAGTTACAATATACACTAAGGGAAAAAAGTGCTAAAATCAAGATTTTACGTCCAAAATCAAAGCATTTCAATCTTAATAGTCTGTTAAATTTGAAAATTCTTAATTCAAGAATAAAATCTTATCTTTTTACGATTGCTTATTTTAAGATCGTATTTAAGATTGAGTTCTTATTTACAATCTTAAATTAAGAATAAGAATTTTGCAAAATTTAAGAATATAATCTTAACGAAGTTCTTGATTTGAGATCGTTTTTAAGAACATACATAGTCTTGTTAAAAATCATAATTTAAGATTGTATTCTTACAGCACACTGTATGTGAGTTTCCATTTATGACAAACTTCCTCCCAATCCGCACTATCTTTGCACAAGTTTAGTTTATAAGCAGCTGCAACTGATTCATCAATTTCAGAACTTTGCATTTGATTTGTTGACCACAATTCAGCAATGTATTCTTTATGCAAACGAGATGAGCTTTTATCTAGGATATTTTTGTTGAAGGATGCAGCTATAATAATAATAATTTTGTAATAAAATCTATAACGAAATTACCTTAAGTTCATCCTCAGTGGGAAAAACTTCGCAAATATCGGCCAAGTACGAAAGTGTATCCTTTCCTCCGGCATTCTGCTCAGATGATATTGACCACCAGACAGCGGCAAGAAATCTTCACTCACTCTGTTCTCATTATCTATTATTAACTAAATATTTTGTTCACTTTTTTTAAACACGTCTACTTCGGTCAGCGTTTTACAATCATTATTGTCAAATTTCTAAAAAATCAAGAATTTAATCTAAAGTTTATGTTCTCAAATTCAGGAATACAGTCTTAAAATTAAGATTATGTTCTTGATTTTTAGACTGCGTTCTACAAATCAAGAATTTATTCTTAAATTTGAGAACGTAAATCCTACTGACCATAATTTGAGATTAAAACTTGATAAATTATGCAATCTACATTCAAGAATTTTTCTTAAATTTAAATCGTCATATTTCTCTTAGTGTAAGTTTCTTAAAAATAGGAATATTACAATATTTGAACAATTAGCCCGAAAGCTATTAAGGAACAGCCAACCCGAAGGTTACTGAGGGAACAGTCGATCCTCAGACCGCTACGTAAGTTACAAAGCGGATTAGTTAGCCCGAAGTCTACTAAGGGAACAGTCAACCCGAAGGCTACTGAGGGAACAGCCAACCCGAAGGTTACTGAGGGAACAGTCGGTCCGAAAACCCCTGCGCAAATTTATTAAGGTGAAATGGTTTCACAACTACTTACGTAGATATGAATCATAGTTTCAGTGTAACAATGTACCCGAACTACGATAGCTGGCCAGCCTCTTAGTTGTTCAAACTTGAATCATATCCCTTTAGTGCATATTGTTGCCAATTGTCACATTCCAGTTCCACTTAATTTTATACGATTATAAGCTTGATACTAATTCAGAAAAATCAAATGGAGTTTCAGCTAACGAAATTGTAAATCAAACTTAAGCTAAAGGAAATATAATAAATAAAAATCAAATAAATATTTGATACTTTATAGAAAAATAAAAGTAAAAATCATGCATTTAAGGGATATATACAATAATTTGTATAGACTAGTTGGGAATTGCAAAGAAGAAAATAACTTACAATGAATTAAACAAACAATGGACAGCAAACAGACAATATTATGTGTGTTACGGTTATGTAGGAGATATTAATATGTATTCATATATTAATTTATTTATGTATGTAGCGACAATTTTTGTTTGATTAGAAAATTTCAGAATTAAAATTTACACAATTTTAAAAAACAACAAGTACAAATATCGATGACAGTAATCGTCACCCTGTAGACATCAACATCGATACCAGCTGACGGGAACAGCTGATTGTTTTTGAAATACATATTTCAGTGGTACCATTTTAAAATTTATAATTTAAGAAAAATAAGATTAGAGAAATATAAAAACAAATCAATTCGTTTGTTTAAGACTCTAAGATTCTTAATTAATTTTACAGAGTGTGTTCTATTTGCTTAATGCAGAAAGCTTTTGATGAATTTAATACTGTTTAAAAATGCACAAAATTTAGTTTGTTTCCCCAAATGGGAAACTTAAGTGTTTAAATGAATATCTATATTATTTTGAAGATAAATCATCATAATAGTAAGTTTTAAACGATTGTAACTTTTTAACAAAAATTAAAATTTTCTTATTATTTTCTGCAAAGTATTGAAAATTACGTCTGATATTAGCTGAAATTTTCAAACATTGACAAACATTTCCTGCAATTGAGTTCTTTCAAAAAAATGAGTTTTTTTCAATAATTATTTAATATGTAATACATGTTTAAGCACACGCTGATTGTTCAGAGAGAGTTCTTTGAATTGGTATTATCTTAATTTCAATTAAATTAAATTTTTAATATTATTTTTTCTTTAAACCAACATAACTTTTGCGCGCCGTAAAAAATAAAAGGCGGAAAATCCCATATCTAGTGTTCCTTCAAAAGCTTTTGCTAATTACGCATTAGTTTGCATAAGTTTTTTAAATATTGAGCTATGTTTGTATTTAATTTGTTAATATTGTTCTTAATAATTTTTAAAATGCTTTTGTTTTTTTTTATAATTTCTCATGGCACCACATTTCCCAATGAAATGATTAGCAAACTATGAAGTAGAAACAAAAATAGTTTTATGTAGTTATTGTTTAAAATTCATGTAAAAAACAATTGTTGTTGTATGATTTTAAAATTTGTAAATTATTTCTAATTAAAAAGCAAAACTAAAAATACAATACAATAACATAGCATTGGTTGGCATCAGTAATCGAAATGAAATTATAATTGTATTTATAAGTTGCATCCAAAAGTGCCCAGCAGTTGTGGATAAGTGTTCCGATCCAATGTTTTTACCCATTCTTGGAATCATCACTAGTTACAGAATTAGTTATGTGACTAGTTATTTTCCACATTACAAAAGTACACTTAGTGGCAATTAACGCTCTAATCGACAACTTCTGGTGCATAAAATAACTACTTTCTAAAGTAAAATACAAACAAAAGTTTGAACTGATTACACCATACATTACTTAGAGGCACTAAAGTGACGATTGACTTCACGCTAGATTACCTGGGAAGTATAAGGAAACCAATTGATTTCTTGATTTCAAAATATATAAATTGGCTGACTCCAATTTAATGTAATTATACAAAAGTGAAAATTACTCTGTAAAAGGGATACATTGATTTCTTTTGTAGTCAATGCAGAACTGCAGGGTATTTATATACTGACACAAACATTCAAATGTCATTTGTAGTCTCGTACCCTTTATATATGGAAGTAATAAAATTTTAATAATCTTTTGAGAATATCAATCAAATCAAATGTAAACAATCTTATTTTTTATATTTCTCTTCTAGATATTCAATGTAATTCGTTCGATACAAGTATGAATACGAATGCGAGTATTTTATTTAACTGATTGTTTTGTTTTGATTTTACAAATTAATACGCCAGGGAATTTTTATTAGCCATTGTTTTACAAAAAAACAAACAAAAAAACACTCATCCAAGTAAATACGATAGAATACTTTTCAGACTACTGTATTTTAAAACTTAACAACAAAAATAAAACGAAAATAGCTGCAACAATCTACAGGGAAGAATGACTGCTGTTTTATATTTTTTTGTATTACATTTTTCTACTTACTTGTACAAAACAAATGTTTGCAATTTGTAAATTTTCTTGTAAAAGCCAAAGCGAAAAAAATGTTTGCCATTATATTTAGATTGCTGTCATTTCAAACTGTCACATTAGGGATTTACTACGATTGACAACTGCTGGAATCCATGCTGTAGTCATAAATAAAGTATCTCAAGTATTCAGTACATATTAAAAGATTTTCATTTTAAAGTATTCTATAAATGAATACATTTTTTGTAACGAAACTAATTTCTTTGAACTGTCGGATTTTTAAATATTCCTGACACCAGTCACTAATCATAAGGACATTTTATAAAACTGTAAGTGTTTAAGGTAAAAATTTAATAAATCAAATAAAATGTTTTAAGCATTTTAAAAACAACACAAATCTTTAATCGTCGCAAAATAAATACATATGGGGGATTTCATGTCAAGTGAACCAACTTTTGAAATCGATGTCTTCCGATCGGGATGAAATTTGCACCAAGGTTAGCTCTATTGGATAGTAACTCAGACACAATTTTTCAACAACATCGGTCGAGAACTCTCTGAGTTATAGGGGGTAAAATTTTGACAATTTGGTCAAACAGGGGTTTTTTCTTATCCATGTAACTTATTACCTATTGTTCTTAGCAAAATGTGTTCCAAATAGTATAGATAGCTATTTCTTCGATCTTTCGAAAAAAAATATTTAAAAAAAAAAATAAAAAATTTTTAATATTTTTTTTCCGAAATCAAAAACTTTTTTGACTTTTTTTTAAAATACGCTATTTTTTTTTATTTTTTTTTTTTTTCTTAAAATAAAGTTTAGATATTTTCCTTGAACACCTACTTGGTCGCTTAGTGGGATGCGAGTGGGATATCTATCAAAATAAATATTTTGTAACTCAAAACATAAAATTTTTGACTTTTTTTGCAAAATCAAAAACTTTGTTGACTTTTTTTTTTCAAAATGGACCCTTTTTTAATCTTTTTTTTTAGGTCAAACAAAAGCTTAGATATTATCCTTGAAGACCCTTTTGGTCGCTTAGTGGGATGCGAGTGGGATATCTATCAAAATAAATATTTTTTAACTCAAGACTTACAATTTTTGACTTTTTTTTTGCAAATACGATTTTTTTTCCAAATGGGCCCTTTTTTTAAAATTTTTTTTGTAGTCAAAAGAAAGCTTAGGTCCATTCCTTTAAGATATTTTTAGTCCCTTAGTGGGATGCGAGTAGGATATCTATCAAAATAAATATTTTGTAACGCAAGACATACAATTTTTTAATTTTTTTTTGCAAAATCAAAATTTTTTTCCAATATGGGCCCTTTTTTAATTTTTTTTTTTTGCTCAAAAGAAAGCCTAGGTCCATTCCTTTAAGATATTTTTAGTCCCTTAGTGGGATGCGAGTGGGATATCTATCAAAATAAATGTTTTAACACAAAAATTGTATGTCTTGAGTTACAAAACATTTATTTTGATATATATCCCACTCGCATCCCACTAAGCGATCAAAACCATCTTAAAGGAATAGGCCTAAGCTTTCTTTATAGCAAAAAAAAAAATTACAAAAAGGGCCCATTTTAAAAAAAAGTCAAAAAAGTTTTTGATTTTGCCAAAAAATCAAAAATTGTATATCTTGAGTTACAAAATATTTATTTTGATAGATATCCCACTCGTATCCCACTAAGGGACCTAAAATATCTTAAAGGAATGGACCTAAGCTTTCTTTTGACTAAAAAAAAATTTTTAAAAAAGGGCCAATTTTGAAAAAAAAATCCGAATTTGCAAAAAAAAGTCAATAATTGAATGTCTTGAGTTACAACATTTTTATTTTAATAGATATCCTACTCACATCTTCCTAAGTGACAAAATAGGTCTTAAAGGAAAAGACCTAAGCTTTCTTTTGAGCAAAAAAAATTTTTAAAAAAAAGTCCCATATTGGAAAAAAATTTCGATTTTGCAAAAAAAAATTAAAAAATTGTATGTCTTGCGTTACAAAATATTTATTTTGATAGATATCCCACTCGCATCCCACTAAGGGACTAAAAATATCTTAAAGGAATGGACCTAGGCTTTCTTTTGAGCAAAAAAAAAAAATTAAAAAAGGGCCCATATTGGAAAAAAATTTTGATTTTGCAAAAAAAAATTAAGAAATTGTATGTCTTGCGTTACAAAATATTTATTTTGATAGATATCCTACTCGCATCCCACTAAGGGACTAAAAATATCTTAAAGGAATGGACCTAAGCTTTCTTTTGACTACAAAAAAAATTTTAAAAAAAGGGCCCATTTGGAAAAAAAATCGTATTTGCAAAAAAAAAAGTCAAAAATTGTAAGTCTTGAGTTAAAAAATATTTATTTTGATAGATATCCCACTCGCATCCCACTAAGCGACCAAAAGGGTCTTCAAGGATAATATCTAAGCTTTTGTTTGACCTAAAAAAAAAGATTAAAAAAGGGTCCATTTTGAAAAAAAAAAGTCAACAAAGTTTTTGATTTTGCAAAAAAAGTCAAAAATTTTATGTTTTGAGTTACAAAATATTTATTTTGATAGATATCCCACTCGCATCCCACTAAGCGACCAAGTAGGTGTTCAAGGAAAATATCTAAACTTTATTTTAAGAAAAAAAAAAAAATAAAAAAAATAGCGTATTTTAAAAAAAAGTCAAAAAAGTTTTTGATTTCGGAAAAAAGATATTAAAATTTTTTTATTTTTTTTTTTAAATATTTTTTTTCGAAAGATCGAAGAAATAGCTATCTATACTATTTGGAACACATTTTGCTAAGAACAATAGGTAATAAGTTACATGGATAAGAAAAAACCCCTGTTTGACGAAATTGTCAAAATTTTACCCCCTATAACTCAGAGAGTTCTCGACCGATGTTGTTGAAAAATTGTGTCTGAGTTACTATCCAATAGAGCTAACCTTGGTGCAAATTTCATCCCGATCGGAAGACATCGATTTCAAAAGTTGGTTCACTTGACATGAAATCCCCCATATAAATAAAGACCCAAGAAACCGTTATAGCAGTTACCGTTCGCATTATTACAAGGGGGATAGATGGTTAGATCGTTTGAAGATTCACTCTGGACTCAGGTCCAGTACAGCGATATCGAATGATTAATATCTGGTACCTTAATACACCTATCTTAATATAAATCGTCCATTGCCAATACACGCATAGAAAAAACTTGGTTCGACATGGTTACGACAACTATACTATGTTCGTTGTAACAATATATTGTTGCCGTAAACATGTAATTGTTGTTTTAATTTAATTTAAACAGTATTTTAGTTCCTGTCACCATTAAATGTTATAAATATGAATATGGTTCACCGAATGGTTCGGACAACTAAATAATGATAAATAGATAAACATATTATGTTATGTACAACCATTAAATGTTAAGTTTCTATACGCATAGTCATAATATGTTTAAGATGTAAACATAATATATTTACAACAACTAAATAATAATAAATAGGTAAACATATTATATTATGTAGTCATAATATGTTTAAGACGCAAACAAAATATGTTTACTTTTAGTAGTCTTTTTTCCCACCATTTGTGAGTGCTGGTGTTTGTCTAAGCTGTGTTATTTTTACAAGTAAATTTTGAGTGTCTGTAATTCCAATTCGCTCTATAGTTTTATTTGTATATTATCTTTAAATTTCCTAGAGCGAATAACAATAAATTTCGGTGAATTTATCAATAATATTTTAATTGGGAATTTAGTACCTCAAAACTAAAACCTATTAAAATAAAATTTTGTATTTATAAAAATAAATTTTAATAATAATATGATTACTTTGGATCATAATATGATTTCATTGGATCATAATATGATTTAATTGGGTCATAAATATGATTAATTTGGGTCATATTATGATTGATTATATCATAATATGATTATTTCAAAACCAACAATGATTATAATATGTTTTGGACTACAAGCATAAATCTGATCATAATATGTTGCTCTTAGTTTATGGTTACCACAACCATGTTTTTTCTCTTCGTGTAGACAGATCCGATTGACATGAAATTTGTAAACGCTTGCGAATTTATTGTGGTTCCAAGCTTATATGTATGTATATGTAGATCAAGAAGTAAAGATTTTCTATATTAATTTATAACTACATAAATATCAATTCATAATACATATTTTAAAATAATTGTTCATGTTTTCTTTACACCACTTTAACACGAAAACAATTTATTTTAATTAAATTTTTATACTCCTTTCTCCTTGTACAAGTAACTTAAAAATAAAACTTAAACAAAAAAGCAAAATATTAACAAACATAAGTGAAAAAAAGGGTTGGTTAAAAACGTAAAACTAAAGGCATAAATGTTAAAAAACAAACAAACATAAAATGCATGAATGAATGATCTTTTAAAATTCAACTCTAAAAAATAATATTTTTTTCTGGAAAAACATAAGAACTCACACAAACACAAAGTCCAGTCAAATAACATAATGTTTGAAAGGAATGGCTGGGTAAAATGAAAAAGATATAAATACAAGTTACAGTTGTATTTATTCGAACAAGTGCACAAAGATGTACAATTGTAAATATTACAGAATTTCATTTATTCCTCAAAGATGGCTTTTGTTTGTAGATAGGCAGGCACTTCAGAATGAGAGGAGCCTCTATGAGTTATTAATTGGGTTAAAATAACAAATTGGCAGATGCATACAACATGGCTTTACAGAAAGGTAGAAGGAGTTTTTAAGGCAAATTATTTAAATATTCAGTCTTATGCTGCTCTCATTTATTTCTAAGGTCTACACAGCATGTACTCAGATATACTACATAATTAGAAAAGTTAAAAATTGGGAATTTATTATAAAAAAATCTTAAATTAAATAAGAAAATCTTATTTTAAATGCAAGTTGAATGGAGCATATCCAAATAATATTGTTGTTGCATTCAATAATTTTTCTATTTTGTTACCATTCCCGTATTATATACATATTAGCACATTTTGGTATATTTTTGTTATAATCGAATAAAAGTTCATAATTTGTATATTATAATTTCTCCTCGATTATTCAAACAAATAACGAGTAAAAAAAATTTATTCGAATATTTTAATAAAGTAATAACACTGTGCTAGTTGAAAAAACTGTCAAGGGTTAACCTAATTCGGATACGCTGAATCCAGTAGTGCTAACCGTTTTTATACCCTACACGACCATAGTGGGGAGGGTATATTGGATTTGTGCAGATGTTTGTAACGCCAAAATATATTAGTGTAACCCTAAAGTAAACCAATCGAATCAGAATCACTTTCTGAGTCGATTAAACGATGCACAGTGGTATGAGAATAAAAAAAGTAGGAAATAAATCTGTAACTTCTAAACCCTTAGGCCGATTTGAATGAAATTTCACATGCACAAAGAGGAAGTGTAGTCGAGTTTAAGTTTTGAATTTGGACCTCATGAGCTCACCAGGAGCGGGACCAGTGGTTCCCAAAGTAGGACACCTCGGGTATGTTCAATTTTTAAAATGATCCTATTTCTTCGTTTGTGTTACGATTTAAAAAAATTACACATATAGAATCTCCTCGAGCACTACATAAAACCTCCTCGTAGCTATCAATTATCTCTTATAGCTTAGGAGATATTCGCATTTGAAAATTTTATTTTCAAAATTTTTACCCACCTTACTCCAGTTTTTTGGTGACCGCTGTTCCAAATATTCCCCGATTTTATCCATTTTTCTTTTATAGTGTGTTTAAAAATCATAGCTGAGTCCAAAGTTATATTCATTTGAATTTAAAAAAATTAAAAAAGGCGATTTTTCGCAATTTTTTTGGGAAAAAAGTACTTTTATTCTTTTTAAGTTATCTAAAAAATTTCTTACAGGATGTATAATGAACTTGTACTTTTTTTAGCTTTACTTTACGCCAAATATTTTAAATGAAAAAAACATTTATAATTTTTGATACCGACAAAAAATGCCTATTTTTTATGTAAAATTCCATATTAGGGCAAAAATTCTCAAATCGCTTACTCGATATCAAAATATAGTAACCTATTTTAGATGGCCCAATAAGTTCTTAATTATTCTGTAAAGCGTTCCGATAACCCCGCCCCTGGTATGGATATTAATTTATCCATTGAAATAAAATTTTTATTTATGAATATTTTTTAATAAAATTTCACAGTTATGTAGATTTTTCTATTCAAAATGGAAAAATAAAAACAAATTCCCAAAAAAATCTTGAAAAATCCCAAAAATGGGATTTTTTCGTCTTTTGGCTACAATATCCATACCAGGGGCGGGGTTATCGGAACCCTTTACAAAATAATTAAGAACTTATTGGGCCATCTAAAATAGGTTACTATATTTTGATATCGAGTATGCGATTTGAGAATTTTTGCCCTAATGTTGAATTTTACATAAAAAATATGCATTTTTGGAATGGACCTGATCCCGTCAGTATCAAAAATTATAAATGTTTTTTACATTTAAAATATTTTGCGTAAAGTTAGCTTTTCAAAAAGTACAAATTCATTATACATCCTCTTAGAAATTTTTTAGATAACTTAAAAAGAATAAAAGTACTTTTTTCCCAAAAAAATTGCGAAAAATCGCCTTTTTTTAATTTTTTTAAATTCAAATGAATATAACTTTGGACTCAGCCATAATTTTTAAACAGTTCTTTCCTTATTTGATATACAGATCTATTGTTAATCCTATAAAAGAAAAATGGATAAAATCGGGGAATATTTGGAACCGCGGTCACCATAAAACTGGAGTAGGGTGGGTAAAAATGTTGAAAATTAAATTTTCAAATGCGAATATATCCTAAGCTATATGAGATAATTGATAGCTACGACGAGGTTTTATGTAGTGCTCGACGAGGAGATTCTAAATGTGGAATTGTTTTTAAATCGTAACACAAACGAAGAAATAGGATCATTTTAAAAATTGAACATACCCGAGGTGTCCAACTTTGGGAACCCCTGGTCCCGCGCCTGGTGGGCTCATGAGGTCCAAATTCAAAACTTAAATTCAACTACACTACTTCTTTGCGCATGTGAAATTTCATTCAAATCTGCGTAAGGGTTTTGAAGTTACAGATTTATTTCGGTGCATTATTTCACATAGCACCCATACAAATGTCCTCTAGAAATTGGACTCTATCGGTCATAAATGTTTAATTTATATAGTTGTCTACACAATTTTTGCTCCAAATAAGTTTTATATATACGGAATTCATGTCACCATATGTTATTACGATCGGTCCATAATAAGTCATAGCTCATATAAAGGCCCACTTTCGAAAATCACTCACGACTATAAATTATTTAAATTTTAAAATAAAAATGTTTTTGCTCATTTATTTAGTGTAGGTTAATTATTATATGATCGGGCTTGACTGACCCGCACAACATAATTGAATAAGCTTAAAAAACCTTTAAGAAAGTCTAAAATCTGTTTTTATAAGCGAAAAATATTTTTTTAGCAAAATTTAGAATTTTTTTTTGTTATTGGAAAAATATTTTGTCTTCAATTATTCGAATAATTTTTATTTGAAGTTATCAAAAATTGCTCAGGCCATTAACGTGTCTCAGGCCCCTAGAACAAAAAATGTAGGAACAAAATTAACATATTTTGGGAAATATTAAAAAAGCTCGTTTATACTTAAAATATATTCATATTCACTTGTTAATTCCGCATATTCCTGCGTTAACCTATTCGCAGGTATGACCAAAAAAAATTTATCTTTTTAACGCAGATACAAACTCAATTTTCAAACTTTTAAAAATTTTGTTAAACAAATTTCAGAATTTTTTGATCATCACATTGTGATTATAATAGGGAATAAAAATATGAAAAAATATGAAAATATCTCCTAAAGCTTTTTTGTACTTGCGATTTAAATTTTGACTTTCAGAGCATATTTAGAATTATCCGGCCTATAAGATTCTGTATAGGTTTTAATTAAATTTATAACAGTAAGGAAATTGGTATCATTCGCCAAAATATGGCTAAACAATTAGTTTTTCCCGAAAATCCCAAAACTTAAATTGCAGGTACTAAAAAACTAGGGGAGGTGTTGACATAATTTTTTCATATTTTTATTCCCTACGGTTAACGCGCCTAGAAACCTTTCTTATCAATGATACATCTAACTGCCACCACATTTACATCGGAAAAAGAACCTTTTGTTAAATAAAATTAAAAAAGTACTTTGTGTTTAAAACAAGATTTCAACCCAACCAAATATTGTAAAAATACAAAAATACCAATTTGTCAAAAAATGCGAAAAAGTACCATTTGTTCTGCGGCTCATCATATAAAAGAATATGAAATACTATTGACCTTTTTCCCGCTCTCCACTCATTGCGTGTTTCGCTGCTAGAGTGTCCAAAAAACCGTCAAATTTAAAAAAACCGGTTTCCGGTTTCACCGGAAAAGTGTGTTTTTAAAAAAACCGGTTAAGCGGTTTTGGTTTTTGTCTTCAAAAAAACCGGTTAACCGGTTTATATTAAATTTTTATTTAATGGAAATTTTGCATTTTTGAATTCTTTATACAATTATTTTATATATTTTACGAAATGTTGTCAAATGCTACAATTTTTTATAAAATAAATCAATATTTTTAAAAATGGTATCAAAGTTTTTCATAAAAATATTTGAATGAGCTTTAGAAAATACATTTCATTAAAACCGGTTTGTCAAAAAACCGAAAAGTTAAAAAAACCGAAACCGGTGGAGTTTACAAAAATGAAAAAACCGATTGACCGGTTTTCGGTTTCGGTTTTGGATACTCTTACAAGTAAATTTCATTTTTTCTAATGTATTCTTATTTATTTCTAATATATTTCTGACATAACCGATTAACCCCCATTTTCTCAATCTGTGGTTATCGTTTTTAATATCGTATTCAGAACTCTCAGAATATCGCCACGATAAAAAATAATCAGATATTGAGAAAATGGGAGTAAATCTTGTCTCGGGTGGACATTTGTATTGAAACTAGCTGAAATTATATTCCGATTTCAATTAGTTTTGTGTCGTGTGGTATACTTAAAGGTATGAGACCAATGTTATTGGTTGATACAAATATCAGCACAAACGCATAACACCCTTCCCGCTGTAGTGATGTAGGGTATAAATATTACAGTTTTTGTTATACTTTTTTCATTGTTTGTCTACATTCCACATTTTAATTCTTCAGCCAAAGGTCCATAATTAAAAATAAAAAATTACCTAAAATAACAAAAGGCAAGCAAAAGACTTTAAGAGCAAAAGCTTAATTTGCAAATAAATTTTGGAAAAAACTACAATTTTTATTTGTTGGTTGAAGGTCATAGTGTTTTAAATTTTATTTATTATTTTTTTTTGGTTTTCGGGGAATGTACTTTAGAATTCTTAAGAAGTTGTGTTTTTTTGATTATTTTTAAGAATTTCATAATAAAGATTAATGTTCTATTCTGCTGCTTTTGTTGTTTGTTAATAACATAATTTGCTACAATTACTAGAATTATAAATATTTATAAATTATTTATACCATCTTAATGATTTATTTATTTATTTGTTCTTATTTATCTGTATTTTCAGGTTGGTTGAATTCTTTGAAATTTTACATGAGCTTTTCAATTACATACTAAGGAATTGTTAAATCTTAGATATTTGCCATAAATAGTAAGTACCATAACAATAACATATGTAGATATTTAATCTATTCGCTGCATGATTAGTAAACGTTGTCTTGTCGTGTATTGTTTGTTTAAAATCTAAAATATTTAATTAATTAAATAAAATATATTTGATTTAAGCAATTTAATATCCTTAGTTTTATTTTAACCTCATTCTCATGGGAAAATTCAAAATTAAGACAACGATAAATAATTGATTACTTGTTAGATAAATAAATGTTATTGTAAATGCTTACATCGCATCGCTTCGCTTCTTTTGTTTAGTCTGGGTTAATAAACGTTTTAAATTACTTCTTCAATCTAGAGAGAATTGAATTATCTAAATGGCATACAGTTGAATAATTGTTGTTTGTTATTGCTACTGGCCATTAACAATTTAAACTCAGAGCAGACACTTATTTATACATAAACATAGATATAAAACTTTCTATCTTGTTCGCAAAACAACACTTACACTTGTAGTTTGTCTAACAATTAAAGTAGACCAACAGCCACATCTCACTCACTACAACTTTAATCTGATTAGTACGAATAGTTTTGTTTTTTTTTTCTCAATATTTTTCCAAAAGATATTCATCGAATGAGTTTGTTAATTGTTGTAATTGAAAACAATGTGTTTTAAAAAAACCAGTAAGAAAGTATAGTCAATTAACCCCGACTATCTGATACCCTACACTGAGTAATTTCACCTAGAATAAGCCTCTAACAAATCTTGGGTCAATTGTCAAGAAATTTTTACAGTTATCCCAATACAAAAAGTTTAAAAAATGTGTGTACTCTAAAATGAATTTTGGAAATGAGATTTATGATCCATAGAGATGCTAATCGGGACTGATTATTGAAAATCCCGGGGTTCGGGATTTGGTACAGAGTCCCGAAATCCCGACCCGGGGTTTCGGGATTTTCGGGAAATCTAAAATCCCGAAATAAATTTTTTCTTTAGCAATTAATTTTTATTAGACACTAAAAAGTATACTATTACATCTATGGTTTCATCTGCCATTCTGGAACGAATTTTGTTTCCGACATATGCTGCTGTCGAAAAACATATTTCACATTAAATCTTTCACATTGGCAAAACTGTTTGCAAATACTTATAACAAATCTGCAAATCCTGCTCCTTCAGAAATAAAAAGATCTATTTCTTTAGCAATTTGCAAATCTACATTATAACTTGGTGTTGTTATTGTTATTTTGGCTTTTTGACATTTATTAATATCTTTTAGCCTTCGAACAATCGAAATATTTTCATTTTGTTTGAGCTCCTCATCTGAGATAAAATTAATTTCGTTTGAAGAGGATTTAAATTGAGTTTTGTTAGATAACTTTCAAAAAAAAGGTGAAGAATTGATTTTCCAGAGCCCCACTCAAGGAATACCAAAAATACCGCTTTCCTTTATTAACTATGTTGTAGCAGGAGCTGAACTTAACAACTTTGCTGAATATCACTTTGCGATATTCGGGCATGTAGAATGTCAAAATGCATGAAAAAGGCACACAAAAATGACAATTTCCCTATTTATGAAAAACGGGATTTGGAAAATCCCAAAAATCCAGGGATTTAAAATTAAAAAATCCCCGGCTTCGGGATTAAAGAAATCCCGGGGTTTTCGGGATTACCCGTTTGGCATCTCTAATTATGTATCGATTGTCATAAAATTTAGCTTCAAGCTTTCTGGATACTAATACTTGTACAAGATATATAGGTATTCAATAAAGTGATTTTCGGAAGTGACCATAATATGGGAGCTAGGTGCCGAGCATGATCGGTTATTTACCTGTAGAAATCACAATAAATATCTGATCGTTTTACATTTCATGTTTCAGATTCTCTGTCATGAATTCCATCAGACATCACAAACAAATTGATCTCCGGTCTTCCGAGTTTGATCATATTCGGTAAACATATACTCTTTAGAGTCATTTGGACATTACCGTTTTAGTTTTTTCTAATTTGAAAAATATCGATTTTAAGTTTTGAAAAAATGAAACAAATTTAGGTTTTAATGAATAATTTTTAAGATTTAGCATAAACTTCTAGAATTATGCGGAATTTAATTGTAATTTTTAATAGTTTCATTATGTGCAATTGATTCTGAAAAGGGTTTGAATTGAACTCGTCGAGGTTTATATCAGCAGCTTAGGTTTGAAATCAGACAACAAATGTTTGATGTAATGTGTATAATTTGAATATAAAAAATTCACCAAAACATTAGATTTATTAATTTTAGTCCAAAATTTTAAAAACCGGTTAACCGACTGATATAAACCGGATAAACCGGTTAACCGAAAATCAACATTTTAAATTAATCGGTTCGCTAAAAACCAAGATTTCAACTAATCTTTATTGATTTAAGATTCATTTGAAAGATACTTTGCCCTCTTTAGACTATTTAGGAAAAAACGATTGGTTATAAAAAAATGCATTCATTATGTAAATGCAATTTTCAATTTATTAGAAATAGAGAATTCTCCAAAATTTGGATATGTTTTTACACAGTATTTTATAGATTGGGTGATGCGAAATTTTTTTAAAATTTTTAGCTTTTATTTTGAAACATTTGTACAATATAAAATTCTTCAAAGTATTGGCCATTGATAGCTATGACCTTTATCCATCCTTGTGACAAAATGTGGATTCCGCGACAAAAGATCTACTCATTTTTTGAGGCCAAGAACGAATCAAGCCAATTTCGGATACTCTGTTCTGAAGTGAAGTATATACCACAGAGAGCGTAACAGGTATTGCAAGATGTGGGCTTGCGTTGTCATAATGGAATATAACGGTTTCATGTCTGTCCTTATATTCTAGGAGTTTTTCGGCCAATGCTATCTTCAAACGAGTTTTGTGTTCAGTACAGGTTCCCTATGATGGTTTGGTCAGATTTCAGCAGCTCATATTATATTGGAGCCTTTTGCATACGATCTCTTACGCTTCGAAAATAATATAAAATAATGTAATAACATTACCAAATTCTACAGGGGGAAATATAATAAAAACAAATAAATAAAAATGAAAATGCACTATGTGTCCAAAAGCTAAAATTGCGGCAAAAATTATTTCCAATGGATCAAGCATCATATTGCTGAAATAAGCATTTTGAAAAAAATTTCTTATACATTCCAAGCTTTAAATCAGGGGATCTTTGCTCAAGTTGAAGAATATAATCAACAGGGATGCATTGGATTAGAAAAATCCTTATTGCTTCAGCTGTTAGATAATTTGCACCATCCCATCTGTAATCAACCCGTAGAAGAATACTCAGAAAGTCGAGGTTATGACCTTTCTATGATATCCTAAGTTTCAAATAAATGTATATTGGAATGAATAAACTTTATCTTATTTAGAGAAAATGTCAATAATATTTAGACTGAGTGACGTCTATTGTGTTCTTTATATACATACATTTTCTGTATTCATGACTTCTTTTGTAATTTCTTTTTATAAATTGTATATGCAATTATACGTATTTATTTAATTAAAACAACTAAATCATGAAACATAAATTTATATACTTTTTTTGTTTAAACTGAATACCGCACCATCCAAATGTGTCGATTAAAAGTTAAAACGCAAAATGTATAATTAAATTTTACCGTTTCATATTGTTATAAATTTCATTTAAAATAATTCTAGTTGGTGTGAAAAGAGTTCAACATGTTGTTTAATTCCATATAACCCAGTAACATTTTGTAGATAAATAAAAGTTTAGGTTCCTGATATATTTCATTTATAATATATAACTAGTTGATCGCCCCGGCACGCCCGGTAGCATTTACTAATGTTAGTTCTTCAAGTTTCTCCAACCCACTCACACCAGCATGTTGTTATTTATTTGCAAATAAAATATCTAAATTTGTACTGCATACTTTATTATTACAGTTGACTGGACTCACAAAAAAAAGAATTTCCGAGTTTTACCCTGAATTTTTGAATTTTTTTCTTTATAAACCACCTCCTGAAAATTTCGAATAAAAAAAAATTAGCCAAATCGCTCCAGCCGTTCTCACGTGATAACATTACATACATGGACCATTTCATTTATATATATATAGATAATAAAAAATTATAATTCTGTACATCAATGAATATTAAACATAAACATGTTGCTGGGGTATTTATTTTAAAGCATCAATTTAATTACAAAACATTTGTATGTTTTATAAAAAAAAATAAATAAAATACAAAAACATATATCGCAAACAAACACAACACATGATAAAATTACAAAAATAAATAAAAAACATGAAAAATTATAGGAAACTTGTCTCAATAATAGTTGGTTGGATTAATTTATAGGATGATACGGATACATTCGAGTATAAACAAAATCATGTTTCTGCTCGTACATTTAAACAAAACTGCCTGCCCGTCCATATTCTGGTCTGGTTCTAACCCCAGAACGGAGCAAGTTCCACTATAGAGTGTGTGAAGATATTGTAAAAACACCATCATTCTCATCATTCTCATCATTGGCAACAATTACATACATATGTGTATGATTGTGTTTAATTCTGTCTGCGTATATTTGTGCGAATGTGGTTAAATGGATGGATGGATGTATGGATGATATTGCAGCTGTTTCGCATTTCCGTTAAATCTATCAGTGAACAAATTGTATCGAAAGCAACATGAATTTATTGCTTCCTTTGTATTGTAACATTTACTTACCAACATACATACATGATTATCTTTATTAGGATGGCTCTATTTTGTATGACGCCAAAAAAGTTCTCGATTTTTTTTTTCAGATTTGTTTCGAGAAAACAATTTGCAATTTTTATATAACATGGCCTAAAGATTTCCCACAACTTAATTGATTTTACAAAATAAATAAATAGCGCTTAATTAAGCGACAGGCACAAATCATTTTGGTTCATATATTGTTTTAATAATTTCATTATTATTAAGTAAAATCAAGTCATTGTGATATGTTCGACTGGAAAAAACAGAATAGATATGAAGTCCATCTCCGTTTAAAATTTTGGAACTGCAATTTCTGTGCTCTTTGGCCTCTAAATTTTTAGCAGAGTTCCTGACAGGAACTTTTTGAGCCTTATATGTTTTTAAATCTACATTGACTTTAACTTTTCGTACCAAATACCAAACAATGGAATCAGTTTAACGGCAGACCTTTGATTGTTTGGCCAATCAACCGGTTGTATCCGGGTTTTTTACTCGGTTAACCTGTTTTCAAAATTTGGTACTAAAATCAATAAATCTATTGTTTTGGTGAATTTTTTTATATTCATTGTGTACACATTACATCAGACATTTGGTCTGATTTGAAAACTAAACTGCTGATATACAATATAAAGATCTTTCGATAAAAATATTTCAGAATTATAATGATTCTAAATATGTAGTATAGGACGATGAGTTTACTTAAAAACCTTTCCAGAATCAATTACACATGAAACTATAAAAAAGTAAAATAAAGTTCCGCATAATTCTAGAAGTTAGGCTAAATCATGCATTAAAAACTTAGTGATGATTATACCAAATGTTAAATGAAATTTGATATACATAACTTCTTTCAATAAATGTGACTTCATTAGTGTGATTTATTCTTAAAAGTTTATTTTATTAATCATTTCGTTAGCTTAGTATAAAAAAGTACCAAGTTCATTTTCAGAAATATTACAGGAAATACAAAAAACTTTCTAAAATCCCTGATTTTAAACATTCTGAAATCTGTTAATTCAATTTTATTAATTATTTGGTATGATTTATAATGACAAATAATCACAGATAATAATAAGTGAGTTTGCATCTTATAGGTCCTTTTTGGGATTTGAAACATTTTCTGCTTCATATCAGGTAATAAATTTCAAAATGAGCATTCTTTGGTAAGTTAATGAAAATCCAACATTCAACATTTCCAAAAACAGTGAGATGGCCAAAGTTTTACAGCAAAACAAACTCATCGTTTGGGCACATAAAAAGTCTTTGTAGGCATCGCAGGATTTACGAAACAATCAAAGACGGTTTGTTGGTGTGATTTTTCTGTTGGCAGGTGATTTTCGGCAAACATTACCAGTGATTCCACGGTCAACGCTAGCCGATGAACTTATTGCATTTTTGAAGTCGTCCGTTTTGTAGAAACATACCAAGAAACTCAAATTGACTGTGAACATGCGTGTCGAGCTGCAGAACGATCAATCTGAAGAAGTATTTTTCAAAGAATTGCTGGATATTGGCAAGAGAAAAATTCCGGTTGACATTTCGACCGGCTGCATCGCTTTCTGCCAGTTTACCGAATCAAAATCCGAATTCATGCCAAAGGTGTTTTCAAACATTGTACAAAATTACATAAATCATGATTCGAGATTATACCAGGTATTGGATAAATATCAAGTAATTACCTTTGTTGTGTATTTATAAAAAGCATTTGAAGTGCTGCATCTGGCAATTTCTGGTTGTCAATCAGCTAAAGCATTATAGTATTCAACCAATATAGTATTCATCGGGTATATTTAGCTTTAGAAGACATTCGAAATAAGCTACGAGATTAGAGTGTCCAAAAATCCGGTAAATTTAAAAATCCGGTTTAACCGAAAAGGTGTGTTTTTGAAAAAACCGGTTTTGATTTTTGACTTTTATAAAACCGATTATCCGGATTGGGTTTCTGTCTTCAAAAAATCCGGTTAGCCAGTTTATATTGAATTTTTATTAAAATAGGCTACTTTAAAATTTTTGAAATCTTTCAAAAATATAGTTAATGAGCTTTTGAAAATATATTTCATTAAAACCGGTTAACCGTCTTACAAAAACCGGTTTTTAAAAAAACCGAAATGTTAAAGAAAACCGAAACCGGTCGAGTTTAAAAAGATAAAAAACCGGTTGACCGGTTGCGGTTTTGGATACTATATAAAAGATGCATTTATAACAATAACTGAAATTGATGATAAAGAACAACAAGAATAGTTGTCTTCAGTTAATGAAAGGTCTGTTAAATCAATACATTTGGCTGTTAGTTTCCTTGACACCATTAGTCAAGGGCACGATTTAAGTTCATCCGATTGATGACGTACAAAGATGATGCTTTACAATATGATGTCGTCAACTATCCAACAGAGTTTTCAAACTCACTGGAATTACCCGGATTACAACCTCACAATCTCCAACTGAAAGTCGGAACGGCAATCATAATATTATGGAACAACCACATCTTTGTAATGGCACCACATCTTTGCGGTAAAAAACCTGATGAATAACGTCATCGAAGCATCATACGCTATTGCAAGTAATATACAATGGGTTATGAAATTAGGACCAAATTATTCTATGGCGATCTTGAGTGTAATTGTAGAATATAGTTCACAAGACTTTGTCAAGTATTAAAATAACTTATTTATTATGCAATGAAATTTGGGTTTTTTGAGTTATGACCTTGTTGCTGCAAATGAGCGATATGTACTTGCATTTGCTACATATTTTGTATGAAAAAATGTGTTAAGTTTTTGATTTGTTTTGTTTTTGATTTACATATAAGTATATTAATTTTAATATCGGAAAACAAGTAATCATTGAACTGTAATAATGAGCACGATTTCTTTACTGCGAATTACATGAAATTATTCACACTTATTTACCAGCGTTAAATTTGATCTAGAACTTTATTCATAGCTACTGAATTTTAATGTTTTAATATACATATGTTTGTTCATATGTATATTTTTCATAATTTTTAAAAATCTATTTTATTACTTTCTATTTATGTACGATTAACACAGAAAAAAAATAAAAATAAAACAACAGTTGTTTAGATGAACTTTCGTTTTTGTTTTCTGGCAGAGCGTAAAAAATTGTTCTAATTACAGCCATCAAAATATTTAGTTCAACATCTATCTATGTATCTCTGCATTCATAAACTTGGATAAATTCACTGCTTGACTGACATACATACTTTTGAGGCATAAAATAATTTCTTGGTGGAATTAGAAATTAACAAAATATTTGCACAAATTACCATTCATTAAATGAAAACGCACATCCAACTATTTAGATAAAAATTTCAAGGGAAAAATTTAAGAAAAAAAAACACAGATACAACAGCAACAAAGATAAATGAAATTATGCCACAAACTCATACGCAATTTATTTTCATAAAGATACAAATATAAATGTACCCAGCAGTTAAGCAAGTAGTCAATGAATCCCTTATAGACATTAATAGCCATTAATAGTTTAAATCTATTTTGGGACATTTTACACATATGTGCTCTTTGGTTACTTTAGTCAATTGGTTACTTTATATGTAATCTAGCGTGTATACAATTGTCACTTAAGTGTCTCTAAGTAATTTAGAGTGTAGTCACTTAAAAATTTTATGTAAGTAATGCGTACAAACTGGTTTTATACAAATTGTGTTGATATAATTCTCGCACAGTTTATTTCCATTTTGCTTAAGTATACTGACATATCATGAAAACAACCGTGACGTCAATTGTAACTTTAGTGTCTCCAAGTAAACTACAATGTAGTCGCTTTAAACGTTTATTCGTACTGCACTTTAGAAAGTAGTTATTTTTTACCACTAAAAGTAATCAATTGGTGAGCTGTCGGAGGAAGATTTGTTTACAAGCAATCGGTTATTGGACTGTCTATGAGACGTCTTTTTAACTGACTATTTGAGGTAAATTAGCACCAGTGCATATTAAAATAACTAGTTATGAAGCTGATCAAGTAACTCTACTCTACGTAATCTTTATATGATACAAAGCGTTGACTATTTTATGGCAGCTATCAGAAAGTCTCAATGTAATCAAAAAGGGTCCCCCTGTTTAGGACATGCACATGTTAAAGTAACTAGTCACGTAACTACTTGTCACCCTAAGTGATATGTAAAATAACAGAACAGTTACCCAGAACTGCTGGGTGGTGTCATTTGTAGTTGTATCTTCAAATGTACGATTATTTTAGTTGTAATTTACAAAGAAGTATATATGATGTTTTTTTGTATTTTATAGCTAAAAAGCGTAAAAGTAAAAAGTCATTAACAAACCAAGTGCAAGTGAAAATTCTCATTAATAAAGCACAAAAAATTAAAAAAAAAACTACAAACAATACAAGTTTGTTTGGAAAAAAAAGTCATAACAATATTAAAAAATGAAAACTATATACAAAATCTAATTACGTTTTTTTTCTTATTTTATCAAAGAAGGTAAAAGTTTTATTTGTTTGTCTGACTGTCAGTATATCGGTATCTGTTTTAGTTGAAACCTTAGACATGTGCATAAAATCACTGGCATTTCAATTTAACGAGTTTGAGTATTTTTTCTCTGCTGTTTTTTTTTTTTTGCTGAAACAATAGCTGAAATAATTGTAAAATCTGACACTTTTACCCTTAAATAAATTTCTCGTGTGTATTCGTCACTCTAGTCTACTTTTACATGGATGTGAAAATATGTAAATAGGTAATAGTACTTTCGGTACGTTTGTTAGTATTTAATGGTATTTATACTGCCAGACATTGGAACATATACAATGTATATTATATATATGTTTGAGTATCATGGCTCAATTTACCCGTAATTGCTTCCTAGGGGGCTCTAACCGGGTCGTAATTTAAAACTTTAAGGCACTTAAGACCGGTCACTAAACTCATCCAAACTCGCTGATAACAATTATTTGTATACCCTCCACGACCGCAAGTGGTGAATGAGGGTGAATGAGTTTGTCATTCCGTGTGTAACATTGAGACATATTCATCTGCGACTAGAGATGCTAATCGGGACTGGTTTTTGAAAATCCCGGTGTTCGGGATCTTAGATTTTTCGAAATTAAAACAAAGAAACGTTCATAATTATGTCTTTACAATTGCATGTAAATTTTTTATTTAGCAATAAATTTTTTTAGGCACTAAAAAGCATAGAATATTTGCATAAGTACATTATATAAGAAGAAATAACAGTAAAGTATGTACATTAGAGTTAATTTCAAAAATTTGATTTGCGGCTATCATAATTTTTCTGAAGGTTTTTGCGTAAATAAATATAATGGCGTCCTTTTTTTTGGTGTGCACCTAAAGACATAGGCGCATATTCATAAACGATCACCAAGTGTTGACTTTTTTAAGTACCTATTTAAGTTATTCACAATTGGTTACTTTCAGCACAATTAGTTAGCACTTAATCATGGGTAAAGTTCTAACTAAATGCCATCTACTAATACATTCAAAAAAACAGCTGATTGATTTCATTTTAATACATGTATACAAAAAGAAAATAATCTAGAGATGTGTTTTTTTTTGTCAACAACATTCTATTGAAAAATTTCATTCTACATACCCTTATTTTAATTGATTTACATACAAACTATAACTATAAATTTTTTATGTACTTTTAGAGAACAAAAATAGTCTCTTAATAGCTTTATAAGCCTTTTAATTAATTACAGTATATATCGATCAAAATATTATCGATATTTTGTTTTCTCTATATGTCAAAGCAGTAACTAAGCTAGTTATGAATTGTGAATAAGATCTACAACTATCTACGAACTATTTTTTAGTTTCTGTTTTACTAGTTCCGACTTTAGTTATGATTTCTGAATATGCGCCATACATTTTGAGCACATTTTTCTGTAAAGCAAAAACAGTTGAATATTAATACAATTGATGTTTTTCGAATCCTTAAAAACATTTCCAAAAACCCACACATCTTATAAAAAAAAATTTAGTTTTTTTAAACATGCACGATGAAAAGGCATTTTAAGCTCAAAATCTGCGTCGTTAGGTGCGTTGAACCACCACAATTTATTTTTATTTACGCAAAAACCTTCAGAAAAATTATGATACCCGAAAAACAAATGAAATGACCTGGTCACAAACGAACTCTAATGTACATACTGGTAAAAAACAGTACCTTATCTTTTAGCCTTTTAGCAATCGAAATATTTTCATTTTGTTCGAGCTCCTCATCTGAGATAAAATCAGTTTCATTTGAAGAGGATTTAAATTGAGTTTTGTTAGACAACTTACAAGAAAAGGTGAATAATTGATTTTCTAGAGCCCCACTCAAGGAAACCCAAAAATACCATTAACTATATTGTAGAAGAATTTGAGCTTAACAACTTTGCTGAACATCACTTTGCAATATTCGCGCATATAGAATGTCAAAATGCATGAAAAAGGCACACAAAAATGACAATTTCCCCTATTTATTTATGAAAAACGAGATTTGAAAAATCCCGAAAAGCCCGGGATTTAATATTAAAAAATCCCGGACTTCGGGATTTAGGAAATCCCGAAAACCCCCGGGATTTTCGGGAACGGGATTCCCCGTTTAGCATGTTTATCTGCTACCTAACAAATTATATGGGTGATTTCATGTCAAGTGAACCAACTTTTGAAATCGATGTCATCCGATTAGGAAAAAATTTGCACCAAAGTTAGTTCTATTGGATAGTAAATCAGAAACATTTTTTCAATAAGATCGGTGGAGAACGCTCTGAGATAGAGGGGGTCAAAATTTGACATTTGGATCAAGCATGTGTTTTTTCTCATTCATGTAACTTATTACCTATTGTTCTTAGCAAAATGTGTCCCAAACTGTTTAGATTGCTATTTATTCAATCTTTCGAACACCTATTTGGTCGCTTAGTAGGATGCGAGTGAGATATTTATCAAATGTTTTGTAACTCAAAACATAAAATTTTTTACTTTTTTTGCAAACTCAAAAACTTTGTTGACTTTTTTTCTAAATGGAACCTTTTTGTAATTTTATTTTGCTCTAAAGAAAGCTTAGGTCTATTAATTTAAGATGTGTTTAGTGTAAATGTTATGAAACTCAAGACATGCAATTTTTGTGTTAAAACAATTATTTTGATATATATCCCACTAAGCGACCTAAAACCTTTTAAAGGAATAGGCCTGTTTCCTTTTCAGCAAAACAAAAACTTAAAAAGGGTCCATTTTGAAAAAAAATTAGATTTTGCAAGAAAAAGTCAAAGATTGTTTATCTTGAGTTACAATTTTTATTTAGATAGATATCCCACTCTCATCCCAATAAGCAACCAAAAACCTCTTAAAGGAATGGACCTAAGTTTTCTTTTAAGCAAAAAATTAAAAAAGGGCCCCTCTAAGAGTTCTTGACCGATCTTGTTGAATCTAAATTATTATCCAATAGGTCGGAAGACATCGGTTTTAAAAGTTTGTACACTTGACATGGAATCCCCTATATACTATGTTGCTTAATCAAAATATCCTTATATTTCGAGAGAAAGTACTATAAACAGTAGCGTGAAATAATGTTTCCAAATCCTTATTGCAGATGTAGATTGTATGACCAATATTATAATTCTTTTCAAATAGTGCTTAGTGTATTAATGTATTTGTACTTATATGACTAGAAATTGTTACTAAAAGTCTATGTAGTATAAACAAAAATTAAATTATGTACATTTTGTTTTTTTTTTAACATTTTAGTCATTTTTTTACACATGTAACTAACAACCCTAGGTATATTTGGGTTGAAAATTATAGCAGTAGTTGTAATTATCATTACTAGAATTGAATTTTTTGTAGTATTTTAAATCTTCATACAACAATTTTTATATGAAATTTATTTCAAAACTCTTTTCTTAAACTTTTCTAAAAATATTTACTCTTTACGATTATTATGCTCGCTGCTATTTATTTGTTTACATATTTATTTATATGTTCATGTAATAAACCATGCATGTGAATTAAACAAAAAGTATATATTGTATCAAAACTAAATAAATATTAGGGGAACATCTCTTTTAATTTCTTGTATGACCTAGCTATTGTTTGAAATTGTTAAATTATACCACACTGAGTGGAATTAAAAATGTCCTTTTGTCACTTTAAACCTAGTAACAGATATTTTGAAGGTTATTTGATGCCCCTTGTTATCCACCGTTTTCATCCGAAGATTGAAAATGCTTCAAATGGGTACATTATTTCACCTAGTCTGCATACAGGCAGACTAGGTGAAACAAAAAAAATTAAACAGAAATACATCTAAAAAATTTTGTGAAAATCATTAATTTACCCAAGCCCCCATATAAAGCCTACTCTAAATAATTAGTAAAACTCTCATGAAATTGTAATTGTAGTTATTTAGATAAAATTCAACATAAATATTTGTGTTACAATATAAATCATATCGCCCATTTGCTGCAATAACGTCATAACTCAAAATCCGGGTGTTTTGAACTGAGTAGTATAAAATATTCGCCGTTCTTTTGTTTTTCATATAGTTTTATCAGTTTAAAAAAAGTCAATTATTTTTTGTATGAGCGTGTAAATTTTCGTTGTTAATGTCAAAATTAAAATTCATGTTTTCTCACATATTTGACAAGTCAAATTTTGGGTTAAATACAGGTTATCTACTATTTAAATCAGGTTTTATTTCTGAAGTCGCATGATTTGTTGAAAATTTTTTTAAGAAATAGTAAAATGTCCTAAAACATTCAAAGCCGTTTTTCTCGCAACGACTTTTTTTGAATTATGACGTTGTTGCAGCAAATGATTCGATCTATCTGTGATCATATGGCTGATTTGAATAAATCTATAAAACTTTAACAAAATAATTATGTATATCGAATATGTTTGCCAACATATAGTTACACCCCTATATTTCTTCTTTTTTCAACATTTAATGTTTTGATATTGCTGTTATTATTGTTGTTGTTTTTATTGCAACTATTTCAACCAAATATTTATATTGCAATGTACGTGTACCACTACAACAACTGCAATACAAATAAACGAAAAAAATATTAAATGCGAAAAAATGAGGTTTTGAGTAACAAGGCCACATTTGGAAAGAAATAATACAGAAAACTAAAAAAAATACGTATTATGTTAAATAGTTATAATGGGAAAAAAAGTATAACATTTTTGAGTAGAAACATAATCTACATAATACTAACACACATTCATTCATAGATATGCATATTATGGGTAAAATTTTTATTTTAATCAAAGAAATTTCGAGATTTTTATTAAAATCAATGCAGACAGATGGTAGGTAAGATCATTTATATACTATCAGTTGATTCATATTTTTTTAGATCTTATTCAGAGATAATAGATATTTATCATGATAGTTTCGCTACTCCTAGGGCAGAGCAGACTATGGCAGATACTCACAAATTTGATAGCGTAAGTTTTTTCACATAGAACTTATTCGTGTCGAATTTTATCTATGTATATTAGGGTGACAGCAATTTTTTTTAGATTTCAAAGAGAGCAGGGTGAAATATGTTGACACTAGGCCTAAAATTTAAGTGCTGAAAATTTTAGCCAAATCGGATTTTAGATTAACCCTGTATATCCTTTGTGTCAAAATGACCCAAAAACTGTATTATCGCTAAAATTCGGAGAAAAAATAAAATTTTTCAGTTTTTGTAAAATTTTGCTACTAAATAAATATATTTGCAATTGAATACAAAAGGATTGGAATGTGCACGTAATTGTCGTTGTAATGAGATATAAATGACACAAATTGATTAAGAAAATGTTGAAGTTATTACAAATCTCCAGACCATTAACGTGCCTCAGGCTACTTTAACAAGAAATTTAGAAAAAAAAATTAACATATTTTGAGAAAAATTAAAATAAAGGCTAATTCTTATTTAAAATATATGCGTATTCACTTGTGTATGAGTTTTTGTCTTTATAGGATACCCTTAACCTATTCGCAGATATGGCCAAAATAATTTATTTTTTAACGGCTGTTTCAAATCTCCATTTTAAAATTTTGTTAAATAAATTTCAGAATTTTTTGATCATCACATTGGAATTTATTGAGATCATAATAGGGAATAAAAATATGGAAAAATTATGTCAATACCTCCTACAGTTTTTCCGTAACTGCGATTTAAATTTTGGGATTTTCGAGAAAAACCATTTTTTGGCCATATTTTGGCAAATGAGACCAATTTCTTTACGGTTATGAATTTTAAGTAAAACCTATGCAGTGTTAAATTAATCGAGAGTAACCCAACATTGGTACTGGGGCAATAGGAACCGATTTTCTCCATATTTTTTGAAACGACAGCAGCATATTTGACATATATATAAGCGTTCGAGCGCAATAAAGGAAGGACATTTTTATGGGAACTATGTAGGTCATGGACTAATTTCATTCATTTTCGATTGGGTTCATCCTGGGTGTAAGAATGCACATGTAGCAAAAATCTTCAATATTAAGATCCGTGGTTAGTAGGGTAGGTCCCAAGGTCTAAAATTTTTCTCCGTCATTTAAAAATCAAATTCTGAGAAATAACGTAAAGGTTTTCGTAACAATATTTTCCAAACTAATTTTGAAAATTAAAATATCGAAAAATAATGCTTAGGTATTGCCTCATAGTGTTCCTGTATGATATTCGCATTCGTCCTTAATTCTATTAAGAGCCTTTAACTTCTATAATTTATAGATAATTTCAAAATTATTTTTTTTTATTTATAACTTTCTTTGTACTGCGAAATTATTACGTTCTTAACTCTGCGAAATTATCACTTCAACTGATATCAGCATTTTGTTCTGTGAATGGTAAATTCAAATTGTAAATATATCGGGACATTATTTTTCAGAATTTAGGTTTTCTTTATAAATTAAAAAAATTGAAGAATCTCCGAAAATATATATTGGGGATTTATATCATAATGATTTGTTGGAAAATAGTTATGGTTTCCAATTTCATCAAACTTAGACAAATTTCAATTTTTAGTAAAAAAAAATAAAATCATTTTCGATGCAACCAAAAATAATTATATGTCAATTATTTTAAAAACCATTCTTGTTTCTTATAAAGAAACCAATTGGTTTATAAATTAATTTTTGAAAATTTTTTCGTTAAAACGAATTTTGCCACAAGTTTGGATGACTTAAATTTGTTCATTACATTTAGTTAGGCTATTGTATAAGCTTTCCACAAATATAATACTCGTTAATATTCATGATACATTTTTTTTTATTTTTGCCACTGTGCGACCGACACATCTGTGAATAGTGACATAATTTCAGAAATAAATTTCGAACCACTTTTCTTTTTTTCTTTACTTCTTTTAAAACCAAAAAAAAATATAAATTAATGAATAATTTAATACATTCCAGCTGAAAACAAACAAACATTTAATAAAGTCAAAACCTGCAATCGAATTGCATGCAACATGCAAAATGAAACAATAATGCAGTTTGTGCAATAATTTCATTGCAATTGCTGCAAAACCAAAAAAAAAAAACAAAGACAGCAAATAAAAATTCATTTATTTACTTAAGTATTTTCATAGTTTAAAAATAATTTATTAATAAAACTAAAACAATAAAATATTTTCTTTAACTTTCAACAATGAAATGAAAGTTTGATTTGTTGGCAGTGTTGAAGGATCGATCATTTTATTTTTTACATTAAATATAAAACAACAAATAATCAGCCAACAAGGTTATAGTAACCTTTAAATGAAGGCATTATGCCAACTGAAATTTGCTCTGCTATTGAAAACAATTTAAAAAATTTAATTTATTTTTATAACAAAAACATTAAAAAAAACATCAATAAAGAAAATAAGTAATTGGCAAAACATTGGTTTAGTTTGGTTTGGTCATAAATTGGGTGTGTGAGTTTTTTTTTGTTTTTTGTATCAACAACGTCTTTGATTGATTGTTGATTTATACAAATAAAGTGCTTAACAAGTAACTAATTGCTTAACAACTTTTGGTATCTAATAACAGTTATTAGCTTTTGGCCAACATTGATTTGTTGCAACTTGCCAGCAGTATTGTATTCTTTAGTATCTTTAGCATGCATGCATGTATGTTTTTATATGTATATAATGTCGACAATAACAAATGTTTCAAAATAATCAAGCTGCTTTTTTTAGCAGACTTAAAACATCCAAAACTTAGAATATAAAGACCGAATTACTTAGAGAAAAAAATCACCACGAATTAATTTCAATCAAACTTAAACTAAATACACAAAAAGCCTAGTAGTTAGATATATAAAGATATTTATTAGGAATAGAAATATGAATACTAGGGTGGCCCTCAAAAAAAGTTGTGGATGTTCGCAACTTAATTAAAAGTTTAAGGTACTGTTTCTCAAAATGTTTAATGTTTTTATTTCATATTTCTCGCAAAGGAAATATATAGAATATTGGTATCATTTGGAAGGTCATATAATTAGTTTCAGTTAACACATTATAAACCTCACTGAAATGGATTTCCCGTTTTACGAAGTTGAATCTAGCTCGAATTTTATTTAAGCTTTTCGAAACTTATATTCATTCTTGAATTTCGAAAAACGGATAACCGTTATTCGATGAAGCATAGAAAGCACCTTTAAATGTATTTTAACTTGATATCATATGATGTTTCCTTTGTGCGAAATAAAGGCTATCTAATAGGGTATTCAATCGATTAACTTTTGTCGGTTAACTGTCCGAATAATTTAAAATTGACGATTTTCAAATAACGAATAAACCGATTAATTTGTGTCGATTAACCGAAATATCTCTTTTTTGCACTTTATACAGAATTATTTTTTAAAATTTAATTTCTTAACTCGTGAACATTCCCTTCTAGCAATAGCTATTTGAAGTATAGTACGGAACCTGAAACTAAGGAATTTGGAAATGACATTTTTTCTAGAATATTCTATGATGTACTTTGTGATAATGAGTTGAAGGACGACATGGTAATAGACGAAACTAAAGACATTACTGAAACGAGTCTTTAATCAGAAATTAACGATACTATTAAAGTATTCAAAATCTAAAAAATATGCTTAGAAAAAACTAAAAAAAGAACTGAGAAATTGGATACTTTTTATCGTGCCTTATTTTCGATTTTTCCAAATCTACAATCAGTGAGATAGTTTTTTCAAGTCAAGTTTAATTAAAACTAAAAAAATCGTTTAAAATTTAAGCATTTGAATTACATTCTTTTTTTAAAAGATTATTTTAGAAGATCTCCTTAAAATCTAAAAAAGAACTCACATGTGTATATTTTTATTTATTATGTTTTGTTTGTTTTTTATGTTTTTGTTCTTTTTAGTAACAAAATGCTTATATAAGTATACAAAATTCGTGTTTGTCTTTTCAATTTAAAATTAAAATAGAAATTATTCGGTTAATCGAATAATTTTAAATTAACCGATTATTAACCGAATAAATCTAAACCCCGATTAATTATTTGCTCGATTAACCGATTAATCCAGAAACCCCATTAATTGAATACCCTACTATCTAATTAAGGGCTTCCTATCTTTAAATTTAAATAAAACACTTGGATATTTAAATTTAAAGATTAAATAAGATATCATAAAAATTTTGTATTCATTTGAAAGGCTTTTCGATGTCATTATGTATGGAATAAAACTTCGTGCAAATGTCCGTCGTGGCTTTGTTAGGTGGTGCGCAATGTCAAATGTCTGGCTTATTCGAATAGACCGACGACTTAAGAAAACCCCACATGAAAAATTGTAACGGTGTTAAATTGCACCGTTTTCGGGATGCAATGTGCTCTTGGTTCTCATGTGGATTGGTATCGTCATGAATTCTATAATTTTGTTTTTTGACGTACCCATTCATCCAGTTATTTAAATGTTAAGAGGTTCGGCTAAGTAAAATCTAACAAGTAAGAGAGCTATATTCGGCTGTGTCTGTGTATATACCCTTCACCAAATTATACTTAAAAATATTTTTTTTCTAAACATTTTTAACAAAATTAATTTTTTTTCCTAATTGTTTTTTAATTTTTTTAAAAAAAGTTTTTACAAATTTTTTTAAATTTTGTTTAAATTTTTATTTTAATTTTTTAAAAAAAAAATTTTGTAAAAAGAATTTAGAACAAATTAAATTTTTTTGATGAAAAAAAAATTCGGGTTAAAAAATATTTTTCCCGATTTTGACCCATTGTAGGACCAACTTACTATAGCCTTATATACATCATTGCAATGGACTTTGAAATATCTATCATTAGATATCCATATTGTCTATATTAATGACTTAGTAATCCAGATATAGATCAAAAATAGGGCAAAAATCGAGGTTGTCCCGGTTTTTTCCTTATATCTCAGCCAATTTTTGGCCGATTTTGTCGATTTATAGCAGCCGAACAGGAAGAATTATCGAAATATTGATGTATGAATCATGTATGTAAGTTATTTGAGGGCTACGGAAAGTGATTTCAACATACAGACGGTCATGACCATATCATGACCATTCGATATCTATAACTACCCAGAATATATATACTTTGTTTGCAAATGAAAAATGTAGAATGACAAACTTATATATACCCTTGCCACTCATGGCGAAGGGTATAAAAAGTAATCGTTTCAAAATTGAACTTTTTCGGATCAAAATTCACATAAACAAATTAAAACCACTTATTTTCTCTAAAGATGAATCCTTAGAAATTTTATATTCTAAGGAGTTTTTCCTAAGTAATTATTAAATTTAGTGCGATGGACTAAATTTCATATTATAATGTTGATATCTTAGTTCAAAATCTATTGGAGAAATTAATGAATTCATCTTTTCTACTAGAATTTCTTGGACCCGTTGAGACATTTCGATTTTTAAAACACCTCTAAACATATTTTCCACATTCAAAACCTGGTTTATAAATATTTGTTTTGAATACATTGAAAGGAAGAATATCTGACAAATACATAGAATATAGAGTAATTTAAATGTTACCACTACACATCGATTTATAAATGAAATTCAAAACTAAAAAGAAATAAACGCCAAACCCACACTCAATTATAATGATGATGGTGCCTGCAGTGAAATACATATAATTTTTTTCTCTGATCTAAACCTCGTTTTATTTTCAAAAGACAATAATAAAATCTAAGAAAAACTCCAACTAAAACTATTAAAAGAACTCAAGCAGCCAACCACTGAATAAGATTATTCATTCCATTCAACCAGTTTAAACAGAGGAAATATATTACGGGCATTATAGAAAATTGACCTCTGTGACAACATGTTTAGTAAACAAACGGTAGTAAAGTAAATTTTTCTGCAACAATAACAAAACAGCAACAACTACAATTACAATAAGAAATGAAAAATATAAATGGAAATGAAAATTACATGTGCAACTGTGTGCAACTAGAGCAAACTTCTCTTAAATACATGCAATATTTACAACCCAGCTCCGAACACAATACAACACAATACAATACACTACAACACAACAGCTTGCAACAGTCAACATTTATTTGTTAAACACATTTTTAGCATTAAACTACACATTATCATTTATGGCCTTTGGTTAAAAAGTAGCATTGTAGCAACATGAATAAAATGTTATAAAAAAAATTGCAAAAGAATTATTTCATTAAATTATTGAAGATTTCAAAGCTAAATATGACAACATGGTCTTTGGAGATTTCCAAAATGTAATATCTTAGCGAAAAAACACTTCTTATCCAGAAATAGTTTTGTAAGGGGAAAGGACGAAAACAGAATAGGAATCGTTTTGAATTATTCAATAGCCAGAGGTACCCCAATGTTGACCGCCACACAGTGGTTTAGAAACTTTTTTTTAAATAATTCGGTATCTCAGGAACTATTAGCTGAGGTAGAATTGAGGCTAGTGAGTTGCCCCTCTAAATTGGTTACCTTATCCCAATGAGCTGAAATTTAAAACATAAATAGTTCTTATGTGTAGGTTATCTATTTTAGTTCAAGAGATATTTAGGTATATTTTTTTAATTTTTCTCGATCTTTTTTTGGTTATTTAGATATGGCTGGCCAATAGAGGGTCATTTTTTTTTTTAAATAACGTTTATATTTGCGATAAAATTCTGAATAAAATAAGAAGAACTGTCAGTCTTTTATACCCATTGTTTCCATTCCGTCCTTTCCCTATTCGTCTTGGACCAACCAATGTAAGCTACCGTCACTGTCTCACAAACCTCTGTGATCGTGTCATCTCCCTTTCTACAGTTCCTACATTCGTCCCGAAAGTATAACTCCACGGCTTCATGGACTCTGAGACAATGGTACACCTACCAGAACCATCAAATTCGAAAACTTTCTTCACCTAGTACCGATCATGACTGAGTTTCCAGGTAATCATATTCGGTCTCATGAATTTGTGCCTGAACTTTGAACCAAAACTGACCAGATCATCAATGTCATACTGCTTGACAAGTTCACGACCTCTATCATAACTTCGTATGTCCTCTTCTTTTGTTCTCTTAACACTCTTACGATCTTCCACTCGCAAAGTATCACGCTGTTGTCCCATGTTGCATTTCCTTGACTTTTTGGAATATGGACTGCTGATCAGTAATGAACTTTCCCTTAAAACTATGGCATACTGAAACATTGTCCATCTCAACTGTCAGAGGACAACAAGCCAGTGATTGTTGTCCTCTGACATACTCATTATTGCATCTTGACCCCCAACGAGTACTCTGATCTTGATGATTTTTAAAACCTGTTTTAGCCACTGCACCCAAATTATCCATCTCCTCATCACCTGCGTCAGGATTAGAAATATTTGATGAGAATTTCACATCCCTACAGTTCACCGTCATATCGCAAACAACTCACGTCACTGCCCATATCAACAATAGCAGGAACTTCTAAATTCCGGATAACCATTTCCTTAAAAACTCGATGCGACGATATAGACGTCAACGTTTGAACATTAATATTCTCCTTCTTCACCACCTTCTTGTTTTCATCACCATTCATCTTACAATCAAAGTTCTTGTGGCCTAAACCCTTGCACTTGCAGCATACAATATCCTTATTCTGATATTGATTTGTCACCACATTTTCTCACCGCATTTAAAACACCGCTTCACGTCTTCATCAGGTTGGTAAACATAATTTGGATGTTCTCGTTTATGACGGAATTCTTTGGACTGCAAATTTCCAAATACACTTACGTAGCCTTGTATAAAACAATCTTGTTCGCCCTAGAGTCTGGAATACATTTGATGAAATATTAAATCATGCGCTAGCTGGATTAGCGCTCCTATTTCCATCGGAGAATATAAATATTCACGTAAACTTTCTGCAGGGCTCTTCTTACGGTTTTTCAATAGTCTATGAATTTGAATAGATGACATTGCCGTACCGAATTCTCAGCACTAACAACTTTGGCTTCTTACAAACCTAAGGCCTGGCATAAATATATTTCTGGAGTTCATTCCATTTAACATACAGTTATATGTATGCAAAAATCATAGTATTGGATTTTTTGAATAACTTTACATAATTGTATGTAGCTTCTATATAAGGCCACTTCCGAATATCATACAAATTTGCCTCATTATTGGTTATAGTTTATGTTGAAATAGAATAAATCCTTTTAAATAACTGTCACAGTAGTCATCATCATTGTTGATAAATATTGTACATTGTATCCGAATGCATTACAATAAAATAAAATTTCCTTCTGTAACTTCTTTTTGGAACAAGTCTTTCTTTATTTCTCCTCCTGCATTTGCCGGTATGTAAGTAAGTAGTAAGTATGTATGTATGTATGGATGGATGTGAATACTTGTCGTTTTGTAGGCAGACAAATTGTTGAGAGTGGCATAAATAAATGTTACAATTTTCTTAAGTTTAAACTTTTAATGCAAATCTGTTTATAACAACATAAATGCTCTAATTATAATTAATGTTATTTCTGTTTCTGTTTATTTTTATTTTTCTCCTGCTGGTTTACATTTGCATTTATGCAAAAACATTGAAATGTATGTCAGTGTTAAATCAGTGCTTCCTAATGGCCATTAAGGTGACACAATGTTTTGTTAGAGTTTCTGTCTGTTTTTTATTTTTATTTTCTTTACTCCTGACAATTGGTTTTTGTAACATGTCTTCTGGTGAGTGCTTTTTTATTTTATTTCCCTGGTAACTGCGCAAAGGTGCAAGTTAATTGTCACAAAACCGTTTAGTTGACCCAATTTAAAGGATTTCTTTTTTTTTATTGATACTTTTAAGATGTTTTCTGTTGGCCAAATACAAGAGTATTTGAATGACAGAAACATCAATTCCTTTTACCGTTTTAGTGACAAATTGTATTGCAGATATTTTACATAAATTTGTTTTTAAGCAATTGCTGTTAAGGCTTGACAATAAATATATTTGGGGGATTGAAACGGTCTGCTATTAAGTCATAATGTGTTAATATATTATAATAGTTTAGCCAAATTGTTTAAAAAGTTTCTTAGTGAAATAGTAATGGTTCAAATTCACTAATAGGGTTTTTCTGATCTGAAGCTAACATAAACTTAAATCTTATATAAATATTTGTATTTTGCTGCTAATATGTTTCGAAGTTTCTGAATTATCTGCATAGACTTTACATATCCCCAGAAAAAATAATCTAATGGTGTCAAATCTCATGAACGAGGTGGCCAATGGATTCAGGATTAGCATCACTCCAAATGCTGCTAATATGTTTACTGACATAGTTGTTTAACCAAAAGTTATTTAAATTTTTTTTTTAAATAAAATTGTTAGTCAATAGAAGCTTATGATTACTTCGGTCCATTCACCAAATGTAAGGCACGAACGCTGATCGTGAGGCTTCAATTCCTGTACGAGTTGAATCTTGTAAACACGCAAAAAACACGAATTTTAATTGTTCAGCACGATTGACACATTTGGATCATCATCAACACTACGATGCACATAACCAATCGCTTGTTCTGTGCGCATTGTACAGCGACTTTCGGGAAGTTTCTCGAATTAATCGCTCTGATGACCGATTAAGAGCATCATAAAATGGACGTAATTGAATCATGATTTTCAAAATTTTAACAATTTGCAAACTTTGCTCTAGCGTGAGGAATTGCCAAATCAAACTATCATATGAGCCCGACCAAAGGCCGACAATCCATAAACTAATATGGGGATTTAGTTTAATTTAGTAAATATCGTAGTTACTTTTCTTTAATCCATTCATTTCATTTAAATTTTCGTTTTGGGGACTTAGTAGTGTAAAGAGCTTTATTTACAACTTTGATATCTTTGGTGACCTCCACTGAAATTTTCCGGCAAACATTTTCGTTGAATATTTTAATCCTTAAACGTCCTTTTTTAAAGTTTTTTTTTTTTGATTTTCTCGAAAAAAGGTGTCAAATTGACCCCTAAAGAGTAGAGATAGAGGGTTAAGATCTTCCACAAAAATTATCCCCATACAGTTCCAGAAAATTCTTACAATAAGAATTCTCTCAGACAAAAAGTCGATTGTTCGAGCCTAATTATAACTAAAAGTTAGAATGTTAGCAAAATTTTAGTGGAAAGTCTTGGAAAATAAATATTTCTGTGGTCGTATGGAAAAACTAGGTAACTCCACATTTTGAGAAAATAGAGATAACACCAAAAACAGAAAGTGCCTTGCATTTACTATCACTCTGTCAGATCAAAATATTGATATAGTTTCTCATTGAAAAGTTTTTTTCATATAAAAACTAGCTAACTCCATGCTTTTTTTTAAAAACATGGTAACTCTAGAGTTTCTTAAAAAACGTTAGAAAATTAAGAGAGAAAGAGCGAAATAAAGCAAATTCGGGTCCAAATTTTGAACCTAAATAAAGAAAAAAAACTCGGTTTATTTTTGATATGTATATAATAGCAAAAGGAAAAAATATTTTTTAAAAACACTGGGTAATTCTATTTTTTCGAAAAAAACGGGCTAATTATCGAGCCGAGTCAAGTAGTTAATGTTTTTTCCTAATGTGGCTTTAATTACGTAAAATATAAAAAAATTTAAAAAATTTTTTTTTTGAAAAAACTAGTTAACTCCATTTTTAGAAAAAAAAACAAGATAACTCACTTCGATTTTCGGTTTTAATGTCCAAATATGTGATCAATGAAACCAGAAATCTTAAACATTGTTTAAAATTATGTATTGTTTAACGAATTTGCATAGTAACATTAATTCATATTAAATAAGTAGTGAAATATGTTTAAAATGTTAAATGTGTTTTTCTCGTGTTTTCAAAAAATGGAGTTACCTAGTTTTTCAATACGACCACAGTTTTACAAATGTATGTAAATAAAATAATTTTTACGGGGATTATTACTGATTAAAGGCCATATTCATAATCAATTTTTAATTTTATTACAGGTTTATAAAACAAATTTTGTATGGAAATTCTGTTTTATAAACCTGTAATAAATTTAAAAATTGATTATGAATAAGGGGGTTAAACATTTCAAATTTAACCCATTTTATGTGTGCTCTGAATGTACAATGTAAGCCTTTTATCAGACTCGGACCAATGTGGATTTAATGAGTTAAAAACCAAAAATAATATTTTTTTCCATAAAGAATATATTCGGTATCAGACGAAACATAAACAATAGGCTAGCGTATAACATTTGTATATGTCTGAGATATCATTATTGGAAATCATACAGTGCTGCCCTCTCAGGAGGCACTGCTACGTCCATGTGCAATTTCGTGTTAAGCGGAAGAGCCAGTTAGAAATATCAGATTTATTTCCCACTGTGCATAGTTTAAGTGTTTCATTAAATCATAAATCATAAATAAGAATAACTGAATAAAAACTGTTTTGGTTCTGTACCGCAATTCTGTAACTTTTTAACGACAAAATTTTGTCGTTATGTAATCAAAATTCGTTAGTTAACAATATTTATCGGTAAGAGATATTCCGAATTAAATTGTACCGATTATTTTCGTTAAAAATAGTCGGTAGATAACGAAATTTGTCGGTTGGTTAACGACAAATAAAATGTTCTAGTTAAGCCATAACGATAATTGTTTAGGAGTTAGTTTTGTAACATAAATATTCGAAATAAGTTGTTTTTAGAAAGTACGATTGGTCAACTATTTTGTGTTAACATACTTCAGTTATCTTTTTAATATAAATTTGGACATATATTTGGTCAATTCGCAAGGTCTCTTATCAGTCATATTGTCATAATTTCCTAACATATCTCGTCTCGGCGGCTCGGCTTAACCGACTCTTAGGCATTCGGCGCAGGTCTCTTCTGGTTGGTTACGATAACACAATAAACATAGCATACATAGTAGTATTATTTTAGGAAATTGTTTGCTTGAAAAGCAATAAAAACCATTTGAAATATTGGGACATTATGAGACCTTGTGAATTGACCAATTATATATATTTTTAAAAGCAATACAAACCACTGTGAAATATTAGGATAATATGACATGATAAGAGAACTTGTGAATTGACCAATTAATTTTAGAAAATAGTATTCGATTTTTAAGAGCAACTTTTATTTGGGGCATAATATCCATAATTAACACATTTCTAGAGTATATAATGTTTATCCCTATATTCGGTATAAACCTATACAAGACCGTATTCTAAGAAGGAAATTCGTTGGAATTTGTCGACTGTCCCTATAACAACACATATCTAAATTCTAAATCAATAATCACTTGTGGTGGCATAGACATATGTATTACACTGGGTTACTTTTATTTTTAGAAAAAAACTCTTGTTCTTTTGTTTTCAGTAGGTTTCGCGAACATATTTGGGTGAGCTGATGATTGATTTTTATATATAAATGCGATTATTTATTCACACGACTACGTATTTATCTGCAAACACGAAAACATAGTAAATATTTTTATGATTTTTAAATTTTAAAAATATTGACATTTATATTTTTAACTATATTCGACGTTAAAATGTATTACCGAGAGATATCGTTAACTTCAAATAGTGAATATTTAATTCGTGAAAGCAACCGATAATTTTCGTTACTTAACGACATCGGTAGGAAAGTATAAAAAGTTACAGAATTGCGGTACAGATATCTTAAATATGTACTTTAATATATTATAATATTTTGACAAACAGTTATTAATACGTTTTTATTTAATTTAATTTATTTTCAGCTTGATTACTCGTTTTTCACTGGGGTAAGTTTTTATTGTCTGTAATTTACATAAGTGTGTCAATTTATAATACAATTTGGATTAATGGCCAAAAATAACACATTGAACCATATTCGAAATATTATAAGCAAGTGCTAAGTAGATTTTAGTTTAACTTTCATATGCAAATAAACTTTGACAGTGTGAATAAGAATTATGTCAACAAAATTTGTGGTGGTTAGGATTTTTATAAATATTGAAAAATTTGTTGAATTTAGGTTTCAAATAAAAATATTTTCGGAAAAATTTAATTTCCAAACATATTTTCTAAAAAAACCTAAAATATATTTGTAATTTATAAAGCATCATTACTTGAAAAAAATTGTAGTTATTAAGTTTACCAATTCGTGATATTTAATCTTAATTAATATTGTACTCGCTATAAACATATTCAAAATATTTGACTATTCAAAAAGTCTGACCACATATAAGCCACAGTGTAAATATTTAACTGTTTACAATATAACTCAATCTCAAATATGGCAACAAGACCTAATTTTAATTTGTTTGTATTGCTGTGGAATATTTAGTAAACAACAAACAGACAGACAAACGGTAACAAATTAGGACTGGAAATTTTTGTTTATAAACGAATTAAAAAAAAAAACATAAATAATTTAAATTGTTTGTGAACATAAACAAGTACTCAGTATGTAGGTAGATTTTTTTTTTAACTAAAAATAATTTAAAAGAAAAAAAAAACTTAACCAAATAAGTTCTTAAATTGTAGTGAAAGTAGAAATTTCTTTTAATTTAAATTTAATGTGTTTTTCTGACTTCTTATTATCAGTTTAAGGCAATTTCATTTAAAACAAATTAACACTGTCTTTAAAACTTTGTTAAACGTTGCGATTACTTAATAAAATAAATTAAAAATGAAATGATAATGGTATTTAATTGCAATTAATAACTATTAAACAGAATTGTTTAATAAATTTCTTTAAATTGCCATATTAACAAAGAACATAAGAAAAAACTTTTAAGTTTGGTTTGATGACTCAAGTTAATTATTTTATTTACTTAAAATAACACTATTAATTTTGTTTAACAAAATAAAGGAAATCATCATTTACTTATAATACAGTTTGGTTTATTTGATTTCAATTTTGAACATAGTTGTTTTGTTAATTTTGAGCTTTTTGATTGATGGAATTAAATTACGGGTTTTTCCACCTTAGCGAATGATGACGAATTATAAATACACAATTTAATCATACGAAAATGAAGATGATACATTAGGAAGTTGGCAGAGGTCGACATGAGCTCTATTTCCTTACTGTTATGAATTTTAAGTAAAACCTATTCAGAATATTTTAGTCCAGATAATTCTAAATATATTCTGAAAGTTTTACTAAAATTGGAAAACATTAATCCTTAAATCATGATGGTCAAAAGTAAAATTTTTCAATATTTGGAATTTCTAATTTAAAGATAACGAAATGGTATTGGGCCGATTTTCAGGATTACAAATACAAATAAGGGTTGTTCCAATTATGGGTTAGCGTGAGGACGGATTTTTGTGACAACATTTTTAAATTATTGGTTTAAAATAAATAATTTTATAGTTTTTTTTTTTGAATGTTTTTGAATAGTATAAGCAAGCATCTATTTATATAAGAAAACATAGTTTTGGAACTTTTGAAAAATTTGTTGGGTTTAGATTACTGTTTATAATAAACTGACACCGGTTTGTAGGTTAACCAAAAATTTGCCTTTTTAGAAAACCGGTTTTTCGGTTAACTGACTTCGAAAAAACGGTTTGCCGACAATATGTTTTTTCAGAAGTCAAGAATGGTAAATATTTAATATCTATAAATATGCAAAAGTCCTAAGTCCATTTTATTTTGTAAAAATGTCAAAATTAATTTCCCAGTCAAATGGAATATGTTACTAAATATATAATTCATTAAATTTCAACAAAAAAATGTAAATAATATTTTTTTTAAATGTATTTGATAATTTTGATATTTATTATATTCTCGACTTTCTGAAATGAAACAGAAAATAAACCATGTCCTAAAAAAGGACCTATAAGATGCAAACCCTCTTCTTAACTGTTATTTTTCATTATAAATCATAGCAATCAAGGTTTTCAGAACGTTTTTTGTCACTCCTGTAATATTTCTGAAAATGTATATCAGCAGAACAAATGTTTGATATAATTTGTATAAAATGACTATAAAAAATTCATCAAAACATGAGATTTATTGGTTTTAGTCACAAATTTTGAAAACCGGTAAACGGAGTGTATAAACCGGTTAACCGAAAAACAACATTTCAATTTAATCGGTTCGCAAAAAACAGACATTTTGAAGAAAAACTGGTTTTTAGGTTAACCGAATTATAAACACTAGTTTAGATACTGCAGTAAGTTTTTAACACATATTGAATATTTGGAGTAAGTTTTCACATTTTAGACCTTGGGAGTACAGAAAATCAAAAATGTCCAATAATAGAGCCAACCTAATGAGCATTCATATGAATAGGTGCTTTTTAGATTTGTTTACTATCACACTGAAATAAATGTTTAATGAATATGTAGGTATGTATTTATTTGTTTATTGCTTTTCTTGGATTTCTGATTTCTCTAAGCGAAGTACTTCTCTAAGACAATTCTCTTAGGATATGTTTATCTGACTGTATGTTTATCCGACTTAAACAAACTAGTCCCGCGACATCTGCATTCGTATTCGATGAAATGTCTGTTAGAATATGAGAGTTTTATTATTTTTGGGATTCCCTTATTCGATATCAAATAAAATATATAGAATTTTATAATAATTCACAATCGATAACTTTTAACCGGGTTCAATTAACTTAACTGTGTAACTATGTAATTTTCATTAATTCCTACTATTTTACTTCTTGAGGATACGTCTGCTTCCGAAAATCAATTTGACGTTCATAAGTATTTTCTAAATCTTGTTATCGCTTTAAGATAAAAAAATATAATTTTAAACAATATAAATCAATGGTCAAAAACTACTACAAAGACAACAACGTCAATTTTCATACTTTTTCTTTCTAGTTTGAAGAATTTGCAAACTATTTTTGCTAATTAATTTTTGTTAAGTGTTTCAAAACTGTGTTACTTTTAATTTCAATTAGGCTTAAACTTCAATATCTATAAGTTAAGTTTAAACCTAATCAAACTATCTCAAAAGTAGAAATGTCTATTTGGTTAAAACAAACACAGCCATCACCAAATTTCTTATCGTATTTGACGGAAAAACTCCATATCAATTTGGTTCAAACTTTCTTCATATCTCAATTTAATTCTAAAAAGCCATTACTTCTATACACCTCAATTAAGAAAGGAAACTATGCTGTATGTGTCTTAACTTCTTTGTTATTCTGCTGATTTTAAAATTTTCGAAATTAGTTAGTTGGTTATAAATATTAAGTATGTTTTAAATGAATGCAATGATAATTTAAATCTACTACATGTAGGGCATTTAGCAAGAAATAAAATACATTTAACACACACGCATATTTAATAAAATGTATTTAAAAAATTGCAATTGTTTGTTTGTTTATCATCAAACAAAAATAAAATCTCAAAATATTTTCAAACTAAATCTGAAAGTGAATTAAAAATAAAAAACAAACAAAATTGTACTCGTTTTTTCCATATATTTAATACAAAACTAACTGATTCAGTTTCAAAAAAAAAAACAAACAAAAATAAAAAAAAATCTTATAAAAATTGTTGACGTTTGGCGTACGTTGACTTGCCCACGCTTAAGAGATTTATTGCGCCTTTAAAATGTGCTGGTGGTGGTGGTTGCTGTTGTTACTCTAGCGTAATAGCGTAAAAATTTACTAAAGCCAATATCACAAGCTCAGGGTGTAATATTTCGATCGGCAAACGGGGATCGTAAAGTAGATGTATTGAAGTATGTTTTAAGTACTTGATATTTATTTATAGAAGCTGGGTTTATTTACAATATTTATTGGTAAATAGAGACTCGTATTTTAAAGATCTCTTGTATTTTGTTGTTATTTAAAATTTACTTTACTTATTTTTTATTTTTATTATTACATTTTTTGTTGTTCTTGTGTTTATTTATGAGGCAAATGTAAAATGAGTGGTTTTGCGTAGGCAGTTCACCGATATTTAAACACAATTTATTTATTTAGTTTTTTTTTGTTTAAATAATTTTCTATAGAACAGTAAATATTGTTATGCTTAAATATAAAATATACACAAAACATACATGACAACCAAACGGCCAGACAGACATACAAAATGCTAAACATATTGTAGAGCTTTTTGCACATAAAAACAGTTAGAAGTTTGGATTTCTGGACTTTGCTAGATTTTTGTTTTATTTTTTTTTCTTTGCTAAAACAAATCATGGACAAAAAATCAAATATTATTCTTTTTGTGTGAGTATCGCTAAAAATGGTAGCAAAACAGTTGCAAAATATTCGCTTAATGTGAAAGTTTAGAAATGTTGAGAAATTTTTAAAAAAATACCGGCTTCCCCACACACACAAAATAAAAACGTTTATTTAGCTTCTTCTAGTGGGTGTAAATTGTTTGAATTTGTAATTAATTTTCATAATAATGAAGAGGTGGGGCGGGCGGCTAAAGGCAAATTAATAAATATTTAATGAAGTTTTATATAATTGATGTTAAAGCTAATTTTGGTTGTCATTTGAAACAAGTTAATTTGTTTTAGAATTCTAGAATGTTTGCAACTGTTAGTTGTTTTTAAAATTTAAATAAAATTTAATATAAAGAAAAACCTGGACAAAAATTTATTTAAAAAATTAATAAAACTTTTTTCATAAATAACTCATAAGTACATTTATAAACAGGACAAATGCATTCTCTCAAATCTCGAATAATAAGTAGTTATCACGTTGCTCCAATATTACTAGGTAAATAAAAGTGGAGTTCAGTGTTTGATGCTTATGGTATTGCGAAAGTGTAAATGCAAAATTGTAAAGGTTTTTGTGTGTATTTTGTTATTGGATTACGGTAAAATTTTGCATTTGCAATGATGCTAGACCATTCGCACTTAATAGTGAATTCCGCTAAAGTTTTTTCTGGGTAATTTTGCAACCGGACCAGTAGCTTAGAAGAGACATATTTACATGTGCCAGATTTGAGCGTAATTATATAGTATTTTGAGACTATATATGAGACTACAGTTGAATTTGTAAAGACTGAATTAACACTGTTCGTTTTTATTTTTGTTTTGTTCCAATTTTAATGTTATTACTTATAAATGCGGGTTTTACAATAGATATCGCATCTTTTGTTTTCAATAACTTATATGTCATCATTTATTATTACTTAGTAGTTGAAAATTATAGTGTAAGCTACAAATTTTTGTTTGTTTCAAAAATGTCGAATTTTTTACCAACGAATCGTCAAATGCGAGAAGTTTTGAATGCTTTAAAAATAAAATCATTTTTGCACCGATAACTCGAAGCGTAAGAGCTCATATGTGAGCCCGGCCATCCAGCCAAATATCCATGGCGCTAAGTTAATGCTCTGTATATGGTGGGACCAAAAGAGTCCTATATATTATGAGCTGCTGAAATCATACCAGAACATTACATGGAACCTGTATCGAACTCAACTGATTCGTTTAAAGCGAGCATTGGCCGAAAAATGCCCAAATAAAACTCAACAAGAGCTTACTCAAGCAGCAATTTTAAAACGTTTGTGAGCAGCAAAATTCTTCCAAAAGCAGGGAAATTGGGTACCATATGAATTAAAACTGAAAGACCTTGAAAGATGATTTTGCATGTCCGAAATGATGCTTGAACGCTTTAAAAATAAAATCATTTTTGCACCGAATCATTACCTCAGATGAAAAATGGATCCAATACGATAACTCGAAGCGTAAGAGATCATATGTGAGCCCGGCCATCCAGCCAAATATCCATAGCGCTAAGTTAATGCTCTGTAATTGGTGGGACCAAAAGTCCTATCTATTATGAGCTGCTGAAATATGACCAGACCATTACATGGAACCTGTATCGAACTCAACTGATTCGTTTGAAGCGAGCATTGGCCGAAAAACACCCAAATATACGGCCAGACATGAAACCGTAATATTCGATCATGACAACGATCGGCAACATGTTGCAGTAGCTGTTAAAAACTATTTAGAATGAAGTGGTTGGGAAATTTTGCTTCACCCGCCATCAGTGTTGCCAATTCATGGTGAACAAAAAGGGCTAAATACTTAAAAAAAGGCTAAAAAAGGGCTAAAAGGTTGCTAAAAAAGGGCTAACATTTTTAATTAAAAAAATACATACATTTGACACACACAACAACTTTGAATGTTACATTTGGCTATGCCGAATAGACAAACAAAAATGTATGAATATAACACACGTTCAAATGCAAGAAAATAAGAATATTTATTCCTCTATGTTGATCATTAACTTTAAAATAGCGTAATATGGGGCCACACGTATATCATATGCCGATGTTTTTAAAGCCTCGTATTTATCACCTGGCCTGCAAAATGCTCCTAGACAAATTTTTTTATATGAAAGATAAATTATGTATAAAGTAATCCTTTGTGATAACTTCGATGGAGAATATTTTGATAATTGAATATATGGCAAATATGCCTCTCATGTAAGCAGAAAAAAATATTCTAAAAATTATACACGTCGCCGGACAGAATTGATTTCATTGGCAAAAACATAAATTTTGCCATTAGTTAGTAAACATATCAAAAGGTAGTAAACATATCAAAAGGTAGCCAAAATATGTATACATAAATATTTAATTTAAATTTGTAAAAAAGTTAATTTTCTATATTTGATCAGATAAAAATGATCATTGCTAAATTATTATCGATAATGAACTGAATTTTTCTTTCTAAATTGGTTGGATTGTAGTCTTTGAAAATGGTATACTACATGGCATGTGTTATAAAATATTTGTTGAAGTACTATATTTACGTCAATACATCGCCCAGATAAAGTTAAAAGTATTCTCTTTAACCCCATATATGATTTTATAAACGGACCCGCGCGTAAAACATTAACATATTTATTAACAATTTTTATTCAAATAACGTCCATTTTCTCTATATTAGTTATGTCATTTTTTTAATGTATGGAAGGTCCAACAATTTGTATGTGCTTAAATTGTTTACTGGTTCAACATTTTCAGTTAATTTTTGTCATAATATCCCTACCAATTTTTTTGAACTGATTTTACTAATTTTCAACAGCAAAAATTTCAGATCATTAGAGTAAATATATACAGCCCAATTATGAATAAAAATTCCGCGTGAGTTTTTTCCCTTTTCTCATTTTTCTATTCAAATTCAATGTTAAAAAACTACCGGGGAACAAACTCCCACGGAATTTTTTATTCATGATTGGGCTGATAATTTTCATTGGAGTAAATATATATGGCTAAATGAAAATATAAAAGGCTAACAAAAAGGCTAAAGGCTAAATTATTTGTTTTGTGGCTAAACAAGATTGAAAAGGGCTAAATTTAGCCCAAAAAGGGCTAAATTGGCAACACTGCCCGCCATTGAGTCTAGACTTTGCCACGTCCAACTGCAATTTGTTTCTATTGATGCAGAATGCTATCTCTGGGATACGCTTTACTTTGGAACAGAGTATCCAATATTGGCTTGATTCGTTCTTGGCCCCAAAAGATGGAATCCATGTGTTTCCAGAAAGATGCACAGAGAAAACAGATTCGTAGTAGGAACCGAATTTGTTGCAATAGAGAGCTATTTGAAAATTTGTTAGCCACAACTGTAAAAATCGATCACTAAGATAGAATCATTCGATTGGCAACAAATTCGGTTGTTACCACGAATCTGTTTTTTCTGTTTGGGAGAAGGTCATAACTAACAATATCTCAAAAACGATATGTCCTGGAGATTTTTCAATATTTTTCCCCAACTCGAATATGTTTCACACCATGAACAAAAATGTTGTAAACTAGTGTTATTAGCTGGATTTTTAATAATGATGGAAACTAAATAAAATTCAAACAACTTAAAACCATTTTCAAAATGTATGTAGTTTCAAACATCTACAGTAATGTCAAATAAAAAATAAAGTTAATAAAGAACAAGAAGTCTGAACAACTTCAGAATGTTCATTTGAATGAATTGTTCAATTGAACTTGTTCGTTCAGCAACAAACCAACTCTAATAATTATAGTAAAGATTCCTATTTTCTGAATTTAAAAAAAAAAATTATGGAATTTAGGTATTTTTAATAACAAATGTAAAATTTGTTTTAAATCAAAACATTTACACTACCGTGCCTCTTCAATAGTCCCGCGATGTTTTATTTTCAATTTATTTATAATTCTCCCACAGTGAGCGGTTAAGCTATATTCAATTTCATAATATACTTTTTGTTTATTAATTAAAATATTTTTGTTTTTAATCATTAGCCAAAATAAATAGATTCTAGCACTTTTTCAACGATAAATTATTCAAACAAATTCGAAAAACAAGTAGCTTAATAACATGTTCAAAAAGCTGTATAGTTAATTGCTGTAGCTTGTTTGTTGATATAAGTCTGTCTGTCTGTCAGTTAGTCCGAATGTATGTTTGTACTTATGTACAATCTTAGATAATTAAGTGGTAGAATAATAGATTCTTCAGCTAATAAATGTTTTCTGTTCTGGTTGTTTTATTAACACTGGAACTGGGCTTGTCTGCTTCTGCTGCAATATTTTTTTTTATTTTTTAATGGCTGGCTACCGAGATCTTGTTCTGTAACCAGATACGGGTATTTTGTATTCTTTATTAGATTTGATAAGTAGATGTTATTGTTGTGTCTATTGCTTATATACAGATATATTTAATACAATCATACATACATACATATGTATGAAGTTGCATTTTGGTATTTACAACAATGTTGTTAGAAGAAAACAAAAAAAAAGTAGACAGATAAATAAAAGAAAATACTTGAACGTAATGGAATACTCTTTTATTTTTATTTTTTGCAAACATATTATAAGAAAGAAAAAAATGGTAGAATACAACAATTTATTTATTCATTTAACAGTGCAATGTAATAAAATAAAAATAAAAACAAAGGCAAAATTCTTGTTAATAGAGTCGTTGTTAAACTGACACCTGGATTAGTGGTTGTTGGTTAAGGTGAGGTCTATTATTCATACAATACGAAACAGTTTTTTATTTTTAAGTTTTTGTTTAAACTTGTTAAACAGTGCTTGCTACCTGATATGGCAACGTTTTATGTTTAAGCTTTAAAATGCTTAAATTAAATTATGTTTAGCAATTCCATTTAAAGTACAAAAACTTATTAGTTTTATAAGAATGCAAGGGCATTCGATACATTTTACATACAAATTTAAGACATTTTTTTTGCCATTTGACATACTGTGTCTTCTTGATATTTTAGAACAGTATCTACAGTATTTTGTATGGGATTCCTAACATATCCCTTAAATGAATGGATTAGCAATCCATTTATTTAGTATTTTTTTTAGCATCATTGCAAATACATTTTATATTTACAAGATCTAATACTGTAAGTGTTGTTATGTTACTTTATATGTTATGTGTTGTTTTGAATACTAAATTCAAAATGATTTAATATGTATTGTTTTATGTATAACTATATGTAGTATAGTATATTAGTTTTCATGATTTGTACTAGTAGTATTTAGTGTTTCATTTAATATGTTTTTAATTAGTTTTTATTGTAAACACAACATATGTGCTCTTAATAAAGCGATTTTGGCATTATATGTTTTTTGTTAATTAAATTAACACGATTTCTAAAGCAGAAATTAAAATCAAATTTTAACATAATAATTTAACAAACAATACATGTGTATAAAAATAAAATGTATCATGTTTTTGATTAACATTTACCTTGAAGGAGGTGCAACGCGGTGGAAATTTTTTGATTTTTGCATAATAAAAAAATATATAAATTATAGCGAACGATTTAAGGGGAAAAATGTAAAATTTAAAATAGTAGTACCATTTTGTGATAATTTTTTAAAATTATGAAATGTTTTTTTCTTAAATTTTAACAAATTTTAAGAGTTTTTAAGATTGTGTATAATAATCATCTTGTTAGGGTGGCCCTTAATAAATGAAAGTTGGATTTTGGCCATTCTCACCACCCAGTTTGGTGAACATTAGTAAAAAAATCATCCTGAAAAAATTTTAGGTAAATCGGTTGGGGTTAAGACATGCCGCATGCCCTCTGAAATTTTGAGATGCATTTACATGGGGAAAAAATGCATTTTTTTCAGTTTTTGAAAAAATTTTGCCATTAGAAAGTTACTTTTGGAATTTTATTTAAAAGAATAGAAATGTGTACGTAATTGTCGTTCTAATGAGACATAAAAACCAGAAATTGGTCAAAAACTGTTAAAGTTATAATTAGACAAATAGGACAAATCATGCGAATTTTCAGTTTCTGATCCGATTAGAAAAATATGGGAAAAAATCTTGTTACAACTGTAGATTGTTGATATATTGGCTTTTTTATGTAGATGTTATATAGTTATTGGGTTAATAGGAAATCCAAATAATTTGAATTTGTTATACCCTACATCACCATAGTAGAGAGGGTATAATGAGTTTGTGCTGATGTTTGTAACGTAATGTCTAAAAATATTAGTATACACCCACCTTAAAGTCCACGATCGAATCAGAATCACTTTCTGAATTGTTTATAAATTTTGTGCGCCAAGTACAGGTTGCAAGGACGAATCTTAACCTGGCTGAGATCGGTCTAATATTTCACCTAGTCCCCATAGAAATAAATCCTATAAAATCACTTTAACTTGCATAAATTTCTTAAAAATGTTGGTATCTACATAAAATTCAACAGAAATAACTTACACATAGACATAAATTACACTACCTATACCTATGATACTACTACTATGATTATAAAGAGTTTTATTTTGATATGAAACTTATTTGTGTTGAATCTTATTTGAATACACATATTTTCGGTAGGGCCTTATATGGGAGCTATGACTAATTATGGACAAATCGTCACAAAATTTGGTGGGATGAATTGCGAATATATGAAACATGTTTGTGTTGAATTTTGTTTGGATACTGACATATTTCAAAGATTTGTGTATATTAATGACATTTTCTTATGTCATTGCTGTGGGATATTGGAATATTGTTGACCGATCATCACGAAATTTGGTCGTGAGAATTCGGCTTCCATGCTGAATTTGGTTTGAATATGTTTAAAATTAAGATATTTATGAGAGCGTAACTATTTTCAAATAGGCACAGGATCACGAAATGAAAAACTGAAAACACATTTTTCTTCATTAAATTTATAGTTTCAGACGTATATCATCCGGTTCGTGTCTAATGAATTTTTTATCTATTTGTCGTACGGTGTTATGTGATCGTGCTTGACCGACCACACTTTCTTACTTGTTTTTTAATATTTCTTTTTGAATTAACAACAAATTTATATATATTTTTTTAATAATTGATTGAAGACTGCCAGCCCCAAAGTAAAAAAAGTCACCCAAATAAAAATATTGTCAAAATTAAGAGAATTGATCTATCGTATGTAAAAAATGTGCTTCGCTTATAAAAATTTCTTGCATGGAATGCAAATTTGTAATTTTTCATATTGTTAATTAATTTCATTACCTTTTTTTGTATTTTTTCATAACCACAAATACTACAATATGAAAAAAAGAATTATAGTTACAAAATTGCGAAGACTCAATATAAAAGATGAGGTTATTTATCATATGAAGTTTCACCATATTTAGCATGGGACATTTTTGGGATATTTTCCGTTGATCTATTTTGCTAGTAGCCTTAGGGTTTCTACGATGGAAAACTTTCCCTGAAATTCCCGGGAATATATATTTGAAAATTTTTGTAGGGAATTTCTTTATAAGTTTTCTTTTTGAAGTTACAATATTCAGATTCTTTGTGATGGCCAAAGTTATTGCTAACTGAATTATTTTGTTATATCCTTAAATTTGTTCGGTTCTAGCAACAGATATTCAGTTGGCAAAGGAGCATGACGGTTGAAATAAATGAATTCTTTTCACTCAACTCAAGCCACAGCAGAAAAATTCGGTCATTAAAAATGAATCAAATTACAATTTTATATTCTTAAAAGAATTATTATTATTATTACAATTCTTAAGGGGTTTCATATTTGGAGAAAATAATAACAATCTGATTTGAAAAATGTCTGCTTCCAAATTAACTACTCATGTTTTACATATTTAACATAGTCGAAATTCCTAAGTTTTTTAATTATACAATATAATTTATTGACTTTATACCTACAAAAAAAACTAGGAGTGTGACAATACCGAACCAATACCACATTTAAATTAGAAACACTTAAGAAATTTGGACCAACATTGTACAACCAAATATAGTTATTTTATACTTCTTTCAAAACGCTGTCAAATTATATGACAATATATTCTGTTTTTGGTTTAATTTAGTATTAAAAAATTCCCCGGAATGAATAGATTTTTTTGGGCAAAATTTTTTCTTAATACTTATGAATTGTATGAGTATTGCCAAGATATATGATGACTCTTATACATGCAATGCAATATTGTTGCCAATTAAAAAATTGAGACACTTTGGAAATATTTTCACCCCTTAGAAAAGTCAAATACAACTAAATATTTGTAATTTAACACTTAAATAAATAAAAAGAAATAACAAAACACTTGATAGTTTTTACAAAAACTTTTGCAAAATTTCTTCTTTTTTCTTGTTGCACTCATCATCATTGTTGGCAAACAATTGTTAATAAAGTCAACAACAATTTAACTTCTTCATTTTATTTATTCTTCTATTATTTATTTAACTTTTTTTTCATTGTCATTAAACTACAACCGATAAAATGATGGCTAAAATTACATGTTGTTGAATACAGTTGTGTGCGGAATAAAAGAGCAAAAAATAAAATAAAAATAAAGAAATTGAAAGTAAAAGTATGTATCTGTAGTAAGTAGAAAGCTGGACGACAACTAAACAAAAAAAGAAAAGCATCCAGTTGCACTTGATGATTTGATTTCTTTATTATTGAGGTAGAAAATTGTTTGTTTCTTTTTTTCTTGCTTTAGTTTCTTTTGTTCATGGACTTCTAGTGCAAAATATTGTTGATATTTTATTATTGTTGTTGTTAAATTTGTTAAAGTTAATCGATTTATAGAAAAAAAGTAGTTACAATGAAATTTAACCATTATTTTACTTTTACTTTTATAATTTAGAAAAAAAATTTCAGTGTCTCTCCGTTATGCGATGATAAAAAGATATTAACTGACAGAACTGTAAATATGGATATACATACAAGTAAATATGGATATATTTTAAGTAAAGCCGAGTTTTTATTTTAATATTTCTCAAAATATGTTAATTTTGTTCCTCCATTTCTTGTTCTAGTGGCCTGAGACACGTTAATGGCCTAGGGAATTGTTAACCAATTTGTGTCTTTTATGTCTCATTAGAATGATAATTACGTTCAAATTTCTATTCTTTTAAATTAAATTGCAAAAATGATTTTTTAATGTCAAAGTTTTTTCAAAAACTGAAAAAATTTCATTTTTCCCCTTGTAAGTGCATCTCAAGACATCAGAGGGCTTTTTTCAGAATGATTTTTTTTACCAAACTTCACCAAACTGGGGGTGAGACTGACAAAAATCCAACTTTTGTTTATTAAGGGCTGCCCTAATGGAGACGTCATGAGGACCATGACAAGCTGTCGATGACTTCTTCAGTGATAGCTAAAGGATAGTTGCTGTTGAACATCGTCACACCACTTGGTTAATTATGTTGGAATATAAGTTGCAGTTCTATTGTGACATAAGTAACATACATATAATGCTAAAAAATATAAAGTAGCCATGGCTCCCGTAAGCTATGAAAATCATTCCCGGTGGGTCGTGCACCCACATTGAGAAGCATTGGCTTGGAGATTGCTTACTTCATTTGAATTTTCGATTTTTAGTGACAAATTTAAAAGTTAAAGTTTGAAATTTTTGGTATTTGGTTTTTCATATAAAACTATTACTTAGCTCGGGGATTTGAAAAATAAGACCTTTAAAATGTTTGCAACATATTACAAAATTTTGAATAATTTTGGAATTATAATTTCAGATATAGTATTGAAAGTTCCTTTCAAATGCCTTTTTAGCTTTATAAATTAGCATACATATACTTTTTTATCCTTTGATCCAGCGCATCAAATATTGACATCAGGTCAAAAATTTTAAGAAACTGTATCTTTGAATGAATTAAACTTTTATTTTAATTGCGAACATTTAATGATTTTTAATAATTTAAAAAGTTAAAAATTAGTCGATTTCACAAACGATAAAAAACAATAATGAAGCTTTATTCGATAAAAATTGGATTTGAATAATTATATCCCTAGTAATGACTACGTCAAAACAAAAGACTTAAGACTTGAACATGTTTCTAAATTGATTTAAAACTAATATTTTATCGATTGAAATAAACTATTGACTGGAAATAGAACTTAGTTTTGACATTTATGACAACATTCATCGTTGATTTAATTAATCATTCAACCTTTCAATTTTTAATTCAAATCTAAAAAATTTATTAAAATATTTTTTCTTCATTCAGTTTTGTTTTTGTTTTAAATGATTTACAAAATGAATTGAACAAAATTGTACAAAGATTTGTAATGAAATGAATTGAAGAAAAATTGTATCTATCGGGGTTGTCCTAGAATCCAATCATTGTCGGAATCGGTTTTAAAAATGAAAAAAAGGTACATTTGTCTTATGAAATCCAATACAATTTTTTGTTTAATCGATAAAGAATTTAATTCTAGATCGAATATAAAACCGATAACTCTCGATATCACAAGACTAATGTGCTTTTTCGGTCGTTTTCAAAATCGATTCCGACAACGTTGGACTCTAAGACAACCCCAATTCAGTGATTTTTTAAAAGCATGTAGTAGTGAATTTGAATTTAAGAAAACTTGTATGATTCAACAAGAAATTAATTCTTAAAGGACTAAAGTGAATACATTTGCATTCTGCAGGAATTAAGACAACGAATTGATTCCTGCAAATGTCTTGGATGGAATTCTTAAGAGATATTGAATTTGATTTTGAAAATTGAATTAAAAAATTAATTTGTTTGAACGTTTGATTTTATCGGTGATATTAATTTAAAAGATACTAAAGAAACTTGATTTTGAATTACATTGAAAGTGATAGGCGATATAAGCTGAACAAAAACAAAGGTTAACTGTCAAACGAACTGTCATACTGCCACTGTTTGACATTTATGATCAGTATACTCTGGCAAATTATCACGAAGAGATTGACTCTTGAACAACGCTATCAAATTATCCAAATTTACTTTGAAACTTAGTAATCGATTGGCGCAATTTAAATTTGACTGTTTTAACACCAAAATTGTGATCAGCAATGAGGCTCTTTATAAGCTTAACGGTTTTGTTAATAAATCAAATCATGGCATGGTTTACATACTGCTGGCATCACCGGAACTCATTTCTTCAACAATGATCAATAATTGTGTGATATTGATCCAGGAGCTACGTGTTATACTGCGACCGCAACCATCAATTTATTGATGGTTGCGGTGACTGAAATCCGCGGTGACTGAAATCATTTTCAAATGTTAATGTCATGTATTGATGTTTCGAATAAAATAATTTTTTAGATTAAAGTTTACTTTTTTGTGTTATTTTTTACAATTTCAAGTTCTATTCGGCTTAAAAATCGTCCCTTATTTCATAATTTGTATTCAATTTACTTCACTTTACTCCCTCCCCCTGTTTTGCTTATTATTTAACCTGATGATTAATGACAACCAACAAATCTTCTGTAACTGTTTCATACTCGTATGTGTCATATAGACATGGACTGACTGACAGACAGACTGTGTATGGTCTAGAGCAAATAATCCTAAATTGTTTTCGAACACACACAACTATGCCATTTTATGAACCAGCCTCCATTAAGTTTTTACGTTATTTCGTATTAATCATTGCTGCATTTATCATAGAGTGTCCTTCTAAGTTGGTAAAAAATTCTCCAGCGTTCAATGACTCGTTGTGTTTGTTTGGTTTGTTGTAGTTTTTTTTTGTCTGCTTTTGTATTTGTTGCAACATGCTACTACCATAAGTGGAATTTTACACCTTTTTTCTACCACCATCAGTGTAACACAAGCGAAGAAATATAAAGTTCTGTATAAAATAAAACCACAAAATATATTAAAAAAAAAAGTTAACAATTCGTACAAATATGGCATAAGAGAAAACCCTTAAAAGGTTTCAATGTTGACTTAAATGCAAAATGTTAAACAAAAAAAAAAAAAACGCCAAGTGGATAAATACACCACATCCTCAGTTTAAGGCCAGCTTTTGAAATGATTTAAGTGAAGTTTTTAATTATGGTTAAGACGAGTTTCAATTCTCAGCTCGTTTTTTTTAAAGACTGGCAAAATTAAATTATGTTTGATTCAAAGGATATAATTGACAACACGAAAAAACTCTTCATTATTAATTTTAATATGTGTTTACTAAAAGGTTACGTCGAATTAATTTGTAGTATTCAGTTAAAAAATATATAATTCAAAATTTACAACATTTTAGTTATAGCAATAAGCAATGAAAACGTTCCTATTGAATTATTGTTTAATTGTTTTATTTTTATGAAAACAAAATGTTAAATATATTCGTGAAAAATTATCAACTTCTAACATGTACCTAGACTTATCTTCCGAATTTTGACAATCACTAGGTATAGCTGTACCCAGAAAAACAAACAGTTCTACGTATACTTTACAAACAACTAGTGCAAAACCATAAATGGCAAGGATGCAGAAAATAAATAAAAAATATATACACAAGTCTTAAGCAAATAATACAAACAAAAAAAAATTATTAACAACACCAGCAAATGTAAGATGCTTTAACATTTCCTTTGTTAATTTTGTTAAATGTCATAGAATTAACTATAAATTCTCTTTGTAACTTATTAAACCATTATTGTTTTAGCCTGACGCTTTTTCATTTGAATGTCCACATGTATTTAGTATATAAATGGTCGAAAGGGAGGGGCAGCATGGTATCAGAATAAAATACACCATAAATCTTAACAATTTAAAGAAATGAAAACAATTTCTGAGTTAAAGGCATAATAAATTATCAGTTCTCAGTTTTAGTTTTACTATTTTATAAATGTGAACAGTAAATTGAATTGAACTGAAATTAGTAGTTAAAACTTATTTTCAAATCATGAAAAAGTTTTTCTTATTAGCATTATACGTTTTTTGAAAACACCGGACACAAAATTTTAATTCTTCTTTATATCATTTACATTTTTCATACAAAAATGTACTAAGGAAACAATTTTTATTGCAATGTGTTAAAGAACAAAGTTTTTATTTAGCTTTGCATATTTTTGAATTCATCAATTCGAAATTTTTGTTTAATATTTTTAAAATTCAGAATTAGTATTTTTAAATATCGGAAACAAACAATACTCCGACTTTCCTTAAAACTCTTTGTTTAGAAAATGATCGAGAGATCACATGAAAAATAATTAAAATCTATCTAAGAGACTTTAAGTTTTAGTATAATAATTTTGAAATTTATCGATTTCAAAATACAAATCTTAGTCCCTTGATGTTTTATGTTTACAAATATTAAATATATTTATTATGTTACATAAACTATTGAGATTATTCCAGCATTACAAATCTATTCAATTTTGAATGGGCTTCTTCACAGGTCCTTTAAAATTTAACCCATTTTATGTCGCATTTTGCCTCGGATCAAATGTGGTTTCGATGGCACAAATCTTAAAATTTTTTGGGAATTTTGGGATTTTTTTTCTTAAAGATGTTTTAATTTTATTAGAAATAAATATTTAAAATAGTCTATTTATGTAGGGCTGTGATATGGGGTTTCTCCAAAAATATTGTTACGGTTTTACCTTTTAAAAACTTTCATTTAAATAAACCGGATACTTTTAATTGAAAATAAAAGCAGTTTGTAGTTTAAAACATAGAGAAAACACATAGAGCGGAAACTCTCCTGTCAAAGACCTAACTCAGTTGTCAAAAAACTAAGTGGTGGGAATGTATTAGTAAAAAAAACTATGTGAAAACAAAAACAACATTCGTATGTGTAACTTTTTTGAGTAATTTTTTTGTTTGAGTTTTTTTCTAGTTTCCGCTCTATGTTCTCTATGGTTTAAAATTTGTAACAACTCTTTATTTATGGGGGATTTCATGTCAAGTGAACCAACTTTTGAAATCGATGTCTTCCGATCGGGATGAAATTTGCACCAAGGTTAGCTCTATTGGATAGTAACTCAGACACAATTTTTCAACAACATCGGTCGAGAACTCTCTGAGTTATAGGGGGTAAAATTTTGACAATTTGGTCAAACAGGGGTTTTTTCTTATCCATGTAACTTATTACCTATTGTTCTTAGCAAAATGTGTTCCAAATAGTATAGATAGCTATTTCTTCGATCTTTCGAAAAAAAATATTTAAAAAAAAAAATAAAAAATTTTTAATATTTTTTTTCCGAAATCAAAAACTTTTTTGACTTTTTTTTAAAATACGCTATTTTTTTTTATTTTTTTTTTTTTCTTAAAATAAAGTTTAGATATTTTCCTTGAACACCTACTTGGTCGCTTAGTGGGATGCGAGTGGGATATCTATCAAAATAAATATTTTGTAACTCAAAACATCAAATTTTTGACTTTTTTTGCAAAATCAAAAACTTTGTTGACTTTTTTTTTTCAAAATGGACCCTTTTTTAATCTTTTTTTTTAGGTCAAACAAAAGCTTAGATATTATCCTTGAAGACCCTTTTGGTCGCTTAGTGGGATGCGAGTGGGATATCTATCAAAATAAATATTTTTTAACTCAAGACTTACAATTTTTGACTTTTTTTTTTGCAAATACGATTTTTTTTCCAAATGGGCCCTTTTTTTAAAATTTTTTTTGTAGTCAAAAGAAAGCTTAGGTCCATTCCTTTAAGATATTTTTAGTCCCTTAGTGGGATGCGAGTAGGATATCTATCAAAATAAATATTTTGTAACGCAAGACATACAATTTTTTAATTTTTTTTTGCAAAATCAAAATTTTTTTCCAATATGGGCCCTTTTTTAATTTTTTTTTTTGCTCAAAAGAAAGCCTAGGTCCATTCCTTTAAGATATTTTTAGTCCCTTAGTGGGATGCGAGTGGGATATCTATCAAAATAAATATTTTGTAACGCAAGACATACAATTTTTTAATTTTTTTTTGCAAAATCGAAATTTTTTTCCAATATGGGACTTTTTTTTAAAAATTTTTTTTGCTCAAAAGAAAGCTTAGGTCTTTTCCTTTAAGACGTATTTTGTCACTTAGGAAGATGTGAGTAGGATATCTATTAAAATAAAAATGTTGTAACTCAAGACATTCAATTATTGACTTTTTTTTTGCAAATTCGAATTTTTTTTCAAAATGGGCCCTTTTTTAAAAATTTTTTTTTAGTCAAAAGAAAGCTTAGGTCCATTCCTTTAAGATATTTTAGGTCCCTTAGTGGGATACGAGTGGGATATCTATCAAAATAAATATTTTGTAACTCAAGATATACAATTTTTGATTTTTTGGCAAAATCAAAAACTTTTTTGACTTTTTTTTAAAATGGGCCCTTTTTGTAATTTTTTTTTTTGCTATAAAGAAAGCTTAGGCCTATTCCTTTAAGATGGTTTTGATCGCTTAGTGGGATGCGAGTGGGATATATATCAAAATAAATGTTTTGTAACTCAAGACATACAATTTTTGTGTTAAAACATTTATTTTGATAGATATCCCACTCGCATCCCACTAAGGGACTAAAAATATCTTAAAGGAATGGACCTAGGCTTTCTTTTGAGCAAAAAAAAAAAAATTAAAAAAGGGCCCATATTGGAAAAAAATTTTGATTTTGCAAAAAAAAATTAAAAAATTGTATGTCTTGCGTTACAAAATATTTATTTTGATAGATATCCTACTCGCATCCCACTAAGGGACTAAAAATATCTTAAAGAAATGGACCTAAGCTTTCTTTTGACTACAAAAAAAATTTTAAAAAAAGGGCCCATTTGGAAAAAAAATCGTATTTGCAAAAAAAAAAGTCAAAAATTGTAAGTCTTGAGTTAAAAAATATTTATTTTGATAGATATCCCACTCGCATCCCACTAAGCGACCAAAAGGGTCTTCAAGGATAATATCTAAGCTTTTGTTTGACCTAAAAAAAAAGATTAAAAAAGGGTCCATTTTGAAAAAAAAAAGTCAACAAAGTTTTTGATTTTGCAAAAAAAGTCAAAAATTTTATGTTTTGAGTTACAAAATATTTATTTTGATAGATATCCCACTCGCATCCCACTAAGCGACCAAGTAGGTGTTCAAGGAAAATATCTAAACTTTATTTTAAGAAAAAAAAAAAAATAAAAAAAAATAGCGTATTTTAAAAAAAAGTCAAAAAAGTTTTTGATTTCGGAAAAAAAATATTAAAAATTTTGTATTTTTTTTTTTAAATATTTTTTTTCGAAAGATCGAAGAAATAGCTATCTATACTATTTGGAACACATTTTGCTAAGAACAATAGGTAATAAGTTACATGGATAAGAAAAAACCCCTGTTTGACCAAATTGTCAAAATTTTACCCCCTATAACTCAGAGAGTTCTCGACCGATGTTGTTGAAAAATTGTGTCTGAGTTACTATCCAATAGAGCTAACCTTGGTGCAAATTTCATCCCGATCGGAAGACATCGATTTCAAAAGTTGGTTCACTTGACATGAAATCCCCCTTATTTAAATTTATAAAACAATTAAAATAGACACTACTTTAACACACACACTTATATCGCACACTTTATAATGTACAGCATACTTTAAGGCAGTTAATTTGTCTTTACTTAACGATGCTTCAACTTAGACTGACTGGTTGGTGTTCTCACGGACTAAACTAGTATATTCGAATTCTAGAGCTTTCAATGTGTATGTTAGCAGCTTAAACATTTAGTATTGCCATACTTATAAATAATGATTAGCATTGTTGATCAGATGTTAATTGGACATGTTGTTGATGGACATGTTTATAAACATAATGCATGTTGCAGGCAGCCATTACAGACAGTTAAATTCAAATCGCTAATGCAAATTCGTAACAATATTATTTTATTCTCAAACCAAATTACATAAAAACTTAAAATTGTCTAAATTTAAATTTAGGTGTTTTAAAAACAGTAAAATTTTATTGGTTTTATCCAGAGATCGAAAATAACTCGTCCATATACCAAAAAACCCAAATTGTGTTTTATATTTTGTGATAAAAAGAAGTCACTGAAAATAACAGTTATAAAATGATTTTTATTTAAATGGTTTGGTATTACATTTATTCGTTTTTGTTGTTTTTTAATGGTTTGATGTGAGATAAACAATTCAATTGTTCTTGTTATTAATAACTGTTACTTTCTCTTTTATTTACATACAATCACATATTGTTAGTAATTTTTAACAAATTATGGAAATAATATGATAAGTATGAAGTAATGAAGCCTCAGTAGCAGAAATGAGAATTTTTTTTTAATTTGTTATTAATCTTTTGATAAATTTTATATATTTAAGCGTTGATGCAATCAAATGCATTTTTGCGATTTATTTTTCATGTTCGCAAATAAAAGTCACAAACTGATCTTTACGAAAAAAATAAATTATAAATCATTCATTCAGATTATTTGTGTTTGTTTCTTTTCTGTTTCTCTCAACCCCAATCCTAAAATGTTATTCGAGAACATTTCTCACATTTAATACTCTCTCAGTGATATATCACAAAAAATTATTTTTAAATGTCTGCGAATGAGAATTTACCATTCAAATGAAAGTGAACCCGTTATTTTCGGCCTCTGGTTTTATCAGAATAGGCAATTCATTAGAAGTTGAAATCTGTTACCAAGTATTTTTAAAATATCCCATAAAATTTTTAAAAATTTATATTTATTTTATTTATTTTTTAATTTAAAACATTTTTAACTAAAACAGTATATTACGGTAAAAGTTAAATCTTAAAATTTACAAGTATTTTTTATCCAAAATAATCTTTGTGTAATTTTTAGAAATTAGTTTTTTTTTCGAATATTTGAGATTCATATTTATTTAGGGCCGCTGTAGTTTGTAGCTGATTCGCATAGACCTGCGTCTTATGAAACCCCCACAAGAGAAGTCTAACGCAGTCAGATCACCCGATCTCGGTAGCCAGTTCACACCACCTCCACATGAGATGACCATGCCCTCAAATCGCTCGTGCAGAATGTGCAATGTGACATGAGCTGTGTGGCACGTAGCGTCATTGAAACCAAATGTTGTTGGTGGCCATATCATCCAATTCAGGCCAAAATAAGTTGGTAATGGTCGACTTATAGCCATTGACGATGATGGCCTGGCCAACATCGTTCTCAAAGAAATACTCCACCAGTACAAAATCCACACTAAAATTGACTTTTTCTGGATTGGTATCGTCCCAAATTCGACAATTTTGTTTGTTGGCGTACACACTCATGCAGAAATGGGCCTCATCAATGATGATGATTTATTGATGAAAAATAGGGTCACTTTCTAACTGCTTGGGAGGCAATTTTGATGCAATAATTCGACAGATGTAGCTTCAACAATATGGCCGCTATCAACTTTCAATGTTCGAAAGTCTCTATTGGAATACCTTTAAGTAGTAAATATTATATGAGTATTTATAAAAAATATACTTCGCTTTCGACAAATTCTTGTTAATAAAAAGAGAATGGAGATTGTATTTTTTTAAAAATAATACAATAATTTAGCGTGAATCTCTTTTTTTTAAATTTATAAGAGCCAAATTCTATTAATTTAAATATTATAAAGAAGAACGTTAAATTGCAGTAACGCCTTTTAAACAAATTCAATTATTTTAAGACTACACACAGCTAAATTTTCGTATCAAATAAATATCTGTAGATAGATATTTTTTCGTAAAAGGACTTTTCTATAAAGTCATACCAATGCAAATACAGTATCCCGTAATATACTTAAAAGCGACCTTATCTAAATTGCTCGGGGAAGAGAATTACACATAAAATGACAATGAATATGTAAATTAGTTATTTGATTGTTTTTTTATTTTGTATTTTATATTGTAATTATCATTATTAGCAACATTTTGTTTAGTTTACAACCGTATGTATACTTTATATGGTGGTTGGTTGAGGTTATTTTATCTTTTCTATGTGAGTTTTTGGTTTGTTTCTCTATAATAATAAAAAAAAACAAACGGAAAGAAAAATAAATGCATGATGTTATGCATTTATATACGATTCTTGGTGGAATGTTTTTTATAGCATTTTAAATTCTTTGTTTTTTTGTGTTGTTGGTTTATTCACTACCACAAAAACCACACAAACAAAAAAAGAACAGAACATAGAAATAAAAATAAAAATAGCGAGCAGAAAAGCGCTAAACTGAGCAAACAATCTAGTAAATAAATGCACAAACCACTAAAGAATACTCAAATTCAAGTTGATGTGCGAGTACATAAAGATTTTTTTTATAACTTTTTCCACTTTTTTTCTATAAGTCGAACTTAAAGCAAGACGCAAATAAAAAAGTCGTCGACCCTAAAAGCGGGACGGTGAGACGAACTTAACCAAACTGAACTGAACTAAACTAAACTGCCTGCATGAATTTATAGACATTTTTTGCATTTTAGCAGAAGAAAAAAACAAGTAAGAAATTATACTCGGACAAGTCCGACCATATAATACCCAACACTGAGTAACTGAGCAAAATAAAATTTTTCATTTAAAATTTCAATAATATATTTTTGTGAGTGATTTTCGGAAGTGGGCCTTATATAGAAGCTACGACCAATTATGGACGTCACGTGAAAATTAGGTCACGTGTTAAGTTCTATATGAAACTTTTTTCTAGATTTTCGGAAGTGCGTCTTTTATGGTAGCTATGGTCAATTATGAATCCATTCGCCCAAAATTTTATGAATCCATTCGCCCAAAATGTATTTGTATATAAAGATTTTTGTGTGCATATCTATATAAATCAAGCATTTATGATGGATAAGTCCTATTTCGGGTGGACATCTGTATGGGGGCTATGTGAAATAGTTGACCGCTTTTTACCAGTTTCAACAGGTTTTGTCCTTTGGCCGATAATATTACATGTGCCAAATTTCTTCAAAATTACGACCACAAGGTTTACAGGGCCAGCCACGCGGACGGACGAACATCGTTAATTTGACTCTGAAAATGAACCTAACTCGATCGGTATACTTTATGGTGTATACCGATGAAGTGGTGTAGGGTATACAAATTGTGAAAAAAGTACAACAACGAGATAAAGTTGAAAATTTCTTAAACATTTAGGAGAAAAAATAATGTAAAATTACAGTTTGGTGATGCTTAGTCATAACTTCGGAATCAGTAAAGACATTTTTGAATATACATATAATGATCATATTCTTAAAACTTCACAGTCCAATCTACAATAAGCCGAAACAAATGATGAGCACACATTTTCACTGACATTGAGTTATCGTTTCAGTACTTCATGATACAAATACCGGATTTGTGAATGTTCTGTCGTTGTAACAAGTCTGAACGGGTCATTTCGGAGCGAAGATGTAATTGTCGTGGGAACGGGAATGCCCTGTAAAGCTGGACATTATCTGATAATGAAGTTGAATTGCCTAGAGCTAAAAAAAAAATTATTTATGAATACTTCCTATCCATATTTACTATCGAAGGTAAAACACTAGAGATATTAGCAATTTTTAGTTAAATTTGACTATTTTTTTTTGTCATGCTAAATTTTTGGGGTACTTTAAAATAAAATTCTTAATAAATGCGAAATTAACCCTCTTTTGTTATGTTTTATTTCTGACTTTCACGGATAATATTTTTGCGGAACATTTTAACCCCTTAAATCCCTGTTTTTTGCTCTTTTTTGAAAGAAGGACAAAAAAGACCCATGTCTTGATGATTTAGATGGTTAACATATTCTACAAAAATGTTCTCCGTAACATTTTACATACATTTGCTGAACATATTTTATACCTAAAATGTAAGGATCACATGGTTTATTATGCGGATTAACAATAAGAATGTGCCAGAGCTGGGAAACTTTAACTCGCCTCAAATGAAATTCAGATGTATACTTTCAAAACGCCGATACAAGTGTCTTTTTTTTGACTCCTCTATCAACATTTTTTGGTCGGACCTTGTAATTTTGTTTGTGTTATACAGTGTTATTTGCTCGTGGCCTTGGTAGTAATCAAATAGAGATAGTAAACGAATTTATGTAATATCTTGGAAAAAAAAAACTTATTTTATTATACCCCTCACCACGACACATTTATGATTCCGGAATCCATGATTTATATATCCAGGATCCTATCAGTCATTCTGACAGTCTGTAGCCCCCAAATAATTTACCTACATCATTGATTGGACTATATGTATCCACTATAGTTCAACTTATATTGCTAATCGAAAATCGACCCACAAATGGCTGAGATATAAGCAAAAAACCGACTACCTTTTTTTCACCAAATATTGTTTTTAATTTTATTTACAAAGTATAATTTGTTTATACTTACTTACTTGTTAATACTTACTTCGTCAAGTTTGTAAAGGCCTCCTCTTTTTGTATAATTTTGCTGGGCTGAACACAAATATAAAATAACTAAATCCAAATTATTTTCAAATATTTAAAGTTTTTCATACTTTAATGCTAAATATTACTGCAGTATTTAAAAGCACTTAGTTACATTATTTAAAATAACTGTCATATAACTGAGACATTTTAATTTTTCATTAAATTACATAATCCTTATATCGATGGCTTTATATAAAAAAGGCGTAACTATTTTTTTTTTTTAAATCTCTCAGCGCAGCTTTAACTGTTTATATTTTCCAAGTATTAAATTCGCTTATTAATCGGATTTTTCGACTTATCAGGAAATTTAACAGCTTTATGTCGCAGAGTGTGATTCAGATAAAGAAAATGAAAACAAAAAAATGTCCTATCCATTTCTCGCGCAATTATTAAAGGTATCTAATTATTCCATATTTAAACCTAGGAAAAAATTAATTCCTCAAATAAAATGAAGCCACAACTACATAATTTCACAATATACAATATTTTAACACACGAAATGGACAATTATGTTTGGGATAAAACAAATGGATGTCTAGTGTCTTCCGTTTTTGCGACGTGTGTTATTGAACACTTGTGGAAGATCTAAACTCGATCGCCATTGTTTACTCAGATGGTAATTGTTTACTCAGATGGTTGTTTCTACCAAAACCGCAATGTAATATTCTTTAATGCTTTAATTGTTGGCTTTTGGTATGGAAACTCAAATAACGATTGAACAAAAATGTTTAATAAGTGAACATACTCAACTGGAATGTGACTCAAGACCTTCCCTTATAGAAAGAAAAATTAAAAATAAGCAAATAAATTTTACATCGCAATTTTTGCAAATTATAAAAGGGGTACGAAAAGTTCCAGCACCCCTACAAGCTCAACACTTGCACTACGACTATTTTCTAAATTCTGATTCACTTTATAAGGAGTAAATAGCAATCTCAAAAAGACCACCTACAGGATTTGAAAAATCTTTTTTGATAACTCCTCTTAATTTATTGAACTATTTTCTTTCATTATTTAAACCTGAATTATTATAATAATATGTCACATTTTCAGCTCAACTCAGTTTAAAAAAGCCCTAACTTAATGTTTTTATCAAAAATATCAATGAAAAATGGACCTATATTAGATAACTTTATTTGAATAAAAAAATTAATTTTGAATGAGAAATAAAATGTGTTGCCTCTTTTTATTAAAAATTCAATCAAAACTTTTTTTATATCTAAAATTTTATGGATTTTATTAAGCTGTTCCTCCTCCTGTAAAGTAACAAAAAATCGAGTTATGCCTTTTTATATTAAGCCATCGATATGTATATTAAATTAATAAATGGTTCTCAGCTGTTTTTAAACTTTTCAATTAAAGTGATAAAACTGTTAAAAAATACGGCTTTTTGTGTAAATCTAAAAGTGGAAATATCTAATAAACTAAAATATTTACTATATTTGTGCTCAAGGAGTCCTTTTTAGCAAGGAGTCCTTTAGCACTGATAAATTAATTAAGAGACTTATGCAATGACTAGAGAAATAAATCAAAGCCATAGAAATAAATTAATTTAGACGGATATAGAGATTTAACTAAATATTGCTCATACCACCCGTAGTTCATATGAGCACATAAATTGCAATTATGGATTTCGGGTGGTATGAGCAATATTTTGTTAAATATTAAATTCTGGATTTCTCAAATTTTGTAATAAAGCTAGATAAACAGGATGTTGTTTGTAACATTTGTTACGAGTTGTATTTCATCTGACCAGATGTCAAATAAATACAAAATTAGAAATAATAATATCAAACATTTATTTTAAGCAGTAACAAATTTCTTATAAAACCATCCAAAGATGAAAATGTTGAATACATTTTGTTGTTATTTTCCAATGACTTCTTAGGCTTCCCTCGTATAATAATAGTGGTAGCAGTGTTGCTGTTTGTTTAGATTGTATACAAACTAGTGGTAACGTTATAAATAAGTTGGTATGCACACATTAAGCCATGTATTCCATGTTGAGCTTGACACCCACTACAACTATTCAACTTGCACTTACGCTCTCTTACACTCATAAAAATATTTGCATTTATTTGTGCAAATATATGTATGTATACATGTAAGTATGTATATTAATGAGAATATGTATAAGTAATAAGCAAACTGCAAACTGCAGTTTATTAAGAATAAATTATTAACACTCGATGACGCATAAACCAGTAAAATAAAGAAACTGGATAAAAAAAAGTACCGAGCAGAGTCTACTATATATTTACAATATATATTATTTGTATAAGCAACAAGTCGTTTCTATGCAAAACTGGCAAGGGTCTCATAAATAACTTTCGTTAGTAACAAACGAACAGAACAAGACGACACGACAGATCAGCAAAAAACCAAAAAACAAGAATGTATAGTCGGTCAATCCAAATCATACAGTACCCTACATTGAGTAATTGTGTTAAAGTTTTGTTGGGTATCAACATTTTAAGTGCATTATTCTCTTTAAAGTAATTATAGGTGTACATTTGTATGGACTTCTTATAAATCAGGTTTTTGTGACCGATTTTGTGATTTCGAGTAGTCATTTATGTGGGAGCTAGGTGAAATAATGGACCAACAAAAAACCAAAAAAAACCAAGTGCTAAATTTTAACGAAATATCTTCCAAATTGCGACCAGTATTTTTCGTCAAAGATTGCATCATTAAATCGAGAAAGCGATCCTGAGTTCATCGCTCATTCACATAATGTGGATGTTAAACTAATATTTCGGCCGTTACTAACATCAACGCAATACACCCTCCTTGCTATGGTGGTGTAGGGTATAACAAACAAACATTCACACATTCTTATGTCATGTGTTATTGTTTGAGTATTTACAGTATTTGTTATTTCTGTTTTTGTTGTTCTAAAATGTATTTACAATAAAAGCATTGCCGCCAGAATGGTCTATACGATATAAACAATCAAAGAAACAAGAGCATGAAGAGAAAGAGCACAAAAACCACAAACAATTCAAAATTATTCTAACAAGTAATTCAGCACTATGTACTCACTCGCAATGCAATTTAGAAAAACAACAAAAACCGAAACAATAACAAAATGTTCTCTTAGTTCAGTTAAGTTAAGAAAACTACAGCAAATAACAAAAAAAAACTAGCTTAGATAACAATCAACAACATGTTTAAGCGGACATTTTTGTGTATGTATTGTGTGTTTTTGTTCATGTCTTGTATCATACTTCAAGATTGTAGTTAAGCTTAGTTGTTATTACTAACTTTATTGTTGTTTTTGTTGTTGTTTTTAACAAACAAAAAATTATTATCTGTTTGTTTCTTTGTTTTAGCACGCGCCGTTAGTGCAACTAATTTGCCGGAAAAGCGTAAATTTGTTTTGTCATAACCTTTTTCTGCTCTTTTTTTTTGTTTGTCAAGATTATTAAACAATTTGAATTTTATTAAAAAAATACAACCAGTTTTAATTGTTTAATTGTCGTTAAAGTGAAAATAGTGTAGCATTGTGTTGGTTATGATTGTCAGAAAAAGTTCTTAGTTGGAAAACAAAAGAGTTGAGACACAAACGTTAAATTTTTATAATAAAATTTAATAAATGTTTATTTTTACAATGATTTAATATTTTACCTCGATTAAAATTAAATTATAATTTGATTAAACAGTTGCATTTTATGTAATTGTTATTTAAATTTATTTATTTTTACCCTGGAATTCAGTTTTTCATTAACAAAACTATAAAATGTTAAATCTTTTCAAAGATCTGAAAAATTTCTTTTATTGAAGTATAAAATAGCATTGTTAAACTAACATATTTCAATCTACTCGCAATTAATTTTGTATTATAACAAAGGATCAAAAGACAAATTTTGTATGGACATTTTCGGGTTAATATGGGTTAAGGATTGTTAGTAGTTTTTATAAACCGGTTAACCAAAAAACTTGTTTTTCATCGAAATCTCGGATTTTTGAGAACCGCTTAATTTAAAATAATGATTTTCGATTAACCGGTTTATCTGGTTTTTTATCAATCGGTTAACCAATCAATAAATTTTTGTGAAATTTTTGGATTTTAGGTCCTAAACATTTCTACAACATTCCCTCGATCATCAGCAACATAAAATTTTTGACCCGGAAACTGTGAGAAACTGTCCATACGTTCGTGTCATGATCCATTATGCAGCTGCTATATTTTTTTACCCTTCGCAATGAGTGGCGAAGTTAAGTATGTCATTCCGTTTGTAATTTCTACATTTTTCATTTGCGACCCCACAAAGTTTATATACTCTGGATCGTTATGGATCGCGAAGTCGATTTATCCATGTCCGTCTGTCCATCTGTAAGTTGAAATCAACTTTTCGTAGCACCTAAAAAACTTAAATACATGATTACGTACATCAATATATCGGGAATTCTCGGTTGCTATTTAAAATCGGCCCACAAATGGCTGAGATATAAGGAAAAACCGGGAAAACTTAGATTTTTACCTATTTATACCCTACACCACCATAGTGGGGAGGGTATAATGCATTTATGCAGATGTTTGTAACGCCCAAAATTATTAAAAGCAAAGTATATTTATACAAGTACATGCAAGTGATCAGCTGTTTATTTCTATGTTTGTCAACAGTTTTTGACAATCTCACCAATTTTTACACAAACAAAATGAATGTCGTTTTTTATTGTTGATTTGTTATAGGGTTTCATGTACTTGTATAAATATACTTGGGTCTAAAGTATACCGATCGACTTAGAATCACTTTCGGAGTCGATTAAACGATGTCCGTCCGTCCGTCCGTCTGGCTGGCAGGCTGTCCATGTCAACATTGTGCGCAGAGTACAGGTCGCAATTTTGAAGATATTACAATCAAATTTAGTACATATTATTTTTTCGGCCCATGGACCAAGCCTATTGAAACTGGATGAGATCGGTGTATTATTTCACCTAGCCCCCATACAAATGTCCTCTCGAAATTGGACTTTATCGGTCATAAATCTTTAATTTATATATGTATCTACACAAATTTCGCTCCAAATAAGTTTTATATATACAGAATTTATGTCACCTAATTTTGTTACGATCGGTCCATAATTAGTCATAGCTCCCATATAGCCCCGCTTCCGAAAATCACTTTAACGTGCATAAATCGCTTACAAATGTTGGTATACACACAAAATTCAACATAGTTAACTTTAATATAGACATAAATCACACGACATAATTTCATGGTGATCGGTCCATAATTGGTCATAGCTCCCATATAGCCCCGCTTCCGAAAATCACTTTAACGTGCATAAATCGCTTACAAATGTTGGTATACACACAAAATTCAACATAGTTAACTTTAATATAGACATAAATCACACGACATAATTTCATGGTGATCGGTCCATAATTGGTCATAACTCCCATATAAGGCCCACTTTCGAAAATCACTCAAAAATATAAATTATTGAAATTTTAAAACAAAAATGTTTTTGCTCTTTTATTTAGTGTAGGGTATTGACCGACCATACTTTCTTACTTGTTTTGATCTATATCTGGATTACTCTCTTACTTGTTTGTATAAAATTTGACTTCAATTTCCCTGCTCTGTCTTTGGCCTCTAAATTTTTAGCAAAGTTAATGTCGCTTTTTTCTTGTCACTCATTAAACATAATAACTTGCATGCTTTACAAAGGAAACTGACAAAAAAAAATCAAATAATACTTGGGTTAAAAGTTTTAAGGAAAATTGTGTATTAAGGTTTTTTCGATCTTAGTCCTTAATTTAAAATAAATAATTCACTGATGAACTAATTCTTAAGCAATTATTCTAAATATATCAAAAAGAAATAATTTGTCTAGTAATGATTTCGTTCAATGAATATGACAACTAATAACTAAAAATATTGAATATAACTCTAAACTTGAAGAGCACTATCTACATGCATGTACTTTACAATTGTTTGTTGAATTAAATAATGCAGTTTTTCCTATTCATATTGAGTTGTAATTAATCAAAATAATTTATATATATTAAAAGTATTTATCCCACTAGAACGTATGACATATTCAACGATATCGTTCTATCATTATTTTATTATTAACAAGGGAAGCTGTAAATAAATCTTATTTCCAAACATGACTACCAATGATTGATGCATTTTTTTAATGTACACAACGTTTTAATTAATGTATTGCAACAATGCACGTTTCAAATTCAAGCCAAATATAGATGGTCCATACAACATGACCGTATTGTCATCAAACCGTCCACTTTGACCACTTATAACTTTCCTACTTGTCTTTCTTATGTTTTTCTGTTTGTGTTTTTTCCATTTCATGTATTTTTATAGAAAACCTTAATTTTTTCATTTTATTTTTTGTGTAGTTGAAGTTCGTGTTTTATGTCTTTTGTTTAACATTACTGTAAATCAATGAACACAATTAAACCGACACATAAAAGTAAGACAATTGAAACACGTTTCGTTTAAAACACAAAATACATAACTACTTACTGAAATGAATAACTGCTCGAGAGCGATACAAAGAAATTCATACACATGTCAACTTTGACAAATTTCAAATCAATCACAATCACGTCTGTAGGTAAGTATAAATAACAGCGATTCATGAATAATATTGTTGGAATAAAAAACAATGCCATAATGGAGCTGAAAAAGTGACATACGGAACAAATTCCAGTAAAAGGAATTTAAATGAAATTAAATAACAAAACATTAAATTATTTCAATAGGTTTTTGTGGAATTACAGTGGGAGTTAAAAATTGAAAATACTAAGCATGAGAAATCAAAGAGAAATTTTCAAATAACTGAGATTTACATTTTTTTTTCGTAATTATAAGATATAATTAATGATAATAACATGGAAATAAAAGCAGTAGCCTAGATTAAGGAATTAAAATTAACTGCTGAAGATTTTGGCCTTTGTTTTGGTTCAACTCTTTTTAAATTCTTTTCTTTAAATTGCATAACTGTTCCATCATATGGTAAATTATTTCCTAATACTTTTTTCATTGTGTACAGAAGTTAATTTTTAAGCTTGTTAGATTTTAATTTTTTTTTGTGTATTTGAAAAATCTTTACGTGAAAGTCCATTGATCACTTGACATTCCAATGGAATTGCTGCTGCTACGCTGCTTGTTGGTATAAATCTTTTGATATATTGAGTTTTTTTTTTGTTTGTTCTGGTGTTGTTTATCTTAAATGCAATTAAAATTTGCCACTATTATGTATTTGCGGCTGTTTTCCAATTCATCGTAAAGATCAAAAGCAACAACATGACCTTAACCGCTAAAATAAAAAAAACAAACAACCGTTAGAGATAAAATTTAGGAAATTTATTTTATTACCATAAATTATTGCTACCAACAAACTAAATAATAGGCAACAAAGAAAACAGCGAAAAAGCTAAGAAAATACAACAACAATGACAATGTTCAAGAAATAAAAATTAAACCAAAAACTGTTAAAGTCAAAAGCTTGAAAATCTCGTCTTTTATCACGGCAAAATGTTGAACAAAAACGACAAACTGAAGTGAAAATTGGAGAAAGGTGATTTTAATCGACTTTATGAAACACTACAGTAAAATTGTGTTATTGATTCCAAGACAGTTTTCCAATACTAGCCTGAAAATGTTATCTACAGCATTAAATATTGAAAAAATTACAGAACGTATGTGACTTTTTAAATTAAATATATGTCCTGTGTTTTCTGAATATGGTTTTGGACACCTAAAATACGGCTTGACCGATTTTAATGAAATTTTCAGGGAATCTTCAGAATAGCCTAACGGGTAACAATGTAAAGACAGATTTTTGATTTTCGGACTGTTGTACATTGAACCTTTTAGGCTAGTTATTTTTAGTTAAAATATTATCTGTAGCAGCTAAGAATACTAACACTTTCTAATGATCTTCAATAAATATATATCTTGGAAGTCTTTCTGCACCTCCCTAATATATCTCAATGTTATTGTACGCAGATAGTTGCACAATTTTCTCATCAGGTGAAAAATTTTTCCAATTTTTAAGGAAGCGTTAATTGAAGCGTCAAAATTTACGATGCTCCTTTTCATCTTCTAAGCCATGTAAATATGGACGCTATTGAATATCTCGGTTCATGGAGCAAAATCCTAACATTTTAGGGATAGCTTTCGACAGCATATTTTATTTTTCCTCGTACGCCAACTTGATCAACCAAAAAGTGAGAAACCAAAACAAGGTCCACTTCTTGGATATGCTGCTCTAATATGGACCTCATTCCTCAATGACACCCAATGGTGGTAGTTTAAAAACGCCACAGATCAATGCACTCCGAATTGCAACCGGATGTATCTAGATGACGAAGATGATTTTCACAAGGAGACCAGGATGCTGTCGGTCTGACAATATAATGTGATGATGCCTTACAGTTTGCAAACTAAGTTATCGCAGACATTTATTTCTGACGCAGGATCTCCTTCCACTACATATCCGGATAGACTTACAGAACGTCTGCCGATCCAAAGTAGAACGAGTGTCTAAATCAGCGATAGACAGACTCACACCACTACAGTTTTTAGATATTGTAGTTGTATGAGTTGAATATTATTCTCTGGCAAAAACAAAATATCTGAAATAATGAATGTTTTAATGCATAAAAGCATAAAACAACCTTCTTCTATAAATGCTCATGCGAGACTGACTGGTTTTGATTGTTTTTATACAATATGTGCTTGCATGCATGTGAAAACAAAAACAAGAGAGCTCATTTGAGAGCTCACTGCTTATCGCTGGTCTAAATCGACTGCTCAGAAAACATTTCATCTGCAAACACTGATCAAACAGCCCGTGCGAACTTGAATAGTGAGAAGCTACTTCACCGGTAAATAATATAAGCATTGTAAAACCCTGCCCAGTCTTCCTCAACGATAAGTAGATTGCTGGACAAGTACAAACGTAATGATACTGTGCATTTGCGAAAATGTCGAATTTTGTGAATGTGTTCATTCGATTTAATGTGCGCTAGATGGTTTGTGCTGTTCAGAGGTTGTGATCGCCCAGGCCAGCTAAAAAGTATGAAGACCAAGAATTGGAGGTATTATTTCATGAAGATTGTTGTCAAACTCAATAATCATTGGGAGCTACTCAAGCAGAAATTTCGTTTTCTAGCATCAGGACTCATCCAAAAGCAGAGAAATTGGTTACCATAGAAATTGAAGCCGAAAGACTTTGCAAGTCCGAAATAATGCTTGATCGCTATAAAAGAAAATCATTTTAGCACCGAGTCATTACTTACGATGAAAAATGGATCCATTACGTATATGAAGCCCGGTCAACTAGCCGAATCGACACCAAAGCCAAATATCCGTAGAACTAAGGTAATGCTCTTTATTTGGTGGGACCAAAAGGGTGCTATCTCACTAGAATCTGACCAGACCATCTAAGGGAACCTATAACAAATGCAACTAATTCTTTTGAAGCAATCATTGATCAAATATACGTCCAAACATGAAACCACAACACAATTCAACATGACAACGCTGATGTAACCCCTGCAAAAACTATTTAGAATGAATTGGTTCTCTGGAAAATGCTTCACTTTGGAACATAGTATACGAAATTGTGTTGATTCGTTCTTGTCCTCAAAATATGAGCAGTTCTTTTGGCTCAAAATCCATATGTTGCCATAAAGATGGGAAAAGTTCATAGCAAACAATGGCCATAACTTTCAATACATTTATATTGTACAAATGTTTCAAAATAAATGCTAAACATTTGAGGGTTTCTAAATTGATATTTTTCAAAGTAGACATTTTCATTAAAAACATTAAGAACTTTAAATGAACTTAAAGTTGGCAAACTTTAGTTTTTGGAAAAATTCGTAAAAATTTTATTTTTAGTTAATTAATCATTGTACTTTTTTGGTTAGTAGAGTATTGCAGCACTTTTGAAGTGTTTCCAGTAGCATCACCGCATTCCAGCCCATTGTGAAATTTATCCCGTTTTCTTTTGTATATTTCTATCTGTACAATTACAACAATTTTCCCTGATCTCTGAGGTACTTGTTCAGATGAATATGTTCTAGCCTGAAAAGTAGAATAGTGTCTTTAAAGGAGAACTTCGCTAATTGCAAAATTCATGCACCGTGTAGTTAATAAATGGTCACCACTGTCATATATACCAATAAGTATAGACCTGCTCAATACTCGTTTTTTGTGACACTAAGGTTATCCTGTCAGTCAAGCTTAGTACCGTGTATTGATCTTTATTGATTTAATGAATAAAGATAAGAAAAAAAAACAATAATTTTCGGGGTTTCTGCTGAGCTACAATAAAACACACCTGGTGTAGGGTACAAATATCGTGTGTAGCTAAATATTAGCGCAAAACAATTTGAATGTTGTGCATTGCTTCGAGCTATTATTTCATTTTTAAATACCTACTCCACTGCAAATAAAGCAAGTACTACCAGCAACCACCACCACACAACAGCTGACAATACTTGATGCTGGTACTTTGCGAATGTACATACAACAAAAACCTTTAACAATTTAAAGACACAAATACCGCAAAGAAGTTGGTATGAAAACATACCCAATATCCTGCTGTACAGTTTTCAGATTTTCAGCGCTTTGACTGGGGTTTATAAATAAATAAACCTTGGTACACATGGCGGTGATTTAATTGCTTTAGGAAAGTTTTTCTTAAAGTTTCCTCATTTTTGTGTTCATTTTAACAACCTCTAATAATTGACAAACCATAAATCAATACATATGGATGGTTTAAGAAGATTCCTTAAAGTAAATAAATTGCCTTTTATTTACACAACACAACAATGAAAGAGTCTATTGTTAAGCAGAGCCATTTATTTCAAGTTTACAACTTAAATCTTTTGTTTTCTCTACTCGTACCTAAATATTTTATTTTAAATACTCTGCAAGTAAAACTAATACAATATATGTTTTTTTGTCTTTACAGATTCCTTCGATTTATAACATTCCTGCTTAAAGGTAAGATTCACAATATATGCTTGTTGTGATTTGTATTTCTTTTAATTTTTTTTTAATAAATCATAAACAATATTTGTCTTTAATGTTTTGTGTTGGTGTCTAGTGAAAGTAAATTTTTGAAATATTTTTCTAGACAACAGAAACATTATGTTTTCTTTATTTCATATAAATAGTTTTAAGTTTTTTATTTCTATGCTCAAATGTCTCTTTGTCAAATAACCACCACCCACATTTAAATTTGTTTGATGTGTAATTATTCACATACCATGTAGATTCATATACAGCAATAGTTTTATTTTAACCTGATTTTTTTATAATTTTGTTAAACAACAAGAAGCTCAACCACAAGACAAGTGCCAAGACTACTTGTTTTGTTTCTACTTGGGCCATAATTACAATATTTGTGTTACAAATATTCTATCAAGTACAATTTATTCTTTGGAAATGTTATTAAGGTCAAGTTATTATTATTATTATTTTCTAAGTCTTACTATGGAAATATGAGATGTCTGTATGTTTTATGATGATTTAATTCGTTTTACAGTTTGTAGTTTTTGAGATTTTTTCGTGTGTTTGTTTGCATGTAATTAAGAGAAAGTTTGTTTTATTTATGTTCAAATTATGAATATGAAGATCACAATTAATGTTAAATTGTGAAAATTATTAAGTGTCTTTAAGTTTGTCTTTATTATGTTGTAATTTGGAATAATTTAATGACATGATTTTACTGATATTATAAGTTTAAATAGCTATTGACGAGAAGTATTTTTAAATTGCTGGCAAATTTTAAAACAATTTATTTTAAATGATTACAATTGTTGCCTGCAATTTATTATTGAAAACCAAAATTCATAAGGCAGAGAAAAACTCTGGAAAAACTTAGTTGTTTCTTTTTTTCAAAAAGCATTAAAACAGAACAGAGATTTGTTCACCTTTTTTATGGAGTAATAGAAGAAGTAATAGACCCAATCCACCTTGTGAATTCTCACTCACTCACGACCATCTAAAAAAATAAAAACGTATTATTTATTTCCCACTTAGTGCGTTCTCTTCAACAAGCTCCGTGTGAGCTTCATCTCATGGATCTGGTAAATTATTTAAGAAAATTCAAAACGTACCATTAGAAAGAAAATATATCATTAGGCCGCACTATTTTGCAGAAGGAAAAGGTATAATAAATGTAAACAATATCCTTTAAGCAAGGACATAAAATGTTTTTATTTTAATAGTTGACCATAATTGATACCGTAAAATATTCATTATAAAAATCGTACCTTTGTAATCAAAAATCTTCAGATATATTTTTAGTCATATTTTTGTAAAATTATTCTTATATAAATCGTAGGATGTACCTAGTATATCCTTTAAGAAAGCAGACCATAAAATGTTCCTTAACCTTTATGTCAACGGCAACATACCTGGGTATGTTCAGCATTTCTAAAATGCTGTAGCTCTGAATTAGATAATCGGATCGACTGAAATTTCATGCTGTCCTAGCCAAAACTGTTTTCTGCAATTGTACCAAGTTTGGTTAGGATAAGATCACCCGTTTTGAAGATAAAGCCCATTTACAAAGTTACATCCTTACGTTAACAGCATACATACCTGGGTATCTATAGTAAAACTCATGCAAATATAATGATAAAATTGAAAAGTTAGTATTTTTGATAACAGCGGACCCAAATATATCCCGATTTTGTCGATATTAAGTAAATTTTTTTTATCCCAATAGTATGAATTAATTTTCATGAAAATAAAATTCGAAAATTAATTAACGCCTATAGAGTGGAATAGATTTTAAAAATAATTTGGTCTTTATGTTCCATTCAGAGGGTACTATATTTCCAAAAAAAATAATAAGTTCTTTTGAAACATTGTTGTCCAAAATATTGAACAAAATAAGGGTATATCGTACGTGACATAAAACGGAAATCATTTTGAAGTACATGTAGAAATAGGCGAAAATTTTCGAATCAGTAAATTATATATTTTTGCTTTATAATCAGTTATATTTAAATAAAAATTAATAAAATTTAATATCGTACGTGACATATCGTACGTGACAGATTTTTCTCTTATAATAAAACAATATATATTCTCTAAATATATGCATACAGAAACTAAAGAAATTACCAGAAAATAAACATTCGGTTTCAGTTATTTTATAATAGCAAATAAACAATTAGAGTCAAATTCATTTCATACTACATATATGTTAATTGGGAGCTTAGTTTAAACCGCAATTTTAGCCTAAAACATGCCAATTAAATTAAAAAAATTAAATATAGTCAGTTTAAACTATTATTTTTGCCAATACAATGATGTAATAAGCTAAATACTTACACATAGTAATATTTTAGTGTTTTCTCCTATTCAAATCATCTTCAAAAAAAGTTTCAAGGGTTTTTTGGATTTTCAGTCGTAGTGGTCATTCTCGTGGAATTACCCATATCTATGCATGTTTTTGTAGATCTTTTTAAGGACTATTTAAATATCGGATAATAAAAGTATTTTTGGCGATTTTTAAAAAAAAATGTGAGGCGTTTGGTTTTGCTACTGTGGTTTATTTACAACTTTGGTATCTCTGGTGATCCCAACTGAAATTTTCCGTGGAATATTTTAAAACATAAATGTCCTTTTTGAAAGGACTTTTTTGTTTTTATCGAAATAAGGCCGAACAACCCCAATTTCGACCCCGAAAAACCCCAATTTCGAAAAAATTTAGTGCTTACTCTCTAAAATTCTCCCTTTATATTTTGATAAATACATTTCTATAAACCTTAGACAAAATTATGAAATTCGTGTCAATTTTTTCGTGGAGCTCCCATATAAACTTACGTTTTGCAAAAGCAGCATTAAGTCGAGAGTTTGCAATTATTTGCAAACAAATTATACATGGCATTAAACCTTAGTCTCTCACGAACAACTATATGTAGGATGCACCTTTATCGATTGTTATCCACGGGAGTTCTATATGAAAAATATGACCCAGCTAAAACATCAAAATAAGTGCTAAATACATACAAACATTTAAAAAATATCGTTACAACTGTTACAAATACACACTTCGAATACTAGAATCCATATTTAAAGATTTATTTAATTGAAAGTATATATTGGAAAACAACGTTTGATTTAATAAAAATTATATTGATTCACAATTGATAAAACGAAATAGAATAAATTTACATATTATCAGCATTTAATACATAATTATGGATCGTCACTTTCATTATTTGTATCTAATTTTTTTTCCAATATTTTGGAAATTGAACGCCATAAAAAATGTTTAAAAATATGATGTTGAAAATCGACTTTTTGCCGCAAAATTTAGAATATTCAATATTTGGTAATGGACTTGCCGCGGATGATAGCATCATATTTCGGGAAGAAAATTTTATAGGGGCTAGAAAAAATCATGGAGTGTTAAAAATAAAAAGTGTTCAATTTTATGGTATTATCTGCAATATATGTATGTATTTACATAACAAAAATAATAACAAAAAATATGTGAAAATTATAAATTTTTTTTTTGAGGTTGTCTCACATTTAGGTTAATAAATTCGGTTATACTGTACCAATTTTGATGATTTTCAATACGGCTTAGGACAAAAATAAACATTTTTTTAATCCTGCACAGTGATAACAGATTCGTGATAGCAACCGAATTTGTTGCCAATCGAATGATTTGGTTGCACACATAGAATTTTTCGGTTCTGTCAACAAAAAGTCAGTTGACAAAGAAGAATTTTGGTTAAAGCAACCAAACTTTTGTTACCCCTTTTAAAATTTTGTAGCCACAACTGTAAAGTTCGGTCACTAAGGTAGAATCATTCGATTGGCAACAAATTCGGTTGCTATCACGAATCTGTTTTCTCTGTGTGATAATGTTTGTTTGTTCATTGTAGACGTGAGAGTGTTTTATATAGACAGCAAGACAAATGGACATTGCTCACTCGACCTGAAACTTCATAAGGATCAAGAGGTTATAGATGAACATTTCTCAAGGTTCACATGGAATTACAAACTTTTATATAACCTCATTCACCACTTTTGGTGGTGGAGGGTTTACAAATAATTCTCTCATATACATGCAACATTTAGTTGCTAGTATTAAAACATTTATATTATTAAATATCCAATTAAATTTTTAAATTCCTTTGAAAAATAAATTTAATGAGCATTTAAAACTTATAGACATATCTCCTACAATGTAGATGACATGACATTAAATTAATAATGAATAACAATAGAAATAAAAAAGACACCCATAGTAAAAACTAAAGATTTATGCAACAAACTTTGTGGAATTCACTAGTCAATTCTGTGTAACAAAATGTTGCATAATAATCTTGTACACAAACATACATATATACTCTATACATGCACATACATTTGAAATTATTAAAATTCTTGATAATTTGTTAAAAATAATTTGTATAGTACAGACAAACATAAATGTTTATAGTGATTAGATTTGAAGCACAACATGATAATTTTCCGCTAGAGTTGTGGAAAAAATTATTTTGGACTTGCAAACACAGAACAAAAAACTACCCAGGCTTGACAAACGTAACTGCCAACAATATTTAAATGACATTAAACCCAAAACCAAATAACAAAACTAACAAACTAACTGAATCTGGCTACAAGTATGTATATTCAACTTAAGAACTATAATTTTAATGATCATCAATCACTGTTCTGTGGCAAACATGCAAATGCTCTAATAACAAACCAAAACAAAAAATAAAAAAAATAAAACCAAAAGCAGCAGCAAATTGTCGCAATAGTTATAGAGTTTGTGAAACCACATTCTTATTCTTATTATGTTTTTGGTGGAAAAATTTCACATATGAAAAATCATGGTCTATACCCACATATGGATCATGTGCAGCAAAACAGCAGCAGCTATAGCTGCAGCACACACAATCACGCCAAGAACTAATGATGTAATAATGCGGTATGTATGTACGTATGTTTGCATGCAGATACTTTATATTGCTGCAAAGAACAAACGTGAAAGAAAAAAGTTTTTGTTTGCAAATAAATGAAAAGCATTCTTAGCCGTCTGTCTCATGAATACAACACAAAAAAATATACAAAATAATAAAAACTTTAGCCAATTTTTTATGCAGTTTGTTTTTTTATTTCTTGTTGTAAATAGTATGTTGCATAAATAACGGTAGATTTATGGTATAAGTGCCATAAAAACTAAAACCTGGTAATAGTGATGATGATGGTGGTGGTGGTGGTGTAAGTCGTAAAGGCCGTAGTGGTAGTGAAGCTGACATTAGTGTTAGTCTGCTTGCAACAATTGGCAAATTGAAAATTACTACGTTTTGCAAGCTAAACTTTACTTGGAAAAAGTACCAGGCAACATTGAGAAACATAAAGAAAGATGCAACAAAAGGCGGAAGCCAACTACGTTTAGCATACATGCCACATTATACACATACTCACACCGGCGACAAACACGTGTACATATGTAATGCTGCTAAAAGAACATTTAGTTAAAATTACTATATATTTATCAGGCAGCTTGTGTGCTTTGTTATTTTTAGTTGTTGTTTCTTCTTTTATATACATAAATGTTGCTATTACTGCTGCCATCACTGTAACTGTTTAGTTTAATGATAATGATGCTGCCTGCTTGTTGTGGCTGTTCTTTATCACCACATCGCCTTCGTCATTGTTGGAGTCATAGTTTTAGCAACTGTAAATAAAACAAAAAAAAATATCACAAAACAAAAAACATACTTTGCATAATAAACGTTTCAATTTCAATCAAATTAAGATTTTGTACAAGTTGTAATAAATTCTATTTAATGGCTGAAAACAAAAATAAAACAAGATACAAATGATGCGTAATTATTTTCCAAGACATTTTTTTATTATATATGTTTTAACATGATTACAATAATTAATCATTGTTATTTCTCCGTTGCAATAAGAAAAACCTTGAAATGTATTTTGTATAAATGACGAATTGATATTGTGATATAAAATATAATTTTTCAAATCGGATGGGAAACAAAAAAATTGCACGTGTTTAAAAATGCTACATGTCGAAGGTACCCTACTTTGAGCCCCCATATCACCGCACTTAGAGAATTTATTGGGCCCACTTTAATAACTTAAACTCGAATACTCATTTGCTACGTCCACGTTAATAGGACCAGCCGTTTAGAAATACCAGATTTATTTCCTAAAAATGTTGATTCTGTCCCACTGTGCATTGTAACCATATCAATGTTACTAATTTTAAATATGTTAGTTAGAACTAAAGGGTCTAACAATATAAGTTATACTTCCAAAAATCGACATAACCTTTTCAAGGCAGAAATAATTTGTCCTTGTTAAAACTTAGGTTTGAAATTAATTTAGAAAATGAGTTCCTTAACAAATACCAAAGCATCATTTTCTGCATATATATATACAATTTTCTACATAAATATGGTATGGATTACTCTTCATTGCTTACAGTTCATAGTCAGTTTAAAAATCCATACATTTTATTATTTTTTTTTTCAATCTGAATGAAACAAATCTAAATTTTCATTTATATTTTTGTTCTGCTAATTAAAATTATATTTTTCAGATTAACAATTAGCATGCAAATATAAATAAAACATTTACATTATCCTCCTCAGTCCCAAGGAAAAGCCGAGAGCCGCACAGTGACGCCATTTGAGTTTTTTCTTTGCAAAAATCATAACTTCGGAACCAAATGCGATAATCCAAAAATTTAAAAGGCATATTATAGATAATTGATCAGGCTATGAAAATGTCTGAAAATTTTCAGGTGCCTACTTATGAGTTATCAAAGTTGAAATTTGAGGAAAAATCAATTTTATGGGAAATAAAATAAAATATTTTTTTTTTAAATTTTTGATTTTTTTATGTTTCATTTTAAAGGTTTTTACGATTTAAAATTATTCCAGAAAAAATTAAAAAAAAAAATTTAGTTGGTTTTTCACGGTTTGTCACTTTTGGAACCATGACTTTTATAAAAATTTTAGCTTTAGCAAAAAATGGGGCAAGGACGGAAAGCTGGGAATTTTTTGCATTTGGTAAAGAAATAATCAAAGAACTTATTTTGGAAATGTGCAAATATGGAAATTGATAGTTTTTTTTATTTTCCATGAAAGTTGAGAAATATTGAAAAAATGGATAGTTGGTAAATATCAATTTACCTGGACAAATACAAAGCAAACAATATAATTTTTTATTATTCTCTTAATAAACAGATCTATCAATAGAATAAAAAACAATGACGTACCTAAAAATGGTCTGTTTTTTAAAAACTGAAAATCAGTCAACTTTGAAGGGCTATATCTTCTGAACCAAAAATCTGATTGTAATAAGAGTAGCTTTATAAATCATTAAAAGAGTGTTCATTTAAATATGAAGAATTGTAGAGGAAAAATATTTGGTTTAGTGTAAAATCTTAAAAAAAAAATGAAGCCACTCACGATTCACAAATTAGAGCATATTTCTACATGTACCCCAAAATTATTTCCGCATTATGTCACTATCGTACCATTATTTCGCTCGATATTTTGAACAACAATGTTACTCTTATTTTTGCAAAATCTATTCCACTCCATAGGCGTACAAATGTCACGTACGATGACATGGAATTGTCCATATGCATTAGTAACTAAAATGCTTTTATAATAATCGCCAGACACACAGTTTTATAAAAATGTTTTAAATTTTCACTTGTTTGAATTTTATTTTCAATACCAAAAATTTACTGATCAGCACTATTGAATTGACAAGGCTTTTTATGAATTAAAATCTCTGGGTAATTTTAACCCTTAGTGCAATTGAGGGTTAATTTCCATTTTTGTATTGTTATTAATTTCATGTTATATTTTTCTTAAGTTTCATCAAATCCGGCCCAAAGATATATAACATTTCGCTATCTTTCCTTTTGAAATTACAAATATAGAAAAATTTGACCTTTGACCTTTACGATTTAAGGTTTAGCGTTTTCCAATTTCAGTAAAACTTTCAGAGTATATTTATAATTATCTGCACTATATTATTGTGAATAGGTTTTACTTAAAATTCATAACAGTAAGGTAATTGAGATCATTCGTCAAAATATGGCCAAATAATTTGTTTTTCTTGAAAATTGCAAAATATAAATCGCAGGTACGCAAAAACTATAGGAGGTATTTTCATAATTTTTACATATTTTTATACCTTCTTATATTCTCAATAAATCCCAATGTGATGATCAAAAAATTCTAAAATTTGTTTAACAAAATTTTTAAAAATTTGAAAATGGAGTTTTGAAACTGCTGTTAAAAAATTAAATTTGTTTGGTCATACTAGAACGTATCCTACGAAGACAAAAACTCATATACAAGTAAATATGAATATATGTTATGTAAAATTGAGCTTTTATTTTAATATTTCTCAAAATATGTTAATTTTATTCCCACATTTCTTGTTCTAGTGGCCTGAGACATGTTAATGGCCTGGGGAATTTTTAATAACTATAACATTTTTTAACCCATATTCCTCTTTTATATCTAATTAGAACGAAAATTACGTTCACATTTCTGTTCTGTCAAATTAAATTGCAAAAGTATTTTTTTAATGGCAAAATTTTTACAAATACTGAAAAAATTGCATTTTTTCCCCTTGTAAATGCATCTCAAAACTTCAGAGGGATTGCGACAAATATGCCTTCTAAATTAGGCCTTCTATCAGCCCTCTAACAGAGTACATAAGGCATTGGCTGTCAATGACAGGCCGTGTAAAATTTAAATAATTTTGCAATGCGTCTGGTGTACTTGAGTCTCTTCACTGCATCTTTATCCCGCTGAGAGTTTATATTTGTATCTGTCTCAGTTCAATAATTTAGAAAATTAAAAAGTTGCACTAAGTCCTATTGGATTCTCAATAATTCATAATCATATGTGCACATTAGAGTGTACCACCTTACAAGCAAATAAAAAAAGTGCGCCGTACACCCCCTAATATAATGTATTTCTGCATGGCAGTTACTACTAAAATGTGTTATACGCCGTTATATGCCCTCCAATGATCCATTTTATTTGAATAAAATCGAATATACTTTAATGTGGGACTTGGTCAACATTTTTTTATTTCACAAAAGTTGGAATTTAAAGAAATATTATAATAGATAATAGCAAAAGTATGTAGACAAGTGAACAGGTCTCAGTCTTTAAACAAAAATTAAATGAACTAAAGTTTTACAAAACGTACATGCGCACCTCGCAAACAAACCGGCATGTCCAACATAATTATCATGCTGAAGTCTTCAGTTTGTTAAGAATTTTCAATATCATTTAAATTTCATGCTTAAATGCAATGATTAATTAATGTTTATAAAAATGGTAAAAAAAAACTTTTTAAAAAAATGGGAAATTTTGCTATTAAAAATACATTTTTTTCCACTTTGAATTTTAGCCTCAAGCTTAATGAAATGCGTGGGGGTTCCAAAATAACAAATATTCTTTAATACATTTCTTAAAATTCATTGAAGTTATTAAGCATTATGTGTTAAACTTTCTTTAGAAAACAAAAACTACAAAACTATTTTTTTTTCTTTCTAAAAGATGTCCAGCTGTTATTGATGATGAAGTGTTGATTAAATGGCTTACTAGCTGTTTGATGGATTTCTTTACAATTCAACAAAAAATTTAAATAAAAAAACTTGAAACTAACATAAGGAATATTTAGCTAATGTTTAGAAAATTTACATATTTTAAAATAAATTCCGTGGCTATTTGAAGTTGACCGCTGTATTAAGAGGGTAAAGTGAACAAATCAGATTTTTTTAAATAAATGTTAAACGCATGCTAGAATTAGGCCATTAGATTTAAAATCTTTTACATACATAGTTATTTATAAATAAACTCATACTATTTTAATTAATATATAATTGACCTTATTAACAAAGCAAAGTGGCAAATTACTCAAAAATGGACTGGTTACTGGGTATAAATAAAAATCGATTTAAAGCTTAAGTTGTATGGATTTTTAACCTGTGATTAATAAATTATTTATAGACTAGTAATTATTTATAGAGCTGTAATTTCTGCTTTATTTTATTACCAGCATTTCAATTAATAATTATTTCTGTTGTTGCTATTCTTGTGTCCGCTGTTACTGTTGGTGTTGCTGCCAATATAACATGTCGGAATGACTTTAATCATCTGTGTAATTTGTAAAAGAAGTGTGTAATTAACAATTTTATTTAATGTTGTTTATTTTTCCTCTTTTTTTTTTTTGCTCCATTGTTATTAGTAAATATTATTAAGATTAAATTAAGCTCTAATAAAGCATGCTGTTTAATTAGTTTTGCTTATTTGACTAAGTTAAGCAACTGGTTGTGGACCCAATAGATATTTCATGGCTCTGAGTAGCTGCAAACACGAAATAGACAAAATATTTGCAACCGACCATTTAAGTGTTAATTTTTATTGTTTTGGATTTGGTTTTATGGTCAAACATATTTCAAGGTTTCAAGGCTAAATAGTTTAAGAGTTTTTATATGGATTTGAAAAACAAAACTTAAATTAAATAAATTGCAATTTTTATTTAGCATACAAATTACCTTAAATGCAAACGTTTATTTTTCCAGTTTTGTAATTTGTAAATAGTCAGCATGTTTAAAATGCTATGTATCCTCGTAGAGACTAGAAACATTTTCTATAACCAAAAAAAATGTTCATTGAAGTATGTACCATAATAGAGATGTGATTATGTGACTTCCTTAAATTTGCAACACATATTTGATTTTTATACATATATTAATTCTATTTGAGTAGGTAAATGCTTAAATACAGCTGAAATACGCAAATCTTAAGAGCAATTGTACAAGAATTATTAAATGTTTAAATATACATAAAATCGATTGAACGTGGCGCAATGGTACTGACCTCACACTTTTAGTCCAATTAGGAAAAAATATGAAAGTTGCAGAGTACAATCCTTTTTCTGGGTTAACTTTAGAAGTAGGGTGCACTATTTTCACTTCGGGTTTCTCTATGGAAGTCCAAACGCGAGGTTTGCTATTATAATTTGTTGCCTCAATATCAAAGATTCTTGAGAGTCGTATAGCAATGAAATTTTTGTTGGCGACAATTTTAATGCTCACAGCTATTTTTATCTGATTAGCAACTGTTAGTCGTACTGGTAAGAAATACAAAAGTTGTAGAGGAAGAATCTTTCCCTGGAAAAAGTTCAAATTCTGTAGAAAAACGCGGGAAGGAATATTACAATACATAGCTTCAATATCGTTTCCCATTCCACATCGAAGAATTTTAAGAGATGTCCTAGCGATTTTAATATTCACATGTCCCACTGACCGTAAATAACGGTTATCAAGAAAATTTTAAATCAAAACCTCTCTATGTTAGAGTCAACGGAGACCTATACTGTTATATATCAACAGATTCGTATTGACGTGCTCTTTCGGAATCTATGGTGATATTAAAAAATGATCTCGACTCCACTTATTTAACTTAAAAATAAAAGTTCGCATGAAACTCTTAAAAAAAATGTTTTAAATAGCCGTCCTATAAAAAACTCATTTGAAGAGTTTTATTTTTTCCGTCAAAAAATAAATGTTATTTGAGGACTTTTATTTTTCCCGCCAGAAAATAAAATTCTTTTCGTTTATTTTCTACTTTTTTCAGTATCTTTCTTGCTGATATAATATTTGTAGTAATTTATTTGTTTAAGAAAAAAAAAACAACAATTTGATAATAGGAATCAAACAATAACAAATTAAAATCCCACTTGATTTTATTTTAATGACAATTTATTCTTTTTTTATATATTCTGACCATCGGCAAGCTTAGGTGTCAATTTACATAAAATGAGTTTTATTGTCTGACGGAAAAAATAAAACTCCTCAAATGACTTTTTATGACGGCTATTTATTAAAACTTTTTTTTAAGAGTTTCATGTTAACTGTTTTAGATAGATTATTATGTTTAAAGTCACAAAATATCTGTTATAAAATAACTTTTTTGATATCACTTATAACCGTTATGGTCCCTATCATTTCCTCTCGTTTTCACCATCCAAATCTCACAACTACGGAAGCCCAATGTATTGAATTATTTGCGAGACACAACCACCTTGTGCAATTAGTTAACGAACTCTGTATGAACTAGAGGTTTTTGGAACTCTCGGTAATTGGAATCACTGCAATATTTCAGAACGCTTTTCGCTCTCCGAACTTTATAAAATTCCACAGACAGCAATTAAAGTTGCAACTTTTATTTAGGAAAAAGCTCGTTGGACCCAGCTCATCTATTTCTTTCAATATAAATTGGAAATTAAAAAAAATCAATTAAATCTAAGAAAATAATTGGTTTATTTGAATTGCAAAAAAAAAATCAGATAAGACATTTTATATATGAGCCCGCCTTCAAGATAAAGTTCTTACCGTTCCCGGAGATTCGCCATTCGTTAAATGAATAAAGAATAACGTAGTACAAAAAGTTAAGATAATAATTTAATAAAAATAGTTGTTTTCTTTATTACACAGGGCAACAATATCGAAAAAATTTCGGAGGCTTTTTAAACCACTACACAATTTTGATGTATTGTGGAGAGGTTTTTTTAAAAAAAAATTTAAGCAAAATTGTGAATTGTTTTATACGTTTCTGCACATAATTAATGATAACTCAAAAACGGTTAGTCCGACATTATTAAAATAAACTTAGACAAATTAAAGCAAATAATATATTTTTGAAGTGAAAATAAAAATTTTGTTTTGTTTTAAAAACCTCATGAAGAATAGAAAACGGCAGAAAATTTTCAGGTTTATTAATTTATCGCAAAACCACATATAATAGAAACAAAATGAGATATCGATCGTTAAAATCTATTGAGTCTTTTCGAATTTATTCACAATTAAGTTAATTCGCTCATTTTTACAAAATTTTAGTTTTTCGTTTGATATACATAAAATTTAGTTGTTAATGTTCTTCTTTCGATTGATTGAATTTTGAAAACATTTTCCCCATGCTATGTACAAATTTTCACATATATATTGTGTTTCAATCGGTTCAGTAATTTCGGAGTTATAATAACAAATTGATGCATAAAAATATATTTTTTACGTGAAAATAGCAAATTTTTTTATTAAATAAAAATCATGAAAAATCGAAACGGTTCAGATTTATTGCTTTATCGCAAAGCCTCATGTAATAGCAACAAAATAAGATATCGATCATAAAAATCGATAGATTGGTTTCGAATTTATTCACAATTAAGTGAATTCGCTCATTTTCACAAAATTTTATGTGGAGAAATGCCTAAAAAATTTACAAATTTATTAAAATTTGTTTAAAAAACCTCTCCATAGAATTAAAAATTTGGACCATATTTGTTTTTGGGTAGCCATGATGCATAAAATCTATAGAGTGGTTATTCAAGCTTTTTTCCCAGTTAGCAGTTAGTAAAGAGTTAAGGACCCATGTGATAAAACATTAAGCCTTATTTACATGCAATTTGAACTTGCCAGAAATCATTCAACCCATGCCCGAGCTCAATTGATTATCAGTAATTCAAAGAGTTTTTTTTTCTTAATAAATATGTCAAAATATTATAAATATTTTAAATCGTCTTTGAGAAATATTAAAAAGAATTTAACTACATTTTGAAAATATTTATCAATTTAACAAACGCATTTCCAATTTTTATTATTTTTTAAGACTATATATTGACAAAAAAAGAAGTTTTACGTGTTAAGCTTCGTGCGAAATGCAGTCAAACTACATATAAAATATTTGGAATGAAATAATTTCGCAAAAGCAGTACACTGTTCTTATTGTGGAAAACATGTGAAATACATCTGGCAACCTTATTTTTCCACACGAAATAACATAAGCAGCACTTCTTTCGGACGAAATTAAAACTAACAGCTGATCATTTGTTGCATACCAAATTTTTCGCATGAAAAAAACCATAATTTTTCGCAAATATGAATGAGAGGATGTTTTTAGAAAAATATTTGGACATCATTTTCCGAAAAAAAAACAAAATAATGTAATGGTAAAAAAACGAAAAACTCAAATATCTTTTAAACTATAAGGGATAACTTAGTGAAATAAAATGGAATTTCTTAACCTTCCCATTAGCTTTATTACAAAGTTACACTCATTGAAATCTGCCCATGTTTGTGAATGTTACAAGCTCTAGGTAGACAAATTTGACACCCTGTATCTCACCTTGTATTCTAACAGGGTGGTTATATCCTTCTCTACAATTCGTTCATACATCATTTTATAATCGGACCAGTAGTTTAGAAGATTCAGATTTATTTAAATTTTTGTGGCGATTTTACCCCACTGTGCGTGGTAGTTTTAGATTTTAATCAGTGACACCTCGCCGCTGGCCTGTTTTGAATTATATTTCGATTTTTAAGTGAAAAGTACTAAAGGTTATGTTTTTTTATAAATTTGGTTTACAAAAGTATAAATTGTTAATCATTGTCTAATTTACAAAGAAGTTTGTTAATATGTATGTCCTCAGTAAACTCTGTGATATTTTTCTGTTATACCTTTTTAATGCACAAGTCTTAAAATTGTATACATACTCACAAATTAACTTGAAACCATAGGACCGGCATCTAAATTACACTTATCAGAAATTGATCATTTTGTCAAGGCCTGTGTCAAGATTTCTAAAGTGTACACATATATCTACATTGTTATTGTAGTTTATATAGCTATAGACAGTAATCATATCAATTTCATACACACACTTTGTAATTACAAAGAAATTTAAATTCTAGCCTTTAAATACTGAACGCCCCACCTTTTTAAAAGAGGGAGGGGGCTTGTTTTGCATTTTGTAATATTTTTTCTTAAACATTCGTTTAACCAGGCCCAGCTTATGGCATTAATAATAAAATATAGTGGTAGCTGCTGTTGTTTTGTTGTTATTTTGTTATAGAGTTATCATTAGAATGCCGTTACTAATGTCAAAGTCATTGTTAGTGGCATGCCATAACTACGAAATAAAATCTTGTTTTATTTAATGTAATACGAGTACGAGTACATAACAATTTTATTATTACTTACGCATATAAGATCATAATATCTGCAGCAACAACAACAACCATACGGGACTTGAACCATGTATCAACACAGAGGGAGACAATCTAACACGAATATGCAACAACAGCAAAACTAAAACTATAAAAATTGTCGAATGTTAAAGACACTTAAACACCAAATGGGGCATTAAACTAAAACTGCAATAGTAAGTAAGCAAAAACTAATGAAAAAAAAACATAAAAATATTTAAGAAGGAAAAAAAAACCAAGTGCGTTTATAGTAATGACAGCAATGCGATTAGTGACCATATTTGTGTCTAAAATACATGGTTAGATATCAAAGATAGATTGCAAATACACAAGAATATTATTACATACTATTACCACGACTATTATGTATTCTGTAGCTCCGTCTGTCTGCCTCTGTATACTTCGTCTAACGTGAGTTTTTGTATGTCTGTTTGCGTGTGCAGCAGCGACCTTTAATAGGAAATCAAATAAAATTATATTTATGGTGTATAAAACGACGACAATAGTTGATAGTTAAGTAATAGAGAAGAAAATTAAATAAAATAAAAAGTTCTACGATTCTCGACTTAGCAAATTCTAAGCAATAAAACATGCGTTTCTGTTGCCAGCTTAAACTTTTAGTTCTGTTAGCAAAAGATCTCAAACAATGTTTTTTTTTTCTCTTTCAGTTGCAGTCTTTTTTCCGGAATTAAGGAAAAATAAATATAAATTTATTTAATTTTTATTTTCCTCAATTTTGCTTAAACATGATTTGTTAGAATGTTTTTTTTTCATATTCTGTGTGTTTCTAATAAATGCACATGACTAGTGGAGTACAGTGGTGGCTATGATATAGTGGTATACAAGGAATTATAAAATAAGTATTACTGCAGAAAAGGGAAAACTTTCACTGAAGCGGGTTATCATGTTTCCTACTTCTTTATCTAATAGTGTTTTCACACCTTAAGTTAAAACCTGGTTTTAACTTAAAATCTTAATCAGCTAATTTGCAAGTTTTCATAAATCTGATTTTAACATTTTTTGCACAAACTGAACAACAGCTTTTTTTGTTTGTTTTTTTTCCTCCCACATTTCAATAAAAACATTTCCATTATTTTCAGTCCAAAAGAATCTTTTGCTTTTGAATTTTTTTTATTGTTGCTCTTGAGTTTATTATTTAATTTTTTAATTTTGACAATTTGTCATCAGTTTTCTTCGTTTTTATATTTGTTTTGTTTTCTTTTATCAGCTGTTTTCAACATTTTAATGTTGGTAGCTCTGAATTTATTTCATAAAACCTACTTAAAACCAATTCAAAAAAGGTTTTAAGATGGTTTTAATATAATACTTTTGTATGGTAAAACCAGGTTTTAATAATGGTTTTAACGATAAAACCAAATTTTGCATTAAAACCACTCAGTGTGAAAACACTATAATCTAAAAATTTTAGTTGTAAAACTTGTTTATGTCCAACTTCATCACGATATTCATTATTATATGAAAACTAGCTGAACCCGGACCGCGTTGCTGGCCCTTAGAAAACATCTGTTATTGCATCTCGATCTCGATTTTAATATACAGTGTCGGATAAAGTCGGTGATCCAACCTTCAATGTTAACACATGTAGTGGCATTTCAGCTGGTTCCAATGAATTCAAAAATTTCTTATTCATGCACCTAATATGCAAGAGCAAACAAAATTGTTTATCATACCGAAAATCAAAAATCTAACTTTACACTGTTACCCAAGAGGCTTTTCTGAAGATTCCATGAACATTTCATCAAAATCGGGCAAAAATGAGTCCATATGGAACATGCATACATACGGTATAATGTAAAAAAATTTATTTCTACACGCCCCTCCGCCCACAGACCGAATATTAAAAATCTGATTATACAGTGTTAGCCGCTGGGCAATTCTGAAGATTCCCTGAAAATTTCATCAAAATCGGTTCAGCCGTTTTTATATACATATATAGATGGCATTAGCGGTATAATGAAAAAATTTGATTTTACAACACACCTCCGCCCACAGACCGAAAATCAAAAATCTGACTTTAGACTGTTACCCGCTAGGCTATTCTGATGATTCCCTGAAAATTTCATTAAAATGGATCCAGCCGTTTTTGAATTCATTCGGAACATGTATATTAGATGAAAAATGTTTGTATGAGAAAATTCAAAAATCTTCTTTACGAATGGACCGAGTGGCCTGATGTAGTATGAGACCAGTTTATAGCTAATCGGTTGGATGGTCTCAGAGTCTATAAAGGACATAGGTAGAAACATTTTTTGTATCTATATATATAGATTATAGATTATGAAAGTTCAAATCATTTTCTGACTAGGGACAAATGTTGCCCGAATTATACTTTACAGTATAATTTCAGAGTACTTAAAACTAATTTTTATGAGGATTGCCGCATAATCAACATATTTATGGCTGTTTGGGGGCAAGGTGGAATCATGGACCATTTTCAAAAACAAACCTTATCAACAGAAGTTTATAGAAAATTTCAGCCAGTTAGCTACTTTTGTTTGGGTTTCAACAGACAGACGGATAGACGGCCACACGGACGGATATAGATATAATACTTTTTTGGGCCTGCGATGAATATTTCGATGTGTTGTGGGCATGAAAATAATAATGAAATTAATAAGTTTATTTTAATTTGTAAATAGAGTCCAACATTAATACGTATTTTTACTAAACATTTTCTAACATCAAGAGCTTAACTTTCGTAGGTTTTAAATCCATACACAGTTTGTTAATCATTCAGTTAAATTCTACTTAATATAAAAATATCTCGTAAACTGACAGTACGATTTGTAATGTTCACCGTGCCAAAATTATACAGGTTCAAACATTTTAATCAGCATAGTAGTGTTATTTGTATGAATAGGAGGAATGAATATCTTCGAAACGTAAAGTTTATATGTGTACTTTTGTACTCGATAACTTTTATTGTCTATGTGTTCCAGGAGCTTTATTGATTTGATCTCTCGAATCTTAAAAATCAGAAGCTCTAAAATGAGGAGCAACGGGTTGCAACTCAATTGATTCATTTAATATGTTAAGTTAGGTTAAGTATTCAGGCAGCCGTCGAAAACCGTTCGTCTCGTATAGCTGAGGTACCTGAGTAAAAAAATAGAAGATAAAGAAGAGAGAAAGATACACATAGCCTCAAAAGTGAATAAACACCCGCGAATTTTTTGATTTTTTTAGGATCATGAAAATCATTATAGTCCAACTTAAATCTTTTTTCACAACCGAATCTATTATTCAACTAAATCTCCAACAAACCGAAACATTAAAATTTGGTTGGATAAATACATTTTAGGATTTTCATTATCTTAAAAAAAATTAAATATTTTTTGGTGTATACTCACTTTTGAGGCTTACTGTAAGTAAACTAAGAGGGAAATCTATCTATTCAACTAATGCAGATCATCACGCGACAGTTGCTGGATCACTATAATGCACCTAAGTTTCTTCCCAGATAACCCGGAGAGATTACTAAAGGATCGCTCTCCTAAAAGCCTGGCACGTAGATCACCTAGTGCCCGACAATTACAAAAGAAGTATAAGATGATCTCTTCCACCTTCTCATTCTTACAACTTCTGTCGAAGTCATGGTAAGGCAGACCAAGTCTTGCAAGAAAGTGCAAGACTTGCCACCACATTGATAAGTCGTATTCGTTGTAAGCGAATTAGATACGACGTGCGTTTACAGTCCAAAGCAGGCCATATCATCCTCGTAATGGCACTCATTACCGCTGCTTACAAGTCGACAGCGGAATGCCATATAGAAAGTCTATTTTATCTTCCGACATCGAGGCTCCTATTCCCGCCAAGTCAATAGCTATATAATTGATTATTTTCAATGGGGATATCACTTATCGCCCTAAAATCCGGTATTTTGAGAAGTCCAGTCGGCCAGCAAGTAGGATGTTCTCTTAAAAATACTTTCAAACATGACTACGCCGATGGGTCGTGGTACGTGATCCCCAGAATGTATGCTTACCATTATTACTACCAGATTGAAGGAAATAGGGGCCTAATGATTCAGAAATATTGCAGATCGGGTTAACGTTAGCGAATCACATTGGCGGACTTTTGAGGCTTTTGATTTTCTAACACCATAATGAGTAGCGAGTTTTGAAGAAGACTTTTACTTGTTTTTAAAATATGTATTTGATGTGGCTCGTTTTATTTTTAGTTTAGTATCTCCGGTTCATTTATCATTTCTCTGTCGCATAAAATTTTTTATATCCTTTACCATGAGTGGCAATGGTATATATAAGTTTGTCATTCCATTTGTCATTTCTACCTTTTTTATTTGCGACAACACAAAGTATATATATTCTGGATCGTTATAGATAGCGAAGTCGATATAGCCATGTGCGTCTGTATGTTGAAATCAACTTTCCCTAGACCCCAAATAACTTACAAACATGATTGATACATTAATATATCGGCTCCCTGCTGGGTTGTTATCTAAATTCGAGAAAATCGGCCCACAAATGGCTTAGATAAAGGGATAAAACTGGAACATCCTCGATTTTTGGGCTATTTTTTTATCTATATCTGGATTACTAAGTCATTAATATAGACAATAGACAATATAATGATAGATATGTATTTCAAAGTCCATTGCAACGATTTATATAAGGCTATAGTAAGTTGGTCAAAATCGGGAAAAATATTTTTTAACCCGATTTTTTTTCACCAAAAAAATGTTTTGTCATACATATTTTTCACTAATAAATGAAAAAAAAATAATTCTTAAAAAAATTAAATTTCAAAAACAATTTCGAAACAATTTGTTTACCTAAAAATTTTTAAATTTTGTATTTTAAAGTATAATTTGGTGAAGGGTATATAAGATTCGACACAGCCGAATATAGCTTTCTTACGTCTTTTAATCTAGAGTCCATAAATTTCATAAACATTTGCTATAGGATCAGGGGTTTCAAAATAGTTACTAGGATTTCAAAATAATTTACTATTTTGCGAATATAATTCAAATGATTAACCTCAATTTTGATTTCATTCATCTTACCTTTCTTAAATGGTACTAAAAATAAAATTTTCCCCGATTAGCGAAAGAGAAAAATAGCTCAAGTTTACTGGGGTTTTATTCTTCGAAATAAATAGGTGTGAGTGTAAAAAAAGTTGTCTGTTATAAGGTTTTTTGCAGAGTGTCTGTAACTCTGAAAACTCAGGGCTGATAACATTTTCAGATTTCTTATGATTTGTGGTCTCAATATTAAAATTATTGCTAGGATACTTATAAATTTGGTTAAATACTGTAAAGCGTGTGCGAATATTAAAGTGTGTGTTTTAATATTATTTTTTCTACATAGTTTTTTTTTTTTGTTTAGTTTTAGTATGCGACATCAGTTTGGTATGGCTTACGGCTATAACTTTGGCTTTGACAATGCAGTTAAGAAACTAAACTTGGTTATTTAGTTGCATGGTTGGTTGGCTTGTTGTTGTTGCCTGTATGTATAATGTGTGTGTTTTTTTCTAGTTTGGCTAGTTTTGCAGCAAGGCACTTGGCAGCTTTTTGGTCTTTTTCTGCTGTAAGTAAGTATGCAGTCATTTATATATAGTTTTTTTGGTTACAAGAATCTTGCTGTTGTCACCATTGTAATGATATATATTTTTACAGGAATATTTTTGTTAATTTTTATAAAGTCAAAAAATACTTAGCCACTATAGCGGCAATAACAAGAACAACAAAATGAAATAAATCGGAGAAATAATTTCTATTTGGCAAACATTTAATACAAATCTTTGGATATTTGTGTGCCGTTGTTGCGAATGGTTTTACATGACTTTCAGTCGCTCAATATGATCACGATGATCATGGCACCAGTATTTGCAACAGTACCAGCGGTAGTAACAGTAGTTGTGTGGTGTTTTGGTGCGGCGGCCGTGCACTCACTACACAGCATGCGTGTTGCTGCCACATGGACAAGAAACGTTTGGTTTGTTTGTAGCTTTTGGTGTTGCGAGTATTTGGCTACTGCAGTTTTAAGAGAATCATGCTAAAGTGTAATTAAATTCAAAAATACTGACATAACCATAACTTTTGGCTTGAACTTAAAGTCTTTGAAGGCAATTTAGAAATAACCAGTTATATTTATTTTGTTTTTTTTTTATTTTTGCTTGATTGTATTTCTTTTTCAACTGCTGCAAAAACAAATTTTTATTACTACACACTGAAAATTCAGCAAACAACAAGTTCTAGCTAGACTGGCTTGATTATTTTTCTTCATTTTTTTTTTGTTTAAATTTTTTATAGCTTTTTTTTAGATTTTTTGAGGTTTTTGGTACGTGCTGTTTAAAAATAAAACAAAATACATACATACAGGCTAGTAAGTAATAAGAACTTAACAAGTTTACACTGCCACAGCTAGTGTAAGTTAGTCTGTTTATATGCACAGACACGCTCATAAAGCAATGAAGTGAAGTAACAAATATTGGTTTAACTTTAATAACTTGTTTTAGTTTTCATCATATTTCGACTCTATTTTTTTTTTTGATATTTTTCCTAATCAATTTCATATGTATTGTAAGAAAACCGTAATGTTGTAATGAAAATAAATTTGAAAATTTTATTGGTCTTTATTCGTTTAACAAACAGTACTTGTTTAATGTTGTTATAATTTCATTTAAAATACCAAAAAAAAGATAAATCTTGTGGATTTTAATTAAAAATCAATTTAGAAATAATGAACATTCATATATTCACTCAATTCAATTCAATTATATGCATTAATAGCAAAACAGCAATATTTTTGCATTGACTCTCATACCACAAAACAAAAGAGTTAAGCAGCAAACACTACACAGTGTGAAGGCTGTGTTTGGCTGCTTTTGACTGTGTCTTTGACGACTGTGCGTATAATTTTTATGCATATTTTTTTTATTTTTTTAATAAATTGGTGTTGGTCAGTTTAAGAAAACAATTAATAAAACATAAACCATGCAATTTTAAGTAACAGGGTGTGTTTGAAATGAATAAACAACCAAGTAGATAAATTATTTTTTCTTTTTAATTAAAAACACATTAATATCACTTTAGTGATCTTGTTAAAATCTGTTAATTGTTTTGCAACATATTTAAGAATTTAGAATTTTTAATTTCAGAATTTCATTTAAAAAATGTTGCTTAATTTGTTTATATTGTCGTCATGTGTATGTAATTTTATTTAACTTTATTATCAGCTGTAATTCTAAATAACTTGTTTATTAGAATTTATGTCTGTTTTTAGCTTTGCTTCGTGATTTTATCTTTAAGTTTAACAAATTATTTGCTGGTGTTCTTGTTTTATTTATTATCGTTTTCTTTTTTTTCGCAAATGTTCATGTCATTTTCTCCATGCTAATCTATCAAAATGACCTGAAAACCGCAACATGTGTGTGTATTTATGTCTCAATCTTACAATCACAATTAGACAATATTTTCGCAATATTTCTTTATTGACAAATCTAGATATGAACAGGTTTTATAAAATTTTGCCAAAGATTGATCTATAAATGAAATGTTTGTTAACAAAAAAATAAATTTAATTGATTTTACGATTATAGGAGGAAAAAAATGCATGTATAAAAATACAAATTTGAAAATATTTATAGAATTACTGTTTCTGAAAACAACTTTGTTGTAACTTTGTCTTTATACTTAAGTTTAGTCGCAAAATAAATGATAATAAACAGGGCCGAGATTTTCGTGCAAATGCCTGTTCGCAGTCAGTAACCAAAAATCAATTATGAGCAATTACTTTTCTGAATCAAATAATTTGTAACAAAATGGCATCGATAAGATATTGCGTATTTTTACATATTCGGCTTTTATGCGCATATAATTTGCATATTTTAATAATTTTATTGCATATTTAAAATTTTAATAAAAATATTTTGCGTCTTATACGGGTACAATTGAAAAATGTAATTTATTATTAAGAGTCTTCCACCAAAAACCATCCCTTTAGGTCCTATCTTGTCTACAACATACAGACGGACATACTTAGATTGTCCCAGGATTTTATAAAGACCCAGAATTCTGTTTTGTTGGATTCATAGAGTACTGAAATAATTTTAGTTTTTCTCTATTAATTCGTTTTAGTGAAATAACCAAAATATCGTAAATATTTTCTTTTGAAAATGATTTTTTTTTTTTGAAAAATATTAAATACGAATCTATGGATATTTGTGTGCCGTTGCGCCGCATCAAATTTTTTTGGAAATAAATCTGGCCTTTCTAAACGGCTTGTCTGATCGGGATAAAATTTTACGTGAGTGTAGCCAAGGAGTATTCGAGTTCATGTAATTAAAATGGGCGATACACATGATCCAGGGAAGGCTCATTAAAACACGTGCCATTTTTTTGTTTGCTATCCGATTTCAAAGATTTTTATATTTTTGGAATCATATTTGCGTGATATTTATCTCTTAAAATGTCCGTGTTGTGCCGCTATTTTAAAAATATAAGGCGTATTTTTTGACCAATTTTTTAGTTAGACAACTAAATTACAAAAGATTTCAAAGGAATATCAATTATGAATCCAAAAATAAATGATTTAAAAATTCAAAAAATTTTTTATTTTTGTTGTTTTTGGGCGAAGAGGTGGCTTAACTCTTTTTTTTATTAAAAAAAACTTTCTTTAAGAACATATAACAATTTTTTTAATTAAAAAAAAACTTTCTTTAAGATCATATAACAATTTTATGTTTTAATGTAAGGTATCTTTACGGATAACATAATGATATAAAAACCAAGTCCTATTTTTCGAATATGTCGCCCCTACAACCTTTGTTCGAAAATCCCAAAGCTGGCATCAAAAAACGACAAATAGCTATGGAAACCTTGATGTGTTTCCTAATTATCCTCATAGTATTTTCCCTGCCCCGAAGCAAATGTGGACTTTAGTTGCTCAATATGATCAGGCTGGAGTAAAGTGTCATGGCAGGAGTAAAGTGTACTATCAGAATTTTATCTTTGTAAATATAAGTTTAGTGGACAGATGGCGCCACAGTGAACCAAATTTGACACCTCGTACGCCAAAAGCATTTCAGATCTTATATCAAAAATAATAAACCTCAAAACCTTATCGTTGTAGGTAATAGTTTATATTAATATCACTGTGCTAGTTGAAAAAAACTGTCAAGCATTGCACTCAGTGGGTTAAACCAATTCGGGTTTTTTAAGATAGCTAGTATTTTTGAGATATACCGTTATTTCGAAAATGGAGGAGGTTGCACAATATATATTCGCGTAACTCAAAAACGGTTTAGTTTATTGAATAAACTGAAATTCCGCAATAAAATTATCTTTATGTAAGGCTGAACATGTTTTCAATCTTCGAAGTCGTTTTAGAAATATAAGTTTTTAGAGTTACGCGAATATATGTTATGCAACCTCCTCCTCCATTTTCGAAATAACGGTATATCTCGAAAATACGAAAAAACCACTGAATTCAATACCCCTTTTGACAGAAAAAAAGTATCAATTTCGTGCACAGTGTTTTATACAGTTATTTTATAAAAATGTATTGTGTACTAACTACAGCAAGTTACAGCACTATTGCATTAGTGATAATGTTTATAACCCCCAAATATATTAGTCTAACAACTACCTTAAAGTATACAGATCCAATCAGAATCCCTTTCTTTATCAAACTACAGGTCGCAATTCTGTAGATATTTCGATAAGATTTGGCATATGAGTTTCATGTTTTCACCTAGCCATGAATGTTGTCCAGAAATAGGACTTAATATGTCTTAAATTTTGTGCGGATCGATTCATAATAGCCCATAGTTCCCATATATGGAGCACTACCGAAAATGGCTTTAACGAGCTTAAAACTCTTAAAAATGTTGGTATCCAAATAAAATTAAACACAATAAGTTTGATTAAAATCGGACCATAATTCGCCATAGCTCCCATATAAGGACCACTTCCAAAAATCTCTAACGTAAAACAAAATTTCGAAAGAAAATTGTTTTTGGTCATATACACAGGTATTATATAGTAGAGCTTGACCGACTATAGTATCTAACTTGTTTTCAATTATATTCAATACTAGCTGAACTCGGTACGCGTTGCTGGCCCTTAGAATACATCTGTTTTATATTGCATCTCGATCTCGATTTTAATATACAGTGTCGGATAAAGTCAGTGATCCAACCTTCAATGTTAATACATGTAGTGGCATTTCAGCTGCTTCCAATGAATTCAAAAATTTAGTATTTAAATTTCTTATTCATGCACCTAATATGCAAGAGTAAACAAAATTGTTTACCACATACCGAAAATCAAAAATCTAACTTTACACTGTTACCCAAGAGGCCTTTCTGAAGACTCCGTTAAAATTTCTTCAAAATCGGTCCAGCCATTTTTGAGTCCATACGGAACATACATACACACATCCATTTTTATGAAATACTAGCTAAAACCCGGTGTGCTTCGCTACCCGTACCGTAAAGATTTACAATATATTTAGTCTATCTAAAATTAGTTTCTGTTCATGTGAAAAACATGGATTTTCTAGATTTAGTCCGCAAACTTGCAAAGACTGATCATGAGCTTTATCAATTGTCATTGCAAATACTAAGCAAATAGGAAACTGCAATCGATTAAAATGAAATGGCATTTCCGAAGTTATAATTCCCAGTTACAAAGGTCGCTCCGATTATATACTTTTATATATATAGATAAGGGTTTCAAATGTATACAAATTTTAACATTTACTTAATATTGTTGGTAGTCCGCGCACTTCTGTACTAAAAATTAATATTGATAGCTGATATAGCTTTCCCTATATATAATTTGTCATTATATCTATGGAAGGTGCCACGCCCACTTTTGCTAGTATGCCCATTTTTGGCCTAAATATGTAATTTATACAAAGTTTCATTGCTTTACATATCAAAATTATACCCATAGATATGGTTTTTAGTATTTAGTTTGTATGGGATGTGCCACGCCCACTATTGATAGTCCGCCCATTCTTGTCCTAACTATTATTATTGATGATAGAATAACCGTGCAAAATTTATGGACTCTATCTCTTATTGTATCCCATATAATAGATTTTTTAATTATCATCATATGGGAGGTGCCACGCCCTCTGTGGCTTCTACTCCCATTTTGGCCTCAAATATTTATACAAACGGTGGTATTGCTCATGCAAAATTTGAGGACTATAGCTTTTATTGTTTCCAAAATATATGATATTTAAAATTAACTTTGTATGGGAGGTACCACGCCCACTTGAAAATTCAAAACAAAAAGTATCCTATTGTATTGTATGAAGCAAATCTTAGCCGTTTAGACGTCTATAGACTTCAAACCAATAAATATACATACATATATACATACATATAAATACACATTCACTTTTATATATATAGATAGGGCATTAGCGGTATAATGTAAAAAATTGATTTTTACACGCCCCTCCGCCCACAGATAACCGCTAGGCAATTCTGAAGATTCCCTGAAAATTTCATCAAAATCGGTCCAGCGGTTTTTTATATATATAGATGGCATTAGCGGTATAATGTAAAAATTTAATTTTTGCCACACCCATCCGCCCACAGACCGAAAATCAAAAATCTGACTTTACAGTGTTAAAATCAGCCAGCCGTTTTTTTGTATTTTATATATATAGATAGATTAAATACAATTAGAATCTACTGAACATAATTCGAAAATTTTGAAATATACACAGCAAAAACTTGGTAATTACTTGCAATTACTGAACAGCTTACTTTTCAATGACTACTTCATACCACATGCATTAAATATAAGTAGATTAGTAATGGCTGGCATATAATCTGATACATAAGTACATGTTTATGAGCTGATTTACGAAATTCAGAATTATTTCATAATAAAACGTTTAACTTTTTATTGATTAAATTTTTGTTGATTAAAATCTAATACAAATTGATGGCTTCTTGTAAACTTTCAAATATTTTTATAAAATACATGTGCACATGTGATATGAAAGAGATGAAAAATAATATTTTATAATATAAAATATTATTTTTATACTATGTTATACGTGGTAATGACTTATTTAACTCCCTATTTGTAAGCGAAGGTGGTAAGTACCTACTTGCCTCCAATGACATCACTGTGTTTAAATAATGTGTTAAAATGCCAATGTATAAGTGGTGAAGAGTAGTTATATTAGCTTTTTAACTCATTATATTTCAATGTTAGTTTTTGCTGGGTAGTTAGAATTTTCTGAACTATTGGCAATGGTGCAGCTATAAAGCATTTTACATATTCTGGAGAATTTTGTCGACATACTAAATTTTCTGAAACCTATTTATCTGAAACAACTACAACACATTTCCTGTTGGTGGCAAATAAAACACCTTTTAACATAAACTCTGGGTCAGTCCGATGATGCTGCTGTAGCAGCTAACATTTTGAATGTTTCACACAACAATGAAAAGAATTCAGATGCCAACATAGAATTTATTTTAGAAAACAAACTAAAAAGCACTATGTTCAAGTATTTATATGTATAAAACATATTTCACGATTTATTTAACAGTTTGTTTAAATCCCTAAGAAAGATCACACACACAGCCACAAACAATAGAAGAACCAAATAAACAAAAAACCTAAAAAGCTAAAACATATTGCACTCAGGGGGGAATTTTGTTTATGCTCGAACAGAACGAAAGAATCAGAAATTCTGTGACAAAGTGCAAACGAAAACAAAGAATATGTTTGAATAAAAAAAATTCAATATACCAGCTCATACATACATATTTGCAAATACATATCGAGGGTACTCACCTAAATACAAGGACGGACGGACTACTACAACTGCAGATGGATTACAAAACTAAAATTCAAAGAACTACAGCAACAACAACAACAATAAAAGTATTTCCTTTTTTTAGCATAAAACACCGTAATGCGGTAAATACGTAAATGCTTTTTGGATTTCTGTTTGTGTTTTTTTTTGTTTTGGCATAAAGTAAAAAGTCTTGTTAAGAAATCAAACAAAAAAATTTTAGATTTTAACTGCATTTTTCAAAACTGATGACGACAACGACCATCATTATGTTGCTGATGGCAATGATGACGTTGATGTTGTTGACAATACAAAGAAAGTATCAGCAACATGACTAAACCATTATCAACTACTGCTGCTGCTGCCACCATTATTACTACTTGCCACAAGTGGATAATGCTGGTGACATGTATTATTTGCAACTTACATACATATATTCGCATAAAGGGTAATTTGAAAAAGCTGTTCAATTTTAAATGATTCTACAAATTTGGTTAGCATTAACAAAATATTAATCAATCCATATTTATAGATATACAAATTTATCAAAGTCAAACACAAAATATTATAATCACTTGTAGCGATTAGAAAATAAATTCTTTTATTTTTTCACCCTTTAAAAAGTGATACCACCAAAAATGTTAAAAGTACTTGTACTCAATATCAAACACTGGCAGCATAATAGGACTTTATCCGTTAACTCTACATACAAATGTACTACAAACATATAAACAATTTTAAAGATACATACTACAAAAAAACTAACAAAAGATTCGAATAAAAATCCCCAGGTGATGTGATGAGATGACATTGAATAACGATAAAACAACGAATGGATTTTTATTGCATGTACTACCACTTGTATGACTACAAATATAGCCAAAAAAGACCTTTTTTCATAAAATTAAAAAAAAAAACAAAATAATTTTTGACATCATCATGATCATTGTCATACCTACTGGCACACTGTTTGACAAACAACTAAAATGCAAAAAATAAACATAAATAACTTAAAGATACAATGTATTGCATTACGTTATCTGTGAAATACTCGTGCTATTGTTATTTTTATTTTTAATATTTGGAAATTTTCGGCAAAAACTTAGATCATTATTATGAGGACTCTTGTGTGTTTGTTTGTTTGTTTGATGATGTGCACAACATTATTTATGGGTTTATGGGTAAAACAACGGTAAAACAGTCCAACATGTCCGTACCAGTATTCGTTGTGTATGAATGACCATTTATTTGAACATGATAAATAAAAACTTATTCATACTTTATGCCACACGACGGCAAAGACAAACAATCACACAAACAAATAAATGCTCGTCTACCACTAACAATTGCATAAAAATCCATTTGGGATTTTGTTTTTTATGTAAAATTTTATATTTTTATTAAAATGCAATGAATGCGTCATTTTAATATAAAACAAAACAAAGAAAAATTATGCCAGTAGGATATTTAATGTTGTGACTGTTGTCATTGTTGTTGAATTCTTGTTACTTACATCAAAGAAATGTTGGCTAATGGATTAATATGCATTTGGTTATTATTATTATTTAAAACTACTTATGTGTGTGAATAAACGTAAAATGAACATTATTTTGGCATGATATCAAAGAAAATTAAGGAATGGATTACGCCCAGCTTGGAATAGTCTACTACTTGAAGGTAGAGTCAGATTTAAGTGCCGCTACAATTACAACAGTTGCCACAGTTAGGAATCTTAAGAACCTGACATTATTAGGTATCAAAAAATCCTTAACATCATCCTCGATTTGCTATGACAACATTTACATTATGCAAATGAATTTAAAGGTGTAATTTTTCGCATATGCTCATATGGGGTAACATTTTCTATATCCAACTGCTATACGAATGAAACAGAACAAAAAATCTTTCTTATTTTATTTACCTTCTTCTGTCTTGCTTTTCTGTTTTCTTTTTACTATTTTGTAGCAAATAATTATATACATAAATCCATTATAGTACACAGTGGGGCAGAATCGAAATTTTTTGGAAATAAATCTGGCATTTCTGGTCCGATCGGGATAAAATTTGAATTGGGCGTAGCCAAGGAGTATTCGAGTTTAAGTTATTAAAATGGGCCCTACAAATAATCCAGGGGCAGCGCTATGGAGGCTCAAAGTAGGGTACCTTCGACATGTTTTTTATACCAAAATATTCTCCGTAAAGATACCTTGTAGAAAAATATAAAACTGTTATACTATATTCTTAAAGAAATTTTTTCGCCCAAAAAACAGCAAAAATGTTCTATTTTTCTAATTTTTAAATTGAAAATCGTTTATTTTTGGATCCATAATTTATATTTCTTTGAAATCTTCTGTATATTATTGCTAATTTAGGTGTCTAACTAACAAAACAATCCGAGTCCATTCGGTCCAAAAGTATGCCCTATATTTTATAACACACGCAAGCTCTTTCCAAAAATATAAAACTCTTTGAAATCAGATGGGAAACAAAAAAATGACACATGTTTAAAAATTTTGCATGTCGAAGGTACATCCCCATAACGCCTCCCGTGGAGCATTTGTATAACTTAAAATCGAATACTTCTTGGCTACGTCCACATCAAATTTTATCCCGATTGGACCAGACTTTTAGAAATTCCAGATTTATTTCCAAAAAATGTTGATTCTGTCCCACTGTGCTGTGTCCCACTTGCTTAATTCGAAAAGAAAACGGCATCAGAGAGACGTAGATGTAAACCTGACATCATCATAATAACTCGACATAAGGGTGGCATTATTTTGGACTATTTTGATTTTCGATTTTCGCAAGGCTTAAAATTGTTCTTCTTCATCTAATGGATATTTGAAATTTTGAAAATAACAATATTTTCTAAACATTTTAAATAAATAAATATTAAAGAATTTCCAAAAAACAGGTTTTGTATTTCATGTGCATATACATAAATGTTTAAACATTTCATGCATATCTCAAATCCTAAATTCTACGATTTAAAGATTTTTTAAACGGAATTTCTAAAAAAATTTATATTCTATAAAATACTAAATGAGCGTTAAAAAGGAATATTCATTTATGGGGAAATAAAATATAAAAGCTATTTTTAACTGGATTGTTTGAACATTTACTGATTTTGCTACTTTGACCCAAAACTCGAAAGATCTAATAAAATGTGCAAACTTTAAACGATTTGGCTTAAATTTTCAGCATTTGGTTTTTGGTGACGCAGAACAATTTTAGACATTGGAAGCATTTGAACACCAATATAAGGACCACAAAACTGGACACTCGTGATATTTGTGGCGGAATTAGTTTTCCAGCCTTTTAAGGCATACATAAATAATATTAAAGTATTCTGTCATAATACCATTTAAATATTATTGTTTAGGCATTTAAAAAAGTATTTTAAAATTCTTTAGGCCTTATTCATAATCAGTTATTTAATTTATCATAGGTTTATAAAACGAATTTTGTATGGAAGACCAATTTAAATAACTTAGATACCTGTACCTAAGGCTTTTCAATGACAGAAGAGAAATTTATCAAGTTTTTTCTTACTACTTTGCGATGGTAACAACAACTACTGTGGGCAAACTATAAGCTATAACTAGAATATAAATAAACTTTTATCGCTGATCCATTTTCCCAATTTGTTTACCACTTAAGACTCAATTAGCATAAATTTACATCTTAAATTTTATAACAAAATAAAACAGTTGGTTGAATATTTTTTCATTCAGATCAATTAAATAACAAAAAGAATTAAAGTTAATAAACGTTAATGCTGTAATATGAGCACATTAATCATCTAAATGTTGCAAACAATCAAAATAAACATAGAATAACGCCCACAATGTAACATTTTGTCTTTTAAAAGTGTTTTTTTTTCTCTAATGTCTAATGGAATTTTTGTCTTTGTGTTGTTTTGATTTTAACTGCTTTTTGTGGTTTGTTGTATGTTGTTGGGCCATTTCAAATTCTTTTAGATTTCTTTTACACCTTTCTATTTTTGTATCCATTGAAAATAGTTGTTGATTATTTTGTTTTGTTAATTTCTGTTTCTATTTCAACTAATAACACGCATTATTGTAGCACTATTTGTAATGAATGTGTAAGAATTACAGAGCTGTTAATGATGATTATCAACAGTTTAATTATCTATATATATAAAAGAGTAACGTTACTGACTGACTGACTGACTGATTCATCATCGCACAGCCCAAACGGCTGAAGCTAGAATCACGAAATTTTAACTGTGGGTTCCTCCCTCCCCAAAACGATCCGATAAGAAGGGATTTTTGGAAATTCGAACGTTTAGGGGGTAAAAAAGGGTAAAAACGGGTAAATTCGGTAACCTTATATCTTCAAAACTAATAAAGATACAAAAAAACTTAAAATAGCATGATACTCCATTTAAAAAATAAGCTGACAGGTGTTTCGTACTTTTTGGAAATTCGAAACTTTTAGGGGAGAAAACGGGTAAAAACTGTATTTTGGTACTTTTTTTGCACCCTATGTATCTTTTAAACTAATAAACATAGAAACAAATTTTAAATCGTATTCTTTAATTAACAAAAAATAAAAAATATAAGTTTGGTACTTTTTGGAAATTCGAACCTATAAGGGATAAAAATTGTGTTAATTTTTGGTACTTTTTCATAAAATATGTTTTTCTATAGTTTGACATAGACATACGAATGTTTTATTATGAAATTTATTTTATTACATAAATTTATTTGAATGAAATTGTACCACTCAATGGGGATAAAAAAGGTGCCAAAAAGGGGATAAAATCGGGAAAATACATTATATTTGAAATTATTAAGCCAATTTTGATAATTTTTTTAACGTTGGTTCCAGGATTCATACAACAATTAACTAACAGGGTGTTATTTGGAACTCGAGTACCAAGGTGTATATTGGGCCAAATCCGGGTAAACAGTTTGGTACTTTTTTTAAAACATATTTATTCTTGGGCACATTAACACAGATTTTAATATTTTGATACATGCCTGTAGCATAAACAATTTTGGCAAAATGGAATATTTTTAAATTTCAAACTTGAGGGGTGTTCAAGTAAGAAAAGGGAAATTGGTACTTTTCTCCTAATGGTACTTTTTTAACATTTTAAATTATTTCAGTTATCGACATTAAAGTTAGCTGATATGTATTTGAGTGAAGTTAGTGTTAGGAATAGGGGATAATATTTAGGTACCAAAATGTGTGAACTGTACTATAGGTACTTTTTTGTTCTTCTAATGGTACTTTTTTGAAATTTCTATAATAATGGACTTAGAAACATGAAATTAAACATATATGGTCCTAAGTGAGTGAGAATTCTAGGGGGAGACTTTTTGGTACTTTTTCTTTATTGGAATGGTACTTTTTGTAATTTCTTCACCAATGAACCTAGAAACATGAAATAAAGCTTATATATAAACCGAGTGAGTGGAAAACCACAAGTGTGGGTTTTTTGGTACTTTTTCTATATTCTAATGGTACTTTTTTGAATTTTCTATAACTATGGACTTAGAAACATGAAATTAAGCATATATGGTCATAAGTGAGTGAGAATTCTAGGGGGAGACTTTTTGGTACTTTTTCTTTATTCTAATGGTACTTTTTGAATTTTCTATAACTATGGACTTAGAAACATGAAATTAAGCAAATATGGTCCTAAGTAAGTGATAATTCTAGGGGGAGACTTTTTGGTACTTTTTCTTTATTCGATTGGTACTTTTTTGTAATTTCTTCACCAATGAACCTAGAAACATGAAATAAAGCTTATATGGAACCGAGTGAGTGGGAAACCACAAGTGTGGGTTTTTTGGTACTTTTTCTATATTCTAATGGTACTTTTTTGAATTTTCTTTAACAATGGACTTAGAGACATGAAATTAAGCATATATGGTCCTAAGTGAGTGAGAATTCTAGGGGGAGACTTTTTGGTACTTTTTCTTTATTCGAATGGTACTTTTTGTAATTTCTTCACCAATGAACCTAAAAACATGAAATTAAGACCGGAGTGAGTGGGAATCTACAAGTGACTGCTTTTTGGTACTTTTTCTACATTCTAATGGTACTTTTTGAATTTTCTGTAATAATGGACATAGAAATATGAAGTTAAGCATATATGGTCCTAAGTGAGTGAGAATTCTAGGGGGAGACTTTTTGGTACTTTTTGTTTATTCTAATAGTACTTTTTTGAATTTTCTATAACAATGAACTTAGAAACATGAAATTAAGCATATATGGTCCTAAGTAAGTGAGAATTCTATGGGGAGACTTTGTGGTACTTTTTCTTTATTCGATTGGTACTTTTTTTAATTTCTTCACCAATGAACCTAGAAACATGAAATAAAGCTTAGATGGAACCGAGTGAGTGGGAAACTACAAGTGGGTGCTTTTTGGTACATTTTCTATATTCTAATGGTACTTTTTGAATTTTCTATAATATAATAGACCTAGAAATATGAAATTAAGCGTATATGGTCCTAAGTGATTGAAAATTCAAGCGGATACTTCATGGTACCTTTTGTTTATTCTAATGGTACTTTTTTTTAATTGTCTTTAGCAATGGACTTAAAAACATGAAATTAAGCATACATGGTCCTAAGTGAGTTAGAATTCTAGGGGAGACTTTTTGGTACTTTTTCTTTATTCGAATGGTACTTTTTGTAATTTTTTCACCAATGAACCTAAAGCAATGAAATTAAGCTTATATGGACCCGAGTGAGTAGGAAACCACAAGTGGGGGATTTTTGGTCATTTTTATATATTCTAATGGTACTTTTTTGAATTTCCTTTAATAATGGACCTAGAGTTTCCAAAAAATCTAAGAATTTCAAAACCGCGGTTTCGGTTTTAAAAAATTAAAAACCGATCGGTTTCGGTTTTGTGATAATTTATGAAATCTTAAGTATTATAGAAACAAAATTAGTTGATAATATAGGAAATGATATACAAATCTAAAATTCAAGCTTGACGGGTTATGGTTTAGTGAATGCGAATTTAAAAGTGATAATCAATGGTACTATTTCCTTATTGCAATGGTACTTTTTGAATATTTTATAATAATAAACATAAAAATTTAAAATTAGGAACACATTTTGCATTTTCTATAATAATGGACCCAGAAATATGAAATTAGACATTTACAATTAGATTCACAAAGTGAGACTTGATAGTACTATTTCTTTCTTCTAATTGGGGTGGCGAAGCGCACCGGGTCAGCTAGTAAATTATATTTTAACACAACTACACATTTCGTGATCAGTATAATGCTTATAATAAAATATAGGTATGTATTTTTTTTTTTGTTATTTTACGAAAATTCTGAAAAGAATGCACTCCTTTAAATAGTTTGTCAATCGTACAAATATTTTTAGTACAGAGTAATTTTTAAGAATGTATAAAAAAATTCCGTTATACATTCAATTGTTACAAATTAACTGCTCGTTTATTTGAAGGTGTTTAACTTCACAGTCAGTTGATTATTATTTTTACTCTGATCTTTAACTCAACTAATTCAGTTCTTTTGTGAGTGTATGTATACTTTGGATGGGTATTATGTGTTTGTGCTGATGTTTGTAACACCCAACCTTACAATTTGACTCAAAACTATTTAGTGAATCGATTTCAAAATGTTCCTCCACCCGACCATCTAAACGTTGTAAGCAATCAATCGATGCGAACAAATTCAAAAAGAGCCTACTCCCTAATAGTTCTTTAACGAGCATAAATCTCTTATAGATGTTGTTGGAGAGACTAAATCCAACATTAATGCATTATGAAAAGTCAAACTACTTACTTAATGGTGTCCCTTAAATTACTCTTAAACCCATATTAGGTTAACTCTCGGAATCACAATCAGAGTCGATTAAACGGCGTCCGTTCAAATGGCTGGCCGTTCAATGGCAGGTCGCAATTTTGAAGGTATTTCGATAAAATTTGGAACTTACATTTGCTTCGGCACAGGGATGAAGCATATTGAAACTGGTTGACATCGGTTCATTATTTCATCTAGCCCCCATTCAAATATCCTTCCGAAATTTTACCTTTTCGGTCATAAATTTCTCTCTAAATAATATACATAATTCATGTAATTTTATGAGTATTGTCCATAATTAGTCATACATATAAAGCCCCCTTCTGAAATTCAATTTAACGACCATAAATCTCTTAAAAATGTTGGTATCCACATAAAATCAACAGAAATAAGTTCCATATAGACACGACATAATTTCATGGCGATCGGTCCATAATTAGTCATAGCTCTCATATAAGGCCAACTTCCGAAAATCATTCACGAAAATAAATTATTGATGTTTTTGTATGGTTTTATATGGTTTTATATGGTTAGGATTGACCAACTATACTTTCTTACTTGATATACCCTTCACCTTCGTGAGAAGGGTATATATAAGTTTGTCATTCCGTTTGTAATTTCCACAATATAATTTTCCGACCCTATAAAGTATATATTATCTAGATCCTTATAGATAGCGTAGTCGATTAAGTCATGTCCGTCTGTCTGTTGAAATCAATTTTCTGAAGACCCCAGATATCTTCGGGATCCAAATCTTCAATAATTCTGTCAAACATGCTTTCAAGAAGTTTGCTATTTAAAATCAGCAAAATCGGTCCATAAATGGCTGAGATATGAGGAAAGAATCAGGACAACCTCGATTTTTGACCTATATCTGGATTACTAAGTCATTAATATAGACAATATGGATATCTAATGATAGATATATAAGACATAGTAAGTTGGACCTACAATGGGTCAAAATCGGAAAAAATATTTTTTAACCCGAATTTTCACAAAAAAAAATTAAAAGCAAAAAATTTTTTTTTAAATAAAAAAAATAACAATTAAAAAAATTTTTTTTTACAAAAAGTTAAAAAAACAACTTTGGAAAAAAATAAATTTTATTTACCTAAAAATATTTAAAATCTGTATTTTGAAGTACAATTTGGTGAAGGGTATATAAGATTCGGCACAGCCGAATTTAGCTCTCTTACTTGGTTTTTATTACAGTATGTGTGTACCCAATGAACATTTTATTCTGAATTCGGTTTTATCTTGTACATAATGTGTGAAATATCCAAAATCGAGCGAAAAGTCTGAGGCAATTTGGAAAATCTTTCAAATATATCAAAGAATATTTCGAATATCCCAGCAAAAACTTCGCTTACAAAGCTACAATGTCTTTTTAATAATGTCTTTTTTAATAACTTACTTTTTAAGCTAAGGGTAATGCTACACGTTCAATATATATTGTGATATTTGGATCGCGATCCATTGTAATAATGGATCAATACTGCATGCTACACGTTCAATAAATATCGCGATACTGGATCGCGGTCAATATATATTGAACGTGTAGCAGTGCCATAAGGGCTTGGGCATGACTGGTCTAAAAAAACAAAATAAACAAACAAAACAAAACAAAAAAACTGTTACTTTTTTCAATTTGCCCATTTTTTTTTATTGCATGTTTATTTTTAGAAAAACAGAAAAGAATATTGCATTACTGTGTGAAAACCATTATTTGAGGCACAATAAAATAACTAAGCAATGGTGTAGTGAGAACAATAACAGACTAGCAAACGGATGGTTGGTGGTTCGACTCGTGGCTGCGACTTATTTTTTTTTTTTTATTTCTTGTTTGCAAATACAAAATTCTATAAATAACTCTACTAACAAAACAACTTAATTCCGGCCAAAATATAAAGGATTACTTTTGGGACATCGCGAACAACAGTAGAAAAATAAGTAGTCGAATCGTCAAATTCCCCTTATTTTTCGGCTTATTTGTAAGTAAAGTTTTTGCTGGGATATTCCATAAAGTTCGCCAAATGAAAATTTCAAAATATTTACAGACGTCAAAAAAATAGTTTATTACACAAATTATACAGATATTAATCAGCTGGTTTAAATAGAAAACAAACATAAGAAAATGTCAAAATGGTTCGGAAAGAGGGACAAATATATATCACACATGTTAGATATATTGAGAATTATATTTTTTCTCTCGCTCTGCAAACCACAACTATTGAAAAGTGGTTGTAGAACGTCAAAATAAACATACAATTCCAATATCATAACTGTGTAAAATATGTTTACTGGGTTTGGGGTAGTACTTTGAGATGTTGTGAGTTTATTTAATGGTCGTATATGTGTTTATGTGGTGATTTGATATTTATTCGATTTACAGTTTTAAAAAATTGTTAAAAAAGTGTTGTTGCAGTTGTTCATAATAAATCAACAACAAACAGTAACAAATACTACACACTAATAATAATAAAAAAGTGTTGTTTTTTTATTACTTTTACTTGCGTATTATTTTGAAACAACAATTTGATATTTTTATTGTTTTTAAATGTTATTGTTTCTGTTGGACTTGATTTACACAAACACCTTTTCTAGATCGTTAATTTGAAGCAGTGATGCCTGTTCATATTGTTCAGGTTACGAAGATTTTCGACAATTTACACGTAAACAACCCGAATGTAAACAATAAAGCGTATTTCATGCAATTGCTTGGTGTTGTTGCGGATATTTTATTTTTTACACAAATTAAATCCCTGTATTTGCCTACTACTGTTTTAAAGCATGTGTGTACCTACATATGTAGATACAGAGTTGTGGGAGCGTACATTTGGCAATGACAACGTGTGGCATTTTATATCATGCATTTAAATTTTATCGGAAACAAAAACAGACAGACTTTCAGACGGACGGACTGAATTTTATAAGAACTCAGAATATATATACTTTTGTTTTAGATCATTATGTCAATGTGTTGCAAATGAAATGACAAAATCAATGATGATATATACCTATAAAAAGAAATGATAAATTTGCAATAACCCTCAGCACAGTATTGATATTATGTTTTCAATTTAACAAAGGACACTAAAATTTAAAAATATTGAAAATTCTTTGAATTAGTTAACAAATTGCAATAAATAGTTACCAAAGTTCTTAAAGGGTTTTTGGTTTTGATAATTTTTTGCTTTTGGATTTGGAACAACATTCTGTTTATTCATGGACATCAAACATTGAAATCATTACATTCAATTGTAATATAAAAAGACAAAAAAAAATAAAACTGTCATTTCTAAAAAACTTAATTTAAACAATCAGAAACCTTCTACTAAGTACATAGATTATGTCTAAGGTTTTAAATATTTTGTATTACCATGTAAAGTTTTTTTTAGCAATTCCATTAAGCAACATACTCTTCTATACTTAAGATATAAAAACTGAGATTCTTAATTTCAAAATGCTACCGAGATGTCTTGAGGACACTAAAACGAAAATGCATCACATTTATTTTTGTGTTTGTACTCATAATATTCCCAGCAGTTTTGCAAGTAGTCATTTGATCACTTGGCTGACACCAATTTATATATTTTAAGTCCTTTGACATGTATGTGCTCTTTATAATGCAGACAGAAGTCAATTGCTTACTTAATACATCCCAGGTAATTTATCTGGAAGTCAATTGTCACTTAAGTGTCTCAAAGTAATCTATAGTGTAGTTAAATTAAACGCTAATTTCTATATGCACAAACTAGTTTTATACAAATTGTATTTATATAATTCTCATACAGTTTAATTTGTTTTAGCTTAAGTACACTTACATCTATCGTGAAGTAAATTATATATTATTTGTCTGTAAGTAATCTAGAGTGTAGTCTCTTTAAACGTTTATGTTGTACTGCACAGTAAATATTTATTTTACCCACCAGAAGTAATCTATTGAAGAGTTATTGGACTATCTAGGATATGCCTTTTTAGACGACTATTTAAGGTCAATTAGCTTCAGCTTAGTACACGAACATGTTAAAATAACTAGTTATGTAACCACTAGTAACCAGTTAGGTAGCTAGTAAGGTAAGTAAATCTATGCGAATTCAGTGCGTTGACTACTTCAGACCTGCTATTAGAAAGTCTATTTTTAATTTTTGTAGGATCAATTGACCTGCTGCTTATGAGACGCGCATGTTAAAATAATTAGCCAAGTAGCTATTTATGTAACTAACTGATAAGTAAAATCACTAGTTCGGTACAGTCACCAAGAACTGCTGGGTTACGAACGTCTGTATCAGTGTGAGGATAAATCTACCAGCTTATTTGTGTATGTACGTGCAACATTATAAACCTTGACTTGTTTCGTTCATTGGTTTGGCACTCCTTGAGCATAATGCAACCAAGAAGTAGACTCACGAAAGAAAAAAACAAATCGATTTTGATTTTTATCATAAACTCATGCTGTTAAATCTGGCATCTTGTCATATTTTTTAAGTTTTATGCAAAACACTTCAGTTAATACGATTGCATCTTTATTTTTCATTATTCATAATCTTTGCTTAAAATAAAATGTTTTGTATTTCGCTTTTTTATATTTATTTTTTTTTCCTTGCACTCGTATTCTTTAGCCCAAATCTATTAAATAAATTAGCAACATGAGCATATTTTCATTGTGTCTGTTCGAATGAACAAATAATTTTAAGCTTAAAACTAAATGTTATAGTGTCTACATTAAGTGCATTTTTATTATTAATGCACTTTGTATTTGTTGCTGTTGCTTGTATTAAACCCAGTGAACATGTATTTTGGGAAAATAATAGAAAACTCTTGCATTTTAAAAATTTAATAAAAAAAAAACTAATCTCGTATAATGTAGGTAAGTTCATTGCAGTTACATATTTTATATGCCCATCAACATGAATGCCACGGATGTACATATATAAATTTGTTAGTCCTTTTGGAATTTCCATAATTTCCGAATTCATAAACCAAATATTTGGATCCACATAAAAGTCTAATTTATACGCAAGCATCTGCCAAAAAATACTGTGGTGTGAAATTATTGAGTATTTGGGCACTCAGGACTCAGTACTCAAAACAGTCTACTTGTCCCGGTGCTCGATACTTTCAGAGTTGTTTTTTTTCGTACAATAAGAAAAAAAACTCCAATATATTTTAGTGAAAAAGTACCCAAAAAGTACCTAGATTTTACATTGCTAGTGTTGAACATGTAAGATTTAAACAACATGTTAGTTATGTTTTCCGTCCAACATTTTCGGATAAAAATTCTAAAATAATGTTCACTGGGTATTATCATATGTAGTTGGCTGCAGCAGTGGCTGTTAAATTTCTTTGGTTTTCAAAAGCCTTGTAACGTTTCTTTGTTATTTTTGCTACATGATGTAGATTAACTACTACATCAGCGATTCCGAAATCAATCGCGAAAAAGCTATATAAAGCATCAAATATTGAAGCATAGCAAGGGCTGTATCCGCAAAAATTAACATAAGTTATTATTGAATTAACCGGTATTAATATTTTTATCAATGATATCATGTAGATTAGTTCAGTAACATGTATGTATATAACGATATGTAAAGGTGACATGTTCTATTTTCGTTGTGTAATTCACAAAACCGTCAATGCACAGAGAACACTTCGAAGAAGTGGAAATAAGTCTGTAATATCCCACAGCAATAGAAGAGGTACAGTTGAGTTTTTGTTTTGGATTTGGTCTTTATAGAATTTTCTGTTTTTGATCAAATTTAGAAGATTGTTTGCTTCTCCTATAAACTTATGAAAAGTGATCCTACGTTATTTTGCATTTTAGGTGACTATATAACCTAAATAAAATACTATTTTTTTTGTTCACATACTTAGTACTCACCAATACCTCATGGGAGATTGTGTGATCGCATTATTTTTTGTTACTATTTTTGAGTTATTGAATTTTTAATTTGCGATATTTTCATAATGCCCATATTCAGTCATTATGGACATATCTCGTTTGTACGGAAAGTAAAATTTTGTACATTTACAAGTGTATAAATACTATATTTTTTTGGAATTTATATTTATGAAGAGTAGCTTGATTGTTATATGCATGAATGTTTCATTATTGCGTTTTAGTTTTGTTGTTGTGACCCCAATATATTGGACGTCTTAAAAAAACACTTTTTTCAATAAATTTTTAAAAAACTCTAATTGCACTGTTTTTTATTTCTCACTTGCTTCCAAAATAATATAAAAGTAATTTTAAAATGATCAAGCTCAAGCCTTCGGCATATCTAGGTTAATTTTAATTACTAACATCTACTTATTTAAACTAGAAAAAGTTACTTCATTAAATTTTCATAAAGACTGCAAAAAACATTCCATTGCAACAAATTTATTAAAAAAATATTATGAAACTACCTCAAAAAAGCTAAAATACTATTTTTTAATTAATTACTCACAACACAGAAAAAAATATATTTCAATTCAAACATTTATCCCATATTGAACTGGTTTCAATTATTTCATATTTAAATCAAGTATTCATTTGCTCAAAAACAAAATTTCTTGATATTTTCTATTGAATTTTGAGTTTTGAATTTGATTATTTTGACAATTGAAACACAAAAAATAAAAAAAAATGTGTTTTCAATTACGAAAATTATCTATTCAGTAATTTTTGTATCTGAAATTCAACCAATAACGAAAATTGTATATTCAATTGTCAAAATAATCAAATTCAAAACTCAAAATTCAATAGAAAATATCAAGAAATTTTTTTTTGAGCAAACGAATACTTGATTTAATTATGAAATAATTGAAACCAGTTCAATATGTGACAAATATTTGAATTGAAACGGTTTAAGAAATAGTTTTTTCTGTGAATGTATGCTTAGTTTTGAATTTTGGTTATAACTTGGTTATTTTTGATAGTAAAAGTTTAAAATTTTGTACACATATGGGCATTTCCTGAGGTCATGAACGTATTTGATGTTCAAAGAATATAGAAAAAGAACATTTCCTAGCATTTTTCGCGATGAGATAGCACTTTGGTAGTTTAGTGCAAGAGATGGATTCCATCGACTTTAGGTTTTCATAATGATAGTTTATAAACATGTGGTAACGAATGCACGCAAAATAGAAGTCAACTTTGGCTGACAGTAGTGAATTGTGAAAATCTGCGAAATGGTATGGAATATTTAAAAGCGATTAAGTTATTTTAAAAGTGTATTAATGTCGGTCTCTATCCTAAATTTACACAATAAAATATCTCTATGGGTTTTGTTTAATTGGCTTAAGTACCAGTCACGAACGTACGGGTCGCGAACGTACGATTTTTCCATATGTTTTTTTATTATTATCACCATGCATTTTTCCATAAATACCTTCAAATTTCCTTAATAAACACGTAAGAAAGTATGGTCGGTCAAGTCCGACCAAATAATACCATACACTAAGTAACATTTTTCTTTTAAAAATTCAATAATTTATATTCGTGAGTAATTTTCGAAGTGGGCCTTATATGGGAGCTATGCCCAACTATTGACTGATCAGAATGAAATTAGGTCGTAGTTTATGCCTATGTGAAAGTTATTTATGTTGAATTTTATGTGTATACCAACATTTTTGAACGTTAAAGTGATTTACGGAAGAGGGTCTTTTATGGGAGCTATGACTAATTATGAACCGATCATAATAAAATTTGGTGACATGAATTCGGTATATATAAAACTTATTTGGAACAATATTTGTATAGATACCTACATACATAAACTAAACATTTATGACCGATAAAGTCAAATTTCGGGAGGACATTTGTATAGGGGCTAGGTGAAGTAATGGACCAATTTCAGCCAGATTCAATAGGCTTCGTCCTTGAGCCTAAAAAAATATATGTACTAAATTAAATCGAAATATCTTCAATAAAACATGATGATTATCAACATTTTATTTTTCGATCCTGGTTGACCAATCGTAGGAAATGCCCATATATATTTTCTATTTATTTGTTTTAGTTTTTGTATACATATATTTACAGAATATATATAGTTTTACTATAAGAGAAAAATCTGTCACGTACGGTATGTCACGTACGATATTAAATTTTATTTATTATAAAATCAACCAAAAATTATTTTTATTTAAATATGACGGATTATAAAGGAAAAATATTTGATTTACTGTAAGAAATTAAAAAAAAAATAACGGCTCACGGACAATAATGTTTCGAAATTACTTTTTAATTTTTTAAACCTTATGTGAGTGACAGGGTACACGAGTAACTTTTTGAAATTTAATTGGAATTTTCTCTGTATTGAGAATTCCTAGACGTTTGAAACTTTCTGAGAACTCACAACTTTTTGTTGTATTTATATATATAATGTGTATATAAATGGGAATACCCATTTATTGAATTGACTTTAGGCCAAACTAAAACATTGTTCTTGTATTTAATAATATGGAACATTCATATATTTTGCGCAATAATATGAAACGTCACTTGTTCTGTGTGTGGGTACCCGGGTACCCTGTCACCCTGTTAAGGGTGTTTTTTTTGTCACACACATAAGGGTTAAAATATAGTACCTTCTGAATGGAACATAAAGACCAAATTATTTTTCAGATACTCCAATTTTTGCAAAATCTATACCACACTATAGGCGTACAAATGTCACGTACGATGATATGGAATATTACGACCACAAATAGGATCTTAAGTAATCTGGCTTCATAAATTCGAATTTTATGTTTAAGGCCTAAAATATAAACAAATTAGGAATCACTGTCCTACAGTATGTGTAACGTATTCTTACTTTTTTAAAACATAAATAAACACTATGTGTGAAGTTGGTATAAACGTATTGTTAGCCAAGATAGATCACATCACATGTACTTTGTTTGTTGCTTTTGTTTTCATTATTATTATTAATATTTTTCAAGTATTGTACGTTTGTATTGATTTATGAACACTTTCTTTATAATGCAACTTGACACTATTATCGGATGTTTAACGACGATTTGTTTTGACAAAAAAATAATTCAATATTGAGGTCAGCAGATTGCAGAAAGTGATTTATGCACACAGAGAATCTAAACACAGGAACAGCACATTCTAAAGATATTTCTGCATTGCACTCGTATACAGTTGGCGTGGTGGCGGGTGGTGGTCATGAGAGTGGAGGTGAGCTAAATGTAATGTGTCAGAAATTAAACATTCATGTTTGAAGTTTGAAAGTTTTTAATTTGATTGTAAAAAGAATTGGAGCAGAAGTGTATAGAGTTTGCGGGAAGATCATAATCATCAGTTTCAAAACGCCAGTGAACAATTGACAGACAAGCAAATGTGAGAGTAAGGAGAAATCATAATGCTAATTATGATAGGTCAAAATCTAATAAATAAATGCAGTATAGCAGTAAAAGAATATTAGTTTAAAATTTCATCAAAAATATTTTAATAACATTTTTAAGTTTATATGTATACATAAAAGTCTTATTCTAGCACAGCCTTACTTACATATGACTGTTAATACATCCTTTGGTTTTTCCCTCTCTGACGCAAATAAATGTCAACTTAAGTACAAAAACGTGATACTTATTCCAAGAAAATAAAATAATGCATACGAAAAAAAAATACCACAAAATAGAGGAAATTATGTCAAAGATGATTAATAAAGATTAAACAGAAACTACTGTACGAAATCGAGTACTCGTACGTTGGCACACAGCTAAAGAAAAAAAGAAATTGAAAAAAAGTAAGAATGAAATGTGTAGTACTCAAGACAAGAAATAAGAAAAGAAAATTAGATTTCAATAAAACGATAATTAAATGCTTAGGAAAGACAATTAAATGAAACAGTTTTATTTCTTTGGCACTTAATCTTGAAATCTTTGTGAAGTGAACCCTTAGGTTATAATTTCACTCTTTTAAGAGGAAATGAATGAATTTTAAATGTCTAAAGAAGTATGTGGGTCAATAAATTGTATTTCTGTATGTACTTTTTTAAGCTTAACAAACAAACTTGTGTACAAAACAAGTCAAAAGTTGTTGCCAAGTCATATTGCCTGTGGACGTGGGGACTCATCCTACGCTCTCAAAAAAAAAAACATTTTAGTCTTGATGGCACTTATATAGTTCTTTTTCGATTTCTGATGCTTCTATGGTCTAAAATTATTCTCCGCTTCTAAAAATGTTAAAAGTTTTAGCAAAAATTGTTTTATTTAAAATTTCAAAACAAAATTTCCTTGAAATCCGAAACTTTCAAGTATCATTTTAAACCATAATAGGTACAACCGTTACAATTTGCTTTTTTAATCCTCATTTAGTGGTTATGAGAATCAAAAATAATTATTTTAATGTTTAATCTAAGGGTAAATGAAGAATAAAAACTATTTTAATTTGATTTTTTTGCAGAATTTAATAGGGACGTTAAAACTGTGACAGTTGATATCGGTCACATTGTTGAAGAAACATCTGTTGAATTGGCTCTCGTTTATTCAATTTGTTTAGCCACCGATATCATGTGGTGATTTCTTATGTCCCAGATCTATGCAAATAAGCCACAAAACTAGTGTTTATAAAAAAACGACTTTTTTGGCCTTTTTTATGAAACCGGGTTTTAAGTCAACCGACATCGAAAAAACCTGTTAAATGACCAATAAAGTCTATACAGCTTTAAAATTTGTAGTTTTTAGTAGTCAGGTTAAAGGTTAATATTAAATAATTATAAATATACAAAAGTGCTAAATGCTAAGTCCATTTTATTTTGTAAAAATTTCAAAATTATTATCTCAGTCAAATGGAATTGAGTGTAAATATGTTACTAACTATAAATAATTGTTTTAATTATTGGTTTATTTATTATATTTCAACCAAAAAATTTAAATCAATTTTTTAATTAAATATTTGATAATTTTGATATTTATTATCACCTCCATTTTCTGATGTGAAATATCAGATAGGACCTATAAGATGCAAACGCACTTCTTCTTAGCTGTGCTTATTTGTCATTATAAATCATACCAAATATTTAAGTAATAAAACTCCATTATCAGATTTCATAAATATTTCAAATCATTGATTTTAGAACGTTTTTTGTCTATCCTATAATATTTCTGAAAAGGACTTTGTACACTAAGCTAATGAAATGATTAATAACATTTTAAGAACAAAACACACTAATGAAGTCAAATTTATTGAAAGAAGGTATGTACATCAAATTCAATTTAACGTTTGGTAAAATCATCACTAAGTTTATAATGAATTATTATTAAGATTTAGCTTAACTTCTAGAATTATGCGGAATTTAATTTTTAGTAGTTTCATTATGTGCAATTTATTATGAAAAAGTTTTTAAATAAACTCATCGTACTCTACTATTTAGAATCATTGTAATTCTTAAAAATATTAATCTAAACAGATTTGTATTGTAAATCAGCAGTTTAGGTTTCAAATCAGACCAATGATGAATATAAAAAATGCACAGAACCATGAGATTTCATAATTTTAGACCTAAATTTTATTTTTTTATTTTTTTTACAACTTTTTCAAATAATTACACTGTACAAAAGCATTTTTGGAACAGAATAGAATTTTTGTAGTATAAACTTATAGTCCACAGTTTCATTTTTTGGATCGAAGGAAGCATAATACTAACTGAAAATATATTGCAAGTTAATGTCTAAGAGAATTCTTATTGTCAGAGTTATATTGTGGAAATTTATGGGGATCATTGTTCTGGAAGATCTTAACCCTCTAGCACCTCTCTTTAGGGGTCAATTTGAAATTTTTTATTCCATCGGTGCTACGATGGAAAAAAACTTAGAAAACGACTCACCATGGGTTATAGGGGTTGCTGAGTACATTACAAAGTTAGAGAAGTTATTCTCAGAAAACCGTTTTCAGTGATGTTCGTCAACTTATCGACCTTTAACTCAGTCAACTTTAGTCGACTTTAATTTTTTTAACGGGGTTGGAAAGAAAACTGATTACGTTTTAAAATGACTTGCAGTTTTTGATACATTTGTAAGTTATAAGTAATATTTTTGTTTAGAATATCTAAAAGAAAAACAAAATTTGTTAACTTTTTTGATTTTAGTCGCTTTTCATGGTTTTAATTATTCAAATAGGATGAAAATTGTAAAAGTTATTCAACTTTTCATTAACACCTTTTTAGTATTTTCTCCGACAGTGCGTGCATATGAATAAAATAAAAAAAAACTATGCAAAAAAAAATTTGTACAATTTTTAATTTACAAGGTAAATTTTTTCGAACTTTTTCAAATATAAACCGATTTTAACCAGTAATGTCTCATTTTTGTCTATATAATATTCTCTTTAAAACACTATGCAAAAAAATAGGTTTTCATAGAAAAAAAATTAAAATAACTATTGTTGAATTTTAAAAGTAACGAAAAAAATAAAAAATAAAGCGACACTTTTTATAAAAACTTACACAATTTTTTGGATTATAAATTTTATGAAAGCTTTATTCTTTGCTTATCTATAATAGTTTTAAATTTAGAAATCGGTATAAAAATGCGTGAGTACTAAAGTACTACTACTTACCCTAAAACAGTTTTTTCAAAATAACTCAAAATTTTGAGGGTGTTTCAAAATCTTTGAAAACGGTTTTAGAGTGTCCTCACCTAGGCCTATAACCTCCATTAGGTCGCTTTTCAATATTTTGTGTGTATTCGAAGCATTAGAAAAAAGTTTTAAGAATTTGAATCAAGGACCAAAACGGCAGGAAGTCGTAGATCACGATTGAAGTCCTGAGAAAATAATCGCGATTGTTGCTGGTACCACAACAGGTTTGAGAACAAAGCAACGAAATGTGTTAATCCGTGTTTCTATCCAAAAAACTAAGTCCAACATTGGAAAATGCGACTACCGATGTTAATAACACAAACTCAAGCCGCCTTTTTATAAAAGATACAGGTGCTGACATTTCAGTGATTCCAAAGGAGCATAGTGTTACAAGTAACAATTTCACTTCTAATACACTATTTGCCGCAAATGTAACGCCAATTAAATTATTAGCCAGCATAGAGCTATTTATTAATTTTAATCCAATTTAATGCTCAATATTAACATACTAATTTAGTGATTTAAAAAAAAAATAGTCTAAAGTGTCTGAATTTATCTCTTCATTGTTCCTCTAACTTGGGATAGATCAAACTTTTTAGCTTCATTCCTATTTATATATTAAGACTGATCCGGGAAAATAGTGCATAATAACAAATTTTACACGATAAGCTTTTGCTAAGGTGATTTTAAGCTAAATTTGATTTTGCTATAAAATTATGCAAACGATCCTAAATTATCAAATTATCATTAAAAAATGGAAATCGAATAAATTGCTGGTTAAGATATTTTTGCTGTTAGGGCGCGATATATTTGTAACAAAGAAATCGAAAGTTTATCAGCTGTGAAAATTTAATTCAAAACATTTTTTTAAACTTCGGCCAATTATTGACTATTTTTTCACACGTTTTTTCCACTTCATGTTGCTAATTAACTTCTTTATGTTTTTATATTATTTAACACAATCATTGATGCTCCTTAAAGGGAGCGTTTCGAATGTTAATTAAAAATTTTACCACATCAAAAAAAAAGCAGCAACAACTAAAGCAACATAAACTTCAATTAACAAAAATACAATAACCTACATGAACATGGCTGATTATATACATATGTGTATAGATTTGTTTTTATACAGATTTACATATACAATGCACTAATAACTTACGTTATTAATATGAGTATGTTCCATAAAAAACACTAATATATTTACCAACATTTTTAGGTTTGTTTCTTCGCTTGTTGTTATTTTGGTTGTTGTACATTTGTTTTAAAAAGATACAAATTTCAGAAAAAAGAAGTGTAATATTAATAATTCCTCAAGGCGAAAATATTACAACGCCTAATAACACACATCTCATTAGGGTGGCTCATGAAGATTCATGAAAAAATGAAATGTTATTACAAGGGAAACCAAAATATGCAAATGCATGTTTTTTCTGTTGAGTCTAATGAGCACATGGATAAGATATTTACACGTTTCAGAACTATTTAAGAATTTTGGCATCGATTTGTTAGTGCATATTTTTGCATATTTTACCCTTAAATGCATTTTTTTGCATATATTTGTTTTAAGAGCATATTTATGTCATATTTTTGCGTTTTTAGAGCATATTTTACTGTTTAATAGCATATTTTGGCTTTATCAAAAACAAATTTTGTCATACTTATTTTTCGCTGTTCTGTCACAGGTTTTTACTTTCTTTGTTTGAAATTCAAAATTGAAAAATAGATGACATTTTTTAAATATAAAATAAGCACTATTTTAATAATAGCGCCATCTAAATATCAAATTTTAGTTCTAATTCAAACTTAACCGTTCTAAGTGTTAAAGAAATATTGTTTTTTAAATTTGCTCCTATAACATCAGTTGATGTCGAAAGAACATTTGCTACATAGACAACAACTAGATAGGTAACTGAGAGCTTGTTATACTTGTTTTAGTTCATGTAATTTTTATTTATTTTATGTTACTTTACCTTTTTAGAAATGAATTGTATTGATTTTTTTAAATAAAATTATATTTTTTGGTTAAAAATTATGTAAAAGTTTGTTTTTTTAAGAGCATATTTTTTAAATTTTAAGAGCATATTTAAAAGTTTTTACTGCATATTTTTTTAGAGCATATTTCCGGTTTTCCTGGTTATTACTATCAAACAAAATTGGACTATTCGCTTGTGTAGAAAAATAAAACCTAAAATAAAGAAAATCCAAATTGGTGGAGAATTTGACAAAAATGTTGAATGATTAATGATTTTACATATCGTAGTACTTACATGTAACTAGTCATTTAATGACATCCAAGTAATGACTTAAGTCCCTATGTAAAAGCGTATGCAGTTACCTCCCATTGCTTGCCACTGAAATTCATTGCTGTGTAATTTTGTATATATTGCATCAAATTATTAATGCTTAAATTAAACATTTCATTGATTCAATATGTGTACAATGCACACTGTGCAAGTAACAACCATTGTTTGATAGCTTTTATTGTATAGCGCCTCCTCAATTTGATCACTGTTTTATTTATATGAAATCTGTTTTTCATATGACTGCAAATAACACACTAAATAATAAACAAAAAAGCCAAAAAATAACATTTGTAGAAAAAAAATCAAATTTACAATGAAACACTTTAGGCTACAAATAAACAGTATTGAATAAAAATTAATAAATACAAGTCCATATTTTACACATCATAAATATGAATTATTGTTTTGAAGTGTGCTTCATATGACTTTAATTATATCCAATTTTTATGATTTTTTTTCGCTCAGTATTGTTTAATTTTAACATAAATATTTTTATGGGCACGTTTGTAAAAAAAGCAGTAATTTGAAATATGTCTGGCGATGAAAAGGGTACTTGGGCCACTGAAAGCTGTAGGGAACCCACACATTTTTTGATTGGTTTACAATTTTAGATTATTTATAAAATATGAAACTTTCTATCTTTCTTATTTCCTATATGAAATTTAAGCCTAATTATTTTAGTTTGAAGATATTAAATCATCTAAAAACTTAGTGAGTTTCAAATTTAGTGTCTGAACTAACCTCGAAATGTTTTTTAGAATAACTGAAAATTGTATTAGGTTATTTTTAACATGTTTCATATACCATTCTTATTATTTATAACTATCCCCAAAAATAAGCTTTTTAGACATAACACAATTTGTTCAAAAGAAATAGCTTCTATAAAAAAATATTTCGAATGTTACGAAAGGTAATTTAGATGTTATTGAGCACTACAAAAATTGGATTAATATAAACACTGTTTTTGTTTTTATTAAAAATTTTGTGAACCAAGTAAAAAAAACTGCCTTCAAAATTTGAGTCACATGAATAGGTCCCTACTATAAAAAATAGTTTATGTATTTGTGCATATTAAATGTGCACATTTTAAAGCCTTTTAAATAATGCGTAGAGCCTCAATTTTTACAGATTGTTTCGTAAATTCGATTGGGAATAGAATTATTTATCATTTTGTGTAATCGAGCGAAATAAACATTTTTATCGCGTAGCCATGACTTTACCACAGGTACAATAATAGGATATGGCTCATTACACCATAACCTCAACCACTCTGCTATGTAAATGATCCAATTGATGCTACTCTTTTTGGAGATCGTGAAAATAATAATTGAAAATAATAATCTAAAACGACACGGTGCCACTTGTTATTCCACGTCATGTGAGTTCGACAAAAACCCAAGCGCATATTTTTTCGATCATCGTTAAGTGGTGGACTTTTCTTAAGCCTTCGAAATTAAACGCTGCACTGTTCTTACGCTTACCGAAACACCAGTTTTAGCTTTAATTTTTGTAGACGATTCGTGAGAATTTGATGCTGCTCTGAAAATAGTAACGTTTATCAGTTGCCGAAAGTACACTTTTAGTACGGCCTTTCATATTTTTCCCGTAGTTTGATTCATTATTCAGTAAAAAATTAGATTCCACATTTCGTCTGCTTATGATTCGTTCAGCAATTTTGTCTTAATTTTTTTTTTTTAAAAAAACTTAATTTGCATTAAAACAATTTTTTCTAGAAAACTAAAGTTAATGTGACACAAAAAATATAGACAATTTTGGTCAATAACAAAACAAAATATGAAAAAAATTATAATGGGACTTTTCCAGAAAACAAATTTGATCTCAAAGCAATTAAACATAGACACCTTTAAAACGCAAAACAAACCACCCATAATTGTTTGCAAATATCGGAGAGAATTGCAGTTACACAAAGTACAAAGAGGGGTCCTATTCATATGACAAAGAGTGTATATTGTCAATATTGCACTTATGAAAAACTGCAATTTTTTGAAGGACGGAGTTTTAAAGTTGCATATTTTTGAATCTAATTGAGATATGGACCAAAAATTAACTTATCTAAACAAATAAAAATTAGTTCGGAATAAAAGCGGATCAAATTTTTCCTAACATTTGCAATCCTATTAAAATTTGTATACAAATTTTTGTTTTAGAAACTCAATAAATATGTAATAAAATTTTTATTTATTAGCTCAATGAAATTTTCAACGTTTCTTAATTTGTTCTTCCAAAAATTGTATTTTTTTACAATTTTCCCTTCGGCGCTGGGAAAATACTTTGGGATTAAATAGGGAACACATCAAGATTTCCAAAGCTGTTTTCCGTTTTCTGATCTCGGCTTTGGGATTATAGAACATGTGGCCCAATTTTGAAATTTTGATAAAAAAATAGGTCAAATTACGAAAGTCGTAGGCGCGACATATTCGAAAAATAGGACATATTTTGTATACCAAAATGTTCTCCGCAAACATACCTTACCGAATGAAATATCCCCATAGCGCTGCCCCTGGAGCATTTGTAGGGACCATTTTAAAACTCCTTGTCTATGACCATGTCAAATTTTATCCCGATCGGAAAAGCCATTTCGAAACGCCAGATTTATTACCAAAAAAATTTAATTCTGGTATTTTTGATAATACCGGTAAAGGTATTTATAGACGGCAATACTGAGTATTAATATTTGTCAAAAACACAAGTATCATAATACAATTTCATCGTCTAAACAAAATTTGTATTAGATTTTCAAAAAATTGTATTGAAAATTTATTTAAAACAATTCAAAAACTTTTTATTTTCATATGTATTGGGCATGTATTTATAAAAACAAATAAGGCAAATAAATATAATAAGAAATGTCAAGAAAATATAAAATAAAAATAAAATTTTCAGAAAAATATCAATCAACAAAGAAATAAAATATTTGTAATACTATCGTGTAAACAATAAATGTTTTTTTTTGAAACGATTTTTGAAATACCGACTGATTTCAATAATATTTTAAATTTGAAAAGTGTTAATACTCAGTATTGCCGTCTATAAATACCTTAAAAAATACCGAAAAAGCACAATATTGAAATGAAAAATTAAAGAAAACTTGACCGCAAGTATTTGTAAAATTTGTACAGAAAATATATTTCGATCCTGCTAGAGTAAATATCCCACAAATTTAGTGATCTGTTTCCAACATGATTTTTTGTATATAACTTTGAAAACCAAAGCATCTGGTTACTTTAGTTGTAAAGTACTAAGTCGACCTATACCTTTCAAATGTCTTTCGGTATTTTTGTGTATTCATAATTCTCTATTTTGTACTACAGTTTAATTAAACCTGACTCATACGATGCAAATGTCATTTAACCCAACTACAAAAACTCGTACTAATTGAATAATAAATAATATTCTAAATATTACATTCATTCGCGGTTTGATTGCAACTCATTAAAATTTCCGTACATTTGCTAAATCGATCAGAAACGGAATAAATAATGGCAACTTTTTCTTCTAGATAATATTAGTTAGTGTTGTTGTTTTTGTAGCCACTTAAAAATATCAGCATTTTGCAAATCAATGTTAACATCCTTTAGGCAATTGTTGACATTAACCTAACATGAGTCAAAATTTATAAGATTCGTGTCGTGAAAATATGTTTCTGTACTATATATATTCATATTTATCTATCTTTAGACACGCACACACTCTCATTCATAAAGCAACATTTGCGGGCTAAAAACAAACCAGAGAGATAGAGTCTATAAATGCAATTAATCTAGTTTAACGAAAGCTTAAGGCATTAATAATGAAAATGACGGAAAGACAAAAAATAAATAAAAAATATTATAAACAACCAGCCAAGGAGACGGACAAACATGCGGACAAATAGATAGACAGACAGACAGTCAGAAATGGCAAACTAAACAAGTTGAGATACGCGCAGTCGTTGTCAAAATCACATTGAGCTAAAAATCTAAAAAAAACCAACCAGCTAAAGTTGCAAGTATATCAAAACGAAAGACTTCAGACACAAGCGTGTATTTGATAATACCGGTAAAAAATACCGAAAAAGCGCAATATTGAAATGAAAAATTAAAGAAAACTTGACCGCAAGTATTTGTAAAATTTGTACAGAAAATAAAAAAAAAAATGGAATAACAACAGCTACACAAATAAAAATACTTGGAACACACTAGAGAACTCATGGTATAGGAAAGTGGTTAGTGGTATGAGAATACACAGCTTTAAAAGAAGGCATTGTTAAAAAGAATTTTATTCAATCTGGCAAAAGAATTTAGTGTTGCTGAATTAAGTTTAAATATCTGTAGTTTTGTCCCTTTCCCTGGTTGCATGATTCTAAATTAATTTCAATAAATCGTATGGAGCGAAAAAGATGTCTTAACCTTAAAGCTCTGTCTTATCTTTGTATGTACTCATAGTTGTTTGTGTATAGTTGTGAATGTAACATTTTGACAAGACATTCGGTAACATGTTCTCGCAGTTTGTCATCGACACACAAGACATTTTGCTTAACAACTGCTGCTGCAGCAGCAGCAACAACATCAGCGTACGGTACGAGCATAGCGAACGGAAAAGCTACGACAACTTGGCTGCTGTTGCCTGTCGGCATAATTGACACAATTTGAATAAATTCAAGTATATTTTTCTTTTCATTTTTTCTTATCTGCAAGATGCAGTCTATTCTAGACACACACACACACATTTAACAAACTATTCTTTTTGTGCTACAAAAAAAATAAGTTTAAAAAGCAAAATTGCTCTAGCACTAAAATATCAGCATATTTATCTGAGTTACTTGATAATACCGTGTAAATGCTTATAAATCAATATGAAACTACATTCAAACATTCGCATACGAGTGAGTAGAGTACATGCGATCGATTTTGGTTTTATTTTTACATTTAAAGTGTCTGGTGTTGATATTGTCACAGTTTGATTATTTTTTTTTTATAAATTTTGATTCTCATTTAGTTGGAATTGCTGGGTATGAATTTAAATATTTCTTTTCATGGAAAATCTTAGCATACACATTAAGGTAGTAAATATTTTATTATGAAATCAGTATTACTCAAATATAAGGAATAATATACCAGTAGTTTTACAACTACTCTTTGTATATTTTATAGAGAGTAATTTTCACTTATGTCTGATCATTTGGCTGACTCAAAATTATATATTTTTGGGTCATTTGACACGTATTTGCTCTTTGTAGAGCAAATGGACGTTAAGTGATTACTGTATACTTCCTATGTAATCTAACGTAAAGCGAATTGTCACTATAATGTCTCTAAATAATCTAGGGTGAAGTCATTGTAAACTTTTTCTTTCTATTGTACTTTAGAATGTGGTTATTTTTACTATTGTTGTGTCTGTCAATTGTCACTTAGTGTCCCTTTGTAATCTGAAGTGTGGTATGTTTAATTTTTTTATTATACCCTTCAAAATCGTGAGAAGGGTATATGTAAGATTGTCATTACGTTTGTAATTTCCACAATATAATTTTCCGACCCTATAAAGTATATATATTCTGGATCGTTATAGATAGCGGGGTCGATTAAGCCATGCCCGTCTGTCTGTTGAAATCAATTTTTGACCTATATCTGGATTACTAAGTCAATAATATAGACAATATGGATATATAATGATAGATATTTCAATGACCTTTGCAACATTTTTTTAAAATTTAAAAAAAAAAAATTTTAAAATTTAAATTTTGTATCTAGAAGACAAAAACATTGATATATCATATTTTAAGGTTCGACTGTAAATGGCAAAGATATAACGAAAAATGTAAAAAGGCGACCCCTACATTCGGCCAAAAAAAAAATAAAAAAAAATTTCGTAACTGCCTTGCTGAAATACTTCATATAGGGGGTGTACGGCTAACTTTTTTTTTGAGGTACGGTCTAGTATACATTCTATGTAATGTAGCGTAAAGTCAGAACCAATTTGCCTCAAACTTTAAACGTTAGAATATTATATTATGTGTCATAATAACACTGTGTGTAATTTTTTGAGTCATGGAAATATAACCATATACGGACACCACTACTTGATAATAGACCAAAAAAAAAGCTTTGCAAGTCATGCACTTTTTTGATAGGCCCCCAAATATTTGGAGCCTCGGTGTCATTTTTGGAAAAATTTGATAATTTTCTCAGGCTCATATCCTGCAAACAGTTCGGAATTTTGATTTACTCTCTGAGGCAAAGTTGCAGCCCTTGTCATATGGAACAGAAATTGCGAACACATACCTTTTTTCCCCTATTCAGGTCCATAGGTCCATTGGTCTTTTATCACGTAGTGGTGTCCGTATATGGTTATCTTTTTTCGTGTTCATAACTGCACTCCTCCAAATTCCCCAAAGAAAGAAAAACCACCCTAATATACATATTACACAGTTATGATTTTCATACATACTCAGTCAGCCTAAAGCAGGATTTAAACTTTGTGTCTGTTAAAAAATAAGAAACATTATTTGCTGTATTTTTACTCTATTTAAGTTAAACTCTTAAGTTCATTGTTAAAAATTGCGCCTTTTATTAAACAAAGTGTTCTTTATATTTAAATTGTATGTCCTTGATTGCGTTTATAAAGAAATATTACAATACCAGTATATTTTCCTAATTTTGTTCAACACACAACAAATATATTCCATTTTTTTTTTTGTATGTCATGATGGTGGTACTTTGTTACAAAGTTACTGCATGGCGGCATTAATCATCATTTTGCGCTTTTAAACTTTAATGTCACCACAATGTTAAATTGCGTTGCATTGAAATATTTTAGGATTATTTCTTCTATCTCTTTTATATTATTAAACTCAATCATATTTATGGCAGCAACAGCAACATTGTATCAAACAAATTTGATTGTTTTTTTTAAATAATAATAAAAGAATAACTCAAAAATATCAAAAGAAAAAAAGGTGTGGTGATTTTGTTATTATTTTGATCGTCTGAATGTCTGTCAGTCAGTTAAATTTTATACAAAATGTATGATGTTTATTTTAAGAAATAATTGTCTATAATAATCACTCATATAAGCGAACAGATTTATTAAGGTGTAAAAAAGACAGAGTAAAAACTTTGTTAAATATTTCTAAAATAAAGTTGCTGTGTGCCATAGTTTTATAACTTATGTTTTTTTTGTAGATTTTTCTTTATTTTTTAATATAAAAAAAGTAAAAATATTTAATTTACATTGTATTTTAATGTAATTTGTATAATTAGTGGAAATAATTATTATGCAAAGAATTTATTGAACAAATCTTTGCATAGTTTCCCTCAATACAAGTTGACTTTGTGGGTATAATAGACTTTAAGACATCAATCAAATTATAGTTATTCAAATGTGACTTTAAATTGACATTAGCTTGGAGTTATGCTGGGAAAGTGATTGACCTAAATATATGGTAACATTGTATTCTTAAGAAATTTCTAAAAATAAAACGGAATAAATGACAAAAATCACACTTTAACATGGATAAGTCCGTAATTGACTCAGAGTATTACTTTAAATCCCTTAGAAATATCCGTAGCGAAACATAATTGGGCACATAGTTATACATACTATATTAACTCTTTCAGCAACAGTTGTAGGTGTATATATATGTATAATCAAAACAATTGCATTTTTACTTTAATTAGGATTCATATATTATGAAAAATAAGAAAAAATTAAAACACAGCTAAAGGTCTTTATGGAATAAGGTGGTTAGTTTTTAACCACCATGACGGTTGGCATTAAAACTAATTATGATAAAAATTTTCGTAGCGTTTAAATTTGTTTGAAAACTTATCACTTTGAAAAAATTTTCTGAACAAAACAAACGAAATAGCTGGTGAGATATTCTCCAATTCTTTTATATCATTTGGTATAACCGCACCTTCTGTGTAATCCACCGGCTCTTCAAATCTAAATATTTTCACCATTTTGGTTGCAACACAGCAGTTTGGGTAGATAAGTCAGTAACAGTAGCATTATCCAAATTTTATAATTTTTTAACTCCATCTCCGAAGGTATGTCACCAAGCACCGTCAGATCGGCTTGCTCCTTATAATTCTCTCCTTCGTCAGGTTCAAGACTGCAGACACATTCGAATCCGAAGGTATACCTTCGAACAATATATCTTCAATTTACTTTTCATTGAGTATATTCGGCTTCCTTACAAAATAACATAATATTATGTGGGGAAACACTTTATATAAAACCTATTTCAGTCACAGTGGTTAGTAATCTAACCACCTTATTTCATACGTTATTTATCAAAGAATATAGTATAGAATAAATAATAAAGTAGTACCGAATTTGATGAACAATAAACACTCTGACTTTCTTTTATTGAATACGGGAAAACCCCTTAGAAAAACTGCGGTTTACAATATTTTCAAATTAATATAATATTAATCTAATGTTTACAAAACAATTTAAACGATGACTTCAAAAATATAATTGTTTAGCAAAATGCCAATAGATGTCACTAAAATTGTGTAAAGCATTGGTAGGCAAAAAGAGGCATTTAATTTGTGTGCTCTTTTGGGTAAAAACTAAAATATCCACAACAACATCAAGAAACTGAATAAATTGTGTGTATTTTATTTCACATTAGGGTTGTTTGACGAAAATCATCGTAACCTGAACAATATGAACGCCTACCATGGGTTTAAAGGCTCTAGAAAAGGTGGTTAGAAACGTGACCACTAAACCGAAAACAGTTAATATCAATTAAAACTGAATAGAGAAATGTGTTAATTTGGCCATAAGTCCTAAAAATCCTCTTCATGTTTACTGTAACCATTTCAAAATTTTTTCACAAGTTTGTTAACAATATGATTGCGGTAACCATAATATGATCACATGATTGTAGCAATCATATATATGATTGCAGTAAATAAGTATATATTTTTGACAACCATTTGTATGATAATGAATTTGCCATATTATGTAATTCTCGGCTTATGGATATCATAATCTGAGAACAACATATTTTTTTTATATACTACAACAAACATATATATGATTGCGACAATCATGTAAATCTTAACATAACTATATTATGGTTACCACATTCATATAAATAATTATTTTTACAATAATATTGTTAAAAACCTTGTAAAAATGTTGAAATGGTTACAGTAAACATGTATAACTATATATCCACTTCCATTTTTTGAAATTCCACCATTGTGCTCCCTTAAGTCCTACACAACTTGACATTGAGTTATTACCTACCAGAAATAAAAATTTATTTATATTACTCACAGACCTTCATAGTTTACACAAAATGCTCAGTATTGAATTTCAAATCGTACTTCGTTATTTTGACTCAGTGAACCAATTATTCAAGCAACTAACCTATAAGACTATTCGTGTGTAATTTCAAGTAACACACTTTAATTTCACTTTCAATGGAAACGCAACAAACAGCCAAAAAAAAAACATTGTTAAATAACTTTGACACCTTTAAGCAGCAGCAGCAGCAAAATTATTATTTTCAGTTTGAAATGAGATAAAGTCAAAAAAATAATAAAATATTATTTGAACAACGCCGACAAAAAGACACCAAAATAATGTTTAAAAATTGTTTGGGGTTTAAATAAAAAACACTATTTTACACACAAGTCTACAAACTATAAAAAAGGGCCAAGAAACAAAATTAAGGACTGCAGATGGCGCTGACAACAATGAAATCAATTTTATTTTATTTTTTTTAAGAAACACACAACATCTCTAAAAGCTCTGGTAAATGGGATTATGCAAACAAAATTGTTATAAAAAGCCACCAGAAATATGGCTTTCTCAAGCAAACATTCCACCCAAAATGATCATAAAAATGTCAGATAAAAATTTATTTAAAGAAAATCAACAATAACAACAAAAATTATAACATTTCAGCCGACTGGAAAAAATCAGGAAAAGTGATAAATTTGTATTTCACTCTCAATACAAAAAAAAAGTATTAATTTTGTGTTGCCTGAAAAAAACGCAGCTTTATTACTTTTACTTACAGTTTATGTATCTGTAAATATTATTCATGTCAACATTTGGTACATGAGATGTAAATAAATACATACATGAAAATGTATCGATATACTACATACAAAAATGTGTGGTAATCAACACATAATTTTTGTTCATTTGCATGTGCAATTCATTCTCATTTTTTAAGTGCAACAAATATAAAAAAACAGAAACAAACTGCCAACCAACATGTGGTGTAATGCCAAAAATTATGTCATGAATGACCCAATAAAATAAATACAATAATTTGAAATTGACACCCAACTGCAGTCGAAATAAAAGTGAAATAAAGAATTCTTTGTTCATTTTGTATATTTTGTATATGTAGACTTTTAACTGCCCATAAAACTTTGCCTTTCAGTTTATTTTTGCGAAAAAGTGAAACTTTTCCTACAAAGATATAATAATATACTTAAGTAGTGGTATTTTGGATGAATAAGGTTATTTCGTATGAATTCGATACAAAAAATAAATTTTCCAATTTACGGACACTTTTTAAGGAAACATTAATTATTATTCTCATAAACGCATTAATTATGTTGTCAGTTAATCACCCTCTAACTTTCTCTACCTCACACTCGATATTAGCATATCGTACCCAACTCATAAGGAAAATTAAATTCTTTCTTCTATAATATATTTTTAAGGTCACTAATAAATATTAAATGTAATTAATTTTTAAAATTTTGCATTATAGGCCATTTTATTGAAGATATGGAATTTTTTTTCTACTCAAAAATTCATTTTAAATAAAAACAAGTAAGAGAGCTATATTCGGCTGTGCCTTCAACAAATTTTAAATATTTTAGGTAAACAAAAATTTTTTTTTTCAAAAGTTGTTTTTTTAATTTTTTGGAAAAAATTTTTTTGGAATTGTTATTTTAAATTTTTTTTTTTAATTTTAAAAATTTTTTTTTGTTTTTTAATTTTTTTTTGTGAAAAAAAAATTCTGGTTAAAAAATATTTTTTCCGATTTTGACCTATTGTAGGTCCAACTATGGTCTTATATACATCGTTGCAGAGGTCTTTGAAATATTTATCATTAGATATCCATAATGTCTATATTAATGACTTAGTAATTAGGTTGTTCTGGTTTTTTCCTCATATCTCAGCCATTTGTGGACCGATTTTGCTGATTTTAAATAGGAATCTTCTCGAAAGCATGTTTGATAGAATTATTGAAGATTTGGATCCCGATGATATCTGGGGTCTTCAGAAAATTGATTTCAACAGACGGACAGACAGACGGACATGGCTTAAAAGACTCCGCTATATGTAAGGATCCAGAATAAATATACTTTATAGGGTCGGAAAATTATATAGTGGAAATTACAAACGGAATGACAAACTTATATATACCCTTCTCACGAAGGTGAAGGGTATAAAAAAAATATTAGAGGATTTTGCATTGTAGGAAACACATTCTAAATTGGATTTAAATTTTTTCATATAAATTCATATAAAAATTTAAGCAAATAGAAAACAGAGCAAAGTTGAATCAATGTTAATTTATATGGTAAAACACAGGTGCTTACATATATGAAAAAACGTAATTTTAATAACGTTTTCTTTATAACTCCTGAACTAACCGAGTCTCCATTGAAGTTTTTTTGTACGAATATAGTAGAGAGTTTAGGTGTCCACATACCTCGTTCTATATTAATTTTTAACACCGCGATCTTTGCTACTTTTTACATTGAAATATATATACTCCGAAAATTGACCTTTAACCTTTTGGAAATAAACAATTTTATTCACACCATTTTAAGGACAATATCTTTGGCTTTAAAATGGAGTCAAACATTATGCTGGTGTAGGGGTAGTTTCAAATTTATGGACAATTATGTTGGACAATTTTAACAAATTTTTCAAATCGCGATATTTTTACATCGAAATGAGTTTCCATTGAAAAAGTTATTGATATGAGGAACATATTGTTTACGTTATGTATGTGGTAAATTTCATTAAAATCGGAGATAGTAAATCCGACAGCTGTCCGCTTTTAAATGGATCCTCCCTTTTATTGAATTCTGGAAATTATAATTTTGTGCCTCGGCGCCCTCTTGGTGTTTTGAGCCCAAATTCAAAATTTAAACTTATTAACACCTCCTCTATGACCATGTTTTATTAGAAGTTACATATTTATTTTCACTTTTTCTTTCAGTACCCCCACTGTGCAGTGTGACGATGAACCCTCAAGTCTTTTTAATATTTGAAAATCCATATTGGATTTTTTTTGAAAAGTTTTATTTATTTTTTCTGTGACTATTTTTACCGAAATAACAGCTGTAAATGAATGATTTAGAAAAGATAATATCTTAATATTTTGAAAAGCTAATGAGATTAAAAAAAATAATAATTTGTTTGACCAAGAAAAAGTTTTCGCTGGAATAGTGTGTGGATGTTGTATTTAAATTCGGCTTTAATAAGTTTCAGACAAAGTTTCAAATTCTGAAAGAATCAATCAGATGTCAGTTTGCAAATAAAATTGGCGTGATTAATTTCTCAATAATTGTTTTAATAAAATAATATAAGTTGCATGTTGCATGTGCTATTTTAATAGCCACATCTGTCTGTTGTTGATAATTTAAAGTTGTATATTTATGTGAAAATGTATTTAAGAATAATAATAATAATAAATTGTTGTAATAAATACGCTTATTAACCTAAATTTTGCGGCTTATGACTTTTGTATACGAAAGGGAAGTAAAAATGTCATTCTTATGAAAAAGAAAAGTATAATTAAAATAAATATTTTAATGAAAGTGACAAAACTCGTGTATAACAATATTTGGCAGCGGATGGATGGATAGAGAAATGTATGTTCCATAAATTTCTAACCAAAATATTTAACGAAAAAGTTCTTGTTTGTGGCAGAAAGTTGTGTGTTATTTAAAATAATTATGAATTTAATTAAAATCTTATTTAAAAGAATTTGTCATGTGAGCGTGTGTGAGTGCTTTACAGTTATAATGAAATGAAACCCTAAATAAAAATCTCACGAATAATTATTAACATGCAATCCAAAAGATATGTATTTCAAATTGATGTTGTTATTGTTGTTGTTTGATTCCAAAATTATTTATAATTTTTTTTCTTAACGTTTTCTGTGGGGTTTCCTCTGTGGGTTGGTTGTCTGTATTCTGACCAAATAATTATTGTGGTCAGTTTATTATTATTACTGTTTCTGTTTATGTTTCTTTTGTGTTTTCGTGTATCCATAGCATTGTTTTGTGATGAAGACCATCATCATCTGCTGTCATCACCCAACATCGTCATGTTCCTCCTCAATACATGAGTGAGTGTGTTACAAGTACGTTTCTTTACGTTTATTTTTGGTTTTTTGTATTATTTTTTGTAACACACCCAAAAAAACATCGAAAATTGAAAGACGTAGAAAGATGTTGAAAAAAGACTTAAATCTTTTTTTTAAAAAAAAAAAGTTCATTTGTCTTGTCTGCGGTTTTCGTTTTTATTTTGTGTGAACAAAAATTCTACTGACCCAGAGATCTTTGACATCTTTGATCACATTTTATACGAGAATGAATGTAAAAAAGATATTTCTCTTACTTTTTTTCCAACGTTTCTCATTGAATTTCAATAAATTCTTTTTTTTATGTTTGATTCGTTCGTTTGGGTTTGCTTTGTTACTTCTGGGAATTGGGTTTTTTTCCTCAAATTCGTTGGTGGATGTATTTTACATGTGAAAATGTTTACGTGCTTTAGAATATGACAATGACTTAACTACGCAAAATTATTTACCCAGCTGAAGAAAACTTTTAATATAAAGTTTTGTCTGTCTTCTCTATAAATAAATGTGGGTAGACAGGAATTATGATTTTGTACTAGTGACTTGCATTGGATACGACGAAGAAGAAGGATGTTATAAAGTCATTTTAAATTAAACAATCAAATTATATATCAGCAGGGGAATAACGTATTATAATCTAAGATGAGTTTTTTTTTAATCTAGCCCAGAAGCCAAGTCAATCTATTGCAAGTAAACAGATCATATGGTAGATTTACAGTGGACGGATTGCTAAATAAATGCTACAATACTTTTATCACTATCTGGCAAGGAATAATTTTAATTAAAATTGCTCTTTAATACATGTACACAAGATCCAATTTGTGTGTTAAAAATCATTAAATTTTTAATAAGAGATGGTTTTTTTATGCGAATGTTCATATTTCAATCTATAAAGAAAACTGGAAATTTTGTCATCCCGTTTGTAATTTCCACAATATAATTTTCCGACCCTATAAAGTATATACATACATATATTCCTTATAGATAGCGGAGTCGATTAAGCCATGTCCGTCTGTCTGTTTGTTGAAATCAATTTTCTGAAGACCCCAGATATCTTCGTTATCCAAATCTTCAATAATTCTTTCAGACATACTTTCGAGATGTTTCCTATTTAAAATCAGCAAAATCGGTCCACAAATGGCTGAGATATGAGGAAAAAACCAGGACAACCTCGATTTTTGACCTATATCTGGATTATTAATGTCCGTAATTTCAACAAATAGATAAATGGCAGTGCTTAGTTACTTATGGAGTAAAATTATTTGGTAATTTTTACCCGTAGATATTGATTAGAAATTAATGTCAAGTTACCTTTTAGGTAAATTTAACTGCTTCTATCTGCTATCTATTTGTTGAAGTTATGGGCATAAGTCATTAATATAGACAATATGGATATCTAATGATAGATATATCAAAGACCTTTGCAACGACGTATATAAGACCATAGTAAGTTGGACCTACAATTGGTCAAAATCAGAAAAAATATTTTTTAACCAGAATTTTTTTACAAACAGACTGTCTTTAAGGTAGCTATGAATTTTTCACTTAAGTGACCACTGATATTAAAGGGAGCTAAAAACGATAAGATTAAGGTTTACCTCCTTAAGCTTTACCTGTTTAGCGATCACTTCCACTGAGAGGAGTTCAGAAAGGCAGATGTTAAACAGGAGTGGTGATATGATTACAGGGCTTAGAGAGTTTGTCTTTAAAGTCCAGGAAGTACTATATATCACGATTTCTTTACAGCGTGAAGTGGCTGGCAGTATCGAAACCCTTCAAAAATCCTTTGTTATTTAGTTAACTCACAGCGTTCCAAGATGTTTTAACATCATCACCGATGTATCGTCGAGGACAATAATCTCAAATGGTGTCTGCAACTTCAGTTGGCTTGGAAAGCTGTCGTGTCTCCGAGACTGAAATGTTGCGACCAACGTTATATCTTGTCTTTTTTATTGTGCGCAAGGATATCAATAATCGTCGTCGCGTTGGCAACAGACCAAATTCTAGACAAGTTGTACTTTCTCAAGTGATCTAACTAATTTTCTTTTTGTCCTGATTTATCACCGTCCGGTGTTGTGATTCAGTTGGGCGATCCTTGAGTCTGCTTGGAACTTTCTTTCTGCTTATGGTAAGTTGTAAGGTAGCGAAGATCATTGGAGATGCGATCGGTGAATTATCTGAAGCTGGTCCAGTCTTGTTTCTTCTGGTTCATGAAATTATGGCGTTCAGAAACGATACTACTGATCGCAAGGTATACTACTGATACTACTGACTCGCTATTATGATGCCTGGTGAGCTAGCCCAGCTACCGTGTGGATTCTGTACCCTGAATCATCATTCAGGGTAAAGAAGGTGAATTCGTCAATTTATTTTGCCAATAACGTGCCACTGTCGTCATTACCTAGGCTAGAATGCTAGAGCTGTCTATTGACGGAACGCCTACATTATAGAGATATAATGTACGCTGAGATATATACCTCTGTTCAAGGTATAGGTCTCTATTATCGAGATTGAGAGTAAAAGGTTTATATTATGGTGCGTTTTTTGTCGTAGAACGTCGCACAGTGGCGCATGGATAACAAGTGAAGTTACAAAAATCGAAAATTGCATGTGTCCCTAAAAAATATTGAATAAACTTATTTTACAGGAAATATGCTACTATTATTACAACCAGATTTTTGATTCAGAAGATATAGCCCTTCAAAACTGATTTTCAGTGTTTAAAAAGTGTCCATTTATAGGTAATATGGTCTGCTTTCAGATACAGTATCTCAAATACTAGGTAACGAGTCATTATTTTTAATTCTATTGATAAAAAAAAATTGTGTTTGTCCAGGTAAATCGATATTTACCAACTATTTATTTTTTAAATATTTTGCAACTTTGATGGAAAATAAAAAAAAGCTAATGTTTCTATATTTGCCATATTTTCAAAATAAGTTCTTTGAATATTCCTTTACCTAATGCAATAATTTCCAGATAAACATAACCATAAAAAATTAAAAATTTAAAAAAATATTTTATTTTACTTCCCATAAAATTGATTTTTCCACAAATTTCAACTTGCTAATTTATAAGTAGGCACCTAAAAGGCGTATAACCCTTTTCAGACACTCATTTCACATGTTGATCAATTATCTATCATATGCCTTTTAAATTCCATTTGGTTCAAAAAACTCAAATGTCGCCACTGTGCGTCGTAGTCTTTGTGTACTTTTATAGCTACAGGGATAGGGTTATCTCAGTTATTTTGGTTTTGAGAGCATTGTAGTTGAACTGTAATATACATATATATCACTGTAGGTCTCAGGAATTCAATCGGCTGGTAATTGATGCTACAGATGTTTGGATGCAATTGCTATAGGAAAGGTTGTGTTATTGTGGCGTCTGATGGTAATGATGTTGATGCGTTTCGTCGGTATTGGCAGTCTGGGGCGACAAAACTATACTACCACTTCCTTTCATGGTTATGTCAGCCACTGTAAAATGACACTTGTCCAAATAAAATATTGGAATATTTTAAGTTCGGCAATTTCCAATAAAATTAAATCCTTAAAATAAAAACACAAATTTTTATATCCTTCTATTTGTATCAAATACTCTTAATTAGCTTTACAGAAATTATACTAAATATCCATATATCTATGTCAACTTTGTTTCCATATATTTCAGCTTTTTATGTTTCGTTATTTTACCAATATTTTATACATATAAAAATACATATTAAAGTCATGATACATATTTTTTTACTCTATTACGAATTTCCTCAATAATTTTTGAAGTCAAGAATTTTTTAAGTGGGTTGGAAAATTATATTGACGTACATATAAAAAAGAAAATAAACTAAAAGCAAAACATACATAAACAGAGAAAAATACCGAAAAATATGAGTTTTATTTGTTTGCCAACGTAACATATGGATAAATATGTATATTTACATATTTATACTACTGGTACATATTACATACTACATTTACATCGTATACATTCAAGCATACGTAAATATATTGTACGAATTTTATCTTGTAACTTGTTATTCAAGACTGTAAGGTTTGGTATTTAGATATTTAAACAACAAAGAATTCAGTTTCTGTGTATATGAACGTGTGCTATTTAATAGAGTACGATTACATGGTTTACCACACATGTGTAAACAATGTATGTTTTCATATGCATGTAAATATGTTTGTAAAGTGACATTTACTGTACATAAATATGACAATTTTATTTTTTGCTCTTTTTTTTGTTTGGTAAGTAAAACAAGGAAATGTTTTTCTTTTTCGAATATTGCCAAAAAATAATACTTAAATACAACACAAGTCACACATAACTCATATGTTTGTGAACAAAACCTGTAGTTCTTGGACAAATTCTACATAAAGAAATAACTCATTACATACATAATATAACACATTTTTTAACTGTCCCTTTTCTCTTCTATTACTCAGTTAAAACGGATGATCCTGATCATGTTCATCTCATATCTTGTGTTCAATTGAGCTCTTGTTTACCTTTTTTGTTTGATTACGCTGTCCACCACTCAATGCAAATAACTAACTAGCGATTACCTGCATTACATTGGATTAGTAAAGTAAGCAATGAGATTAAGCTAACTAAAATAGAGTATAAGTATTGATGTTGAAATGGTTGGTTTTGTACTGCAGGTTAATGTTTGCATTTAATACATATTTACGACAATATTGCGTGAATGTAATAAAATGAAAATTTGCATAAAAGACCCAAATATATATTTTGTTTTGGTAATATGAAAACCACAAACAAAACAATAATCAATAAATATCTAAAGTTGACATTAGAAAAGGCGAATTTATGGTAATCCTGGAGATAACTTTGATCTTAAGTCGTACAAGAAAAGTTCCACTTAATTACGCATGCATTATTGTATGCGACAAAAATTGCCGAAAAAGCATTATGTAGATGCAGGGAAAAGTAATACAATTTTAATTTAACTCAGGACATGGCTACTCATTAGGGTGGCTCTTGTTTTTAACTTTTAGGATTTTCAAAGGTTTAGGGTTTAAAATTGTACAATCGGATAATATTTAGAGGTTGCACATTTTATTTAAAGTTTCGAATATTCTGTCACAGAAGATATATTAAAAAAAAAAATAAATGCTGGAAAAATTTATCCGATTTGAATGATTTATTCAACATGAGAGGTAAGATAGGTAATATATAAGTGGATCGTTATAGATAGCCATGTCCGTCTGTATGTTGAAATCAAATTTCCATAGCCACCAAATAACTTACATACATGATTGATTCATCAATATATCCACCATAGTCCAACTTAAATTGCTATTTAAAATCGAGCCTACAAATGTTTGAGATATAAGCAATACCTCGAATTTTTTACCCACGTTTTGTTACCAACATTTTTGTTCATCAAACATATTTTTTTAAATTTTTTTTACCTTAACTTTAAAACAGCAATTATGTTAGTAATATCCCTTGTCTGACATCTTTAGATGGTTGAGTATGCATTTGTAGACTGATGTTATTAATTTTCAATACCAAAATTCCCATGACTATATCTGATACTTTGATACTACACCTGGATCCCACAGTGGGTCAGAATCAAAATTTTTTGTCAATAAATCTGACATTTCTAACTAGCTGGTCCGATCAGGATACAATTTGACGTGGGCGTAGACAATGAGTATCTGAGTTTAAGTTATTAAAATGGACTCTAAAAATGATCCAGGGTCCGCGACATGGGGGTTCAAAGTAGGGCACCTTCGACATGTAAGCGAAATAATAGGATTGCAAATATTAGGAACAATTTGAACTAATTTTGTTTGTTTAGCTAAGTTAATTTTTGGTCTTATAAAAAATATTTCAAGCCAATATCTCAATTATATTCCAAAATATGCCACTTTAAAACTCCGTCCTTCAAAAATATGGCACTTTTTCATATTTTAATGTGACAAAGTCAGAACTATTGACTTTTTTTGAATAAAATATTAATAAAATCGAAGGGAATCCCACAATTCCTAAAAATTAAAAATCCCAAAAATGGTATTTTTTACAATTTTGCGCATGGGGTCCACAATTCCTTTGGGACTGGGATAATACTTTGGGGATAAATAGGGAACACATCTAGGTTTCCTAAGCTGCTTTACGTTTTCTGGTCCCAGCTTTGGAATTTTCGGCATAAAGTTGAAACTTTGATAAAAAATAGGTTAAATTCCGAAAGGTGCAGTTGCAACATATTCGAAAAATAGGAAACCAAAAAATACAAAAATGTTCTCCGTAAAGATACCTTACTTTCTGTAAAGTATTTAAAGAATGTTTTATTTTAATAAAAAAGAGTTAAGTCAAAAAAAACAGTAAATTTTTTTTTTTTAATTTGAAAATTTTTGGATCCATATTGATATTTCTCTTTAGTAGATTATTGGTAATTTAGTTCCCTAACCAAGAAAAAATAATATGTTACAAATCATAACTGTAAATGGAATATTAATATTAGTTCTCCAGGAAGAGAGGAGCAAAGAAATTCGAACAACAATATTAATTGTTGAGCTTTACCTCTTCTGATTTCAATGATATTCTACATGTCAACACAAAATTTTTAGTTCTCCAAATGTAACAAATTTCATTTACTTATTCATGAAATTAAAATTTCATGAATTTTAATTTGTGGGTTTAAAATACTTACAGTAAAATTTCTAAAACCTTCTGAACTATCAGTCATATTGTACCATTCTTGATTCTTTCTTAATGTAAACAAATTTTTATAATTTCTAAACAAACATTTTTGAACATTTGAAATTTTGACAATAGAAATACATATATACAACAAAATAAACTAATTTTTGTTTTATGTATAAAAAAAACAGTCAGGAAACAATTCAATTCAGAAATTATTCTATATATATGGAATATTTTTGTTTTTCTGCTACTTCTGCTACTGCATTTGTTTAGTGTATTTATTTTACAGCAATTTTCAGAATAATATTAATGCCTGGCATTAATTTTAATATGTTTGAAATAAAATTGCATTATATTTTGCTTTTATTTTAAACAACTTGAACCTGAGTCATAAGTAATTGAACTTTTGCACCATGTGTGCAGTCATTTGTAGTTTCAGTTCTTTTTTTTTAATAAATAGGGTCATTTACAAATTTTTTTGCAGTGCTTAAACAATTTGTTTTTATAAAAAAAATTAAATATAATATTATTAAGCAATATGTTAACACTACATATTTGTTTTGTTTGTTTTTCAAGTAAATGTTGCCATTGATTTTATTTAAGAAAAAAAGAAACATACAAAAAACGTGCACACCTGGACCCAATTCAATGTACTTGTAGTATATGATTAGTCAATATAGAATTTTATTGAAATTATAAATTTTTTGTTTCATATTTTATTACTTGTTTATTTAAATGTGAACATAACAATTTTGAAATTTTGTTTGTGAGTAATAAATAAACCTTCAAAATATATAATTTATTGCCAATAATTAATATCAAAATCAACTAAAGATTGCGAATTACAATGAGTCAATAAATACCCTAGAGGGGAAAAGCCGACATAGACAGTTCCTAGTTGTAACACTATCATATTCATCACTAATACAAAACTAATCACTTGCTGGGACTAGTGTTTAGAAACCCCTTAACCAACAAACTGGTTTTTCGCATAAGAGATTTGTATAAATAAGTTTAAGACATCGGTGTCCATTCTAGAAACCTGATCATAATCGAGGTGGTCAAATTAAGCACATTCTTTCTTGAAAGCCTACCTACTCCTCTAAAAATGTTGTGTACTTTATTTCAAAATTGTACCAGCAGTAAAAGAGTAACATATGGGAAAGGGTCCTTTTTATTATAAGCTTCTGAAATCTTACCAGACCATCACAGGGAAGCTGTACCGAACACAACTTTTTCGCTTGAAGCGAGCATTAGCCGAAAAACTGTAATATTCCATCATGACATCACTCGGCCATATGTTGCAATGCCTGATAATAACTATTTAGAATAAAGTGGTTGGGAAGTTTCCCTCTCTTTATAGGCTTTATAGTCCAGAACTTGCCCGGACCGACTACTATTTGTTTTGACCGAAGCAGAACGCTCTCTCTGGGATAAGCTTCACTTTGAAACAGAGTATCGATATTGGCTTGAATCGTTCTTGGCTTCAAAAGATGAGAAGTTCTACAATACTTTGAATAAATTTATATTTTAAAAAATACCGCATTTTTAAGTCATACAGCCAATATAACTAATGAAGATATAGATAGACCTTGGATTTGGAAATGCAATTTTTTTGCATTTTTAGTTGCTATTTTTAAGGTCGGAGTCATAGCTTTTAAAAAAAGTGTTTTTTGCCCATATACATTTTTTAACATTTTTTGGAGACCAACTGTTTTTGGAAATAATGAGATGTCGTGTAGCCACGGTATCATTTACTAATGTTAGTTCTTCAAGTTTCTCCAACCCACATACACCTGCCTGTTCTTATTTAATTGCAAATAAAATATCTAAATTTGTACTGCATACTTTAAGGAGCTTTTTTATTACAGTTGACTGAACTCAAAAAATAATTCCGAGTTTTACCCGGAATTTTTGAATTTTTTTCTTTACAAACAATCACCTGAAAATTTCGAATCGAATAAAAAAAAATCATCCAAATCGCTCCTGCCGTTCTCACGTGATGCCATTACCATTTCATTTTTATATACATAGATTATGTTTCACCAACTTATTTTAGTCTCAACACTCGTCCCCCTCCCATAGCAGTCTCAACACCCTCTAAAATGTAATCCTGTATAATTAAAATAAATCGCTGTTTGTTTCTACACTCCTTTAAATCACGTATATACTGTGCAAATTAAACAAATATTTTAAGAATTCTTTTACTTTGTTTTCTCTTTTTTTCGGTTTTGAATATTGCGTGATGACAAACATCACAACAATTTATGGCCCTCTTGCTGACAAAATGAATTATTATGGCCCAAACACAAACAACCAACAACTATTTAATTTAGTTAGCTTATAAAGAAAGCATGACAGGATTGTATAAAAAATAAAATCACAAAAAGATCCTTAATTAGAATATTAAATATTAAGGTTTGCCATTTATTTTCACATAATTTAGCATGAAATGCGTGCAACTAATATGTTTTATTTCGCAGTAGAAAATATTTTTATTGAAAAATAATATTTCCTTTTCTTTAGGTTTACTACGAAATAAACTACATTTTAATAAAGGCATTACATATTAACTTAATTATTATTAGTCACAATTTATGTGATAAGTGGCTGTTTTGTAAGTAGAGTGCCAATGCGTCAAAAGTAAACAATTATAAAACGATTAGTTAAATATGGAGATATTGTGAATGGAATGAACATGTTTTATTAGCACGACAATATGGCTTTTTTCTTGAAGAACTTTTCACGGTATATATCTACATTAATTGTGCATGTAATAATGACAGAAGAATTTTCTTCGCACTGACAAATTGCTAGTTTTTGGAAGTTCTGAAATTTCTTCTACCTTAAAAACGGTATAGAATTGTTCAGCTGAGAGAGTCTCTGCTATAATATATGGGAAATTCCACGAAAATGACAACCACGACTGAAAAACCAAAACCCTTGAACGTTTTTTTCAATTTTATTTAAATAGGAGAAAACTCTAAAATGTTACTATGTGAAAGTATTTAGAGCTTAACTATTACATCATTTTAAGGGCAAAAATAATAGTTTAAACTGACTATATTTATTTGATACCCTTCACCTACGTGAGAAGAGTATATATAAGTTTGGCATTCCGTTTATAATTTCCACAATATAATTTTCCGACCATATAAACTATATATATTCTGGATCCTTATAGATAGCGGAGTCGATTAAGCCATGTCTGTCTGTTGAAATCAATTTTCTGAAGACCAGATATATTCGGGATCCAACTCTTCAATAATTCTGTCAGACATGCTTTCGAGATGTTTCCTATTTAAAATCGGTCACACCTAAAAATATTCAAAATTTGTATTTTGAAGTATAATTGGTGAATGGTATACAAGATTCGGTACAGCAGAATATAGCTCTCTTACTTGTTTTAATTTAATTGGTATATTTTATGGTAAGATTGTGGCGAAAACGAAGCTCCCAATTAGCTTGTAGTATGAAATGAATTTGACTCTGATTGTTTTTTTGCTATTATCAAATTGTTTACTGAAATCAAATGTATATTTTCTATTAATTTTTTTAGTTTTTGTATACATATATTTACAGAATATATATTGTTTTACTATATGAGAAAAATCTATCACGTACGGTATGTCACGTACGATATTAAATTTTATTGATTATAAAATCTCCCAAAGATTGTTTTTATTTAATTATGGAAAGAAAAAATATTTGGTTTAGTGTAAGAAATTAAAAGAAAACATAACGTCTTTCGCAATTCCCCAATTTTCGTTTATTTCTACATGTTTTTTAAAATTTTTATTTCGCTCGATATTTTGTCAACAGCGTTTCGTAAGAATTTTTTATTATTTTAAAATATAGTACCCTCTGAATGGAACATAAAGGCAAAATTATTTTTCAGATATTCTTATTTATGCAAAATCTATTCCACTATATAGGCGTGCAAATGGCACGTACGATGATATTTATTTGCCCATATGTCTCATGTTGTTGTAGTTCCTCTATCATAAAAGTTTTTATTCGGGACAGAGACTTCTGGGCTATAACTTTTGTATTTATTTAACCTCGTAGTTTTTATTACAATTTTACTAAAAAGACCACACATACTACATATTAAGTATAAACTACAACTAGCCAAGCTTCTGAAAAAAAATCACTTACCAAAACAAATTTAGTCCATATTTTATTTATTATTTAACAATTACGATCATTTTCTCATTTAAGTGGCCATTTGCTTGTGTGTTTTGTAATTATTATACCCATCATCATCATCATAATTACGAACACAATAAAATAAAACATTACTGTTGCTGTTTAAATAAAAACATTTTTATTATTAGTTTTTATAACAATTTTATGTTACGTTTTATTATTGAAACTAATTTGTTCATGGTTTAAATAAATATTTTACTGCGGAATTCTATTAAAGACAAACTCACTCACTAAGAGAATAATATAGCCAGCAACAAATTGGACGCACTGCAATACAGAGTAGTAGTAGTTGACAGTATAAATGACTGACTCGATGAATAGAAGTCTGGTTAGATGCGAGTATGTTGTGCTGTCATTTGTCAGCAAAATACAAAACAACTTCTAGGTTAATGTCAATTCATTCGCAAACACACTCGGAAACTATATACATTTTGAGCTATCAAAACGACAGAGGAAAGAAATCATTTTGTCGTTTGATTGTTCGGATGTGTTACTACATTATTAAGTCTTATTACAGTTAACGGGTTTTTTATTCTTCTTTTATTTCTTTTAGTAAAATACAATCAGTCAGTCACAATTCGTACAATGAATTACCGAATTTATATTGTCATCTACCGTAAAAGACATATTTGTTGTGTGTGATTGTGTGCTGTTATTGCACAGTGATGAACAAAATGGAAAATAATATGTTTTAAAACAAGTATTAGAACTATATTCGGCTGTACCAAATCGTATATACCCTCTACTAGGGTTTGGGGTCCGGGAAATACCGCAAAATTTTTCATTCCCGTTTCCCGGGAATGTATAATTTATGACCGGAATTTCCCATTGCCCGAAACCGGAAAATTTTCATATAAAAAAGTAAAAAAAGAAATATGTAGAACAAATTTTAATTTAACATCCACCCCACAAATGGTTGACCAGTTCAAAAACATGTACAAATGGTGAAATTCTTTTATCAAAATGGGTGTTCTGTTCGGGGAACGTTCCGGTAATTTTCATAAAAAAATCATTTTCATCGATGAGACAGATTTCTGGATGAATGGGTATGTCACGAACAAAATTTTTTAATTTGGGACGAAACAATCCACATGAGATCCAAGAACGTCCAATGTATCCCGAAAAAGTCACTGTTTGGTGTGGATTTTGTACTGGCAGCGTCATCGGTCCATATTGCATTGAGAATGACATTGGCCAGGCCATTATTACTCACTTAATTTATTCTTGAATTGGAAGATATGGATACCAACGACATGTGGATTCAACAGGGCGGCACTAAATGCTGCACAATCGATTTGATGTTATTGTTATCTCAAGTGGAGGATATGTGATCTGTTCACAGAGATTCTGATATAATGTTTGTAGTAATTTATTTGAAACAACAACAATTTTAAAATAGGAATCAAACAATAACAAATTAATATCCCACTTGATATTATTATACCCTTCACCTTCGTGAGAAGGGTATATATAAGTTTGTCATTCCATCTACATTTTTCATTTCCGACCCTATAAAGTATATAAATTCTGGGTCCTTATAGATGCGGAGTCGATTAAGCCATGTCCACCTTTCTGTCGGAAATCAACTTTCCGAAGCCCCCAAATAACTTACATACACGATTCATATATCAGTATCTCCGGAATTCTTCCGGCTCGCTTGCTATTTACAATCCAGGAAATCGGTCCACAAATGGCTGAGATATAAAAAAAAATAGGACATCCTCGATTTTGGACCTATTTTTTGACCTATATCTGGATTACTAAGTCATTATATAGACAATATGGATATCTAATGATAGATATTTTAAAAACCTTTGCAATGACGTATAGCGGTGGCCAGGTAATTAAGACAAAAATTGTTTGCTAATTTCCATGTGATTCTCAATATTTTTTCAAATATTTCCACAAATATGAATGCATGAGTGTGTTTTATTCGACTGTGTCAATATGAGCAAAAAAAATTTTTTTTTAAATAAACATATTTTCTAACATTTATATCATTATATTTTTATTATTATAAAATATTCGGCCAAATTTCATATTTTTGGTCCCATTAGTTTCGGTAATATCATGTTATTAACAGCAGATGTTCGCTGAGTCAACGTATATCCACATATCATTGTCCATATATGTTGTACCGACTTTTATAAACATTTTTGAGAAACTAGAAATATTAATAATAAATTTCATACCCAAAAGGACCTAACTTTTGTTTTGAAAAAAAAAAATTTTCCAAAGATGAAAAAACTACTTTGGGAAAAAAATAAATTTTCTTTACCTAAAAATATTTAAAATTTTTATTTTGAAGTATAATTTTTATAACATTTTTGATTTTTATAAACATTTTTGAGAAACTAGAAATATTAATAATAAATTTCATACCTAAAAGGACCTAACTTTTGTTTTGAAAAAAAAAAAAAATTTTCCAAAGATGAAAAAACTACTTTGGGAAAAAAATAAATTTTCTTTACCTAAAAATATTTAAAATTTTTATTTTGAAGTATAATTTGGTGAAGGGTATATAATATTCGGCATATCCTAATATTGCTCTCTTACTTGTTTTAATGACAATTTAATCAATTTCAATGCAAGGGGCTTTACAAATTGTAATGATCTGACCAGCGGCAAGCTTTAAGTGTCAGTTTACATAAAATGAGTTTTATTTTCTGACGGGACAATTAAAACTCCTCAAATGAGTTTTTTTTCTGACGAGAAAAATAAAACTCCTCAAATGAGATTTTTTTTATGGCGGCTCTTACACTTATAACCATTACGGTCCCTGTTAAAAAAATAAATTGTTTTTTTATAACTATTAAAAACTTAAACTTTTACTCCTCACTGTAACTTACTAAACATACTTACACATAACAACAATTTTCACTTTGATGGTCACAACACCGACATTTATTTAATGTGTTCATATTCAATTTATTACATGTTGCTTTTTTTTGTGTCTAAAATAGTAATGATGCTTATACATCATTTACTATTGTTTCATTTCAAATATTATTTTTATTTTAATAAATTTAAGTGAAGCTACCTTTAATTTTTTTTTTTTGGAAGAAACATTATTTACCTTCTTTACGTGTTAGTTGGTAATTTGTAGGCGTAATTTTGTGTGATTTTATTCATACTAATGCAGTCATGCCATTTTTGTATTTATTTTTTTTTTGGTTTTAAGAGTTTTTCTGTTAGTTTTTTTTGGGGGGTTTGAGGTGTTTATTATGTCACACAGTTTTTCCCACAAATATGGAAGCAAAACAGTTTGTTCTTCAATGTTTTTTTATTGCAGTTTCAGAAACGAATACAAATTTCAAATGTTTGATAATGACTTATTATACCCTTCACCATGGTGATGAAATGTTGTATAAATTACTTGTCCCATTTGATACCTCCCAAATAACATATGTAAAATAGTTTTGCTAAGGCTGCTGTTAACTATGACTGACTTTTATTCTCACGATTTATGTTTTCAAAGGTCCACTATTTTATGGGCTGTGTGACAAATATATAGGCGTCTTGTTGAAATCAAGTGGTCACTATAAACTCTATCCGATGAATAACAAATTGTATTGGGAACCTCTGCATTTCTAACATTCTCATAATATTTAATTAACTAAGCCTATTAAGGAAACGCTATTTAACTTTTTAACTTTACAATATTTCCTAAAATTAATTTTTTGTTTTTTTTTTCTTTCTTTGCAGGTATGTCTGTCAATGGTTTTAGGCCATTTTGTGTTTAAGTGCGTGTAAATTTAGTAATATTTTCCAACCACACACAACAGTTGTTAACATCAGACTTGAATGTCAAAACTACTAATTAGTAAGTGTTTTTGCACTACATTTTATTTTACACGAGTCACTGTCAAAAAAACTGGGTTAATTTATTTTAAAGTATCTACCTTACATATGGCGAAAATAGCTGAAATCATAACATATTAAAAATGAAGTCAAAGTTTCACAGGTTTAAATATCAATGCTATTATATGTTCCAATACAAGTTGTTTTTTATAAGATTTAGTCAGATAACACAGGTCAACAGAAAAAAAAGGATTCATTAACCACTATAAAGATTTGATGCATCATGGTTACCTACAAGAATGGTAAAATTTTTCAATTCTATGGATAGATTTTTTTAAATTTTTTTTTTCTAAAATTGTGAATTTTTTTTAGATGTTGCTCCACATAATTTATAACTCAAAAAGGGTTAGTCCGATATTATTGAAGTAAACTTAGAAAAGTTCATATTTACATAACCTTTAATCTGTTTATATATTGCATTTTAATCGGCTCAGTAGTTTCCGAGTTTAAAAAAAAACTCATGAAAAATCGAAAACGAAATCGAAATTAACCACTATAAAGATTTGATGCATCATGGTTACCTACAAGAATGGTAAAATTTTTCAATTCTATGGATAGATTTTTTTAAATTTTTTTTTTCTAAAATTGTGAATTTTTTTTAGATGTTGCTCCACATAATTTATAACTCAAAAAGGGTTAGTCCGATATTATTGAAGTAAACTTAGAAAAGTTCATATTTACATAACCTTTAATCTGTTTATATATTGCATTTTAATCGGCTCAGTAGTTTCCGAGTTTAAAAAAAAACTCATGAAAAATCGAAAACGGCAGAACATGTTCAGGTTAATTACTTTGTCACAATTAATGGTGTTTTCTTTTCTGGCGTAAATGATGCATTTATTCTGCCCTTTACCCTTCTTTGTGTTTTTTTTTTTCTGAAAAAAATGTATTTTGGTCGTGTTCTTTTCTAATAATGTTACCCTAAAACTCTGAATATATGCAACATGTTTCACCCTCAATTTTATTAAAGGGTTAGAAATGCACCACTTTTTATGTAAGCAAAAAGTATAGTTTTATAATATTTAGAAGCTATATAAAAGAAAATTGCATAAATGGTCATGATTTTTGTTCTATTGTGATTTTTTCTGAAAATGATTGAATTCACTTAATTGTGAATAAATTCGAAAATGATCAATCGATTTTTATGATAATTTTGTTGCTATTATATGTGGGTTTGTGAAAAAGTAATAAACCTGAACTATTTCTGCCGTTTTCGATTTTTCATGATTTTTTTAAAACAATAAAATTTGATATTTTTACATAAAAAATATATTTTTTGCTTCAATTTGTTATTATAATTCCGAAACTACTCCGCCGATTAAAACACAATTTATAACCGAATTAAAGGATATATACATTTGAACTTTTTTAAGTTTACTTCAATAATATCGGATTAACCGTTTTTGAGTTATCATAAATTATATGGAGAAACATTTGAAAAAATTCACAATTTTAGAAAAAAAAATGTTTGTACTACTGGAACCACAATACATCAAAATTGTGTAGCGGTTTAAAAAGCCTCCAAAATTTTTTCGATTTTGTTGCCCTGTGTAATTTATATGGTTTTTTATGGTACGGAAATCCTCTCCTATAAAACCTGAAAATCTTAAGAAATTTATTATAATTTTGTAGGTTCTTTATTTAATCTAGAGTATCGAAAATCCGAAAAATGTGTTTTTTAAATAAAAGCGGTCTCGGCTTTCGTCGTTAAAAAAATTGTTAACCGTCTTATAAAAACGTTAAAGTTAAGAATACTAAAACGGGTTGAGTTTTCAAAAATGAAAAAATAACATACCAACATTGTTAAATTAATAAATAAAAACAATTGGAAACATGAACATATATATTCTCCTTCCTAATCATTCAGCATGCTTAAGAATTTCCAAAGTATGTTATGTTATTTGCAAAACTAAGTAAAATTAAACATATTAATTAAAGACCCACCAAAAAAAATAAGAAAAAACAAAGCATTAGGAGAAGCACAAAAACTAAGACAAGATAAATTGGTACAAAAAAAGTTTACTATAGTCTTGACCTTGACTTTGACAGCAGACAACAACAGTTTAGAAATAAGAAACACTAGAAAGTGCAAACAAAAATCATCATTAACATTCAACTTCAGCAACTACAACATACGATTTTATGTATTTTATAACAACAGACTAATATTTAGACAGACAGATCTGAACAGATGTACATATGTCTATCTATCTAAGTACAAAAGGTAAAACGCAAACAATTATTAAAGAACAAGATAAAGAAAAAGTTAAAGTTAAAGTTAAAGAATCTCATCTTGGCTAAATAAACATTAATTTTAAAAGATTATTAAGCATTTGGTCATAGTCAGCATCAGCATCAGCATTATGATGTTCATCAGCATCGCCAACTTCTATGGTTAATTAAACTAAAAAAGCAAAAGTTTGTGCAAAAAAAAATATATATAAAATTATAGATGAAGATGTTGTTAATGATGATGTACCAACATCAGTTAATCATAAAGTCATCATACTAAATATTTATTTGTACAATCATACAATTAAAACTATTTTTATACAAACACAAATATTTAGTTAGAAAGGGATTGTTTGTACACTGCTAAAATAATTATTTGATTTCTGCAGAAATATTTAAGGCGTTTTATTTTAAAGCTATCCCTGTTTAAATGCTTTCAAAAAATTATTAAAATATTAGAAAATCCTTAAGAAAATTTCATCCCAGGAAGCGAAGATTAATAGCGGTTTTAAAGCCAAGATAAAAGATATTAATTATTTAACAATTAGAAAAAAATTTCAATCTGATTTCATTAAAATAAATAGCACAAGAATATAGTTCCCATTTATTTAACTATATTGAAAAGAAATACTCTTACCTACATCAATTTTGCCCTTATGCCCGTAATTTCAACAAGTAGATATCTACGGTGTAAAATACCAAGCAGATAAAGTTACCTAACAGATAAATTGAAATTAATTTCAAATCAATATCTACGGGTAAAAATTACCAAATATTATTACTCCATAAGTAACTAAGAACTGATAGATATATATTTGTTGAAATTACGGGCATTAAAGTTTAAAAGCCTGAACAAAATTTTAAAATTTTTCAGTAATTTTTATCAAATTATTAGATCAAATCTTCCTTAAAACTCAGTCAATCTCATATTTGTTTAATTTATGTTCAAAAATCAACAGTATAGTTATAAATTATTTGGGGGGACTTCGAGCGACTTTTGAATTTGAACCTAAAATTAAGAAATGTTTCCAATTTCCAATGACTATATAAATCTGAGGAGCCGAAGAACAAAAGGTACTTTTTTGAAAATTTAAAAATTTTGGGAAATTGATTTTTTCTAGAAGATTTCAACCAAAATATTTAAAAAATACCAAAAATTCAAATCTTCCTTTAAATTCAGTCAATCTCACATTTGTTTAATTTATGTTCAAAAATCAACTGTAAAATTGAAAATTATTCAGGGGGATTTCAAGCCACTAGTTAGTTTTCAACCCAAAACTTTTTCCAATTATTAGACTAATTTTGTAAAACAATTTAGGTTAAAATATTTGAAAAAGCCTGAAAAAGATTTTAAAATTTGCAAAACACCCTTAAAACGTACTCAATCTCATATTTGTTTAATTCGGGGGGGCTTCGACCCACTTTTGATTTTGGACACAAATATGTTTGTATTTGAAAATTTATAAAAAAAAATCCAATTATTTAACTATATTTCAAAAAATACTCCCTTCTAAAACAATTTAGACTTAAATATTAAAATTTTTTTAAAAAACTAGTTAGATTTAAATTTATAAAATATTAAACAAATTTACATTACCAATTTGACATATTTATTATCAAACACCTTCCTAAAAGTTTCTGCAATACGAGTATGTCTTAAAACTTTTAGTTTTTATAGAAAAATGTTGGAAGAATTTTGTGTAGAAAAAGCTTTATTGTTCGATCAATCGACTTATAGAAACCTCGTAAGATTGCACTCAATATAAAAGTGCTTAAGTAATTATAAGGATATCCACTAGAATGATCGAAAATTTTCCTTCAAATAATTATTTAAAGAATTTAAAATGAAGATTAATCGAATAAAAGAATTAAATATATTTACGTTACAGCATGATTTGTTTGAAGTACAACAACAATTTGTTTAAACTATCATAACATATTAGGACATTATGCCAATATGACTTAATAGCAGCCCGTTTGAATCCCCCAATTATTTAATTAATGTTAAACATATAATCAAATTATTCGAATAACTTAGATACCCCAGTAATTATGTATAATATTAAATAAAACTTTCAGCAAATTGTTAAACGAGACCTCGCTGTATAATTATTTGTTATTTTGCATTTAAATAAGAAATTTTGCATTATATATTAGTAGTGTTAAATGACGATGACTTGTTGTTTAAATAAAATATTAAATTATTAAATATTAATAAATAAATATTTGCTTGTTTGTTCATCTTCTTTTTTAATAATATTCTTTAAATATTTATTCAACAAATACAGCATTTTTGTGTCTAATTCATATAAACATTTTTAGAAACAAACACAACAAGAAAGCGCACATAATTTAGAAAAACAAAGAAACTTTAATATTTAATTAATTAAATAAATTGATGTTTAATGTGAGTGTACAAAAAAAAACATACATAAGTATACATTTAAGGAGTGAGATCGAAAAATTCTTAACACACGTTTTTCATTACATTTTTTAACCCAAGTATTATTTGAATTTTTTTTTGATCAAGTTACCTTTGAAAAACATGTCAGTTATTATGTGTAATGTCAATTATATTAATTTTTTTGTTAATCTGATTAAAATGAGTGACCAGAAAAAAGTGCGTACTGAAATTATTAAATATTTTCAACAAAACCCAACTTGGTCTTACAAAAAGTTGGCCAAGCATACAAAGGTCTGCCGTCAAACTGTTTCCAATGTTATTAAACAGTACCGGGAGAACTTGTCAGTTGATAGAAAACCTGGTTCAGGTAGAAGGAATGGTCCACATGATGTTTCTAAAGCCAAAAAAATAGAACGCATTTTCAAAAGAGCTCCCAACACATCCGGTAGGAAAGCAGCCCGGTTAGCTCAGTGCTCGGACTATTTGGTACGAAAAGTTAAAGCTAATGCAGGTTTAAAAACATACAAGGCTCAAAAAGTTCCTGACAGGAACGCTACTAAAAATTTAGAGGCCAAAAACAGAGCACGGAAATTGAAGTCAAGTTTTATAAAAAAATATTCTTGCTGCATAATGGATGACGAAACGTATGTTCTGGCAGATTTTTCGCAACTTCCAGGTCAAAAATTTTATGTTGCTGATGCTCGAGGTAATGTTGAAGAAAAGTTTAGGACCCAAAAGCAGACAAAATTTCCCAGAAAGTTCTTGGTATGGCAAGCAATATGCATTTGCGGCAAAAGAAGCCACTCATTTGTTACAACGGGCTCTATAAATACCGAAATTTACATCAAGGAATGTTTACAAAAAAGGCTGCTTCCATTCATAAGACTTCATAATGTGTCCACTTATTTTTGGCCTGACTTGGCATCCTGTCACTATGGCAAACAAGCCCTTGAGTGGTACAAGAACAATAATGTGGTATTTGTACCAAGAGAGGCAAATCCTCCAAACTGCCCGGAGCTAAGGCCAGTGGAGAGATATTGGGCTCTTGTTAAAAGAGAATTGAAGAGTACAAAAAAGGTGTCCAAAAGTGTGGTAGATTTTAAACGGAGATGGACTACATGTTCGAGCAAAGTGACAGAAAGCACTATAAAAACGTTAATGGAAGGGTTTCCGAAAAAGGTTCAAAATTTCATCACTAGTGATTAAAACTATAAAAATAATTTTTTTTGTAAATTGTAATAATAATTTCAATCAAATAAAAAAAAAATTAAAGCTGTAAGTTTAGTGGTTTCTTTTTTATAAACATATATGTATGTTAAGAATTTTTCGATCTCACTCCTTATTAAACAATTTTAGAAACCTCTAAAATTAAATAATAATCGTACCAGTGACAATAAAAAAAAGTTACAAAAAATATTATTAATTTAACATGTGCTTAATTTCGCAAGAGTCATGTAATTATTAGTGATTTAAAAAATGTTATTGAAAATAAAACAAATCTTTAGGTTTTCTTTTGTGTTTCTACAAACAAATTACAAATTTTAATTGCTGTCATACAATGTCAAGTTACAAGGTTGTAACACTTGGACCATGTTTTTTATGTATTAATATTTTTTTTTTTTCATTTTTTTTGTAGTTTCTTTCTACATGTTCATATCTATCTGAAGACCCTTGTCGAACATATAGACAACTCAGTCAATGATTTTAATGTATTTTTAGCATTTTCATCATAAATCTTCTTGCACAGTTGTATGTTTGTGTAAATGAATGTTTATTTACTTGTAGAAATTTATTGTATTTCAGAAGACAATTAGTTAAACATCATTAACTTTTTATTAGTTGATTTGCTGGCCCGTTGTAAATATACTATAAAAGCGATAACAATAGATATTCGATAAATGACATAATGTTACTAATAATAATTAAACATGCATTCTTACACTATTAGAGTTTAAGTTTTTTTTATGAAAAAAATAATAAAAAAATTTGTTAAATTAACATAATCACATTTTGTTAAATTTTCTATAAATATACAGTTTTTTTTTTTTTTTTTGTTAAAAGGTGTAATTAATTTGATTTTTGTTTAAAATAATTACATGTTATGATATAAACTTTAACTATTCAATAATTTTGTATTGATAAAACAAATATTTTTGGATGACCTTAAATTTTAGAGTTTTCCATTTCCTAGAAAATATACCGAATTTCATCAAGTATTAGAATAAACATAGCATTTGAAAGTGTCAGTTGCGATTTCAATGAAATTCACCATAATTATAATATGCAACAACATAAATATAAAGGGGTTATAATATAGTTTCTAATCCACTTATATTTTTTCTCGATCACTTCGTTTAGTTAGGCTCTCATAAATATCTCACTTATATAGATATCTAAACCAAATTCAGCTCAAATAAGTTTTATATAAGAAGAACTCGTACTATACAATTTTATGACTTTCAAAAATCATTTTAACGAGTATTGATGTTTCAAAATTTTTTATCCATATAAAATTCAACAGAAATAAGTTTCGTATATACAGAAGACATGCCACCATAATTAGTCATAGCTCCCATATATATATATATATACGAAATTCATGACACCGACCTAATTTCATGGCCCTCTTCGAAAACACAGGGCAACAAAATCGAAAAAATTTTAGAGTCTTTTTAAACAACTACACAATTTTGATGTATTCTGGTTCCAGTAGTACAAACATGGTCCAAATTTTAAATTAGGGGCTATGACCAATTATGGACCGATCACCATGAAATTAGGTAGTGTGAATTATGAAAGTTTACTATGTTGAATTTTGTGAGTATACCAACATTTTTAAGCGATTTATGCACGTTAAAGTGATTTTCGGAAGCGGGTCTATATGGTAGCTATGACTAATTATGGACCGATCGTAACAAAACTTGGTGACATGAATTTGGTATATGTAAAACTTATTTGGAGCGCAATTTGTGGAGATACATTTATAAATTAAACATTTATGACCGATAAAGTACAATTTCGGAAGGACATTTGTATGGGGGCTAGGTGAAATAATGTACCGATTTCAGGCAGTTTCAATAGGCTTGGTCCTTGGGCCGAAAAATAATATATACCTAATTTGATCGAAATATCTTCAAAATTGCGACCAGCCAGTCAACCAGACTTACGGACATCGTTTAATCGACTCAGAAAGTGATTCTAAGTCTATCGGTATACTTTAAGGTATACCGATAGATAGATCCCACTATGGTGGTGTAGGGTATTAATATTTTTTTTACGTGAAAATAGCAAATTTTTGTGTTTTAAAAAACTCATGAAAAATTGATACTGGCAGAAATTATTCAGGTTTATTGCTTTATCGCAAACGCACATATAATAGCAATAAAATGAGATATCGATCATAAAAATAGATATATTATTTTCGAATTTATTCACAATTAAGTGAATTCGAAAATAATCCATCGATTTTTATGGTCGATATCTCATTTTGTTCCTATTACATAATGGCAATTCCACGAGAATCGCTAACACGACTGAAAACACAAAAACCCTTAAAACTTTTTTCAAGATGATTTGAATAGAAGAAAATATAGAAATGTTACTATGTGAAAGTATTTAGATCATATTACAACACTTTAAAGATAAAAATAATAGTTTAAACTGATTATATTTAATTTTTTAATGTTTTAGGTATGTTTTAGGCCAAAATTACGGCGAAAACTAGTCTCCCAAATTGTTCATTGAAAACGAATATATATTTTCTAATCACTTTCTTAGTTTTTGTATATATATATTTACAGAATATAGATTGTTTTATTATAAGAGAAAAAACAGTCACGTACGGTATGTCACGTACGATATTAAATTTTATTTATTATAAAATCATCCAAAGATTGTTTTTATTTAAATATGACGGATTGTAAAAGAAAAATATTTCGTTTATTGTAAGAAATTAAAAGAAAACATAACACCTCTCACGATTCGAATATTTTCGCATATTTCTACATGTACCTCAAAATTACTTCCGTTTTATGTCACGTACGATATATCCTTATTTCGCTCTATATTTTGGACAACAATATTTTGAAAGAACTTTTTATTATTTTAAATACCCCTCTGAATGGAACATAAAGACCAAATTATTTTTCAGATACTCTTATTTTTGCAAAATCTATTCCACTCTATAGGCGTACAAATGTCACGTACGATGATATGGAGTTGCCCATATGACTTTACTTCAATAATATCGGAGTAACCCTTTTTAAGTTATCATAAATTATGAGGAGAAACATCAAAAATAATTCACAATATTAGAAAATTAAAAAAAAATCTATCAATAGAATTAAAAAATTTTAAAATTTTTGTACACAGGTAACCATGATGCATCAAATCTATGTAGTGGTTAGTGAAGCCTTTTTTGCTGTTGACCTGTGAAAACATTCACGAAAATATATTATTGAAATTTTAAAAGAAAAATGTTTCTGCATACTTTCTTACATGTTTTATTTGCAAATGTACTGAAATTTGAGATTCTAAAAAACTCGATTTCGGTTTTACAAATTTTTTAAGAATAAATAAAACAAGAGGTTTCGTTTTTAAAAAATTTACTACCGCTCGGTTTAGATTTTTTCCGGTTTTGGGATAATTTATCAAATATTAGGGCTAGAGTTTAGTAGGTTTGTCCTTGCTTAATTTTATGCTGAAAATATAATTCGTCTTTCATTACATTTTAAACTAAATTTGTATAACTAGTTTTAAAACAAACTGTACTTATCAAAAAACGAATTCAGATTAATTCATAGCCAATCAAGTTGTCAATATTGAAATCGAAATTGGATTTTAAACTAGATTAAATAGATTGTGAAATAAAACTGTACGAGTATATTGCAAATTCGTAAGGTAATATTAAGACATAGAGCAATTAATTCATATAAACGATCGTGTTAAGATCAAAACAAATTCTACCAAAAACAAAAAGCCAAGTGGTAACTAGACTAATTTGCAACAGCCACATGTGTATCTATTTAATAACTCTAATACATATGTATCAATAAAATTAAGACTTATTAACAATGAAATTTTAATGATTTATTAATGCAAAAATATTTTAAAAATGTTCAATTCTGCGTAGGTCATAAATACATCAAAATATTAAACATATGTAGCCCCTACTGACGATTGAAAAAAAACATGTGTTTAAAGAAAGAGACCAAATACAAAATTGCTACAATTAAAGTATCGATTAAAGTGTGTAGTTGTTTTGATTTATTCATTTTGTGTTTTTAACTAAATTAAATTTATACTTAAAATATTGCTGTAGATGTTGGTTGATGTTTTATGTTCATTTCGTTTTTACTTCTTAATTTGCACGCAAATTAACCTGCGAAGAATTTTGGTCAAGGTAAACACTTTACAATATTTTAAAAGACTATTAAAAATATAATTACTTGTCATACTAATACTCTTTACACCCTACATTATTTTTGAAACTAAATAAATGCAAATGCAGTTCAGCTGAAAGCGGATTTAATGGAAGGTATAAGAAAATCCACAGAGGAGTTTAAACGAATGATCCTTATTTTGTATAATTTTTTTTTTCATAACTACAATAACTTCACCAAAAGGGTGGCACTTATTTTGCACTTTTTGGATTTTCGATACCCCAGGGTCTAAAATTATATTCCGTCATCTAAAAACTAAACGCTACAATTTGAGCAAAATAGGCTAAATTTGGAGTTTGTAGTTTTGGATTAAGGTATCAATATTTTCAAGAAAATTTTAAAAATTAAAGTTTGACAAAAATTTTCATATTAAGTTTTTGCATTTCACTTAATCATAAATGTTGAAATATAAAAATTTTCTGACATGATACCAAAAAAATCTTAAAATTTCTTTAATCCCAAGTTTTACATTTTCAATATTTTTTTTAAAATTCCGAAAAAAAAAATTGTTTCTAATAATCTTAATTGAGGATTTAAAGTACAGATTTAAACATCTCTGCGAGATGATCAGTTTTCACTAATTAAGAAAAAAATAAAAAAAATAATTTGCCACGTTTAATCATAAGGTAGACATGTTGTATATTAATGGATAGCAAATTTTATCTGCTCTTCAAAAATATTTATAACTTTTGACAATTTAAAAATTCATGGAATACTTTTTTGCAAAATATGACAAACAATGCTTTTTCAAATTTAAATTTAATTTTAATTTATGAATATTTTTTTAATGAAATTTTACAGTTATTTAGATTTTTCTATTGAAAATGGAAAATAAAAACAAATTTGGAAATTTGTTATTAGGAATCCCGCAATTCCCAAACAAGTTTCGAAAAATCCCAAAAATGCGATTATCCATACCATCTCGAAGTTATCGGAAACCTTTACAAAAAAATTAAGAACATGCTGCGCCATCTAAAATGGGTTACTATATTTTTATATCCACTACGCGATTTAAGAATTTTTGCCCAAAAATTTAATTTTACATAAAAAAGAGGGGTTTTTTGGATGGACTTGGTCCCCTCGGTATCAAAAATTTTAAAATATTTGATGTCAAGTTAACTTTCCAAAAAGAATAAATTCCTTATACATCTTCTTAGAATTTTTCTATGATAAATAAAATACGAATTTAGTCTACTGAACGAAAATCGGGAGATATTTGGACCAGCTGTTATCAAAAAACTAGAGTAGGGTGGGTAAAAATGTTGAAAATTTAATTTTCTTGATTCTAGTTGTCATAAAACCTAATTCATGTAAAAGTATTGCCAGGTATTTTATAATTTTACTTGAAAAGAGAGTAATTTTGATTAATTTTTTTTCACTGCAGTTCCTTCTTCTTCCATTCTATGTATTTATTCTATGGACTATAGTGTGTTGTCTTAATTCATTTTACCAATATTTTGATTAAGGTATCTTACATTTTATAAGTATCATGTCTGGTTAATTAATTAATTTATATAATTTATCTCTTTTAATAAAATACATTATTAAAGCAACAAAATATAAAACAAATATATATTTTTGATTATTTTTTAACACGCAAATCTGTTTCGTCTATCATATGCCATTGAAAATCCATTAAATTAAAACTAATATTTGTGTTCCTTTTTATAAAATGCAAGAAATTAATTAATTTTCCTATACCAATGTTAAAAACTAATATCAGTTTTTGAGTCATTTGGTTTAAAACCGGAAGTAAATACTATTGTATTTTGTGACTTTTTAGTTAAACAGTTTTAATCAATTTATAAAGAAAATAATTACTTATAACTATAAATTACCCTGGTTACAATCGTGTTTAAAAAGGAGTTTGTTTTATTAATTTCATATGCAGTAAACTGAAAATTAATTAAAAAACTTTGACGATTTTTTATAGAGAAAACAACGAAATATAAAAAAAAACATAAGAATTATTTGTAAACGTCAGAAGAAAACAAGCTTTAACTTCCGCTTTGTGTAAATAATTATGTAAAATACTTGATAAGATATAATGGAAGTGAAATGAAATTTATCCAAGACTGTGAATAATTTGTGCCAGGTATAGATAGATACAGATAGTTATGCACAAACAGACATGCATGTCTACATATTGCTAATATGGCACAGTGGTTTAGCAGGAACAACATTTGGGTAAAATTTACTTTCAAGCGCTTTTGAAATACAGAATTCAATATATTAATACAATTTATTTTTGTATTTTTACCTTTTGATGACAAAAAATTTTCTCAGAACCATCAGCAAATCTAACCACTGTGCTGCTTATGTGTTTTTTTTTAAACTCGCAATCCAAACACCAAGTACGACATACTCATTCGTACGTTTAATTAAAATTGCTAATGAATTTCTTGAGAAAAAAGAAGAGGGCTGGGTATCAAAGAAAACCAAAAACAAAAACTCAATGTAATTTCGCTTAAAAGCAAAATGGAGCAAAACCAAAATGAACAAAAAAAAAACTCACACAAAGAAAGAATAATATTAAAACTCTACTCTAAAACAAAACTCTGCAATGCAGAATATCCGCAGTAGAACGACAATAAAGCTACGTAAAAAAATCAATCAATTAAATTGGAACTGAACAAAAAGAAGAAAATAAAAACTGGGAACATATCAAGCACACAATACCTCAAACATATACATCAACATAAACCAGCACAATTTGATGTAGTTTGTCTTTAACTTGTTTCTGAAAATGATTCTTTATTCCTTCTTTTCGAAAAGACAGCAACAACCAAAATAACAACTACAGCTTAAAGAACGACAACAGCAACATTAGCAGCAGCAAAAGCAAGAGCAACACCAACCAACAGCGAACAATACTATTTTACGTTACGTTAAAAACATCATCAACACACTGGGATTTTGCAAAAGCACAAACATTTTTTTTATTATTATTTCGCAAAGATACTTCTTATTCTTACAAATACACATCATATAGTTAAACGTTTAAGCATGTACATTAGGATGACCCCGTTTGTATGGAGAAAAAATAAGATGTCGATGTTCCCAACTAAAATTAAAGTTTAGTTAGCTTATAAGTAAATATTTATCAGTATTTGCTGGATCAAAGAATAAAATGGTAATTTATCGAAAGGTCCTTAGTAGGCTCTTTCAATGCCGTATCTGAATTTTCGTGCAAGTCTTAAAATATTCAAAGTTTTGTAATTTTTGTAAAAAAATTTCAAAATATTTTTTTTTTAAATTTTAAACAGTATTATGTAATGTTTTTAGTTTAAATTAATACTTTATAAACCTCATATAAATTCGCCAAAACCATTTCTTTAGTTTTTCGAAATTCGGTCTATTTCAAATTCAATTGTATTAAAAATTTTCGAAGCCTATTTTATCTTCGATCTGATGTTAGATACATCTTCAAGACAATCACAATATGAATATCAAAATGTAAGCATAATTTCATAAGCTTTGTATTGTCATATGGGCAATTCCATGTAATCGTACGTGACATTTGTACGCCTATAGAATGGAATAGATTTTTCAAAAATAAGAGTATCTGAAAAATAATTTGGTATTTATGTTCCATTCAGAGGGTACTATATTTAAAAAAATAAGTTTATTAGAAACATTGTTGTCAAAAATTTCGAGCGAAATAAGGATATATCGTACGTGACATAAAACGGAAGTAATTCTACCTCAAACATGTAGAAATATGCGAAAATTTTCGAATTGTGTGAGGCGTTATGTTTTCTTTTAATTTCTTACACTAAACCAAATATTTTTCCTTTACAATCCGTCATATTTAAATAAAAACAATCTTTGGATGATTTTATAATAAATAAAATTTAATATCGTACGTGACAGAGTTTTCTCTTAATATATATTCCGTTAATATATGTATACAAAAACTAAAAAAATAAATAGAAAATATATATTGGGTTTCAATAAACAATTTGATAATAGCAAAAAAACAATCAGAGTCAAATTTATTTCATACTACATTCTAATTGGGAGCTTAGTTTCACCGCAATCTTAACCTAAAACATTCCAATTAAATGAAATATAGTCAGTTTAAACTATTATTTTTACCCTTATAATATTATAAAAAAATCATAAAAACCTTAAATTAATATCCCTTGATCCAGGACAAAAGTTTTGAGAAACGGTATCTTAAAATGAAATAAACTTTAATTTTAGTTGGCAACTTTGTTTGGGCCATCCTAATGTACATATATTTATTCGCATTGTTGTATTAGTGCGCTAGTAGAATCGCATTAGAGATACACACGTACCATGAGTAGAAGAGAGGTACGTAGTATATTTACCTTCTTAACTGAAGTTGAACTAAAAGAGTTCATTGGCATCTACACCTTCAACTTTTGTTTGCAAACAAATCACACAAACAAACACAAAGTGAACAACAAAACATCAACAACAACCACACATACAAAAGAGGAAAAAATAAAAGCGATCTAAACATTCATCTGCCAGTAAGAGAGAATTTAAAGAATACATTCTTAAAAATACAATAGCATTTTTAGAATGTATTCTTTCCACAGCAATTGGCTCAAAACTCACTCAGCCAAATTTTGTCAAATGAGAGACTAACACCGGAACAATGTCTCCCAATTATTCAGTTGCATTACGAAAATCAGACTTCTGTGAGAAAAACTTTTCTCACTAAATGTTCGAATGTAGTTCAACTTATGGAATGCGATCCCTGTGAGAAATATTCATCTGTTGCCTGTCAGCCCAGAATGACAGGAATCGACTTAATGAAAAAAATCACAAAAGTCTTTATCCCATAATCCTGCTCACAAAATACTGAACATTATAGTGTATAGAAAGTTTTTTTGCTTCGAAAATGTCGAATTTTATGCCAACAAAGCGTCAAATACGGGAAGTTTCGCATTACTTTAGCACCCCGATTGCTCTCAGAAGCTTATAGTGAGTGTGCTTCATCGGTTTAAACGTACGAGAGATGGTTTGTGCGGTTCAAATGCCAAAAAAATTTGAAGACCAAGAATTAGAAGCATTACTCCATGAAGATTGTATTCAAACTCAACAGGAGCTTGCAAATGCATTGGGAGCGACTCAATCAGCAATTCCATGCGAATTGAAGCTGAGAGACCTTGAAAGACGATTTGGTATGTCTGAAATGCTGCTTCAACGATATAAAAGAAAGAAATTCTGTACCATATCATGGATCCATTACGATAACCCGAAGCGTAAGACATCATGGATATTTGGCTTTGGTGTCGATTTATCTGGTTGACCTGTTGCTTCTCTTGAGCTCATTGGGATATAGTAATTGAGTTAGCTTTCTTTTTGGGGTCCGCATAATTTCGGTCCTCATTCATTAATTACACCAATTGACTATGGGGTAATGGCTTATCATTATATTTTTAGAACCGATTTGGGAATCAAAAGCTACTTGCTCCCAGAGACATACTGTGGGAGATCAAGGGGAATAACTACCCCTCGAAATTTGGGGTGCATAGTGCATTCGATAAAGCAGGTAAGTCAAATTACCCCTATTTAAAAATCCTTAAAAATCATCAGCTTACATTGTACGACTGCTACATCAGTTAAATGACAACTTAATGATCATAAAAGATGTCAAACAGACACCTGTTATAGATCTAAGACAGACTTACTGCCTGCAAATACATAACATTTACATAGCTCTATAAACAAACCACCGCAGCCATTCAATTTCGGTCTATCAGTATACACTCTTAATCTCTGTGCTGATGAAAATATCCATAATTCGATTTCAGTGAGATGTTTAAAAGCAAGCAAGTCCTGGCATAGTATATTCTAGACTACGAACCTCACCGCCAAGATGAGTGTCAGCATACTCAATCATGGAGAAAAGTTTCTTCAAAACTGGAAACGGAAAATAAAGTTTCAATTCTTTTCATCTTCTGCTATTGCTGTTTAATTTTCCACGCTGCAACAATAAAAGAATACAACATCAGCAGAAAAGAAAAGAACAGAACACTTCTTTTACCATCCACGTACAACTTTAGTTTTTTTTTTGTTCTTAAATTTTAATATTTGAAAAACTCCTTCAACTTTTCATCGACATTGCCAACGTAAAAGACACGAATGAATAAAAAGATACACCATAAAACGAACATGCCAGTTACACTATTTCAACTTTAGAAAAATCTCTTTTTCTTTCTTTTACTTATTTTGATTCTGTACAATCCATCTTGAAATGTCTTCGCTGTCTGGATGGGATTTTTGGTTAAAATATCATTGAACTATGGGTCAAGTTCTTATCAAATACATATACTAAAATAGGATTTAATATTTGAATTCTAAAAATATATGGTTCACAAGGTCTCTTATCATGTCATATTGTCATAATGTCCTAATGTAATTTCGCAATGGTTTTTATTGCTTTTCAAGCAAAAAATGTCCTAAATTAATACTACTCTGTATGCTATGTTTATTGTGTTATCGTAACCAACCAGCAGAGACCTGCGCCGAATGCTTAAGAGTCGGTTAAGCCGAGCCGTCGAGTCGTGATATATTAGGACATTATGACAATATGAGTGATAAGAGACCTTGTGAAATGATAAATAGTATATTGATGTTGTGGTGCTATACAATCTTTGTATTGTAGAGATTTGGTACTTTTCGGAAATATGGAGTTCTCATCCTGGTATTGTTTGATTTTCAGTTCCCCAAGAGAGAGCTGACAGTTTATATATACGCTACATTTTGTTCAGTAAATTTCCAAGAGTATAAAAAGAAAATTATTTCATTAAAAACTGAATTACATAATTTTGAAAAATATTTTTTTCAATTTATCTCTAATTCTTCATTCATTCAAACTTTATAACCATTCACGGTAGATAAAGATCAGTTTAATAAAATTGCGAGTCATTTTGCAACCTTGAACTTCATTTTCAAAATTTTAAATTCTTTAACATTTTAACATATATGACCCATAGTGCACATACTTTAACTAAAAAAACGATAAAGTTATATAAGTGGCAATAGTTCTTAGCCGTTTTCAAAAACATTGCCATCAACCTCTTCCTCTGCTAGGTACTCTGCCCATCATCGTCTTCGTCATCATCTAAATCTTCACGGTTTTTGTTCTTTTGGAAATTTTCGATTGTTCGTTCAGTTTAGTTTAGTTTTGCATACGACTACATTTTTGATCACTTATTGCACTCTTCAGTTTTTTTTTTCTTTTTTTTATATATGCCAAAGAATCTTTTTTTTGTACGTGTAGTACAAAAAAAATTCTTTAGGGTTTATTTTGTACTTTGTTGATTTTCAGCTAAAGAAAATGTTGAGCTCTGTGAAACGACCATTATCTTGTGATGCGAAGCATTAACAAAATACAAGAAAACAAAAAAAAACAAGAAAAATACCAAAAAGAACTAAAGAAAATCATTAAATTTATTTTGCTTCATTTAAATCACTTCCGTAAACAAGAATTTTAATATTGGAACATTTCGATTATCTACTTTTCAGTCAAACAAATTCCAAGAAACGAAAAATTAAATACGAATAAAACGAATTTATCCAAATCAATATTGGCGCTCAAGGAAATGTAAGGAAAGGGAGCGTAAAATGAACAGTTTTAGGATGAACAATCAGATTTAGTAAATAAATGATTAAAGTTAATTTAGTGTTTAAGAATTCCGTTAATATTACAGCTATTTAAATCACTTAACTTTAGATTACACTCAAATCCAATTTTTTAACATATTATTGAATATTTTATAAAAAGAATTAAGACTGAGTTTTAAATTTTGAATTTAAATTCAAATTAAATTGTTAAATTTTAAAATAATGATTTGAAAGCAGTAAATTTTTATTTAACAACTAACAAAGTTTTGCATTAACTTAATACATTTAAGTGCAATATTATATACACATGTTTATCCAAATCATAAATAAATCGTGATAAAACTTTTATTTGTTTGAGGCAATCACCAAAAATATGTTAAGCTATTATTAGATTTAACATGAACAGGGGTTCTAAAAAACAAATGTTTTATTTCAAAGTAAGCACATCAAATGCATTCCGACTTTTAGTTTTTGTTCTGTCAGCTGTTTTGTGAGTGATGTTATAATTTTAGCACATGAAATTTGGTGTGTGATTTTTTTTTAAAATCAAAGTTTACTTACTTTTAGTAGGCCGATCTATTCAAAATATTTTTTTTTAAAATGCTAAACAATTAACAAAAAAGTTCGTTGAAAACGCAAAAACTATGGGGTGCCTCAGGGCACTGTTGTGGGTTGCGGGTAAATTTATCGGCATGTTATATTTCATAGATTTTTACTTTTTTGTTATATTTTTTGTTAGATAAAAAAATTATAGGATAAAATTATCCGCGACTAAGACGCGACTAAGGCTCCCCAAAGTAGAACTCCTCGGGTATGTTACATTTTTAAAACGATCCAATTTATTCGTTTGTGTTCCGATTTCAAAAAAAAATTACATAAATAGAATCTCCTCATCGAGCTATCAATTATCTCTTACAACTTAGGATATATTTGAATTGAAAATTAAATTATCAACATTTTTACCCACCCTACTCCAGGTTTTTGATAACAGCGGATCCAAATATTTCCCGATTTTCTCCATTTTTCCTCTGATTGACTAACAACAAATGTATGTATAAAACAAGTAAGAAAGTATGGTCGGTCAAGCCCGACCATATAATACCCTACACCAAGTAAATGAGTAAAAATATGTTTCTTTTAAAATATCAATAATTTATATTCGTGAGTGATTTTCGGAAGTGGGCCTTATATGGGAGCTATGACCAATTATGGACCGATCACCATAAAATTAGGTCGTGTGATTTATGTCTATATGAAAGTTATTTATGTTGAATTTTATGTTTATACCAACATTTTTAAGTGATTTAAGCACGTTAAAGTGATTTTCGGAAGCGGGTCTATATGGGAGCTATGACTAATTATGGACCGATCGTAACAAACTTTGGTGACATGAATTTTGTATATATAAGACTTATTTGGAGCGAAATTTGTGTAGATACATATATAAATTAAACATTTATGACTGATAAAGTCCAATTTCGAGAGGAAATTTGTATGGGGGCTAGGTGAAATAATGGACCGATTTCATCGAGTTTCAATAGGCTTTGTCCTTGGGTCGAAAAAATTATATGTACCAAATGTGATCGAAATATCTTCAAAATTGCGACCTGTACTCTGCGCACAAGGTTTACATGGACAGCCAGCCAGACGAACGGACGGACATCGTTTAATCGACTCAGAAAGTGATTCTAAGTCGATAGGTATACTTTAAGGTGGTAGTTAGACCAATATTTTTGGGCGTTACACACATCTGCACAAACGCCTAATACCCTCCCCACTATGGTGGTGTAGGGTATAAAAAGAACTGTTTAAAAATCGTAACTGAATCTAAAGTAATATGCATTTGAATTTAAAAAATGCTATTTTTCGCTATTTTTTGGGAAAAAAGTACTTTTTTCTTTTTAAGTTATCTAAAAATTTCTGAAAAGGTGTATTAGAACTATATAATTTTTGAAAAGCTAACTTTACATTAAATATTTCAAATGAATACAAATTTGAAAATTGTTTATACTGAAGGGACCAGGTCCATCCATTTTTGGGATTTTTCAGCACTTTTTTGGGAATCGCGGGATTCCTGATTACAAATTTCGAAATTTGTTTTTAGTTTTCTACTTTCAATGGCAAAATCTATATAACTGTAAAATTCATAAATAAAATATTCATAAATAAAAATTTAATTTCAACTGAAAAATTTTTATCTTTACAAAAACTCAATAAAAAGCAATTTTTGTTATATTTTTCAAAACAGAATTCCACCAATTTTTTAACTATAAAAAGTTATATATATTACCTTATGTTTTTTACGTGGCAAATAAATTAGGGAAAACTTAACAACCCGCAGAGAATTTACCTAATATAGAAATTTGTACAAAAGTATGTTTTCCTACCTAACATAACATTTTTAATAAAAAAAATTTTATGAATGTAAATAACAGTGCTAAGTAAATTCATCTTTTTGCACCTGATTCCTAAACATAATTTGCAAATTAGTTTCTGATGGCTGTTCTGAGTTTATTGGGTCATAATTACCCTAAAAAAATATTCGATAACTTTTTTTTAGCTTTTTAAAGTTTAAGTGCAAATTGCTTGTTTGTTTACATTGAAAATAGCTGTGGAAAGTATCACAACACTGCTTCTCTTGTAAAGTTTTTTGTTTTGCACTTAAGATATTTTCGTTGTTAGCGCTCGATCAAGAGCATTTTTTTAGAATATTGGAATGTTTCGAATTTATTGGTGGCTTTTTATTGAATCATTAGAAAAGTATTTAACTAGGCTTATAAATGTACAATAATTGAGGGCAGCAGCGCAAAAGTGGTGTAACCCACAATTTTTTTTTTTGGATGCTGTTCAGGTTTTACATAGAGTCCTTACATTACCAATTTCAATATAAAAGACTGGTAAGCTACACTTTGTTATTAAAAAGCAGATGGAGCTGAAAATATAGCTTTCATAAAAAATAAAAATAATTTTGGCTTTCCTGAAAAGTTGTTAAAAAACAACTTGCAGACAAGACAAGATGATTCCAAAGTAAAAACTTCTCAAAAAATATAAACTTTTAGAAAACCCTTTATACATTTAGCAAAAATGAAACAACATAAAATCCAAGTAATTGTTTACAATAATTTGAAAAAATCGTTTTATAAGTAATTCTTTTCCTATATTTGTTTTTTCCGTTCAAAGTTGTTAAATATAATTTCTCTTAATGCAAAAATTATAACGGTATGCATGCAAAAATAAACTTGGCCAAAAGAAAAACAAAACGCGATAAAAAAAAAAACAAAAAAACTACTCCAGTAGTTGCAAGTAATAATATTTAGTTTTGTAAAGCCAACAAATTAAAATCTATTACCAAGTACAAGTACGAACACAAGTCAGCTTGCTTACAACTACAAAGTGGTAGTAAAAAGTTGTAAGAAGTACATGAATTTTGTTTTTAGTTTTTCTTTTAGTTAAATTCGTGATTTCTTTGTTTATACGAGCCAACAACAAATTTGTCATGCAGTTGCAATTTGGCAGCATTGACAGTGGCAATATTTGCATGATACTTTGTACTTTATAAACCAACAACAACTGCAACAACTACTACAATGGCGAAGGCAATAACTAACGACAACTTACTATCAACTAACTTCAAATTTGATATTTTCTCAATGTATCTACATATTTGAAAAATGTTATATCAGTTATTACCTATATATACATATGAATTAGAGTGTCCAAAAAAAACCGGCAAATTCAGAAAATCGGTTTCCAGTTTAATCAAAAAAGTCTTGAATTTTGTCATTCGTAAAAAAACGGTTAACCGGTTTTATATTGTACTCCAATATATAAGGGCCTGTCACACATTTCGTTCGGAATGGTTTCAATTTCGTATTTATTATTCCTATCGATTTTGTTTTAGCTTCTTCAGATTCCGTTTGATTTTGTCAATTTCCAAATTACTTTATAATTCTAAATTTTTCTAAAGAAGCAAAATGCGAAATGAAATTCTGTTTCATGCAGGATAATCTTAACTAGTGATTGGTCTGGCTTGACCAAATATATACTCTTACTTTTTATACCCTTAACCTTCGTTAGAAGGATATATAGAAGTGTGTCATTCCGTTTGTAATTTTCACTATATAATTCCGACCCTATAAAATATATATTCTGGATAGCGGAGTCGATTAAGCCATGTCCGTCTGTCTGTTGAAATTTCCGAAGCCCCCAAATAACTTACATACACGATTCATACGCCAATATCTCCGGAATTCTTCCGGCTCGGTTGCACAAATGGCAGAGACATAAGGAAAAAACCAGGACAACCTCGATTTTTGACCTATATCTGGATTACTAAGTCATTAATATAGTAAACATAGATATTTCAAAGACCTTTGCAACGACTTATATAAGACCATAATAAGTTAGACCTACAATGGGTCAAAATCGGAAAAATTATTTTTTAACCCGAATATTTTTTTCAACAAAAGTTTTTTTCGCTAAATATTAAAAATTAAATTGAAAAAACAAAAAAAAATTATAAAAACAATTCCAAAATTTTTTTTCCAAAATATTAAAAACATTTAAAAACAGTGCCATCTTCTAGAAGTTTCATAAATTAACTAACGGACAAAACTAGAATGTGCCATTTCTACAGGTTTTCGCAGTTTCAATGTTAATGTTAGTCGCTTTAACATTTAATGTTGCCATACTTACAAATAATTTATTGTTTTTAAAAATGCTATCAACATTTTTCAAAAATATGTTCAAATCTCCTTTACAAAGTATCTCCGGTTACCGTGTTAAAAAACCGAATCTGCTCATGTTTACAAATATGAAAAAACTGGTTGACGGGTTTTGGTTTTGGACACTCTAATATGTATGTAATATTTAAATGTATTTTTTGTCTGCATTCAAATTTAATGCTACCACCAATTGTGATTTTGTTTTTGTAGTTTTCACAGTAGATTATTTGATTGAAATAATTTTTTTTTGGTTTTTTTGTAAAATATAATTATTGTTTTTTGATCTAAATTGTATAAGCTCTTACTATTTTTGTATTCATATAGATTTTGAACTACACCCATGAAATTAAATTATTTTTTGCACTATTTCGTTTCATATTTTTCTTTATTTTTTTGTAAAATTGCATACAATTCAAGGTAACACCCATAATTTATATTTGTATCATAGCAAAAACCAGTAGAAACTGTCTATTATTAATTTTGTTAACAAAAAAACAAAAAAAAAGTATCTACTGAAAAATATTTTAGCGAAAAATATTTATTGAATATGATTTGTTTGATAAGCATTTGAAGCAATTTGTCTTCTTCATTTTTGAGTTAAATGAATTATTGCAATTTGTTTGGCACATAATTTATTCTACATAAACATAAAATTGTAATCCATCACAACTTGTGGCGCCTCTTGGCATTTTAATTACGAAAATGTTCGTATTTATAAAATAATTCAAAATATACATATGTACATAGTGTGCAAAAATATTGGGGTTTAAATTTTAACTTTAAATATTTAACATAATTGAATATACTAGGGCTTTTCTATGTCTTTGGAATTTCGAAGACTATGGACCGTATTAGTGTTAGACTGAAGGAAATGCAAGAAAAAATGCTACTCGGTTTGGAAAATTTTATAATGCAAGACTATAATAGCATTTTTAGAACTCCAATTTCAAAAACATACGAAGAAACACCAAAAATAAATACGCCTATTTAATTTTTTGAATCTGGAAAGACTCATTTCAACATACCATTACACAGTGGGGCAGAATCAAAATGACGTCAGCGTAGCCAAGGAGTATTCGAGTTTAAGTTATTAAAATGGGCCCTACAAGTACCATCGACATGTACATTTTTAAAGACATGCCATTTTTAAGCTTTAAATCCGAATTCAAAGATTTTTATGTTTTTGGAAAGTGATCGGCTAGATCTTTTAAATACATTGCATTTAATATAGTTTTTATGTTTTCGAAATAAAAAGTGAAGAGATTATTTTCAAACGCGCATTTTTAATTGAAATCAATTTGATACATTGCGACTAGTGTCGATTGAAAATGATTGCGACTAACGGAGGGTTAATAATGGATCCAAAAATAAACGATTTTCAATTAAAAAAATATTAGATTTTTGCTGTGTTTTATGTTTTTCTGTAAGTTATCTTTACAGAGAACATTTGGTATAAAAAACGACCTTCGGAAAATTACCAATATTTTATCAAAATTTCAAATTTGGGCCACATATTCTAAAATCCCAAAGCTGGGATAAGAAAATGAAGCAGCATTGGAAATCTTGATGTGTTTCCTATTTATCTACAATGTATTTTCACAGCCCCGAGGGAAATGTGGACCCTATGGGCAAAATTGTAAAAAATACCATTTTTGGAAACTTCGCTCCAATTTGTAGTAACTGCGGGATTCCCTTTCACCTTTTGACAAATTTTTTTACACTTTGTTTATTTAGAATCATAAATTTAAAAAACAGAACGTTGAAAATTTCATTGAGTTTTGTTAATAAATAAACATTTTATTATATATTACATATTTATTGAGATTCTAGAACTAAAATGTGTATCAAAATTCTAATATGAATGCAAATATTAGGAACAATTTAATCCACATTTTTTCCGAACTATATTTTTTTTTTATTTTCATAGATGCTAGTTTATTAGATTATCTGACTTTACAAATTAAAAAAAAATATATTTTTAAAAACAAGCTCTGTGTCACCACAAAAATATAGAAGAATTTAACTCAATATATACACCCTAAGCGTTTTTTTTTTATTTCTTGACATCTGTCATTTAAATACAAAACAGTTTTCTTAAATTTTTTTATTTTTATTTTATTGAACATAAAAACCGCATGATTTATGATTGTATACTAAAATACCCTAAGAATCATCATTTAATTATAGTTTTTAAGTAATAAAGTTTTGAGTATCTAAACTTAGAAAACATGACTACTAACAACTTAAGCACTTACTGGTGTCTGTGTCTCTAGAACTAACTAACTGACTAACAATTGGCCTTAACTATCATATCCCGTACTAACTGATTCAAATGGTTTGTTTAATTCGTTGAAATTATTGTTGGGAATCATGTTGTTGGCAGCAGGTAGATTATTTGTAGTTTATTTTGATGGGTTGTTTAATCATTTAAACACAAAATTATATATTTTTTATTTAGCTACAAAAAAAAAATAATAAACACAACAACTAACTACATACTACATGTTAATAACTAACAGTAGTTCTTTTTATGCCGTAACCAAGAAAGTCTTTCTTTCATTGGTAACTTTTATGTTGCCACCATTGAAATTCATTGTTGTTTCCTTTAGCCACATAAACTTGACTCTTCTATTTAAATATCCCAGCAGTTCTGAATGACTGTCCCGAAGTAGTGATTTTCAAGAGCACATACGTAGCAAATAACCTAAAATATATAAATTGGAATCAGCCATGTTATCAGACATTCTTTCTATAAGGGGTATGTTGAATACTTGTAGAACTGCTGGGACGTTTATATATGATAAGTTCTTTCTTTCTATCCAACATTGACGAGTATGTGTATGTCTGCTGCAATTTTACATGCAACATTGGAGGGCCAGGTCGGACACCTTTGGGTGTTTAATAATTTTTATTTGTCGTGTTTTAACTGTTGCTGTCTGTCGTCTGCTGGTGTTTCTTTTAACTTGTCTAATTTATTTAGCTATTCTGTTGTAGTATATGTTTTTTCTTAAATTATAAAAATTAAATTCATGTGGTATATTAAGTGGCTTAAATATATTTACATAATATTTAATATTTCTAACACTGCATACCACAAGTGCTTCATGTACAGTGATTAGCACTGACTTAGGAGCAGTTAAATTCTGAAATATATTGTGGATGAATTCAACATAAATAAAAAATAACTTAATAATATTTTTTTTATATATGGGGATTTATGTCAAGTAAACCAACTTTTGAAATCTATGTCTTTTAATCGAGATGAAATGCACTCGCATCCCACTAGGCGACCAAAAAGCTCTTAAAGGAATAGATCTAAGCTTTCTGTTGAACAAAATAAAAATTTTTAAAAATTCCAATTTAAAAAAAAAAGTAAAATAGCTATATTTTTTTTACAGTTGTTTTAATTTTTTGGAAATTTTTTTTTCGAAATGTTATTTTAAATTTTTTTTTTTTAAATATTGAACAAAATTTTTGTTTTTTAATATATTTATTTAATTTTTTTTTTTTGGTGAAAAAAATTCGGGTTAAAAAATATTTTTTCCGATTTTGACCCATTCTAGGTCCAACGTCGTTGCAAAGGTCTTTAAAATATCTATCATTAGATATCCATATTGTCTATATTAATGACTTAGTAATCCAGATATAGGTCAATAATCGAGGTCGCCTGGTTTTTTACTCATATCTCAGCCATTTGTGAACCGATTTTGCTGATTTTAAATAGGAAAATTCTCGAAAGCATGACACTTATTATTGAAGATTTGGATCCCGAAGATATCTGGGGTCTTCAAAAAATTGATTTCAGACAGACGGACATGGCTTAATCGACTCCGCTATCTATAAGGATCCAGAATATTTATACTTTATAGTGGAAATTACAAACGGAATGACAAACTTATATACATATTAGAAAAATTATAAAAATGGTTAAAACAATGAAAAATTAAAGTCAACGAGCAAAAATGTACACACATAACATTTACATTGCGTAGAGAATCATGCCCCCCTATTCATATCAATAACCAAACAATAATTCAACAATCGGAAGTGAAATACCTCGGAATACATCTCGATCGTCGCCTTACATGGAAAAGTCATATAGATGCAAAGTTGACTCAAATGAAATTGAAATCAATTCAAATTAATTGGCTTATTGGCAGAAACTCTAAGCTTAGTTTAGATTGTAAACTTATACTTTATAATATGATCATAAAACCGATATGGTGTTATGGCATACAGTTATGGGGCACGGCCTCAACGTCAAATGTAGAAAAGATCCAAAGACGCCAAAACAAGTTTCTAAGAATGATCACAAAGATCTAAACGTGCCCATTTTAAAAACTTAAATCTCGAAAAATGTACAAAAATATTTAAAAAAAACTTAAAGTTCACCCAAACCCGCTGGCCCGCAGCATATTACATAACCGTGGCCACACTCGAATAAGAAGGAGGGACACAGCAGACCTAATCTAGAAGGAAGAATGCCAATTTAACCAAAACAACCATGAATACAAAATTTTTTCGTCCGACACTGGCTGGACTTATTAAATAATAATTATTAGATATAAGATTTGTACCACTTATTGTTAGTAAATTAAATAATGAAGATACAATAAATAAATGATGATAAAAAAAAACAAGTAAGAAAGTATGGTCGGTCAAGCCCGACCATATAATACCCTACACCAAGTAAATGAGTAAAAATATTTTTCTTTTAAAATATCAATAATTTATATTTTTGAGTGATTTTTCGGAGGGGCCTTATATGGGAGCTATGACCAATTATGGACCGATCACCATAAAATTAGGTCGTGTGATTTATGTCTATATGAAAGTTATTTGTGTTGAATTTTGTGTGTATACCAACATTTTTAAGTGATTTATGCACGTTAAAGTGATTTTCGGAAGCGGGTCTATATGGGAGCTATGACTAATTATGGACCGATCGTAACAAAATTTGGTGACATGAATTTTGTATATATAAAAGTTATTTGGAGCGAAATTTGTGTAGATACATAGATAAATTAAACATTTATGACCGATAAAGTCCAATTTCGTGGGGACATTTGTATGGGGGCTAGGTGAAATAATGGACCGATTTCAGCCAGTTTCAATAGGCTTGGTCCTTGGGCTGAAAAAGTAATATGTGCCAAATTTGATCGAAATATCTTCAAAATTGCGACCTGTACTCTGCGCACAAGGTTTACATGGACAGCCAGCCAGCCAGCCAGCCAACCAGACGGACGGACGGACGGACGGACGGACATCGTTTAATCGACTCAGAAAGTGATTCTAAGTCGATCGGTATACTTTAAGGTGGGTGTTAGACTAATATTTTTGGGCGTTACAAACATCTGCACAAACGCATAATACCCTCCCCACTATGGTGGTGTAGGGTATAAATATATATTCATGGAATGAATAATTTATAATAATGTTAATAATATATTATACAACTTAATTTCACACTGTCTTATAGTACCTACATAATTATCTTTATGAAAATAAAAAATATGTATTTTACTCTTCTATATAAAATTCTGATTATCCATAGAAACTTCTGATATAAAAAATAAATTTTGTAGTCAAAATAAAAAAAAGAAGTCTGTTCAAGTTTTATCAATGAATTTTTAATCGTTGTAACACGACTTGAAATTTAAATATTATAATTATAACAAGTAATAAAAAACCAACAAATTTTAATTAGTTTTTTCAGTACCACAACAGTTGCAATGTACAAAATGGATAAGTTAAAAACAATTTTATTTTATAGCACGTACTTATTAAGAAAAATTAAAAACAAAAATATATAAAAATTGTAAATAATTAAAAATCCTAGTCATATACAATACATGCTGATCAAAAGATCGATCGAGCGTAAGCAACAACAAAATGAACAACGCCCTTTAAAATATTCTTATATTTAAATAAATACGTATTGATTGTAAAGAAATGTACTGAATGTTTAATTGTCAGCAGAAGTCAGCCGCTTGTGATGTGTTGAAAGGGTGGGCCCTTTTTTGTGATTGTTGATCATTAGTGGAGGTCTAACTTATCTTGATCATTTTATTATTGGTAATTTATGATCATATTCAAATCCATTGGAATTTAAGAAATGCGTTTTTAGTTTGTTAGAAGTTTAGAAATTTAATGTTTTTTTTTTGTTTTTTAGTTCTTATCTTTACATTTATGTAAATTTCAGTAAATACTTATAGATTATAGTCATATATCTTAATTAGAAATTTAAACCAAATCCTTACATATTACTAATATTAAAGTATCATTTTTATTCGTTGAACCAATACCCCTACTTATGCACTGCATTTTGTTGATTCTTAGAATAAAGGCTAGAAGAAGTAATATTTTTGCTATCCCATTAAAAGTTTAACATTGCCAATTTCTGTTTTCGTTTATCGATCGTGTACCATCACTCAAAGTATTACAGTTTCATTCAACCTATAATCTAAAATTCCCGAAAGTTTGTTGGTTTAAGTAATTTTTCTGATTCAAATATTATTGTGAACAATAAGGGACAATAATTGTTTTGATAAATTAATTGGAAGTGTGAAAAAAATTATATTAATGCGTAGAACTCCTCCGGAGCTCATTGGCCAGATGCCTGTTGACGTGGAGTCGCCCGGTATTGTTTTATTCCAATCTGCTACAAGATATTTATTTGATGTTGATATGTCAAGTTACAATGTAAAGTTAAGGGTTGAAAAAAATAAAAAAAAAATCATTTAATGATAAGACGAATTAAAATCAAATTTTTTGTTTAATAAATTGAAGTATAGAAGCAATAAAATGTAGTTAAATAGAAGCATATACAGATTTCTCACGACTAATTAATATCATATTGTTACCGTATTCTTCTAATTGCAAATACATGTAGTCATCAGTAGTTTAAAATTTGTATTAACTCTTTATTTATTCAAATTTACACAACAATAATTTAAATAGTAACTTTTTGTTTTTATACAAATCCTAGGCTGATCGATCCGGTTTTTAATAACCGGCTATAACCGGTTTTTCAATGTCTAGTTTTATAAAAACAATAGAAAAAGTCGATTGGGTCAAATTTCACCTAAATAGAAAATAGATTTTGCCAATTTTTTTTAAAAAAAAACCTAACTAAGTTGTTGACATTTGAAATTAAAGTTATAAAATATTAACCACTCACTTTTAGAAAAATTTTAATTTCAAAATAAGTAAAACTTAGCTTTGATTTTTAACCAGGGTATCCCAGTTTTCATTCGAGTATAAAGCTTAGCATGTATAATGAAATGAGGCAGGTCAAATATGACCCAAATACCTAAAGTGCATAGTTGTGAAGGTTAAAAGAAGTAATCCAAATTGTTTTAATCACTATTATTTTAATAAATAAAACTTTTTTCTTCTTAATTCTAAGAGTTTTAATATTTTGCCAAAAACTGAAACCGATTTGTATTAAATTGCAATTTTTCGAAGAATGTCGAAGAACCGATCACCCTAACAAATACACGTTTTTAATGCACAAGAATAGACTGGTAATACTGTTGATGTTAATTGTAACAGCACCTATTATAAACAGACTGCAACTTGCTGTTACTATTTATATATACAGTGCAATCTTCCAAAAGTTTCATGAATTATCTTATTAACGGACAGAACTAGAATGTTCGATTTCTAGTTCTTTCAGCAGTTTTAATGTTAATGTTAGCAGATTTAACCGTTACTGTTGTCATATTTATAAACAATGTTAATAACTGCGTGTTATCAACATTGTTGATAACTAGAAGTTACTATTGATGGAAATGTTTATAAACATGGTGAAGGTTGCATACAGTCGTTACAGACCGTTAAATTCAAATTGGTAGAGCAATTCGTAACAATATATACCATTCGAATTGCTTATTTTTTTAATCCACCGAGAAACTTAAAATCAGTTTATATTCAACGAAGTTAGTGGCTTATAAGTGCCTTAAAAGTACGAAAAACCGGGATTTTACCCTAACTCAAGGTTTTGGATGTGTATGGCAAATTTCAAAAAAAGAATCTTGTGCTCGACAACACCTATCAGAAAAACAATAACACTTGCAAAGTATTTTTTGTTGTCATACAGAGGAATAGCTTCATCAACCGGAATATTGGTTTCTCCTTTAAAATGTTCGATATTGTAAAAAATATCCAAAAATTTTAAATCTTTGGATTAGGAGTTTCACTTAAAAAACACACACAAAGCTGAGGAAATCAGTTTAGCTTGTCTGCAGAAACCACCAGATTCTTTAATGGGAATCGAACTTGCAACCCTAAGACTGAGAGATCATCACACTATCATTTAGTCTATCGGGACACCTTAGCATTATATTAATGGAAAATCATTTTTTGGACAAAATCCAAATAGACTAGGAATTCATTTTAATGTGTGACGACTGTCCATTAGGCATATAATGAAAATCATTTTTTTAGGTCATTTGGAATCAAAAACATCACGCACCAACACCAATTTCTAAAATAAACCAAATATTTTTTTCTCTGAAAAATTATATAAATAATTTCATATTTTTTTTTTGCAAGTGTGAGGGATACTTCCCTTATTTAAAAATTATCTTTTGAAGTATGTCCGCAGTTATTATTAAAATAAAATATATTGTATTTCAAAATAATTGAAAAAATGTAATGAAAAATTTATTGCGTTTGGTGCGTGAACTTTTTTAACAACCGCGAAAAAATAATACATGTATATATGACGATGCTATGTAAATTTGCATATTTGCAGAAATTGTCAATAGTTTTATCCCTACTGTCCATATGACTATTTAAATCCAATTAATCAGATAACTTCGGAACTATTTATTGCATTTATATTTGTAAATAATTTCAAGAATTTTGCTATTGAAAAATACAGAAATCGATATATAAATTACATATAAAATGTACATACATTAGGACTCTACTATTAAATAATAGTGAAATAGCTCATAAAAACCATTTCGCTGCATAAAGTATGAATCCAGGAAACTACCATTACATCCGGATTAAATTTAATAATATTTCACAAGATACATTCATATGACACTCATATGTATGTAGTTCAACACTAAAATAACAAAAGTAACACAAATTATATATTTATGTGCACTAATTTCATATATTCAACGTACTAATTATAAGAAATACAAACATCATCATAATAACTATCATCGTAATCATAAATTGTATGTATATTTGACTGTTTGTATTTGTATTATGTCAGTGTTGAAATGGATCTTTTCATACGCTACACCACCATCATTCATCTAAAAATATCTTAAAGTAAATGACTTTCTGGCGGAAAGTTTCATATAAGCCGACATCGGTTGAATGGTTTCTGAGTGATTTCGGTCAGAAAGTGATTCTTATTTAAGAATTATCTGGTGATCAAAGCCCCATATAAATTCTACTTCCGAAAACTATTGATTAAGTGGAAATAAGTTAATTTAAATTGCACTAGCAAATATTGTATGAATCACTTATATATTAACTTTAACGCTTATATATCGCAATTGAAGAAGCCTATCATGTGGCCGGACTTGCCCAACTATACATTCTTACTTATTTTCGTTGTTGTATTTCGGATTTTCTTCAGCTCAAAGTAAACATTGTAAATTACTGCCATATAGTTTTGTTTTTATTTCTGCTTAATTTATTTTCGCCCATCAGCAAGCGACATATTGACATGTCGTCTTTAACTGTTTCCACTAAAAATGTGTGGCGATATTTGTTTCATAGTAAGACGATGTATTAAAATGCATTAAATGTATTAAATTCAATTCAATTGCAGTTTCTTTTTTTTTTGATTCGTTTGTAAATTGTCTTGTTTTAAATGATGATGATGATGACAATGATTGTTGTGACGACGTTGATGACGTTGGGAGTGTTTAGCTTCAGTGTAGGCGTGTAAAACGTTTTTCTGTATAAAATCAGGCGAAACCTCAAATACAAAAATCAACATTAAAAGAAATCAAAACTATAATGGATTTAAATTTTGCGATTTCATTTTCATATTACACAACTTTGATTTACATACATAAATACACAATACACTGTATGTAGTACACAATTGACAGTAATAAAACTAAAATATAGCTGGATGCGAATTGAAGCGTAAGAAAATTTATAGTCAATCAAATTTTACTCAACCCAAGTTTTGTAGAAGATTTACGACATGATCGTGTTGTTTGTTTCTAAAGATTATTATATTGATTCATTGATTGAAATTTAAATTATTTATACAATAAACTTAAAGGAAATACACACGTGTAGTTGTTTAATCCTACAATTATCGCGCAATCATTTTGTATGTAAATTATTCGATTTTATATTTTTGTCAGAATTGTTGAGTGCGAAGATCATGTGATGAAATACTGTATTATTATATAGAAAACTGTCATTCTGGCAGATTAAATCAATTATAGTGAGAAAATTGTCACCATATAAAAAATTAGTTATCAAAATGAAGGCTTGTCCAAGGCATGACTAATACAAAACCTCGATAACCTATAACTCAGTAGTGTTAGGCGATGCTATCACATTAATGCAGAGCGAGTGTGAGACGATTTTTAGGCCAATGATTATATGTTGATATCTCGTAACTGAAGAGAATCAGAACTATTGACATCCAGACTTAAAGAGATAAATTTACTTTCTATAGGAACGATTAATAACGACTAAAAATAAATCATTTTTGGTGCGAATATTTAAGGAGCCGCAGAACAAAAGGTACTTTTTTGAAAATTGAAAAGTTTTGGAAAATTGTTGTTTTCTAGAAGATTTCAACCCAAAATTATAAAAATACCAAAAAATCAATTTGTAAAAAAATTCGAAGAAGTACCTTTTGTTCTGCGGCTCCTCATTTGTAGTATTTTAACTAAAATTAATCTTTTAAGTTGCCAGTAGAGTGTCCAAAAAACCGGCAAATTTAAAAAACCGATTTCCGGTTTAACCGAAAAAGTGTATTTTTGAAAAAACCGGTTTTGATTACTGTCTTTTAATAAAACCGGTTTCGGTTTGTCTTCAAAAAAACCGGTTAACCGGTTTATATTAAATTATTATTTAATATGGAAAAGGTGTACTTAAGAATTGTGTACTACATCTTCGGAAATTTAGCAAACCGCTGGTGTTTACAAAGATGAAAAACCCGGTTTTGGATACTCTAGTTGCCAGCCTGATGAAAGAACAAATTTCCCTAAGCTCTTGGTGCTAATAGTGAGAAACAAGTAGAACAATAATTCCATTAGGATTTCAAATTCATGGAAGATTCATGCTCAATACAATAAACACATGATGGCTGATAGCTATTGTAGCATCAGGTCTAGGGTTTCTAATTTTCCTAATTTTTTCAAATTCACGGGCATTTTTTAATACTAAACTAAACCGAAAAACTAGTCGAATATTCAAATAAGCGGTCACAGAAGCGGTTTACAGAATTTGTTTGTATTGGAATTTTAGTTGAGTGGCAAATATTTTCGGTTGTTTAAATCGTAATTGTTCTGCTAGCTATGGATTTAATCGAATCATTCGATTGGCATCAATTCACAACGAATCTTTTTGATAAGAGTAGAACTATATGGAAATTTTAAGAAGAAAACGTAAAAAAATTCCCGAAATTTTTCGATAAATATTTTCCGGGAACGTTTTCACGATTAGGAGTCTCAAAAAAGAATTTGTTTATGTAGAATAAGACAACAAATTTTGGTTGTATGTACTTGCTAAACATAGATATAGGAGGACATAATACTTAAAATGTCCAATTGTGCCAAAAAGTTGGCAAATATTCAATGAAATTTAAACAAATTTGGAAAAAAAATGTCTTATTTTGTGACCAGTAAACCTGCATTTTCACGTGCAAGCAAATTGTTGAGAGTTGTGGTTTTTTTATCAGCATAAACCAGTGACTTCATGTGGCCCCACAGGGAATGATCAATTGACAGGTCCAACTCTCGAAATTATTGCAAAATTTTGATTTCAAAAAATCGAAGGTTGCGGTCACCATATGGCACGTAAACCACAATGTCATTCATACTTTCAAACAAAAAAAAATAAATATTGGTGCGGTAATGATCTCCATTGATTTTTTTGTTAGCAACTCTGTTTATCTTCAACATCCATCAATTTGTTTACTTAGCGGACAATTTCTTGTGCACACATGCATTAGTCACGTGTGGACAGGAACATAATATTGACAAAAGGTGTCTAAATAAGAAATATTTATGTGCACAAACAAAATTTTTACTGAGTGAACAAATTGATGGCTAGTCAAGACGGGGCTAAATTCACTGGACAGTGCGCTGCAAGTGGCTGCATGATTGTATGAGTCAAGTCATTACCAAATGTTTGCTGGATTCGTATATAAATTGTTTACTATTATAAATATGTATGTATTTATTTAAAATCTTTTAATAAAGTAAAGTTCACAACCCCCGCTTTTTGTTAAATGTTAAAGCTTCTCACTCAATTTAAAAAAATTCCTATAAATTACAAATAATTAAAAACATTTTATTATAAATTCAATTTCACTTTCAAAACTATAAACATAAGTTAAATAACAGTTTTTGTTGAAATTCTTTTATTACAAAATGTTAAAAAAAAGAAACACAGAAAAATTACATCAAAATCATGTACAAACAAAAAACATTTTTATTATTTAAAATAAAATAAAATTTAAAAAATCACAACATTTTTTTGCACTTTCTCGGTGAAGCACAGACGGACAGATGGTCATCGTTGATTTTTATGGCAAAAAGAAAATAAAAAAATAATGTGGCGCAACAAGTTGCCAATAAAATTTCAATTAATGTGACAATTTACCACGATACTTTTTTACATATTATTTGATTTTTTATTGTTTTTTGTTAATTTTGCATGTTTCTGTTACCATTTCATGGTATAAATCTGTAACATTGTTTTTTTTTCTTTCTGCTATTGTGGTTTAAATTGCTTGTAATTGTTACCGGTAGTATTGCGGATGCTCTTTTTTACGTAGTTTTGCATATTTATAAAATATATTTATGTTTTTTGAGATTGTTTACGAGTTTATTACAAACAAAACTAAAAGTGAAAATTGCTATTTTGTCGTAAAAAATATATTTTTTGCTTCAATTTGTTATTATAACTCCGAAGCTACTGAGCCGATTAAAACGCAATATATATGTGAAAATTTGTACATAGCATGGGGGAAATGTTTTCAATATTCAATCAATCGAAAGAAGAACATTAACTACTCAATTTTATGTATATCAAACAAAAAACTAAAATTTTGTGAAAACGAGCGAATTCACTTAATTGTGAATAAATTCGAAAAGAATCAATCGATTTTTATGTCAGATATCTCATTTTGTTGCTATTATATGTGGATTTGCAATAAAGCAATAAACCTGAACAATTTCTCTTTTTCGTTTCGTTTTCGATTTTTCATGAGTTTTTTAAAACAAAAAAAATGCTATTTTCTCGTAAAGTTAACATAAATTATGTGGAGGAACGTCTAACAAAATTTATAAGTTTACTTTTTTTTACTTTTAAAATTTTACTATTTTTGTATTTAGGTAGCCATGATGCATCAAATCTATATAGTGGTTATAAATTTGAATTTGAAATACTTCTGTGTCAGGTGAAACTCTGTTGCTCGAATTTTGACTTAGATTTCATGGTATATTTCTCCAAAGCTTCATAATAATGTTAATACAAATCCATATTACTATAGATTGAGTTAGAATATTATGATTTTTTTGTTACGCTTTTTCTCTGTCTTAAAATAATTGTGGTTTTTTGACCCCAAGTACATCACAGGTTTAATATTTTTATATAATCCTTAGCCATCGTGGAATATATCTGAGTTTTATCAAAATCTGCTTATAAATACCATTATCGTACTTCTTATGATAAATCAAAAATATTAAAAATTTTGATATTTTACCTCGTTCGGAAAGGTGGTCACACTACTAACCACCTTTTTATAGTCTTTAAAACACAGTTTATTGGCATCTATTGCCATTTCAATAAACAATTATATTTTTTGAAGTCATCGTTTATGATTTTTTGCAAAACTTTGCCGTCAGGGTGCTCTGGTTAGATAAATATATTATTTTGAAAATATTGTAAAAATCTGTTTTTTTAAGAGACTTTCACGCATTCAATAAAAATGCACAGAGTGTTTATTATTCATCGAATTCAGTGTTACTTTGCTATTACGGTTGTTTGTTAAAAAAATATAGTCAAAAATATTCGATTTCCAAAAAAAATTTATGAAACAAAAATGTTTATCATAGTTAACTAACCACTTCACTCCACAAAAAATGGGGTGGTTTTTTATTTTTGGATTTATTTTTTCTTACTTTTTATAATATACTAACCTTGATTAAAGTAAAAATGCAATTGTTTTGATTTTAAACTTTTACACAAAAAAGCGTGGCTGAAAGAGCTAAGTAAAACCTTCAGTATACACTTCATATAGATTGAATAACAATATTCAGATTTTTCTTTATTAAAAACGAGCAGCAATATATAATAATTGAATATTGATCAAAAATTTAATTTTTCCGTAATCCATTTATTATATTTATATGTAGAATTCATTAACCAACATTTTAAAAGGTTTGAAATTGAAGTTTTTACTCTTTATAATAGATACTCAATTTCCTATCCATTGATATATACTATATTTAGGTACATAGAACATGTTCTAAAACATTTAAACAACTATTTAAATATCAGTTGGTATTAATACATAATAATTTCAAAATGTCAAATATTTATTGATTTACTTCCTTTATTTCACATTTTTCAATAATTGTAATTAATCATGATTTTTATCGCTCAAATCGAATTAAGGCGTGACATATTATTTAATTAATTTGTTTAATACTCTTTAATTATAAACAAAGAATAATAACAAAAAAATCATACTAATAAAACATCAAAAATAAATGTTTGTTTGTTGTCAAGCACCAGCAAAAACCTAGAATGAAATATTTGACACTTACGCCTACATCTGCTAAACAAAATCCCCCTTCAAAGCCAAAAATAAAACTACACAATAATTAAATAATTATTTTTTTTGTAAATTTTTCAATTTAAAAATTATTTAATGGATTTTTTTTGCTCAATATCTTTGATTAAGTCATTTAAAATAGTGAATTTTAACACGATACATTAGAATTGTATACAAACAAGTAACTTTTTAAACATCATTATCACGTTTGTTTTTATGTGGATTTTATTGGACACTTTTTGAAAATATTAAAGAAAACTTCAGTTACATACAGAGTGATTTCTGCTTATGTCATTTTATTTAATAGTTTTAATGTCATGTTCCTTCACACTCTTTTAGCGATTCAGTGTAATCGAACATTCAGACAATCAGTGGTCATTTATTCATTCATTCGTTCATTCATTCAATCGTCCAACCCAGCCATTTGCTATTCATGCAAGTGCGAGTACTCGACTACATTCAGCCAGACACAATGACAATAATTTTAGCAATTTTATGTTGTTGACAAAAAAGCAAAAACGAACAAATAACTAAAACCATAAAATAAAACTTAACAATAGATTCACTGATGAGGTTTTGGTCTGTTTTGTTTTGTTTATGGTGTCTACTGTGTTTTTTTTTTTTTTGCTTTATGTTAATATAAATCATTTGGAATTCATACATTTAAATGCAGACATTAATTTATCAAAATAGTTCCAGCACATACTTACTACGACCACTGATGCATATTTTAGTCATTTAAATAGTTTTTGTACACATTCATATGTGCAAAAACGACTAAATGCATTCGATTACAATACGAAATAAAGTTAACAGTTTTTTAACTGTCAAAATGACATTTAATTTTTTTATCTTTGTGCTATTAAAAGGGACTCTGTAGAGGTTGTAGTTTACCTATAGTATATGCATTTATAATTTAAGGATAAATTGCCAGCGATAACATATTGTATTTAATTAATTAAACTTTCTTTTATTTGAGTTGCATTCACCAAGATTGGAATGTATTTTTCAAGCTTAAACAAACTTCCAAGTCTTTCCTCGTATCAACCACCATTCACATAACGCTTTTAATTTCTTTAGAAAATCCAACTAATTAAAATTCTGCAATTATAAATCAATTCCAGAAATCAATTTAAATTTCAATTAATTTCAAAACCCTACATATATGGTCAATAGAATAAAATCCCTTTTGTAAGTGAGTTTTCTTTTTTTACCAGGCAATGTAATAAAACCATTAAGTACGAAAATAAATTCTAAAGCAAAACAAATATCTATTGAAGTTGTTAAACATAGTTGAAAGCATAATTGATAGAATATGGATACATAGAACTAGTGGCTGGGGCATAGAAAACAAACCAAAGTTGGAATCTTAAAAAAACCTTAAATTTATTGCATTTGCAAACAGAGATTTCTAAACATGCATTTATAATATAAAGCCAGCAGTCTAATAAGAAATCCTTGTGGTGAATAGTGATTCTGGAGTCAAACTGGCTATATACATATTTTACAAAAAAACTGTAGTAAAATTGTAATATGTAATGGTTTTCGCAAGCAATTGTATGTATATTCCACTGGAATACAAAAAATAACCATTGAAAAGAAAACTTTAAATTACAACATCTCCTTAATGGTGGTGTAGACTATAAAAAGTAACAAAGTATATATATATATATAGTTGGACTTGCAACACCAGCTATATTTTTTGTGTATAGACTTTTTTGCGAAACTTGGAGGTGTGCTTTTCGGATTATTTTGACATTTGAAAATTTCAGTCAATTCGGATAATGTTAATGTTAGTTTACTGTTGCAATATATTTTATTTAACAATCTAAAAAAGTCTACTTTTTGGGTTAGCGTAATCGATTGTTCTACTTTTCAAAATAGATTGTTCGACTTTTTTCAAAATCATGTGCGAAATTTTATAGAAATATCTTCAAAATTGCGACCTGGGCATCATAAAATCGATCTGTATTATTTAAGGTGCTTATTTTTGGGCGTTAGAAACGTCAGCACTAATGCAATATCGGTAAAGGTATTTATAGACGGCAATACTGAGTATTAATATTTGTAAGAAACTCAAGTATCATAATATAATTTCATCGTTTAGAAAAAATTGGTATTAGATTTTCAAAAACTACGAATGATTTTTTTGATTTACGGTCGGTATTCAATATTTGTTTAAAACAATTCAAATACTTTTTATTTTCATATGTATCGGGTATGTATTTATAAATACAAATAAGGCAAACAAAAATGTCAAGAAAATATAAAATAAAAATAAAGTTTGCAGAAAAATATCAATCAACAAAGAAATAAAATATTTGTAATACTATTGTGTAAACAATAAATGTTTTTTCGAAACGATTTTTTGAAATACCGAATGATTTCAATAATATTTTAAATTTGAAAAGTGTTAATACTCAGTATTGCCGTCTATAAATACCTTAAGATATTTTTCTAGTTATTAGAAATTTGACATTTGTAAATGAAAATTCACCAATTAATTTTAGTCCTTTTGAAAAATTCTATAATGCAAAACCATTTTACCAGCCTTATATTCGCAAAAGCTCTGATACGTAACTAGGATAATACTTACCCATCTGAGACTTATACTATGTTCACATTTGCAGAGTTAATCATCTCAAACGTGATTAAGCTCTAATCACTTCAAAATCGAGATGATTATCCATACATTTAAATGATTTGTTAATCACTTCAAATTGACATGATTAAATCTTAATCACTTCATTAATCACGTAGGATCAACTGAACATACCTCAAACTGATGATGATGTAGCATCGGCCATAAATAAATTTTGACAGAAGTTTTTTTTTCCTTAAAAAACCTTAAATAATTCATCAATATTCACAATTTTATAATTAAAAAGTTTAAAATAATCTGCTGGTATCTTTAATAAAGTATTTATTTCCATATTTAATGCCTTAAAGAAATATAAATTTGTTTGTTGTTTTTTATTTGTCAACTTAATCATTTTAGTGTCAACTTAATCATCTCAAATGTAATGTGAACGGCTTTGATTAACTTAATCAAAATTTTGCTTAAACGCGTTTAAAAGCCCAAGTGTGAACATAGCATTATGAAGCCAAATTGAAATTTTTATTAAATAGATTCTTAAAATGTTGGAACTGATCTATAAGATTTTATTAAGTCAGAATTAGAACAATATATCTCATAAGTTTTTCGTATCAGCAATTAAAACTTTAAGGATTTGTGGAAAAAGTTAATTTTGAGAAATAATTTGGTCAATATGCCAATATTACTTTTGCTCTATATTAAATATACACAGAGAAAACACATTCGTTGTGGTAACCGAATTTATCGCCAACCGAATTTAGTCAGTTGTATGTACTATCTCAGTAATCAGTTGCAACTACTGAATATTTTCGGCAGACACAACTGACTTTTGAGGAAAATAATTCGGCAGGCATAACTGAATATGGCAGTGGTTGTAATTAATATATATGTATGTATTTTTTTTGGTTTTTCCTTATTCACACTAAAATAATAATTTATTAATCTTGGCCGTATCATATCTCATATAATATTTTATATTTAATAAACTTACATTATTTACTAATCTTGAGAAGATTTACATACATATATATGAATGATCTTAATTTCTCTCCAATGGGATTACTTAATTTATGAGAATTTTCTTTTATATTTTTAATATTATTAATTGTACAAACAAATTTTGGATTTTTGTTAATATTTTAATTTAATTTTTATAACAACTACTAATAGGTTGAGAACACAGATTCATTATTATATATCTTTTACAATAACCGAATTAGATACATTTTCACAATCAATTATTGGTTATTATAACAAAGAACTAGGGTTTGGGGTCCGGGAATTCCCGGCCAGGAAATCCCGGGAATTCCCGGCAATAATTTTACGGGAATTCTCGGGATTTAAATTTAAATTTTATTCCCGGGAAAAACGGGAAATTTAAAATTAATTAAAAATACTTTAATACATTTAAATATAAAATCTCTGTTTGATGAATGGCTTGTTGTAAATATTAGTGGAGGTTTTAAATCCCATTAAGGATACAGTAGAAGCATTAAGCCGACATTTCGCTATGATGAACACTCCTTATGAACAGCAGTTATCTAAAAATTCTACGATTTCTCAAAAAATGGGAGCAAAATTTTAAAAACGAATTAGATTATACAATCAAAATTGAAAAAGAAAATCCTAAACATTTAAAATCAAATGCTGAAAGTTGTTTTAAGTGGGAATTAGCTTTTTTTGAAGCAAGTAGCAATCGGAGAAAATTTAGATTGCCTTTATAATGCTTTATTAACGATAAAGGCACCACCTGTTTAAAGCGAAAGAGATTTATCGGTGTTTGGAAACTTTTCCACTAAAATATGAAATCGGCAAATGACTTAATTCATTTTGAAAACTCAATTTTAAAAAAACAAAATAGTTCTATGAGGAACATATAACATTATTTATATGAAATAATAGCGGTATTCACAATGTAGAGTACTTTATCTAACAAAGTAACAAAAGAGCAATTTAGCAGAAACCAAAAACAAAATACATTAGAACTACTTTTTTACTTATTTACACTTTTTAAACTATATGATGTAATTTTTGTTTTGGAAATTAATTAAATTTTATTTTAAAATATATTTTATGAAAAAAAATATAATAAAAAATATGTATAACAGAAAAATTAAAAAAATGAAGCTAAAAACTGCATTACAAATGCAATTAAAATATTGATGGACAGCGAATTATAAAGGTAGATACATTAGGAATTTATAAAATTGTGTGACACTTTATGGCTCTTTTACTCTATTACCAGGACAAGAGCTCTACATCATGCATATCGCTAATATTTAATTTTATAGTCACAAATGATCTCCAAATATTTTATCCAACATTTTTTTTGTTTTATGTTAGTAGAATTGAATTGTAATGTATTGCTTTTAATTTTCTTTCCATAAAATTAAACAATTTTGTAAAATAAATTTATCCGGGAAACCCCAAACCCTATAAAGAACGTATAATATTATACATACAAATATTTTGATATTACAGAATTATTGATTGTAATCCTTATATTAATGGTTATGATTCATAACCATTAATATAAGGATTACAATCAATAACTTATGAAAACGAATTTACTAAATTTAATTCAGTTGTGTAATCCGACCAAGTCAGAATTTCTTTTGTGAAGTCCCATTTTTATTATACCGATTATATTTACTATTGTGGGAACCTATTTTCCATTACAATTATGTTTTTACAGTTATACGAGTAGAAATCCATTGAATAAAAAACATTTACTTCGTTTTATTAAATTTTAATAATGACAACCGATTTGTAGACTAATTATCTATTAGAATCGCACATTTTGCTGTAAAATGACATTGATTTGTTAGTGCATATTTGCATATTTTATTAAAATGCATATTTAGTTATATTTAAGTTCAAAATGCATATTTATGTGCATATTATCCAAGTTTTTAATAATAATAGCATTTTTTGTCGTCAATGGGCAACATATTTGTCGAATTTGTTATAGAAATAGCTCCAAGTGGGTTATTACTTTATAGCTCGACCAAAATATTGATGATTTAAAAGACAATTTTCTGAAAATAAGTGAATTCAATTAATTTTTTAAAACAAACAAATTTGCTCAATTTGAGTTATCATAACTTATGTGGAGAAACGACTAAAAAAATTCACGATTTTACAACAAAAAAAATGTTTAAAAAAACTTTTGCATAGAATTTAAAATTTGGACCATAACTAGTGGAACCACAATACATCAAAATTGTGTAGTGGTTTAAAAAGCCTCTAAATTTTTTTTCGATTTTGTTGCCTGTGCTATTGTTGATTTTGAAAAATTACGAAAAAAAATATACATTTTATGAAACTAAAGTACTAGGATCTAACATAAATAGTTTTTTTTTCAAAATAACTCAAAATTTTGAGGGTGTTTCAAAAGCTTTTAAAACGGGTTTAGTATGTCCTCACCTAGGCCTACAACCCCCATCGGGCCGATTTTCAATTTCTGATAAAAAGTGCTATTTTGTAGCAGAGTGTTATTACTTAATGTTGTTTAGAAATTTAGAAAAAAAATTAAATGTCAATTACTTGCAATTACTTTACCAATTATACGTAATTGGTAATTACCATTTACCAATTACTAATTACAGTAATTGGTAATTGATAAAAGCCAATTACCAATTACTTGTAATTGGTATTTGTTGGTTGCCAATTACAAAATGTAATTGGATTTGCAATTGGCAAATTTCAATTACTAATTGCTAGTAATTGGTAATTGGCATTTTTCAATTAGCAATTACATGTAATGTAATTGGTAATTGAAAAGTAATTGGTAACGCCCAAGTCTGATGATTCCGAAATACAAATGGGCAAAATTTTAAAAACAAATTAACCCTAAACATTTAAAATCAAATGCTGAAAGTGTTTTTAAGCGGGAATTAGCTTTATTTGAAGCAAACACCAATCGGACAAAAAATTTAGATTTTCTTTATAAATCTTTACTGACGATAAAGCCAACATCTGTGGAAAGCGAAAGAGTTTCCTCGGTGGCTGGAAACTTTGCCACTAAAATAAGAAGTCGGATGTCAGATGACTTATTGAATGCCTACACAGAAAAAACTATTTCTTAAACCGTTTCAATTCAAACATTTTTAAAAAATGAGTTTTCAAATTAACTTACACAGAAAAAATTATATTTCAATTCAACCATTTATCCCATATTGAACTGGTTTCAATTATTTCATAATTAAATCAAGTATTCATTTGCTCAAAAACTAAATTTCTTGATATTTTCTATTGAATTTTTAGTTTTGAATTTGATTATTTTGACAACTGAATATATAATTTTCGTTATTGGTTGAATTTCAAATACAAAAATTATTGAATAGATAATTTTCGTAATTGAAAACACATTTTTGTTATTTTTTGTGTGATGAAATTGAAATGAAATTTTTCATTCCCGTTTCCCGGGAAATAAAATTATCCGGGAAACCCCAAACCCTAAAATGAATAGTATCAACATTTATTTCAGATTTATGACATTCTGAAGTAGGCCTAATAAAGGGGCCAGGGTCAATTAAGAAGCGATCATCATAATATTTGCTATAGAAATTTCGATTTGTGTAAAATTTTCTAAATTATAATAGTAGCTCTACGTTACAAACATCTGAATAAATAAATATTGATCACCTCTATCGTGGTGTAGGGTATAATAAAGAAATAAAATAATAATAGTTCAAATACTGATTTCTTAACTTTCCACTGTTACAGTCAGTATAACCAGGCAGTTCATTGAACTAGTTCCACATTGATGAATGAGTTTGGACTAATAACCACCACAATTTACTTGCTGAGCTTGGTTCGCGGATGCTTTATTTTTGTTTAGAAGATTGTTAATATGGTACATTTCACTCGGAGCTTTAAATTTTATTTGTATAATGTATAGTACATATATTAAAAAATAAAAATGTTTAACCAAATGTCCAACAAAAAATTAGGAAATTATTTTCTAAAACACGGTGCCAAGTGATAGTTTTATTCAATATAATATTTGGAAATATATCAGTTGACCCTAAGTTATCTAATATGTTCTATTAAACTGCAGGGTAATGACTCGTGCTTAAAAACATATACACACATACACACTAGACAGCAATGCAGACTGGATCGGAAATGCACTTTCAGTTATTATTTTTTTGATTATTTTATTTTTTACTTTTTGGCAAAATGTTACAAGTACTAAGTACTTACGAGTAGTAGTTATAACTAGCAGTTTTACTACTTAGTAGCAAATAAATATCGATTAAATATCTATGTATGTATGTTTTTGTATCCATGTGTATAAAAATATATTTTTTGTTGGGTAATCTCACAATAAAACTATCTAAATGTTGTTGTTTGTCTAAACATTGCCAGTCATGTGGCTGCTGCAAAAAGGCGATTGTAGCAAAAAAATAACAACAAAACAAATATTAAAGAAAAACATCGTCAATAGTTTAATCTAATATTTAACAGAAATCGAGAGCAATATTTTTAACGATTGGCAGTTTAGATTTACAAAAAACCAACAATTTTATTACGAATGTTTTGAATTTGTTTCATACCAGTTGACTTGTCTTTTTAGCATCAGGGACGTAACATTAATTCGTTTCGCCTTAATTTTAAGTCACTTTAAAAAGTTAACAGAAACAAGTGGTGATTTGCTTCAATGAATTTAAATCCGCTTTGTTTGAGAACAAGTTAATTAAAGTTTTTTTTTTCGAACAAATAAAAATTGTACTTACACTTTCAATAATAAAAATTATGTCCACAATCCTAAAAAAATTCAAAGGAGACCATTCGTTTGTGCCTTATTAAGCCTGTGATTTAAGGAAGGTCAGGAAGGTTAGATTTAATTTGAAGCCTCTTGAGGCATAGCTCACTTAGGTGAAAGTGTAGGTCCCTTTGTGATAACTTGTGTCCATCACACCATTCCACAGTGGGGCAGAATCGAAATTTTTTGGAAATAAATCTGGCATGAGGGTAGTCAAGGACTATTCGAGTTTAACTTATTAAAATGGACCCTACAAATGCTCCAGTGGCGGCGCTATGGGGGCTAAAAGTAGGGTACCTTCGATATGTAAACTTTTTAAACACGTGCCATCTTTTTCTTCTATTAATTAAAAATGGTTTTAATTGTTATACCCTACACCACCATAGTGGGGAGGGTATTATTTTTTTATTATTATAAGCAAATTTACAATTTATTATAACAATTACATACATATATAAATTGAAAATATACATAACGTTAAAGCATGTAAATTTTACCATTTTCTCACCTTTTTAACCAATTATATGACCAACATCCCCTTTCACGAATGGTTATACAGATTCCTCCATTATTGTTCTTAAACGAGTTCCTTCTAAACTCGACGCATTTGATGATGAAAGAGTCCACTGAAATCCTGTTGAAAAATAGTTTTATGTTATTTGTTCATATGACTGGCGCAAATTATTGCGATTGAGATATTGCGATAAAATTTGGTAGCGAGGACGTAGCCTATTGAAAGCGACTGAAATCGGTCCATTATTTCACCTAGCACCCAAACAAATGTTCTCCCGAAATTATAATTTATCGGTCGTAAATGGTTAAGTTATATATGTATCTACACAATTTTTTATCCAAATAAGTTTTATATAAACTGAATTAATGTCACCTAATTTTATGATGATCGGTCCATAATTAGTCATAGCTCCCATATAAGCCCCGCTTCCAAAAATCACTTTAACGAGCTTAAAAATGTTGGTATAAACATAAAATTCAACAGAAATAACACTCTTACAGACATAAATCACACGACCTATTTTCATGGCGATCGGTCCATAATTAGCCACAGCTCTCATATAAGACCCGCTTCCGAAAATCACTTCCATATAGACATAAATCACACGACCTAATTTCATGGCGATCGGTCCAGTATTAGTCATAGCTTCCATATAAGCCCGCTTCCGAAAATTAGAAAGGATTTTTTTGCAAAATATGATAGTATTGTTGATAGAGCTGACGATCTCATAATATAAATTGCAGCCTTTGCTTATATACCCCTCATATCGTGGGATCTTTATCAATCAGTGAATATTTAGATAAGCTGTTCTATCTGATATATTCGTCATTAAAACCTAGATCGAACACGGGTTCAGGTATCGTGTAATCAATAGGAAAATTCATATTGACTTTACCAAAAATGTTGGCAAGAGCATATTTAAATGTTTTGTGGCATTTAGCCTCATAGGGTAACCAGTTATAGTGAACAATACCTTAGATAGAGTAATCCTAAGTTCACATCTTATCATAATCGTCCACTTCAAGAAAAAGTCTCCATCTGGGTCACCTCAGCGTGAAATTAAAATCCCTTCAAATCGATTGTACAACAATGTAAATTTCAGCATTAGATATGTGGCACATTTCAACATTATTTTCATAGTCAGTCCTATTGGAAAGGTTGCTCCTTTCACTGAGCACCTGTTCATCAAGAGGATTTAAGTCTGCCTCTGTTTTAAATAACATTTTAACATTGGTGGATTATGTGTCATGAAACCTTCGCCTGTTACATGTTTTATCTTTTTTTTAGCAGATTTAATATTTTGTAACTTTAAAACTGACATACAAGTGGTGGCAGCATTTGTGTTGTGGCAAAATATTTAAAAGATAAACAAAAGTCAGTTTTTTTATAACAGAAAAGAAGGAGCGTTCATTTTCTTCGAAAACAACTTTCCTGAGATTTTACTTTTGGTTGGTTCCTAATGGAAAACGATGTAATTTTTTGCTTAGTGCTGGCTGCACTTGTTGGCTGATGTAATGTTTTTTGCTCTAATGATGTGAACTTCAATTGTAGACGGGAGTGTGTGGAGTAGAGTAGACTGTAGTTTGTTGGAGTTTCCTTTTTGTATTTATTTGCTGTTGTTATTCTTAATTTCAGATAACCGTATCTAATAGTTTTGGGTTAAAACTCTTTTCGTTTTTCTCTCTTTTTTGTTTTTTTTTGCTACAAATACTGCAGAGTCAGAGTACTTCTTGGCATATTGCACCTTTGGAGTGTTTGCTGTTGTTGCTGCTGGTGCTGCAATTGCTGTGTGTTTCCATTTTCATCTGTTCTGTAAATTGTATTAAAGCTACCTTTAATGTATCTAATCGTTTAAGCGTTTTATTAAATTATGTACGAATTAAACATTATATTGCTATTGTTTTTTTTTATTTCTTATTTTTTTGTTATTGCCTTTTTAAAGTTAGTTACTCAGATATATAGTTGTTTTTGTTTTAGTTTTAGTTTTTTAGTTGGTTCACTTGTTTTATTGGTTTGAAATTTTTTGTTTGTGTGGCTGGGTCGGTCGGTGTTGCTGGCTTAAAGTCTTTGAAACATTCGCTAGACTGGGCTTGGGGATACCAAGTATAACAAAAAGTAATTTAAATCAAAGTTGTTACATCATTGTTCAACTTGCTTTTATTTCTGTTTATTTTCTTAGACAATTTTTATATATATTTAGTTTTTTTTTTTGCTTCCATTTTTATCTTTTATTCCTGCTGGTTTCATTGTCTGACTTTGGTGTTTGAATCTTTGTATATATGTTTGTATGTAAGTGTTGTAGTTGTTGTTTTTTTTTCATTATTATGTATTGTATTGTTTTTCTTTTTGCTGCTGTTGTTGTTGTTATGGTTGTTTAATGGTCCATGACCTTGTTGGGTGTTTCCATCGTGTCAAGTTCAAGGCCAATTTTTCTCCTTTGAAAAAGTTCATTTTATAATTAAATCGCAAGCGAATTACGTGAAACTTCATTAAAACGCAACAGTTTAATTTCTGTTATAAATAGAAAACCGCACACGGATATTGTGAAGTAAAACTGAAACAAATGAAGTATTTATTAAATAAAAGTTTTAATGCAAAACAGTCTAATTTCACACGGTTGGTAATCCATTAATTCTTAAATTGTTTTTAGAACAGGTCATAAATGTTGGTCTTGTAAAATTTTTTCCATCATATTCGTACTAAAACAGTTTAAATTGTTTTTCTCTGATTGTGATTTAAATTTAGCTTAAGTGTTAATTGGAATGATTTTATTTTTTAAATTAAAACGGTTGTTAAGATAGCGCTACACGTTTTAGTTTGAAATTGATACCTTCGAATCATATTGTATGGAATCCTGTGACCCTTCTTTGGACGGTTCTGGAAAAAGTTAGATGATCAATGAATTTTGCTTGAAATTGTCAAACTTGGAACTAGTTTTACCTAAACGGTAAATAACAAATATCATATCATTGGACAGGTTATAAAATAGTAGGTCCTTCCATTAAGGCTTTCTTAATAGAAATTCCAAGTAGTACCGAGAAAGCTAGTATTTATTATTATACTCGCAGTACGCAAACAATAAAGTAGCATCGATATAATTGCGTTTTGACTAAACCAAATCACTTAATGCGATCGATGAACTAGATCAAGACTAGATGCTAGTGAAATTTGTTTGTCATAACAACAAAAAATTAATTCTCAAAATGAAATAGCACTGTCCTTATTACTGCCGGAGTTGTGCACAGTGTGGCACAAACGATATTTTTTGGAAATAAATCTGGCATTTCTAAACGGCTGGTCCGATCGGAATAAAATTTGCCGTGGGCGTAGCCAAGGACTATTTGAGTTTAAGTTACTAAAATGGGCACTACAAATTCTCCAGGGGAGGCGATATGGAGGCTCAAAGTAGGATACCTTCGACATGTAAAATTTTTAAACACGTGCCATTTTTTGTTTCCCATCCGATTTCAAAGATTTTTATATTTTTGGAAAGCGCTCGACTAGGTCTTGCTATTTATCTCGTATAAATTCCGAGTTATTGGAATTTCAAATTTGAAATTATAAAATTAGTTAGATAACTAAATTACCAATAATATACAAAAGATTTCAGAGCAATATCAATTATGAATTTAAAAATAATATATGTTTTTCAAGGTATCTTAACGGAGGACCTATGTTCCTTATAGGAACTAAAGGAATTAATAATAACAATAAATCTTAACGGAGAATATTTTCGCCTATAAAATATGTACTATTTTTCGAATGTGTCGGCCTTACGCCCTTCGGAATGTGACCTATTTTTTACCAAAATTTCCTTTAACATTTTGACAAGTTTTTTTTTACACTTTGTTATTTAGAATGATAAATATAAAAAACGTTGAAAATTTCATTGAATTTTGTTAATAAATAACGATTTTATTACATATTTATTGAGTTTCTAAAACTAAAATTTGTATCAAAATTTTAATAGGATTGCAAATATTAGGACCAGTTTGATCCACATTTATTCCGAACTAATTTTTTGTTTAAATTTCAAGTCAATATCTCAATTAGATTAAAAAATATGCCACTTTTAAAACTCAGTCCAGGGCCAATTGTAATAACTTAAACTCTAAATTTTGAATCTGCCCCTCTGTGCAGCGGTGCCATGAGATAATTTCCAATTCGGAAGCAATGTATTTCTTAATGCTTACAAAAACTTTTTCTTCTCTGGGGTGTATAAAAGTGAATATTTCTCCTCAGGAGTGCATCAAAAACCGGCTTCGCCCAGTAAAGATTTATTTTACTGCAGATATGTTTTGAAATACTTCAGAAAACCTTTGCGCCCAACTAACTGAGCCAAGCCGCTTTTTGATACATCCGATATTAGAAAACCTTTGTTGGTGATTTATTTAATTTTCAGAAATTGGGGAGTTATATCATTATCATAATTTTTTCAAAAATTCAAATCTGTTTTTCAATATTTTACGAAATATTTACACCATAACCATAAAAGCAATTTTAAAGTTTATTTTTGGTAAAGTTGATTTTATTTCGAAATAGAACTTTTGTTTTTTTCGTACCAACACATACATTCAAATAAATGAAAATATTTTTCAATGAATGTAAATAAAAAAAAAATTAAAATAAAAACAAAATGTATGTACATAAAAGTTCAAAACAAAAAGCTTATTTTAAAATAATAAAACAACGTTTTAAATCATATTTGAAATATGATTTATGGTACGAAATTTAAAATAATAACTTTATGGACTTAAAATCGACTTTAAGGCTTTTGTGGTTAGGCTGCTAATGATTTTTGTAAAGTTCTCTAGTTTCTTTAGTATTTAAAAAAAAGTTAAATACTAATTGGCTGTGCTAAAATCTGCGGAGATTTAACTGACAATTAAGAAATTTGCAGTTAATTGCATAATCCTGGAGACATCATTACATATTTAAATAACAAAGGAACAAACATAAAGATTTAAGACTTGGAAAGCCTGAAAAACATAAGATTTATCTGGAAGATGGAAAACTTTAGTACCAAATCATTACAGAAGTTCATTTTAGAACTAAATATGTCATATCGATTTATGTATCATATCATGTTTAGTGCTATATCTCTAGCATCCACAAGCAGAAAGTCTAACCGCATTACTGGTGAATATAGCTATTAAATAAAAATTTATTGGAGCTTTTGAAGGACTAGCGCGTAGTGCAACAGAATTATCAAATCCCTACAAGCATCAGTAATCCTCTTAACCCTCTTTTTTAAGTATAAGAAAAAAACATCGTTCAGAGTTATTTAAGAAAGTCCTTTAATAAGTCCATTATCAAGTGGGAACGTAAGAGAATTTCAAACCGTCTATATTAGTTACAGTTTTACATAATGACAACATAATACCTAAACCATAATCCAATTCATCCAAATCATTTCTAAACTATGTTTTTGCAAAGCAATATGTAGAAGACATTCAAAGGGAATGCAGTATTCTTCATATACAATTTTTTACGCTTTAAAACATATAATTTTGTAACATAAGGCCTTTAAAAAATTAACCTTGAGCAATAATTTTAAGTTGGGATTTTCATGGCTATGGGAATTTTCAAACAGAAGCCTTCTTAAATTCATGATTTAAAACATTTTTTTTATTTTCCCTTTCAATTGTCAAGGTTTAACTAGCAACTATTGTACTTCTTTTACACTAAGAGGAAAATATAAAATAAAAAATAACCTGCTCAAAAATAATTTAATTTATTTTATTTTATATTTCTAGATATTTAACTTTTTATGTGTTGTAAATAATTGTAGACGCGGAAAAATTAATTTTTGTTGATCGTAAAAACCAAACTATTTTATTATCATAAACATTCGTACAATATACACACTTCAATGTCATAATGCCCATCATGGCAAAAAAAACATATTTCCTTTGTGAAAGCCTTTAAGCAAATGCTGTTCTATAGGATTTTTTGCTGAAAACTTCAAAAATGTTACTAGCTGTTTTTTTCTGCGCAGAATGATATTGAAATCATAGACAATACGCTTGCCATCCATGTGTTCAACCATAAATCAATATTGAACATGACGAATATTGAAATGAAAGAAAAAAAGAAAATAAAATACTACTAGAGGCAACATACTGTGAAAATAAATATGGAATTTTTAAAAAAATAAAAATCTCGTTCTTTTCTCATTTCAAATAAAATGATGAATGACTGCAAATTTTATTTATTTTTTTATCTTTTATTTTTAACTCACATACATATATTTTTGTGAGTGTTTTATGACAAAAGGAAGTTTTTAAAGTTTTATTGTCATACATATTTAAACATGCGAATATAGCGTATATCAAAGTATATCAGTTGTTTCCAGATATTTTTTTAAAAAGTTACCCTACATTTAACAGACTAGCGACCCTATAATCACTTTTGTAGAATAAACTTATAGTCCAGCTGGTCTGAATTTTTTTTACAGTGGGTCATAGTTTTAATTTTTTGGTCGAATGTAGCATTATACTAACTGAAAAAAATGTTGTAAGTTAACATCTGAGAGAATTTATCTTGTCAGAGTTATATTGTGGAATTTTATGGGGATCATTTTTGTGGAAGATCTTAAACCCCTATCTCCTGTCTTTAGGGGTCAATTTGACCTCTTTTTTGAGAAAATCGAAAAAAGTCCTTTCAAAAAGGACATTTAAGGATTAAAATATTCTACGAAACTTTTTGCCGTAAAATTTCATTGGGGTTCACCAAAGACACAAAAGTTGTAGATAGAGCCCTTTACGCTTAATTAGCAAATCGGGTCTCACATTTTTTAAAAATATCTCCAAAAATCCAAGTATGATCCGAATGAGCTGAAATTTTATTTATTTTTTTTTAATTCAGCTCGATCTTTTTTTGGTTTTTTAGATATGGCGGGCCTACGAAGGTTCGAAATTTTTTTTTAAATGTTATTTATATTTGCTATATAATTTCGAAAACAATAAAAATAAAATGCTAGCAGTTATCTCATCCCTATAAAAAGTTACACGCGTCCAAAGTTGAAACATGAAAAAATGGCCATATTTTTTAGTTAAAAATTAAAAGCAAATGTTCAAAGTAAATTAAGTTTTTCAAATAAATAATACAAGTAAAATATATTTTATTTATCGCATGTGTCCTTTTTGTAGTTTTGTTGCCATGAGTGACCCCTTTCGTCATAAAGCTTTATGCCTTTTAAAGGTGTCGTAAGATCCGGTTGTGCTGCACACACATCTTTTAACATTTCTTTTTCAATTGGCATAAACATTTTTTTTCTCAGTTTTCGTTTGCATAAACTGACAGTGATCAATAAAGATTACAATCTAATGGATTTTATGGCAAATATGTTTCGTATATACAAACAACACACAAATTCATATTTCTGCAAGTGTATAAGCGTCTGTGCGTTCAATATTGAATGAATGATTTAGGGTTTTAATTGTGGGCTTGTTGGAATTGTTGGAAACCTTTCAAAATTCACTAAATAAATCCAAAACGATCGATCGATCGTTCGTTCATAATGCGTTAAATGGTAAACACCCGTTTATTTTAAAATTCAGATTATGTAGAATGATTAAATGTCGATTTTTGTGTTTTTTTTTTAATTCTCAGTTTTCTCTGTGTTATAGTAGGTTTATTGTAGTTTTTTTTTTACCTTTGTGGTTCTTAATATTGTTGTATGCATTCAATTTAGAAAAGAAAAAAAGACAAGCTTCTTTATAAGAAACATTTTATGATTCTTTACACGTATTGATTATTAATAAGTTGAAGTTATTGTTGCGGTTGTTGCTGTTGCAGTATGTTTTGTTTCTGTTATTTTTCCTGTGCGTTTGTACCCCATAGGTATTTAATGTAACGTTTTTTCTTCATTGTTTTGTTTTTATATGCGTATTATTGTTGCATTATGAGCGGTTTGGCGTTGTATTTATAGTCGTCTGCAGAAACTAATGTTTTAAGGAAACCATGTGGCAATAAGGCACTTGTTGCGTTTAAATGGCTTTATGCTTATCGTACATTTGAGTCTTAGATTGATTTAACTTATGCCGCTTTTATATACCTTAGAACAAACGCACACTCTTTGCCACTTGTTGTGGTTCTACAAACCAATTGTATCTACACGATTACACGTTTAAATATTTTGATAATGAAACACTGAAAATGTATTGATTTGATACTTTTCTTTAAAGCAAATGGAGTGCAAGGAGAAATAATATTTATATTTAATTATGAAATATTCATTCGGTGTTTAGCAGTGACCAGCATTTTTACAATTTCAATTAAATAATTTTGATTTTGTAATACCCTCTACAGGGTGGTGTGGTGTGGCTTGACTGCAACAAAATTTATGCTATGACCAACCCAGAGAAAAAATATAGTTGTACATGGTTACTGTAACCATTTCAATATTTTTACAATATTATAGTAGCAGTACTTATTTATATGATTTCGGTAAAAATTATATGATAAATTTAAGTTTCACATGATTGTCACATAATTGTAGTAAATAAATATAGTATGTTTATGGCAATCATGTTCATGATGAATCATTATATCATAATATATTGTTCTTAGATTATGATATATATAAGCCGGTAAATCCTTCATCATAAAAATGGTTGTCACAAACATATACTTATTTACTTCAACCATATACCATATTATGGTTACCGCAATTATATAAAAAATTACAGTGACCATAGTATTATTCAAAAACTTGCGACTATATTTTTTCTCTGTGTGCATATGTGATAAATACTAAACGATTTAAATTATTTTCCTACTTGAACTTTGGACTGTAATGGCCTGTTCGCAAGAGCAAACGTATATGTCGGTTTGTCTCTATGTTGTGTCTGAGTTGATTTGTGCCTGTTTATTTCATACAAATTGAGTCATAAAATTCAAGCTATGTTTCTGGGATTAAGATTTCCTTAATTTAAGAATTTAACTGATTTGCAAATTCGAAAAAAAAACATTAATATTTAACAGTAACATGAAAACTGAATAGTGCATCATAATTCTTGTAACAGTATAATAGCTAATGCTAAACTTATCGCTATTAAACCAGAGTATGATATAGATATGCGTAAAAAAGTATCTCCATTCAGAGATATTCGTCCATATCTACCAATGCCCAAACTAAATAACGACGAGACCACCAGTTATTTTGAAGTGTGTTGATAAGAGTATAACAAAAATAAATATTAATATTTATATCTCCCAATAACATGACACAGTTTTCTCGATCAAATTTGTTTAAAAATATGACTGATTTAATACTACGTCTAGCTCAAACTACTAAAAGTCATCCTTAATGAATTTATATAAAAATTTATTCAATTAGGAATTAATTAATTAGAAAAAACTTTGTCAAATAAATTGAACCGATCAATTGTGGACTGATCCTCAGAAAATTTGGTACTACACCATTTTTAATTGAAATTTGATAACATTATACATGATATAGAGAAAATGCCAAATGAAATTGAGAATTTCCATTTTAGATTGAGAAAATTCCAATTGAAATTGAGAATTTCAATATGAAATTGAGAAAATTCCAAATGAAATTGTGAAAATGTTGGTAATTGGGCATGGTTACTGTAACCATTTAAATAGTGTTACAAGATTTTTAACAATATTATAGTCACAGTAACTATTTACATGATGGTGGTAACCATAATATGGTTAATTTATGATTCACATGATTGTATCAACCATATATATGGTTACAGTAAACAAATATATGTTTGTGACAACCATATTTATGATGAATAGTTTTATCATAATATGTTGTTCTCAGATTATGATAAGCCTTAAGCCGAGAGCAACATAATATGATAAGTCCTTCATCATATGAATGGTTGTCACAAACATATATTTGTTTGCTGTAACCATATATATCGTTGATACAATCATGTGAATCGTAAATTAATCATATTATGGTTACCACAATCATGTAAATGGTTACTGTGACTATAATATAGTTAACAAACTTGTAACAATATTGAAATGGCTACAGTAACCATGCCCAACTATATTTTTTCTCTGCGTGTACATAAATGAAATACATTAAAAAAATATGAAACAAATAACATAAATATGTAAAGTTATTGTCCAATAGGCATATCTTGCTATTCCAAAGCGCTTTGTTGGAATGATGTATATTGTATAGCTCTACTGCAATCTCCAGTAGTTGTACAGGACTTGGAATCGTTAGTTATTAATTATTCAAGATATAAAATCCTCTGCTCTCCTACATTAGGAGGAATTACGGATGGTATGTTCATCCTTGACTTCATTGGTGACAATTTCACGTTGACGACTGTTGCAAGGGGCATTGTCACATGCCAGAACGAGTTCAGATAACTGATTGCCCAACTCTTGTCATCTATCAAGAACTATTTTGACCCATTCGTTTGCGCTTTCTGCAGTGAACGAACCACTACTATCCATTTGAATAATGTCTGCGGTACCAATTGCACCAATTCTACGACAAAATGAATTAAAATTGGTCTCTCTATCCTATTTTATTTAGAATTTTCTCAATTTCAAATTGAACTTCTCAATTTCAATTGGAATTTTCTCAATTTAAAATCGAAACTCTCAATTTCATTTGGAATTTTCTCAATTTAAAGTTGAAATTCTCAATTTTAATTGAAATTGTCTCAATTTAAAATAGAAATTCTACATTTCATTTGGAGTTTTCTAAATTTTTATTTGAAATTCTCAATTTCATATGGAATTTTCTCAATTTCAATGAAAAATGGTGTAGATATTGTTTCCATACTAAATCAACCAGATTATCTAAGGATTGTGAAAGTGTATCTAAGATTCATCCTCGAAAGATCTTCTTAGAATAAGAAGTAGGAGACACCAAATATACGCTTCCTCATAGTGACCAAGTAGAGGTGAGACAATGTCATTTTCTTTTACTCATTATAACATTGCAGTATTAGTTGATACCAGTAATATATAATCTGATTCGATTCACTTTCGGGGAAATATAGTTAATAAGATTTACTTCTTTGGAAAAGTACCAGTTTCATCTTTAAGAAATAATATTGTTACCAGAAGTTTAACTATAGCGCTATATCATTCACATGTCCGAAAGTTTTAATTCCTCTGTTTTCCAACTCAATTAACAAGTTATTTATACACAGAAAAAACTATTTCTTAAACCGTTTCAATTCAAATAAATATATATCACATATTGAACTGGTTTCAATTATTTTATAATTGAATCAAGTATTCATGTGCTCAAAAACAAAATTTTCTGATATTTTCTATTGAGTTTTGAATTTGATAATTTTGACAATTGAATATAAAATTTTCGTTATTGGATGAAATTTAAATACAAAAATTATTGAATAGATAATTGAAAACACATTTTTGTTATTTTTTTCAAATTCAACAAAATGGTAAATAATACTTCTCTCTGCTGAGTATCAACGTAGTAAATGTAAACCTATTAACAAATATCCTATAAATGAATTGGAGTATATTAAGATCAACCCAATAGGTTAGGTATTCAGACCGTCCAAAATCATTCGTCTCGTACAGCTCACTTGGGTCCATTGATAGTTCCCTAGAAGATAAAGGAAAAAGTAAGAGATATAAAAGAAGAGGGAAATATATAGGTTGAGTGGGAGTGAAGTTAGTAAGAGAAAATATAGGTAGAAATTGGAGGAGTAAGAGGAGAGAAGAATTTGAGATTTCAAGGAATTCAAATAGATCATCATGGGACAGTTTGAGGGTCATTATGAGGTGCAATTTGCATGTTCGGTGTTATCAACCACCTGCTTTCCCTAAAAATGGCATCTATGCACCTTAATTCCTTCCCAGATAACCCGGAGAGATTACTAAAGGATCGCTCGCCTAAAAGCCTGGCACGCAGATCACCCAGTGCCGGACAATTACAAAAGAAATGTAAGATGGTCTCTTCCTGCTCCTCATTCTGACAACTCCTGCAGAAGTCGTGGTGAGGCAGCTCAAGTCTTGCAGCATGCAGTGATCATCGCCACCATATTGCTAAGTTGTATTCGTTGCAAGCGAAGTAGATACGTCGTGCGTTTACAGTCCAACGCAGGCCATATCATCCATATCATGGCACAAGTGGATTCACTGGTCTTAATATAGTTCAATGCTCCATCTACATATATCCAAAAATGCACCAATAAAGCACATCAGTGCATAAAGAGCTGTTTCCACAAATCTGCCCTCAGTATAGTCATGCTGTGAGGTACTAAACTTATACTAAGCGAAAATATATATATTTTATGTTTCCTGATATAAATTTAAATCGTTTCCCAGAAGTTTCTTAATCATTTATAGAACTAGTCTTGAAATATGGTATAATTAGTGCCAATGAACTTGTTTAGAATCACAATAATGGTCAACAGAACGGGTTATAGAAGTTATAGTAGAAGTAGAGTTCTTCCAATGCTGTCATTAATTAAGCACAAAAGGTTCTGGTTCTAGAACTTGGAAGTTATTTCAGAATTAGTTCTAAACATTCTTCTAATGGTTTTAACAAATTCAAAACTAAACTAGTGTTTATTTTTTTATTATTTATTAGCAAAATGTGTTATCTCATGTTTAATTAGCAGCATTTGAATGAAAACAAATAAAACCGTAACACCTGACAAATTCACATTACTAAAATATCGAGCTTTTAAGAATTCTGTAAGTCTCTTGCTTGATTTGAGAAATGTTGGTTTTCTGGTTTTCATTTGTTTATTTCTTTGTAGAAATACCACAGCAGTTAATAATTATGAATACAAAATAAGATTCCATTTATAAAGGAAATTAAAACGTCTTTGTTTTTAAATAAAAAAACTTACTGCGTTGTTAACACACTTCTTTCTACCCATATGGAGCAAATAAATGTTTATAAGAAGACTTAAATAAATGTTTTCTTTTGTAAATGAAAATGGAAATACTAAATACACAGCCACATATTTTACAAAAGACCTAAATATGACATGTAAAATCATGGTCTTTAATTTATTAAACATGCATTTAACAGTTAATCACACATGATTCTAACTGAGTCATATTGAAGGAAACAAACAAAGCCAACAACAAACAACAATAACAAAACTTAACAAGACTGAAAAAAGAAAAAACAGCATGAATCAATTATATTTCGGTTTTCAAAACAGTAACAGCCGTTTGACCTACTTATCAAATTAAATCATTACTCACGTAAATACACTTTTTTTGAAATATAAAAACAAACTTCATACGTCTTTTTTTGTATTTTTGACAATAACTGACGCTTTTTTTTGGAAGTGAGTTTGTGTTGTTATTGTATCTGCTGCGTACTTCTCCGTATCTCTTATCTTTTTGAATGTGTGAATGAATGTGGAGTAAATAATGCAAACAATTACCGAAAAAAAATAAATAAATTTATACACAATATTGTACATAATAAATATAGAACATGTTACTTTTTAACATCATTTATTTTTTTGTACGTTTCGTTTACTTTTGACAATGTTTACAGCCAGCGAGTATGTGATCTGAACATGTTTAACACTTTTAAGTAATTAATTATACTAAAAATTTCATAAAAATAAAAATGAAAAATATAGAACACCATTAACAGAAATTGGTTTAAAATTGTTTTTAAACATGATCGTAAACAAGAAATGATTTTAAGTAGACATGTAGTTTCAAATGACTCAATGAATTGATAATGAGTGCTAAAAGAAGATGCCAAGTTTAATTTATACAATATTTTTTGCATCTAACTACTACATAAATAAAAATCAAATGTCGTTCATTGGTAATTGGATCAGTTGAGAATGGCTGGACCGATTTGACCATTATTTTTTTAAAATGTTCGTAATAGTCCAACTTAGGTTTTTACGGAAGAAAAATTTACCTTGACCACTCCCACTTTTATTGATTTATCTAAAACCGGAAAACGGCTGCACCGATATGGTTTCTTTTTTACTTTTTGTTCATAGTAATCCAATTTAAGTTTTTACTGAAAGAAAAATTTACCACGCCCACTTTTTTTTCGATATATCTAAAATCGCAGAATGCCTGGACAGTCCTGGATAGTCCACAAAAGTTTTTTACAGAGAGAAAAAAAAACCACGCCCACTTATCTGCAAATATGTGACCATAGGCAGTGACATGTTTGTTGAAGTTAGTGCGGAAAATTCCAACGATGAAGTCACTCAATTTCAAATGGATCGCTATGTTAGCAGTAACGAAGAAATTTGGCACATTCTTTCATTTGACATTCATTAAAGATATCCAACTGTTCTTCATTTAGCAGTACATCTGGAAATGGTCAAAGATTGTTGATCGACACCATGAGTTCGATTTTTTTTTGAAATGTGCCGGAATAATGAATTCTCCTGAACGCCAAGATATTGTACTTGAAATCAATCGTCAAAGACAATTCAACGGCGGAAACAAATAAATCCAGTTCCAGGTCAGATTTACACAGTCCATCCAAGAACAGTGATTGTTTCCATTTGCGTTTGCTATTAGTCAAAGTTCGTGGCCCAACATCATGCAAAGACTTCCGAACTTTAAATGGTGAATTGCGTGACACATATAGAGAAACGTGTCAACACTTGCGATTATTGGAGAATGACACTCATTGGGAATACACCCTCGCAGATGCTGTGCTTTCATCAAATGCTCATTATCTCAACATGCTTCACATCCAAACTGACTGATTTGTGGAGCAAATACAAAGATGTCATGTGTGATGGAACACAAATTCCACTATTACATGATCCACAAAAATATGCGTACGACATATGAAACATATGAAAAATGAAACTGGAGGAATTTTTTTTTTGCACGCTTCCAGTGGAAATGGACAAATTTTTTTGATCGACTTGATTTTGGCAACGATGCGTTAGCAGAATGATATTGCACTTGCTTCATCAGGAATTACAGATACGTTGTTGGAAGGCCCTCGAACTGCTCATCCAGCACTCAAGTTGCCATTGAATATGGAAATCAATGAAAATCCAACATGCTACATTTCCAAGAACAATTGCTTTTTCCAAGAAAAAGTTTTGCAGACCAAAGAAAGTTTTGCAAAGCAAACTTATCGTTTGAAATTAGTGTAAAATGGCAAAACAATCAAAGCCGGTTTGGTGGTGCGATGATTCTGTTGGAAACTCAAAGTGACTGTGAACATGCGTGTCGAGCTGCAGAATGATCAATCGGGAGAAGTATTTTCCAAACAATTGCTGGACATTTGCAACGGCAAAATCCCGGTTTATATTTCGACCGGCTGCATTCAATTTCCCGTCGCTTTCTGCCAGTTCACCGAATCAAAATCCGAACTCATCAGAAAGGTCTTTCCAAACATTGCAAAAAATGGCTGCGAAAAACATTGATGTATACGAATTGAATTTTAACCCCTTGTGGACCAAGGCTCTAAATCGTTCAAAAAGTTTTATTTTTTTATAAAATATTGAAAATAAGGACTTCAGGAAGTTATTTACAAAATTGTAACTTTGTGGAGGACCTGCAAGGTACCGAAAGGGATCTGCAAAAATCCGAAAGGGACCTGGTACCGTTGGGTCAGCATCGGATAAAAGATAAAAAAACTTATAGATTTCTGTTTACATTTTATTAATATATTGATTAGTTTTGTAACTTTAATAAAATTCTTTCTATTACTAGTCTATTTTATTGTATTTTACGAAACAGTATTTTTTGCATTGCAACATAAATAAACATCACAATGAGAACATGAAATAATTCTTCAAAGTACTTTTGTGCAAAAAGGGTAAAAATATGTTTTGTTTTCATTTTGTAAGCTTATTATTGTTATGGTACTTATAAGTACCGTCGGTCGACAAAGGGTTGAGATTCAAAGTGAAATTGCTGTCGAAGATGATGTCCCAAGATGATGTCGTCAGCTATCCAACCGACTTTTTAAGCTAGCTGGAATTACCTGGATTACCGCTTCACAATCTCCAACTGAAAGTCGGTAATCGGATCGGTAATCATAATGTTACGGAACATAAACCAATCACGTCTTTGTAACGGTACCCAACTTGCGGTAAAAAACCTGATGAATAACGTCATCGATGCAACAATACTTAAAGGAAAGTGCAAAGTTGATACCACGGATCCCAATAGCTCCGACCGACATTCCATTCGATTTTAAACGCTTGCAGTTTCCGTTAAGGCTTACATTCCCAATGATAATTAACAAATCTCAAGGGCAGTCATTGCGTGTTGGTGGCATCAACCTTGAAAATCTATGCTTCTCGCATGATCAATTGTATGTCGCCTGTTCCCGTGTCGGAATACCATCAGCGCCAGAGCATTGCAATGAACGAAATTATGATATCACAGCAAAGCAATCGAAAAAAAGTATTTCTTCATTCTAATTGGTTACCAGAACATCGATCTTTCAATCAAAATGTAAAAAGAACACCAAAGTATAGGCTAGAACTAGAGGCGCAACAGAATTAAGCTGAGAGTAAAAATACTTACTCTTTCCCAAATTGTATGGCTGACAGAACAACAAAAGTGCAAAATAAAGACCACCCTAATATATGTGGAAATTAAAATGCAGATGATTTTAAAACAAAAGACTTTAGACGATAAACTTGATTCTAATTGATAACAAGCGAACTAAAACGAAAGCTTAAGACTGCAACTAGATTTTCCCCTAAACAAAATAATTTATTAGTCATTATTAGTTTAATTGTGTTATACTGCTTCCTAAATACACTCAATCAAGTTTCTATTTGCATCATTCTATATACAACAAACTGTATTTGTTTAACTACAAAATCAACTCATAAACCAACAAATAAATTACAATTGAATGTACAAAAACAAAACAATGATTTCTTTATTTAACATTTATTTTAAACTTTTTAGATGGCAGCAGCAGCGGCAGCCTGTCGACCTAATTGTAATTCATCTTTAAGACATAAAATTTAATTTAGAACATCAAAAGCATCAACACGTACTACTTTGCATTTCAAATTTGTATCTGTTTTTGTAACAAATCTAAAAAAAAACAAGATCATAAACAAAAGAAAGATGGTCTGTCAATAACCTCAGGCCAAATACAACATTAACAAATACATGTAAGTACAGACAGACGGACGGACGAATGGGCCGACAGACAAATAGACTTACGGACTGACAGACAGACAGTCATAAGCTTTTTATGTAAGATGTTCGTTTCAAAACAAATATTAATTGTTGTTAACACTTTCCAAAGCCTGTTTCAAAGAATGTAGTATTTTTTTCTTTCTATTTCTCTTAGATAGATTTACTTGCCTTGTGTTCTCTTGTAACGAAAAGAAGTGAAAATTTTTACACTTTTATGCGGGCTAGATTAGACACCACAGTAATTTATCATCTTCAAGGAAGTTTAAACTTTGTATACTTGTATCTAACGACCCATTGGGCTAAAGCAGAAACTAAATAAAAAAATAAATAAATAAAATAATGTAAAACAAATCTAAGGGAAAAAGATTTCACCATTTATTTAAAAGACTCCAGCTAATGATGTTTGTATTAATGGGCGGAAAATAATGAAGTTAGAATTTATACGAGGTTCTTAATGGGAAGTTTAATGAAATGTGGTTTATCAGCTCGATAAAAGTAAGTAAATAGAAATAAACATTGTGCAATTAAATGCTTATTTTATTTAGTTACTTCTGTTCGTTATTTCGAGTGCCATCAACATATTTAACACTACAGGTTTAGAAAAAAACAAATACAGTGTTGAATTATTGAAATAATAAATAAAAAATATAGCTTTTAAAGTCTATGGTAATTATAAAAATTTTAAAAAATTAATCGAAAGTTACATGAAATGCAAAACATTGCAATTTTTTACGAACTAATTCCATTAGTTGTCTGTTTTAATACAGTCTATTTAAAGTTCCTCTTATAATCGACCAATATCGTTTATTGATCGTAGTTCTAGATAATATGGTGGATTGTTTCTTTTGATACAAAATAAGTTTTCTCACAAAATTATTCGAGATTTTTGATACGAAAATAAGAAAACCTATAACAACAAGGTAAAGCTAATACAAAAAAGGAGAATAATTTATTATTTTTGACGAAAAATTAAAACAAAGTTTTTAATTATAAAAACCGGTTAACCCATAAAAGAAACCTGGCAAGTCTTGTTATTCGAAAATATAAAATTTTATCATTCTGTATTCAGAAAAATATGTATTGGAAAAGTACTTTTTCAAATATCAAGGTCGGCAAGGGGATAAAAAGCAGGGACCGTAACGGTTATAAGTGATATCAAAAAAGTTATTTTATAACAGTTAGTTTGTAACTTTAAAAATAAAAATCCATCTAAAACAGTTATTTTTCAACGTAAAAATAAAAGTTCGCATGAAACTCTTAAAAAAGAGTTTTAAATACTCGTCATAAAAAAACTCATTTGAGGACTTTTATTTTTTCCGTCATAAAATAAAAGTTATTTAATGAGTTTTATTTTTCCCGTCAGAAAATAAAACTCCTTTTATGTAATTTGACACCTAAAGCTTGTCGATGGTCAGATCATTACAATTTCTAAAGCACCTTGCATTGCAATTGAAAAAATTGTCATTAAAATAAAAACAATTGGGATTTTAATTTGCTATTCTTTGATTACTATTATTAAATTGTTGTTGTTTTTCTATCTTAAACAAATAAATTACTACACTCATTATAACAGATAGACTCAATAAAGAAATATACTGAACAAAAGTAGAAAATAAACCAAAAGAGTTTTATTTTTTGACGGGAAAAATAAAAGTCCTCAAATGACTTTTATTTTATGACGGAAAAAATAAAAGTCCTTAAATGAGTTTTTTTTCTGACGGAAAAAATAAAAGTCCTCAAATGAGTTTTTTTTTATGACGGATATTTAAAACTCTTTTTTTAAGAGTTTCATGCGAACTTTTATTTTTACGTTGAAAAATAACTGTTAACTGTGGAGTTGGGATAATTTTTTTAATATCACCTTAGATTCTGAAAGAGCACGTCAATACGAATCTATTAGTATATAACAATATATGTGTCCGTTGATTCTAACATAGTGATTTTTTGATTTCAAATTTTCTGGATAACCGTTATTTACGGTCCCTGATAAAAAGCTCATCACTAACATCAATTTTAAACTAACTAATTGTATTGCTAGTTCCAGTAATAGAAAACGTTACCCTATGTTTTGTATTGCTAGAACTAGTATTGTCATTCGAATAAAAATTATTTGAATAATCGAGGGAAAGCATATATTTTTTATTCGAATAAGTAACATTTTTCAATTTAGAATAAAAAAAATATTCGATTAATCGAATAAATTTATTTTCAACTTAAATTAAAAATAAAATATTTATATAAAAAAAAGTTATTTCAAGTTTGTTAATTAGCAAATTTTATTATAAACGACTTTCTATATTAATTTTCCATACGAACTGTATCAGAAATTTCATAATGTTAACTTGAAAACGAAAACCTTGTGATTACTAAGACCTGCAATAGAATTAAAATGATTTACCAATTAATACTAAACAATATAGATATAATTTATAGTCAAACGCCTTAAAAATTTACTAAAAGCCTTAAATGAATTTAATAATACTGTAAGTCTTTCAATCAACAAATATTTCATCAAATATTTAACAGAATTTATATAACGACAACGTTCTGATTTATTATTTACAATTATATATTACTAGCTTGATCGGGTGCGCTTCGCTACCCCTGTCGAAGTAAAATAAAAAAAATGTGAAAAGATTTTATAAGCAAATAAATGAATGTAATTAATACCGGAATTTCTTGTTTGTGATATCCTGTGATTTTAAAAAATCTTGAAGCTTTTTTTAAGACATTCGCCTATTTTTAGCCAGACTCCTTATAATGATATGGAAGCTGTTTATTATAATAATTAAAGTAATGCTTCAAATGAGTTATTTTGTTACTATTGTAGATAGTCACAATTTTAGTTCTGCAGATATTCGTAAATAACTATTTACTTTGTATGGGTGCCCTCTTTTGTCCCTTTGTGGTCCAAGTTAAGAAAAACTATATAGTCAATTATAGCTAAGTTCCCACCTCATAACAGAAAAGGCATTACTGCTCCTATATACACGCATCTAACTGACAGATGCCTGGCAGAATTTTAACAAGCTGTTTCATTCAGTTTGTGTTTGACTGCCATTGATTGCAGACTACCTCGTAACTTGAGGAGAAATTGTCAAAAAGTAAATTTCGTGTGCTTATTTTTTGTGGAAAAACCCATCACTCAAAACAACCGAAAAAATTGAAAAAACTATATATACGGTGTTGGCCGGCCGGAGATTGAAATTATGAGAAATTGTGGAAGCTATAGTCATTTCACATGGCTCAGTGGTTTCAATATCGTTCACAACCGACCGCAAACCCAATCGAGTGACAACTTCGCAAGAGTATTTGGCATTGTTCAACTACAATATGGAAAAGTTTTAGCGCCGTTTCGTAACCGTGGATAAAAAGTGGATCCACCACAACACACCAGAGACCAAACGGAAGTCAAAACAGTGGGTTTATCGGGATGAATCGGCGCCAAAGAAGACCAATTTAGATTTGTCAGCCAATAAAGTCATGACGAGCGGTATAATCAGAGAAAACGAGAAAACCATCAATGGCGAATATTTTCCATCTTATTGGGGATTTAAAAATGAAAACGACCGCATTTGGAAAATAAATATATTCTATTTAACCAAGACAATTCAAGGCTACGAATTGCTCCCTCATCTTTTCTATTCTCCTGATAAATTGCTCGACGGAAAGAGAGTAATGAAATCATCTCACGAACACGACCTCGACAAATCTTATTTTTTCGAATGGATAAACAAATTGTAGAAACGTTTGACAAAGTATATAGAGCTCAAAGGAGCTCCTCCAGTAGCTAAAATTTTCAGCTCTTCATACCGTGCCGGCTGGTTGCTAATGTAACGCCAATTCCCAAAAAGGGAGAGGCTTACAACCCTGAAAATTATCGCCCAATAGCAACATATTCTGCACTTTCCAAAGTTATGGAGAGTATGGTTAACTCCCATCCAGTGAAATATTTAGATTCATTTCGAACTTTCTCAGAGATCGCACTATTCGAGTTGTTATAGATGGGAGAGTTCAAGATAAATTCAGGGGTACCGCAAGGTTCAGTTCTTTCTCCTACTCTATTTCTTATTTTTCTAAATGACCTTCTAAGTCAAACTTCCAACCCGATCTATTCTTTTGCGGATGACAGCGATATTTGTCATTCATATTCATTCAGTTACAGACCAAGCCTGTCGGAGATTGGGGAAATGAGGCAAAACATGAATAAATCCCTTAATTGGGACATTCTGACAATCTCTGAATGGGGTCGAGCGAAAAGTTTTAGTGTTACATGTTGACACATAAACGAATGACAGACCATGTCGCTTCATATGTATTTATGGGTGGTGTAAATATTGTAGAATCAGACACTCTTGATGTTTTGGGCATGAGAATACAATGCGATGTCCGCTGGTCTAAACACATTTTTCAAGTGTCGAAACAAGCATTCAAGTGTCTCGGATTTCGGAAACTCCATCTGATCTCATCACTATTTACACCACCTATATCCAACCGAAAATGGAATACACCTTCCATTTCGCCGGTGCTTCAAAGTCTATTTCGGATCTTCTCGACCGAGTACAGGAGAGGGCGAAGGTGATTCTTGGTGACAGTAGGGTATCCATCTCTATTGATTCGCTGGAGCATCGTCGCAATGTGGGCTGCGTTTCAAAACATATGAATTATTTTAACTTAAATCTAAAATTAAAACTGGATTCTTCAAATATTTTTTTTTAATTGCGATCGCAATATTTCAAGTGCTATTAAGATCACGATTTACTGATGCGATTAATTGCGATTAGGATTAAAATCGATTTGCAATCCCTAGTGGTAGTTATATAAGATTCGACACAGAAGAATAGAACTATCATACTTATTCAAATTAATTGATTCATCAAACGATAGTAGATTCGAAAGTTGATTGAGAATTTATACTTTCAATAATAGTAATAATATTTTATAGAAGTTAAATTTTATGAAGATATAACTATAACCGACATTACCACAATGTATTGTTGTGTTTTAAAGAGTTTTTTTTAAACAAATTGTTTTAAAAGGCAGAAATTTCACACATGTCAAATGAATTCATGCCACACTATTAATGTGATATTTCTGACTGTAGCATCTACAGGAAAGCATATCGGCATCTTAAATACAAACGACGTAACTATACTTTTATATTTCTTACAGGAGAAGCAAAAAACGTTATAAAGTCAATAATAAAGAATTTTTGATAATTTTTTGCATTTGAATTTCTTTAATAAAGTTGTAATTTTTGATAAAAAAGAACCTTAATCAACCAAAAACTCGATTTTGAATTTATGTGTAGTTAAGTCCTTTTGCATTTAAAGTGACGATATGTAGATGATCCTCTTTAATTTTCATTCAATTTTAATTTTTCAATTTTAAAATAAATTTTCCAAAAGCCCTCGCATAAACTGCAGTGGCAGGCAGTGTTTAGCAAAACTAAAGAGTCAAGACACAAACTCGATTTCAGTTAATGCTTTAGATTTGTTTTTGTTCCTGGATGCTGTTTCTTGTTGTCGCTATTGTTGCTGTTATTGTTATTAACCTTAGTTTCGTTTACTTTCCTTTAGTGTAAATGTTTTTAGGGCTTTTTTCTCTCTTTTGTTGAATTTTTGTTTTTTTTGTTTACCTCTTTGCAACATAAATGACAAGAACATCCAAAGCACACCCAAAAAAAAACACACTAACAAATCTTTAAATGAAAAAACAAACGAAAAAAAGGCCTTTAAGACATTTACTTACTTTTTAACAAACATTTTGTATGTAACTAAGTAAGTAAGTAAGTAAGCAAGTAAGTAAGCAAGTAAGTAAGTAAATGTTGTTTGTTGTTTTTTTCAGCTCTTCTCTTAATGTCATGTAAATCCCACATTTAACCACAATTACCATTGTCTGACAAAAATATCACAAAATAATGAAAACAAACCAAAAAAAAATCGAAAAATAAAAACTAGAAAAAGAAGACACTTTTAACCAAGTAACCGAATAGAATTGTCGTGAAAACGTTAACAACAACAACAGTAAAGTAGACAATAGTAGCACAGAGATACAAACACATTCATACACACAAAAGTCAAAAAGGACACTTTTTTGGTTGTTGTCAGTCTAAATCGAACAAAACAAAAGAAGCCCAAAAACTAAAAGTGTTCATAACCAAATAGATGTTTTTTTTCTTTGGTATTTAAGCCAAAGATGATCTGTTTAGAATCCCTGAGATTTTAAATATCTTTTTTGTGGTTGTTTTTCTTTCTTTACATTTTTTGCCCGAAACTCTGTCAGTATTTTGGGCCAAAATATGCTTAAAGCTGTAATTTTTGTTGCTTTAAATCAGCTTAAACTAAAAACTCTTCTTTTAAGATTTGTTGGCTGTTTTTTCTTATTTTTTGTTTTATTTGGTACATGTTTACCGCGAATTCGTGAAACGTGATGTGATGCTACGCGTTCCAAAATATTCATTTGTTTTGCCATTTGGCTAAAAAGGAACCATATACTTTGTTTCTGTCTCTCTTGACTTGTATTTTTTTCTATTTTTTTTGCTTCAAGAAACGTTTGCAGATTTATATTTTTTGCATTGTGTTAAAAAATCACTGATATTAATTTAAAAAATGTTTTTCATAGTTTTTTGCTGGTTTGTGACTGCAAAAAAGAACTTTAACAAGAAAAATAAAAACAAAAAAGGGAAAACGAAATGTCAACATAATAGATTTGATTTTTTCTTTAAAATATATTCAACTAAGAGTATGGGGTTTTAAATGTTTAAAATTGTTTGAAAATTATACGTTATCAAATTGATCAGTTTACTCTACAATCGAAAAAATCTTGAAGTTGATAACAAATAATAAGATCATCATTTATTTACACAATCGGAGGATCCATGTGAAAGCGGACAGCAAAAAACTTACTTTTAATAACGTTTTTCTTTACAACACCTGAACTATTCGAGTCTCCATTTTTTGCACGAATATAATAGAGAGTTTAGGTGTCCTCCTACCGTGTTATTTTTTAATTTTAAACACCGCGATTTTTGATATTTTTTTAGGCACAATATCTTTGGCTTTAAAATGGAGTGAAAAAATTATGCTAGTCTTTGAGGGCAATTATGTGTATATAGTTTTAGACAATTTTGAAAAAAAATTCAATTTTCCGATGAAAAAGTCATTGATCTGTGGAACCCTTTAGAACCGTAATTAGTGTAGTAAATTTCATTAAAAACGAAGATGTCAAATCCGAAAATAGCAGTTTTCTGTCCGTTTTGAAACGGATTCTCCCTAAGTTATTAATCTTCTATTAAGTCTGAAAGTAACGCTGCCATTGATCCGATTTGGGGAGGTTTTTTTTAATTTAAATTTGTTATGTGTTCAATGCAAATATACTGCAGCTTTAAAATTTAAACAATTTGCTTCATAAAAAGGTAATCCTTTGTGGAGTAATTCTCAGGAGGGGTCATCCCTACTCATGTAAAGCATTGTGTTGGAACTAGGATAATGTTTGTGGACATTCGATTTGAACTTTCCTACATTGAAAATGACAAGTCATCAACGGGAAGATTTTTCCACATACTGACAGTACGGCTAAAGAACGAATAGTGTGTAGACCCCAAAGGGTCTTGATCAAAAACGTGTATTACGTTAAAATCTGCGGGTATCTGGAACACTTGTGCCTTAATTTCATCAAAACACATTCCATTGTAGAGCCGATAGAACAGGTATGTATGCAGTCGAGAAACTAAAAAATAGACTTTGAAGCTCCGGCCCATACATGGGAGTTGTATTCCATTTTCGGTAGGATATAGGGTTTTAATAGTTAGGAGATCAGATGGAGTGATGTAATTCCTATGCCGTTTCAGAAAACCGAGACACTTGATTGTTTCTTTCGACACATGTATTTAGACCAGCGGACATCACATTGTATTCTCATGCACTGAAAATCAAAAGGGTCTGATTCCACAATATTTACAGTACCCATTTCGCACGAGATTATCACAAGGTCCCGATTAAGAGAATCATGTGTTGAGTCATTGCCCTAATCTCCGACTGGATTGGTCTATAACTGAGTGAATATGAATGGCAAATGTCATCTGCAAAATAATGGATAGGGTTGGAAGTTTGACGTAGAAGGTCATTTAGCTAAATAAGGAATAGAGTAGGAGAAAAAATAGATACAACTCGTATAGTGCGATCTCTGAGAAAGCTCTATATAATTCGATAGAAGTTATTACCGAGACTTACATATATGTTATAACTAACTGTCATCTGAAATAAATATAACATAATTGTATAAGTCCCATATAAAACTCAAATGCGAAAATATATATTATATATTAATGTGGCCTTATTCAAAACTTTTGGATTGTCTATGCTCCCAAGGTTAAATATTTTATTTAAAGTAGAAGAAGTATAAATAACAAATACAAAAGTTTTCTGTCGTCGATAACACAATTTAAAAAAAAACAAGTAAGAGAGCTATATTCGGCTGTGCCGAATCTTATATACCCTTCACTAAATTATAATTTAAAATAAAATTTTTTTTGGTAAAAAAAAAATCGGTTTAAAAAATATTTTTCCCGATATTAACCCATTGTACGTACGATTTACCTTGACCTTAATACGCCGATGCAAAATAAGTCAGAAATAGAGGTTGTCCTGGTTTTTTCCTTATATCTCGATTTTCACAATTGTATAGCAACCAAGCCGTGTTTGAATCATGTATGTAAATTATTTGAGGGCTATGGGAAGCTGATTTTAACATACAGACGGACACGGCTATATCGACTTCATATATACTTTGTGGAGTTGCAAATAAAAAATGTAGAAACTACAAGGCGAATAACAAACTTATATCTACCCTGGCCACTCATGGTGAAGGGTATAAATATAGTTTTTTGTTCATTGAATGAAACATATATTTTAGAGAAAGGTACTGCAGTTGATTAAGTATTTCTTACGACTTTGTAATTTTAAATTTCTATGACATTATTCAGCCTTTTATATCTTTGGTCATAATTGTCCAAGACATCTAAGTTAGACCTTCTCTACTTATTTTATAACTAAAACTAACCCTTTACTTTAGTAATATTTATACCAAATAAAATTCCTTCTTTCAACATACTTCTATGATTGCCATTGGCATACAGAATAAACAAAGACATAATTTGTTTTAATAATAGTTTTAGATACCTATAGCAAAGCTATTATAAAGAAACTACTAATTTTCCTAAGTATCTGGGGCAATTAAATAAATGCGTGTTTATAAATACAGCCATTTGATTGTGGCCTCATGGAACAGCCCATATTATAAATAGTTTTCCTTACATCTCCCATATTTCTTCACATACAATGCAAGCTAGAAATGATGGTTGCTTATGTTTATTCTTAAACAAAAAAAAAGAAGGCAAAGTAAACAAACAAACAAATAAAAGAAATCCTTTATCTGCAAATGCTACAAAAGGTGAACAAAAAAGTAAACGAATAAAAAACCCTTCAATTAACAATGGCAACAGAGAAATAATAACAACAATTGTAAAGGAAACTCAAACGTAGAATGAAAAAAATAACCCTTTTTTCAGCCTCCTTCGAACACAGCACAAGTACAAATATAGAATTTTGCATGTCATACAAAACAAACAAACAAACCAACAAATGAAACGAAATAAAATAAAAATAAAGTAAATAGATTTACAGAAGGAACCAAAGAGATCAACCAAGAAAAAAAATAAACGAAAAACAAGAAAAATAGACAATGAGTTGTGCAATTTAAGTTAAAGACGAAGAATAATCCTGAACTTTGTAAAACGAAAATAAAAATCGAAAACATACCCAGTGTAACCAAACAAATAATAATGATGATGATGGTTTTGCTGCAGTTGCAGTTGCCACAACTACTATTAAATCTGCTGCTGCTGCCGCTGGTGATGATCATGACGCTGGAGACGACTTGTGGCAGTAGTAGCATCAGTTGAACTTTTAAAGCCTTCTTCAGTTGCAATTGCTTTGTTAGAGTGTTACTCGTAAATACAAATTTACTAAAACTATTAAGAATCATCATCATCATCATCCTCATCTTCAGACTATTTCAACTTTGTTAGTTTTTTTTATATTTTTTGTTTCTTTGTTTTTAATGCAAACCTTTCATTTTCATTATACGAGCATGAAATCACACACATTTCAGTTACAAATATATTGATTATAGATACAAAGAAAAACAAATATCAGCCACAACTACCAGCCACCTCGATGTAAACAATAAAAACAATAAGTAATATTTAAATGGCCATCAGCAATAAATAAATAAATGAAAAAATAAATAAATAAATTCTTTAATATACAAATACTTATAATGAACATTAAATGGCAGAGGGTATTAAAATGATTGAAGAAGAACTTGTGTTAAAATGTGTTCATATCGTCAGTAAGGACTGGGAAAATGTAAAATCTTTTGAGGCCAAGATCTTTACAACTATCACAGATACCGCAACAAATCATCGACTAATCACAAAAGATCAACTGAGCTTTAGTAATATATTCTATAAAGTAGTCAAATTTAAACACACGTTCTATTAAAATATTTCAAAGTTGTTTCACAGTTTGGTGTAAAAAACTTAATGAAGCTGTTAATTATTGCCATATACATATATTTATAACACAGGCCAACAGCAAAATAAGGCTTCACTAACCACTATATTTTCTAATTTTAATTTGACAGTGATTTTTATATTAAAACAAAAGTGAACTTTTTGGTGCAGAAATTGATTAAACGTTCAGAAAAACAAATAATTGCAATGCAATATCAATTCCGCTTTGAAAACTAAAAGTGGTTTCATTCCGAAAGAAATTTTCGTTTTAATTTTTCTGAAGAAGCAAACTATGGAATTGATTCTCCTTTCAATCGGAATGAAATTCTGTGACAGGCCTGTATATTTTTAATTAAACAATAAAAACAAATAGTTAGTTTGAATAGATATTTAAACAATATTTTTTATTAAAACAATTCAAAATCAAACTGCATACGCCTACAGAAAATATGGAAAATACTGTTATATACAATATTTTCTATGCAAAAAATAGTTATACACAATATTTTCTATGCAAAAAACAGTTATACACAATATTTTCTATGGAAACTACTGCTATACACAATTTTTTATATGGAAAATACTGTTATACACGATATTGTCTTTAGAAGATACTGTCATAAACACATTTTCTATAGAAACTACTGTTGTAAATAATTTTCTATAGAAAATATTGTTGTACGCAATATTTTCTTCAGAAAATAGTTTTTTACGCAACATTTTCTGTAGAAAAAACCTGTTATACACAATATTTTCCATATTACAATATTCACTTAACAGTATTACCAAGCATTGTAAACAAAAAAACTATATATTCATTTAAAAAAAATATTTGATTCTATTAAAATGTTTGTAAAAATCAAATAAAATATTTGTAAAATAAAAATTTGCTGTGTGGAAGTGTTGTCTATAGTTTAAAATATTTTAAAAATGTTTCACAATATAAAAACATATGTACTTGATTTGTAGTACATTAAATAATGAAAATTGAAAAACAAATATTCGTTTTTGATTATTTACCTTAACATAGTCTTCATCTATTGCGAATTTGTATAAATAGTTTGCCAATAAATATGTTTGTTATCATAAAATCGTATCGTAAAATGCAATCTAAAAATTGACTTCATTTTTAGATTTATTTTCAATTATTATTAGAAAAAACCAAAAATAATTATTTACCAAGAAAATAATTTTAAACTTCAACACATAAAAAAAAATGTGCATAAAAACCGTTTAATTTACGTGCTTTCCGCAACGGAAGTAGGTTAAAAGTGTTAACAAACGAACAAAAAAATAAACAATTTTTATTGCCACTTCTTTGTTTTCTTCAGTTTTCTTTTGGCCGTTGATTTGAGTTCATTTGTAATGCTTTCTTAGCGCACGTCTTAATTGGTCACTTGTCATAAAATCATAAAGTCATAACTACTTCATACATACTTATAAATAGTAAAAACAAAAAAATAGTTGGTTTCTACCACATCAATGTACTGCTAAATGAGCTGATTGACAACTTGCCGACCGACAGACCGACCAACTGACTGCAAAATAAAAATAATTTAATTAAAAATATTATTTTTTGATAAAAATAAACATAATAAAAAATAGTTTATATTAATGTTTTAATTACTTCTTGACAAAATAAAGTATGAACAATTTTCTCTTGTTATTTTATTTTAATAAGGTTTTTTATAAATTAAAAAAAAAATATCACAGTAAACAAAATATGTAGTTAAGAAACTAACGTGTGAAAAAAGTATCGCACAATTTACGAATATTTAGTTCATTAAAAATAGTGCTGCTTCTTCAATAAATGGCCCAAAGTACGTATTTATTATTTTTAAAGAGCTGAAGAGAAATGAAGACGTCTAATTATTAGTTTTTTAAGGTAATATTTTTATTAAATGACAAATTCCGAATTTTATTATTGGAAAATATGTTTCAAAGAAATCAAAATATGAACTAAAAATTTAAAAAAATATATATAATCCCAAAAATTACACAACAGAGTTACAAACAAATATGGCTTTATAAATAATACTAACAATTAAATAGTTAAAGTTTTGAAATTATAATTTTTCTTCTGACATAACGATGGATATATTAATTGTAATGTATTGAGATTAATACTTGTTTAACGCCATAATCTTAGAGCCTCCGACATGCGACTTCCTTTTTAAAATCAGTAAAATATATATGTGAAGTTACAAAATCTGTTGGTAACTATAAAAAATATATATATGCTATTGATACAATTGTATCAATGAATTTCTTTTATACTTTTTTGAAGCATAATGTTTTGGAATGTTAATTTTCAATTGCTGATAGAGAGATGAAGAAGTGTTATTACCAGTTTGTCGATTTCGAAAGAAGTTAGTCGACGACATTTAATTCTATTTCTATAAAAACAAAATAAAAAATATTCTCTAAAGTAAGCGAATGAAATCTAAACAAATTTTGTTTTATTATCATTAATTGGAAAAAACTAAAAACAAAATTAAAAAAAATTTTATTACATTTTTTCCAAAAAAAAATCAAAATAAAAATATAACAATAGGGATAAAATATAACAAAATATGCCCTAACAAATCAATGCCATTTTACAGCAAAATGTGTGATTCGAGAAAAAACATGCATTTGTAATTGTAACGGAAACAATTATATAGAAAATGTTCGACATGTTTTTTACTTATGTATATGAATTGTATTTTATATAGCAATATTTGTTTAACTAGGTTTTGACAAACCTTTAATTTGAATCTAATACAGTGACTTTTGCGCTCGTGGATCTCATGTGCACTGGATCGTCCCAAGTTCACAAATAAATTTACCTTGGATCTTTCTACTGTTATCATATTCGGTAAAAACTTTGTGCCCCGATAGACTCGACGTTAGTGCGCTAGACTATCAATCTGAGGTTTTCGGGCTCGATTCCCACCAGAGAATGTGGCGGTAACTGCAGACAAGCAAAACGCTTCGCTAAAATAAATTTCGACATTTCGACTTATTTAAAATATACCATTAATATATGGGCAATTCCATGTCATCGTAAGTGGCATTTGTACGCCTATAGAGTGGAATGGATTTTGCAAAAATAAGAGTATATGAAAAGTAATTCGGTTTTTATGTTCCATTCAGAGGCTACTAACTATATTTTAAAAAAATAATAAGTTCTTTCGAAATATTGTTGTCCAAAATATCGAGCGAAATAAAGGTATATCGTACGTGACATGAAACGAAAATAATTTAGTGGTACATGTAGAAATATGCGAAAATTTGCGAATCGTGAAAGGCGTTATGTTTTCTTTTAATTTTTATTTATTTTTTTTTTTTTTTTTTTTTTTTTTACGTGACAGATTTTATCTAATAGTAAAACAATATATATTCTATAGAATATATTATAGGGTCATTTCGTACGATTAGTCAACCAGGATCGAAAAATAAAATGTTGATAATCATCGTGTTTTATTGAAGATATTTCGATATAATTTGGTACATATAATTCTTTCGGGCCAAGCAGGAAGTCTATTGAAACTGGATGAAATCCCATACAAATGTCCTCCCGAAATTGGACTTTATCGGTCATAAATGATTAATTTATGTAGGTATCCACACAAAAATTACCAAATTTTATTATGATCGGTCCATAATTTGTCTAGCTCCCATGTAAGACTTTAACGTTCATAAATCTCATAAAAATATTGGTATACACATAAAATTCAACAAATTTTACTCATGAATATAAATTATTGAATTTTTTAAAGAAAAATTTTACTCAGTGTAGGGTATAATATGGTCGGACTCGACCAACCATACTTTCTTACTTACTTGTTAAGGAAATTTAAAGATATTTATGGGAAAATACATGGTGATAATAATAAAAAAAACATATGGAAAAATCGTACGTTCGATACCGGTACTTAAGCCAATTAAACAAAAACCAATAGAGATATTTTATTATGTGAGATAGAGACCTACATTAATACACTTTTAAAATAAATTAATCGCTTTTAAATATTCCGTTCCATTTCGCCCATTTTTACATTTCACTACTGTCAGCTAACGTTGACTTTTATTTTGCGTACGTTCATTAGCACATGTTTATAACTATCATTATGAAAACTTAAAGTCAATGAAATCCATCTTTTTCAGTAAATATAGAGCTACCATTAGAAAAAAATATTTTTTTTTGGCAAAAAAAATGTATATTTCTAAAACGACTGCGAAGATTAAAAACATGGTAAGCCTTACTTAAAGGTAATTTTATTGCGGAATTATAAACAGTCTTTGAGTTAAGCGAATATATGTTGTGCAACCTCCTCCATTTTCGAAATAACGGTATATCTCGAAAATACGAGCGAAAAAACGGTTAGCACCACTGAATTCAGCGTACCCGAATTAGTTTAACCCACAGGGTGCCCTTCTTGACAGAACAAAAGTGTCAATTTCGTGCACAGTTTAATTATCGCCCAATTCAAGAGTTTTTACGCTCTCCTGAAAAATTTGACACGTGACATTCAACCAATATTATTTAAAAAAAACAAGCTTTGGTTTAGAAAATATTACAATATATTACTTATTATATTTGTTGATGTTGTTTTCTCTTTAAAAGTCATCTAATTTTGCTGAAAACAGTGCTTACGTTTTTTCGTAAAATATCATTAAACTATAGTTTAGGCTTAAACACAGTTAATAATAATTTATTGTATGAAATGAAATTGATTTATGTGGGGTTAAACTTTAATCAAAAAGATTAGAAAAAACTTTAACTACGTTTAAAAAATTGATAATTAAACAGAGCTAAATATTTTTAAGAATTCTGAAATTTTATATCTTAAAGTTGTTCACAATTTATTTATCTTTATAAAAAAGATTTATCTAAAAAAAATAAACAATAAAAAAATCGTTTTAAAGAAGTCATAAAATTTAAATTTTATATTTTAAGAATAGTTTAAATCCCAGCTTCTTTTTTAATTTTATTGGCTGACATTAAATTCTAACAAAAGCGCAACCATTTTTATGACTTTTGCTTTAACCAAATAGAAAAACAAAAGATTAAAGAAACAAACATAAATGTATATGTATGTATGTTTGCATGTAGAAGAAGTATTTATAAAGAAATAATACAAAATTTTAAAACATCATATTATAGTTAAAATTATTCCTTCTTTTCTTCTCTGTTTCTTTCTCTGCTTACCATACAAATTATATAACACTATAATTTAGTTTTTTTCTTCTTATTTACAGAGATACACTCTTAACACGCCTAGACTACCGGGTAGTACACAATTAAAAATAATAATAAAAGAAAGAAAACTAAAGGTAAGAATTTAATTAAAATAAATCATAATACTCACTCATTCATACAAGAGTTGGGGAAAAAAAGACAAAACGACGAAAAAACGGTTCTCACATATAAAAAGCAATAATTTTATGAAATTAAATGCTGTGAGAAAAAGTGTTTAAAAATAGTCTGTTTTCTTTTCTTTTTATTCATACTAAGAATTTTTCAGGAAGAATCAAAAACAGAAAAAAACAATGTAGACAATTTAACAAGTTTTCTCGAGTTATCATGTTTGTTAAAGCTGAGGAAAACAACTAAAGATGTTGGTTGCTTGTTATTATTGCTTTTATTAATGTACGAGTACTTCTCTTAAACTAAATTAAATCATTTCACTTTTTTCTACAAACAAAATATAACAAAAACAACGATAATGAAGTCATTAACATTATTGTTAAAACTATTAACAACAAAACTAGATGAGTCTGCTTAGAAAGCCACAGCAGTATTAAGCTTAAATGGGGTAGAAATTAAACTTTTGCTTTATCTTTTCAAATCAAACATTTAGTTTAGAAATTCAAACAAAATTCACAACAAATCAAGTTAACAGCAACAAACATAGCCACACAGCAACATACAGTGGTTCTGATTGAAATATTGATGGTAGAAAAAGATAGAATGTTCTGATCTTTATTATTTCCCATAATTTATTGTTAAAATATTTTCGACAATTCCCTTTAAATTAAAATACTCAAAGCTTCGAATTAATTCAATCTAAGCTTAATTCAATGTAATCTTAATTCAAAATTAAAAAATATAATCTATTCATTGCATAAAACCATTCTCAATAAAACCAATTCTTTAACTTAATTCAAAGGCTTTTATTTGAATAGAATTATTTTATTATTGAATTAATTCATAATAAAAGTCTGGAAGATGTTTCTCCAAAGGTTAGAAAGAATTAATTCCTAATTATAAAGTGTCTTCCAATATGGACTTCCGAACTTTGACAGTTGATAGCGACCGCATTGCTGAAGCTACATTTGTCGAATTAGCTGTCATTTATTCAATCACCATGGATGGGTATAACGTTCAACAACAGGAGCAAATAATAAAATTGTTTTATCAAAATGGATGTTCTGTTCTGTTTGTTTTTCATCAAAAGATCATCTTCCACGATTTCTGAATGAATCGATACGTTAATAACCAAAGTTGTAGAATTTGAGACCATACCAATCCACATAAGATCCAAGATCGTCCAATGGATTCCGAAAACGTCACTGTTTGGTGTTGATCGGCGCCATCGGCCTAATTTCTTTGAGAATGACGTTGGCCGGGACATCACCGTCAACAGCAAGCGCTATAGGTCAGTGATTACAAGCGATTTAAGGGCATGGTCATCTCACTTGGAGGTGGTGTGAGCTGGCCACCAAGATGACCCCGTTAGACTTTTCCTTGTGGAATTTTCTTAAGACGCAGATCTATTCGAATAAGACATAAACCTCAGCGGTGCACGATGTTATACTCCACCGTAGGGCAGAATCAAAATTTGTTGATCCGATCAGGACGTGGGCGTAGCCAAGGAGTATTTGAGTTTAAGTTATTATAATGGGCTCTACAAATGCTCCAGGGGCGGTGCTATGGGGACTCAAAGTAGGATACTTTCGACTTATAATAATTTTAAGCACGTTTTTTTGTTTCCAATTCGATTTTAAAAATATATTTTATATTTTTGGAAGGCGCTCGGCTAGGTTGTTATTTATCTCTTATAATTTCCGAGTTATAGGCATTTCAAAATTGAAATTTAAAAATTTTGCCATACCTTGGTCCGCTTTTTTAAAGTATAGGTCGAGCTTTTGGACCGATTTTTTTTATTAGTTAGACAACTAAATTGCCAATAATATAAAAAAGATTTCAGAGCAATATCAATTATGGATCCAAAAATTTGACCTATTTTTTAACAAAATTTCAACTTTGGGCCACATGTTCTAAAATCTCAAAGCTGGGATCAGAAAACTGATAGCAGATTTGGAATCCTTGATGTCTTCCATATTTATCCCCAAAGTATTTTCCCAGTCTATATGAGAAAAATTTTATAAAATACCATTATTAGGATTTCCGTTTAAAATTTTAGGAATTATGGGATTCACTTTGAACTTTTGACAAGTTTTTTAACACTTTATTATTTAGAATTATATCTATATCTATTCAGTTTCTAAAATTAAAATTTGTATCAAAATTTTAGTAGGATTAGAAACAATTTGATCCACATTTATTCCGATATTTTTTGGTTTTACAAAATAAATTTCAAGTCAATATCAATATCTTTCTGACTAAGTCAGAAACACTGACTTGTTGTTGAATAAAATATTAAGAAAGTTTATACAAATTTTTTTAGTATGAAAAAGTTCAATATTTTTGATATTTGCAAGGAAAAATGAGGGCTCCGAAGAAAAGAAGGTACTTTTTAGAATTTTTTACAAATTTATTTTTTGGTATTTTTATAATATTTGGGTTTAAATCTTCCAGAAAAAATCAATTTCCCAAAATTTTTTAAATTTTCAAAAACGTACCTTTTGTTCTGCGGCTCCTCAAATATATTAATCAGCAAAGAGAATATAAAAACACAATTTTAGAAGACAAATATTTGTGTTTACTTGTTATCTTCAAATATATAAATATTATAACAATATTTGATACACATATGTATAATATCACTAAAATATACCCACTGTGCAGCATCTTGTAGCCGCAAAACCACTTAACACAGACTGGTTTTTTGCCAGTTAACTTAACAATGCTCTGTTAAATTTAACAGTGTTAATGTTAAATCTCTATCACTGAAAGCTGCAGCGACGTTAGCAGATGTTAAGCATGCGCTTTAACATTGTCTCTCTGTCCAACCGTTCATCTGTCCGTCCGTCCTTTCGTCTGTCTGACTGCCTATCAATATTAATATTTTTTAACAGTCTAACGAGTTGGTTTGTGTAGTTGTTTTCTGTTTTTTTTTGTTAATTCACTCTTTAATAAATAAAATGAAATGAAAACGACATCACTTGACATTCTTAAACCGCTTTGCTACTGCTCTCTTACTCTCCCTAAATTTTTGTAAATTCTCCTATTCGTTCGGTTTTTTTGTTATTTTTGTAAAACTGCTCAGCTGGCTTCAATTACATGTGAGTATCCAGTATATGTGAGTATCTGTTTGTTAGTTGCTTGGCTGTGTAGTTTATTTCTAAAGACTGAAGTTTAAGCTTCATTGATTCTTAAGCTGCGGGCAAAAGTAAATTTATAATTTTTGTGTATAATTTTTTAGTTTCTTTCAGTACACATCGTTTAACGTATTCGTTACTCTGTACATTTGTTCGACTGTATGACGACTGTTAACATGTTTAATGGTGCCTGGTTTTTCGGATTGTTTTTGTTTTCATATTTATTTCTTTCTAAACGGTTCTCTCTTCGTCATCGTAATCGTTAATAAAATCAAAACAACAACAATAATCTTCTGCTTTTTCTTTTTTTGTATTTTATTATACAATGTTCTTTGATTTAATTCTTTTTCTATACACGTCCTCAACGTTTGGCTACAAAAAAAAAACTTAACAAATTTCTTTAGTGCTGGTAGTCGTCGTCGTCGTAGTCACTGTGTTGCTGTCGTCGCTTAAAAGAGAGGAAACAATAAAAACAACAACAACAAAAAAAGTTGGAAAAAAGTTTTGTTAGCCACACTAATGTCAGTACGGGTTCTGTAGGTTTAGTCTTCACTCAGAATCCATTTTATTAATGTGTCTTTTAACAGTCATTGCGGTTGCGGTAGAAAACGAAAAAACAAAAAACTTCCAAAGAAATTAAAAACAAAACGAGAGAAAAAAACACACACAATTAATTATAAAAATTAACAAAGCAACAAATGTAATTAAATAATAAAAATAGAAATAATAAATTAAATTAATTTAAAAAAACGTAATTTTAGTGGAAAATACGAAAATAAAACAAAAGACTTTAGACACAAGCTGGCTTTAAAGAAATTTTTGCAAAAAAAAAAAAGTTTAAAACAAAACAAGTGTTGGAAAATTAAAATTCTATTAAGCAAAAAAATATATGAAATATTTATCAAGAAAGAATTTTATTTGTGATTAACATAACAATAATTTATAATTAAAAACCAAACAAGCAAAAACTCAAAAAAAATATATATAAATTCTTTTAATTTGATTTGAACTTTGTTTATTTTTTGATTACAGAATATTATGAAATTTACCGTTATCAAATCTCAAGACAAAACAAAGTGTTAAAAACAAATATTAAAAAAAAATCAACAAAAAAATTATCATTAACAAATTACTTGTTATTGTTGTCTTTTAGCTCCAGTTGCTGAGAAATTCTTTTGATCGGCATTTAAAACAGCTGCCTGCTCCTCATATACATTGTGTTAATTTTTTTGGACAAAAAAAAAACATAAGCAAGAAAAATAAAACAAATAAAATATAATAAGAAATCTCCATAAATATACAAATGTTTTATTTGTTTTTTGTCCAGCCGTGTTAAATATAAAAAAATGAAAGCGAAATTTATATTATCTTTTAAGTGCTGAATATGTTTTTATTGTTTGTAAGTATTTCATTAATATTGTACCTAAATATTTTCAAGCCAAATGACATGATTCATATTGTTAAGTAATAAACGGTTTTTTAATGAAAATATCAACAAAAAAAACTTGAAATTTGGGTGAAATTTTTTGTTAAAGTTTCGTAAGAAAACGAAATTTATTGTGACATTGAAAGGAAAAGTGCTTGTGTGTGTAATAAGTAGGCAATATTTTGTAACAAATTATATGTTTTAAAAAAAATTAAATAAATTAAATAAAAAGAAAGAAGTATGAAATTTTTTAAATATTTGGAAATATAAGCAAAGATTTGCTTTCAAAAAAGTGGATATAAATCTGCACTTTTTAAATGAATTGTCCGATTTTATTCAAGAGATACAGTTGATTTTATGTTTTGAATTAGGGCCTTATGGAATATCAGGGGTTGTGCTTACAAGACCCCACAATGGAGCACCTAGGGTATATGAAAAATTTAAAAAAACAAATTTTAATATTAGTAGTAAATTATTCAGGCTCGAGTTAGAAAGAAAATTTTTAATTATTAAATATAATTTATTAAAAATAATTTTAAAGAATACAAAAAAAGTTCTATTGAGGTACACTGCAGAATGGAATTAATTTTCAGGATTAACCACCACCACGTTTTCATGTGTTTCTGAAACTAAATTTTTAAAAAGATCCGTATTTACTAATTTTCAAGTTACAGTAGTATTTCGGTGGGTGCTGGCGGCTACAATTTTTTTACAAAGACATTCCCCAGAAGTTTCTTTAAATGATGTATATAGTCATTGGACGGGCTTCGACGGTTCTTTTGGCAAGCTGTATAACATTCTTAGAAAAAAAAATAGTATATTTGAGACCCAAGTTTAAAGGACTATAACAGGAAAATGGAGAAGCCCATAAATATAAGATATACACTTAATAAAAGCTTATATCAATGTTTATCTATATTTTGAAGTATGAATTTCTATATGGTAAAACAATTGAGATATATCTAATTTAGTAAAGCAGTAAAATATTAAAAAGAAATTAACGAACATATGATTCAAAATTTATTGAACTTCTGGCGCTTCTGTCGAGAAAAAGAAATGTCCACTTGAAAAACCCATTTGTATTGGAAGAGAACAGATTGTCAGCTTCCGAAAAAACTTAGTTTTTCCAAATTCTGAAGATACCGATTTTCATAATTTTGTCCACCTAGACTTTGATTTGGAACCACAGTGCACCCTCTCCTAACCACTCTTTTGCTTTCTATAATCTTATTTCTATGTTTTCTTTGATTTAGTTAGACGAAGTTTACAATTTAATGAACACGAGACTGAATAATTTACTAATATAATAAAAATATATTTTTGTACCCTTCACCAAAGGCAGGAGGAGACGTAACGGTCAAAAACCTACGTCTATTGTCAAAAATCTAAATAACACATATGATTTGTGTTATTTTGGTTTGACAAAACGGAGTGTCTAGTTTCTATGTATAATTGGCAAAGGTATATAGAAGTTTGTCATTCCGTTTGTAACGAAGTCGATATAGCCACGTCCGTCTGACCGTAAATCCGTCTGTATGTTGAAATTCACTTTCTGTAGCCACCAAATAACTTAAGTACGTACATGGTTAATAGACCAGGTTCGGTTGCTATTTAAAATCGGCCCACAAATGGCTGAGACATAAGGAAAAAACCAGGACAACCTAGATTTTTGGCCTATTTTTGATCTATATCTGGATTACTAAGTCATTAATATAAACAATATGGATATCTAATGATAGACATTTCAAATTTCTTTGTGAAAACGTATATGGTCATATTCAGTTGGACCTACAATGGATCAAAATCGGAAAAAATATTTTTTAAACCGAATTTTTTTACCCAAAAAAATTTTTTTTTCTAATAATTATAAAAAAAATAAAAAATAAGTTAAAAAAGCAATTTTGAAAAAAAAAAATAAATTTCGTTAACCTAAAACTATTCAAATTTTTACTTGTCTTTTGTTCATTGAATGAAACATATATTTTTTAAGGTATCGTAATAATGAATAATAAAAATAAATTTTAGTATAATTTAAAAAAAATACTACCTAAAAATTTACAATTTTTACAAAATCAGCTCCACTGTACTTATTTTTAAGAGTTCGGGTAACAGTTTACTGGCAGAATAAGAATAAATTTATTTATTAAAATGTGTGAAGAAATTTGCAAAATTCAATGCTGCATTTTTTTATTTAATGATAAACTTAGAAAAGTCAAGATAAAATTCTGAAACTTAAATATATTTTAAAGCGATTACTTAAACAGGATTTGTTATTTTAATATTTGCTTTAAAATTAAAATTAAATTAATAACTGTCCAGATTTGTACAATTCACAAACTCTACAAAGCTTTGCAAACTGTATTTTTATTTTCTGACGGGAAAAATAAAAACTCCTCAAATGAGTTTTATTTTATGACGGCAAATTAAAACTCTCTTTTTAAGAGTTTCAACCGAACATTTATTTTTTCGATGAAAAATATCTTTTAACTGTGGTGTTCAGATAGTTTTTTAATGCCACCATAGATTCTGAAAGACCACTTCAATACGAATCTATGGGTATATGACAGTATAGGCCTCCATTGACTCTAACATGGAGAGTTCTTGAGTTTAACTTTTCTGGATAACCGTTATCTACGGTATCTGTTTTGGATTTTATTTCGTGGATTTGTTTAAAAATCATTGCTGAGTCAAATTGTATGTTCATGTAAAAACTTGGATTTTTGGCATTTTTTTTTTTTCGAAAAAAGGACTTACATTCTTTTTTAGTTATACGAAACATTTAAAAACAAAAGTGTAATATGTTTATATATGTTTACTTTTATCTAAAAAATAAATTTATAAGAAATATTATAAATGAAAAAGAATTAAAAAATGTTTGTTACTGCGAGGAACAGAGTTCTTCAAATTACACGTATTTTGGATAAAAATTTAAAATTAAAGAGAAAATAAAAAATATTTGAAAAAGCCATCCGCGGGAATTTGCATACATAGAAAACACCCCCTTAAATTCTTGTAAATATTTTTTCTGTTAATTGTCAGTAGGTCAGTTGTGCTAAATTGTTGTAAAACGGAATTGTAAAAGATGTCTCAGTATTGCTGACAACCAGCTGATTTGTACTGCTACAGCTTGCTGATATTTGTTAACAAATAGAAGAAATTCAGATGGTTCAGGTGCAAAAGTCAGTAGGAATCTGAAATTACTAACTAAAATATTATTCATACATAATTTAATCCATATATTGACAAAATATTAAAAAGTTTTAAAATCGATACATACAAATATGTATTTCTAACATTTTAAACATAAACAACTCCCACCAGTAATAAATGATGAATAAATTTCCCCAAAAAAAAATATTTTTTTATGTCCACAAATTATTGTTGTTTTGAATTGTATTTAAAATTCGTTTGTTTTTAAAATCAACTTTGAATTTAATTTATATTTGAGACGCCAGTTTTTTAACTGTTAGATGTTTTTTTATGTTTCTAATTTCAACCAGTTTGAATTCATCACAAAATCGTTATTTTTTTGTATTTGCTATTTTGCATGAATGACGTTTGTTGGCGGTTTAATCTTTTTAATATCGATTGTTTTGTTTTGTTGTATTTTTCTTTTAAAAATTATTTTGTTTGTTTTTTTTTAATTTTAACTGGTTATTCACACATCAATGAACGAACGACCTTATGACGTTTCACTAAATTTATGATTATTTCTAGTTCATTTACTTAAATAAAATAGACAATAGATAGACTTATAAAAACATACCTACATTTTAATATAAACCCATTTATTATATCACTCAGGTGGAGGTGGCGTTGAAGATGATTTTCAACAGAAACTTTTTTGTCTACAAATTGTTTGGATTAGATGTGTGATTATCGATTAAATTCATGCATTCGCATGTGAAAAGATTCATAAATACATGGTTATAGTGGGCGTATCTTTAAGTTGAAGATTTTAGGGTTTTATAGTTTTCATATTAATTTTGTTTTCTTGATCAAAATGTAGATTACAAGATAACATGTTTAATCTGTTTAAAATTTTATTGAATAAAGATCTGTTGCTCATTATCATTAGTTATTGTTGGTATGTATTTTGATTTATTTTAATACTCCAAATATTAGCATTATTAGAGGTCATTATCTTATTATCAATTCATTTGAAGCATTTAATATTATTAGTTACTTAAATTTGTAAAAGTTTGTTATGAATGGTGATGAAGTTCATATTTCAGTAATATAACATTTACGTACATATATAGAAGAATCAGCTAAAGCTAGTACTATGAAAAATATATTTTTATAGCCTACATATCGTCCCCTTAATAAAACAATAGTGTATATGTAATTTGTTTGCCATTTCGAAATAATTGAGTTTAAAATGTTTGTGTTAGTAGTAGGGTATTCAATCGGTTAACCGTTAATCGGTTAACCGATTAATTTTTGTCGGTTAACTGTTCGAATAATTCAAAATTGGCGATTTTCAAATAACAAATAAACCGATTAATTTGTGTCGATTAACCGATTAACCGAAATTTATTATTTTTGCACTTTTTTGTATTTATTTTTAAATTTTAATTCAAATGTCAAAGTAAAATTACATATTTGTTCGAACATCCAAGAATCATGTTTAAGGTATTTATAGACGGCAATACTGAGTATTAATATTTGGCAAAAACTCAAGTATCATACTACAATTTCACCGTCAAAACAAAATTTGATTAGATTTTCAAAAAATACAAATGATTTTTGATTTACTGTCGGTATCAAAATTTGTTTAAAAAAGTTTTTATTTTCATATACATATATCGGATATTGCACTTGATCAACAAGAGGGTATTAGATATTTTAAATTTCACATTTTTTTCATTTTCAATTTGAAAAGTGTTAATACTGAGTATTGCCGTCTATAAATACCTTAATGAGTATAAAAACTGACATATTTAATTTACATGTATTTGTCGGTTGAGAACATGATAATAGACGAAACTGGAGACACTACGGAAATAAGTTTTTATCAGAAATTATCGAAATTAGTAAAAGTATTTCTAAAAAATCCAAAAAGGACTTCAATGGTATAATGGAGATTTTATATGCTTAGAAAAATAACTGAGATATTGGATATTTTTTACCATGCCTTACTTTCGATTTCACTAACATCTACAAACAGCGAGAGAGTTTTTTCCAAGTCGAGTTTTATTAAAACTAAAGAAAATTAATTACTTTTTGGTTGAATTGCTATGTTTTGCCTATTTTGTATTTAAGTACAGAAAATTCGTGGATACATTTTCAGTTTAAAATTTAAAAAGAAATTATTCGGTTAATCGATTAATTTAAAATTAACCGATTATTAACCGATTAAATCTTAACCCCGATTAATTATTTGCTCGATTAACCGATTAAACCAGAAACCCGATTAATTGAATACCCTAGTTAGTAGACATCTAGAACAAAAGTAATATTTCAATTGATCTTTTGACCAACTTTGTAGAAGTAGAATGGTGTATATGCTTATACACTATTGTTTTATTGAGGGGACGATATAATCTTTGTCTCAATTTTATTTCACTCTCATCAAAATAAAAAATAATAATTCCTCAAATTCTGTCCGGAATGGTCGAAATATAAACGAACCCCCGATGTTTTACACTATTAAACCAAGTTTTTAAAAAAAGTAAGATTGCTATATTCGGCAGTGCCGAATCTAATATACACTTCACCAAATTTGACTTTAAAATAAAAATTTTAAATATTTTTAGGTAAACAAACTTAAAAAAAAATTATAAATTTATTTTTTTAATTTATTACTGAACAAAATTTTATGGGAAAATTTATTTTTTTTAAATTTTGATGAAAAAATTTTACAACAAAAAAGATTTTTTGGTGAAAAAAAAATTCGGGTAAAAAATATTTTTCGATTGTAGGTCGGACATACTACAAATATCTATTATTAGATATCCATATTGTCTATATTAATGACTTAGTAATCCAGATATAGATCAAAAATAGGTGGGTCGATTTTAAATAGCAAACGAACCGAGTCTATACCAGATATATTGCTGTATCATGATGAATCATGTATGTAAGTTATTTGCGGGCTAACAAACTAATATATAGCCCAAAAGGCTTAATAAAAAATAATTTCAGCCTTTTTGGAATATAATTGAAAACAAATTTAATCATTCAATACATTTTTAAAGCTATTTTATAATGGATTTGCATTAAAGAAAATTTTAATGATTCAATAAAGAATTTGTTCTATAAAGAATGAATTAAATACATTTGAAGTACAATGGAATTAAGCCTATGAATTAATTCATAATGAATTCATTAACGGATTGGTGAAGAGGTAAAATTTATTTTGATTTTGAAAATGGAATTAAGAATTATTTCTTTCGAACTTTTTGGTGTTAATGTCCTTTTATCAACAACAGAGTAAAATACCAAATTGATTTGTTCCTAAGAAAATTAATCCCAAAATAAAAATATTTTTAAACACCAACCTAACACCCACCATCAACAAATTTTTTCACAAAAGATTTCTATCATTGATTAACTGCTGAAATTGTATTTAAATTATAAATAGTAACTAAAAACCTTTTAGAAATAAGTGGACCGTTTATATTATGTCGCGTGGTTTATATAAGTTTTTAAAAATAAATTTTAAATTCTGAGTCTTTATTGTAAAACGATGTAGTTAATCCGCCAACCTGGCTATTGAAAACATATTCACATGCAAAATTTCAATTATAACTTGTCTTTTTTGAACTGGGTTTCCTACTTTTTTTCTCTTTATATCAAATGATTCTTTCTTTTCTTTCCAATTTCATTTCTTCCCTTCACATCTAGTTCAAACCTAGTTATATTCCTAAAGGGTATCACAATGGATCCTATGGGTCTCCGAGTGGAAGTGTACTTCTTATAGTACACACCCCTTCAATTCAATCTACCTATCTTAAAATAATTTCACAAACATTAACATAAGTGTGAAAACAAAAAAACGATTTAAATAAAATTTAGGTTTTATTTATGTATGTCTAAATACCCTGCCCAAAAATAAATTTCCCCCAAAAAATATTTCTAATACAAATAATAGAATAAATTTTAAATGTAAATTTCTCTACAACCCAAAATTTCTACTCAAGAAAAAAAAATAATCTCAAACTACAAAATTGTTATCGAAACAATGAAATCAAATCAAAACGTGATCGCAACAAGATCAAAACGATAAATAATGCAACAAAATTTGTAACTCACTTTCTTTACACAGAAACAATGCTTAAACAAACATCCGCAAAAAAAAATTCAAAAAGTTTCTAATGTCGATATACAGAAATAAAAAAATAAATATTTTTTGTTGTTATTTAAAGTCATATGACACACTTATTGTTGGGTATTTTCTTTTTTAAGGTCAATAAGTTAACAATTTTAAAATTTGAAAAACAAAAAATTATAACAAAAACTTTGTTTGCAAAAAAAAAATTAAAATAATAAAAAATACATAGCATAGACCTGCCACTTTGGGAGTTGCCCAACCCAAAAGAAAATAAAAATTAGAAAACCAAAAAAAAAAGAAGTAATATGTGTCTAAAATCAAACAAAATTTTCCCATTGTCTTTATGCCACAATAACAGCCACAAACTTAGAAGAATAAAGAGTTGAGGAAGGGTTTTCCCTTGCTTTAACAGGCCATAGCGAACATAATGTCCAAATATTTTTTTTTTCGTTTTTGTGTGCTATGTTTTTTTCTAACGATCCATCTAAGTATGTGCAAGTGCTTGGTGTGAGCACATATTTATTCTATCTATCTATTCCTCAATGAAGCGCAACATAATGGTCTGTAACTTTCGTTGCCAGTTTTGGCCAAAGGCCCGCTAACAATAACAACAAATAAACAATAATAATAAGAAATATGTATAAACTTTTTAACTCATTTAAAATTCTTTCATGATTTTTTTCTTTTTCTACAATTTTTTTTTGTTGCTAAAACAGAAAAGGCAAGTGTCACACACCAAACTGTTACTTGTAAAAGAAATTGAAAACAAAAGAACTCAAACACACACAGATACAACTCACACAGATACAACTCACACAGATACATAACAGCTACACACATGTACAAAACAAACTTTAACTATAAAGAAGAACAAACATAAAAAATCAAATATTATTTTTATGTTTTTTTGTATTTTTTTTCGAAAATAAACTTTAATCGAATGCACAATCACAACAACAACAACAGCAACAAATACTACGACATTTATTGTCTTCTTTTGTCTCCTGATAAGCTTCACTGCATGCTCAATGAATTATAAATATTTATTTACAGTTTGTTAAAGAATTCATTCATTGAACACAATTTTAAATTATTTCTCATTCAAATATTGAGCTTTAAGATTATTTGAGTCAGAAGTAGACCCCATTAGTGGTTTGTTACATGCATTTCCAAAGTGTCTGTTTAGAGTTTACCCTAAGGAGGTGGTGTACTTTTCCCACTGCTCTGGAATCTTATCATCAAAACTCTACTTAAAGACATGAAGAAAACATATTGTATGACGAGTAAATATCCAAAATACAATATTCCACTAAAGCTGGATTTCCGCATACACCGTAATCGGCGCCGATAACGAAAACTGAAACTGAAAAACGTTTGTGTTCGTCACCGTCTCGTTTCTGAATTGTTTGTTTTTTTTAATTTTGGATGTCGCACATAAATAGAATTTCATTATTTTTGACAAAATCTATTATTTTTTCCTCTTCCAATAAAGAAAACTTATTTTTTTTATTCATTTTGATTTTCTTTAAATTTCAAATAAAAAATAATTAAAATTATTTCGTTCCTACGGCGCCGAAAACAACCTACTTGAAGTTGTTTTCGTTCCGGCCCCAAATGACAGGTTTTTCGTTACTAATAGGTGCCGTTTCGTTCCCAATTTTCGTTGCCGATTTCTGAAAAAACTTTTTTCGGTGCAAATGTATGGAATTTCGTTTTCGGTGCCGATTGCGGTGTATGCGGAAACGTAGCTTAATGAGGCACTATATTTCTGTAAAACCTCATTTGGCCTAAACGTTAGAATCAGCTCTATAAACCTAAACAGGATTTTTTCAAGTGTCTCGGATTTCTGAAACGGTGTAGGAACTACTTCACTCCATCTGATCTCCTCACTATTTACACCTCCTATATCCAACCGAAAATGGAATACACGTCTCATGTATGAGCCGGTCTATTTTAGAGCTTCTCGACCGCGTACAGGAGATGGCTAAGGCAAAATCTATCCCTCTAAAACCCTGTGTTGGTGACTGAGTTGTGATTTCATTAATTCCTTCTTCACCTACAAGGCTAATTTCGAGTCCTGTCTTGCATGCTCATCCGCAATCGCAATGCCCTTAATATCACAGTGTCTGGCATCCAATACAGTCTTACTTCGAAGTGTTTCATCATCCTGTCTGGGGCTCGCTTAAATCTTGTATCAGATTGGATTTGATCATGTGACCCATTATGTAGGTCTATTGAAAGTGCGCTTAATGAGTCGGTGGGTTGTATAGAGCACAGTTTGAAGCATAAAGAATATACTTTGGCAGCATTTTTGGATATAGAAGGAGCCTTTAATAACATAAAGATAGAGGCTATTAAGGATTCGTCAGTGGAACTTAGGGTTCACGACTTCCTGGTGAGTTGGATAGTTTAAATGCTGGATTGCAGGATTATCAACTCAACCCTAAGATCAGAGGACGACTTACCAGAGGCACATCGCAAAGTGGAGTTGTTTCTCCTAATTTGTGGCTACTAGCGGTAAACTCCATTCTCAAAATCTTAGAGTCTAATGGTAGGATGATAGTCGACTATGCAGATGACCTGATGATCCTGATTAAAGCATCATCCTGCATGATGTCACTATCAGCACATGGTGATCTCTCGTCCTGGCCAGGAACTCACAGGTTGGGTGTAAACCCATCGAAGACAGAATTGGTCATCCCCAGAGTGCTGGTCCAAGAAGAAAAAAATCTGAATTCCTAGGATATTCCACGTTTGGAATGGTTTTCGTCCCTATTTCGACTAATTGCAGGACAGTGGCATTTGTAATGTTCCAATGTTTCGTACTCTGTACATCGTGTTGTCGGATAAACCAATATAAACATCAACTCTGTGTATCCAATTAACACACTAACTAGTCTTCTGAATGTTGGCTAACTCAGGTTCAAAATTTCCTTTGGTTTTTTTATATACCCACCATCAAAAGGATTTATTTTGTCATTATATTTGTAACACAACGAAATGTTGTTCGTAGATCCAAGAAGTAAATATATGCTGGGACTTTCTACCAATTTCTGATATTTTCGTTTACTGCCCACTCCTTAAGTTTATCCTTAAACTTTGAGAGAGGTTCTGGTGTTTTCCAGATTGAGAGTGTCCATACGTGATTCCATCCTGAACAACTTCTTCGCCTTCTCGTTTCCAACAATTCCATGCTAACTTGGGATCCATATTATCTCAAGATTTTCACAATTTTAGTATGAATTCATTTCATTCTTACATTACAAAACGTTCCGAGATTTAACATTACGGTCAAAATACTCGTTTGAGTTTTGTTATCAATCCTCTTCAGCCATTCAATGACCACAGAAAAGACAATATTATTTCAGCAAATTATTTCATACAAACTCATTCCCCTTTATTCAGACACATTTGAATCATCTGTATATAAATCGGTTCCATGGTTATTCCTTAGTCTCGTTACTCAATCCCCTTATTTTCCGACTGGTATTATGAAGATGTAGTTTAATTGAAATATTGTGTTAGTTCCTTAATTAGATACCACCCGAAATGTTGTCAAAACTATAGTTGTTATGGTCTAGTCAAAATTGTAGACGTTATCAATATGAATGGACCTGTTTTCGATCTAGATTTCTAGATGACTCCACCATGAAATTCCGGTTTGTGTGTCAAATATAGTATTTATTTGCGCCAGTTGAATTAGAGACTATCGTTCAGGCTATCAGATTACAGTAGCGTAATTCAAGTTGAAATTATGGCAGTAAAAAGTAGGAACAAATTCAGTACCATGGAATAGCTGACAGGGATTACTGAGAGGAAAGCGACCATTATATCGTTAGACAGTATGCATATCATATCGAAAATTGTCTAGGAATGATTGGTGTCTCTGCAGGACATTCATCGCTCACCCAAATATGGGTTCCCGGACATGACGCACTTGCGAATGCTGGCATACCTCCCACAAGGAGTAAATAATTAATTTCACATAATCTTTATCTCATTACCAAGAATAGATGGGAGAAAGAGAACAGTTCCTTGGAGAACAGACAAATCTGGCATAATAGAGATATTCAAAAAGGACGCGAATTGCAACAAATCTGCCTATATTCCACCTAAATAATATCATAGTTGTCATTACTGAACACTGGTCTCTAAGTGCAAACGCTGTGACTCCCTTACAACTACTTTCGTAGAAGATGCTGCGACTAAGAAGAAGATGAGGCAACTGAGCATTTTTTCCATTACTAAGGTCAATACACGGATTTTCGAATCTTTGATTCGTCATGGTTAAACTTTGTCATAGGAACTGAGATATCCTTGGATATTCTGTATCACCGCTACTATATTCTGTAGCTGATGATGGAGTATATTTATCAGAAACACCAACCAAAGGCATTAGTACTCAGACCAAATATGCATAACCGTCATGTAATTTGAATTCTGTCAATCCCATAGCCGAAGGTCTTGCCATTTCGTTAAAACATGATCAATATTCTCGGTTGAATATCGGTACCATATGGATATCTGTGATCATTTTCAAGAATATCTGACAGAACTGGAATATCTTTACTGCATGTGCTATAATAACCGAATTTATTATCCTAGTTAATCTGTTCGTGATCGTCACCGAGAAACTCAATGCTCTAGTTAGCAAGTATGTCTCCATGACCAGAGTTTCTTCGGTTCCATACTTCTGCAGAATTCCTCTGTCATTTATAATCATCAGTGCCGAGTTCGTCCCGATTCTTTCTAAGAATCTACGATGTGTGGGCTTGTTAGCCGCTAGTTACTCAAGATATTTTCCATGCATTGTTGAATTGAATCTTAGATTCTTAACAATATAGAAGAAAAAGTATTCGTCAGTGGGAAAAATTTTATGTAGAGATCGTCCTTAATAAAACATGTTTTTAGTAACATTTCGTAAAATCAAATGGCTAATGACTGCAAGCATTTAATGATCTGTTGTGAACTACAACTATGAATATATTTAACAATAAAGACAGACATATAGACAACTAGGCAGACCTTTTACATAGTATCATACATATTGTTTTTCCTTCTTCTTGAGTTCTTTTTTATTTTATTTTTTAGTTACTTTGTTTAAACATTAGAATTTAACCTCAATTCAATAGGTGGACACATAAGTATAAGCCCCACACAAACGGCTCGTCGCATACGAATTGAAAATTTATAAAGTGTTTGACTATTTTTGGTAGAGTTTTGTTTCTTTTATGCTTATGTGACTATATGTTTGAAAGTTATTAACTTCCTGTTGTGGGAACCTTTTTATGGGCCAAACAAACCATTTGGTTTTTCTATAATATGATTAATAAAAAAATGTTTGAATTAAAATATACGCTTCCATTAAAGAACACACAAGAAACATATAAAATACAACGTTATTTTTAGTTTCTTTCTTACAAAAAAAGTGATTAATAAACAAAACAGCATATCAACCAGAACAACAACAACAAAATACAATAATCGAAACCCAGAAGTTTTTAATATTTTTATTTTTGAATTGGTTGGAATGACTGTTTATTTTATTTAAAAAATGTCGTTATAAATATATATTTAGGGGATATCCCTTACCTTTTTACCCTGAGCACCACTGTGTAGTTCTACTTTGAGTGATTTTTATTTTTTTATTTTATTCATAAGTATTTATTCTTAAGCACCTTTTTTTCTTATAAATATTTGTGTATCAGTTTTTGCATATTAATTAGTTTTATTTTTTTTAATTTCAGTTCTTTGTTTTCAACACGTTTAAATTTTACTGAAAATATTTCCCACAGCGTAAGTTTTTTACACTTTAAATTTGTTGACATATTCTTTAATATAATAAAAATAAACAGACTTAAGTATTACGAAGAAAACAATAAACCCAACATGGTTGTATATTTGTTCAATAGAATTTAATTGGTATTTAGAAGTGTAAATCGGTATTGATTTTTATAATTTTGGGAATTCGGGATTTAAAAATAAATTCCGGGATTCTTTAATAGAAAACAAGTAAGAAATTATAGTCAGTCGAGCCAGACCATATAATACCCTACAGTGCACAGTGTGGGAACTGAATATTTGGAAATAAATCAGTAACTTTTAAACGCCCATGTGGAGCTTAAAAGTCCAAAATTGGGCAACGCGGTTATATGAAAAATGTTAAATGATGCTTTATTTTTGTTCTCGAATGGATTTTGAAGATTTTTTTTATATTTGGAATCTACTAGAAGAGATCTGCAAAAACCATAGCTATATATTTTGTTATAATTTACTAAATATTCGGATTTGAAAATCAAAAATTTGGACCATTACACAGTGGGGCTAAATCAAATTTTCTTGGAAATAATTCTGTCATTTCTAAACGGCTAGTCCGATCAGTATAAAATTTGACGTGGGCGTAGCCAAAGAGTATTCGAGTTTAAGTTATTAAAACGGGCCCTGCAAATGCTCCAGGGCGGCAAACGACATGTAAAATTTTTAATTTTGTTTTCAATCCGATTTCAAAGATTTTTATGTTTTTTGAAAGGCTTATGTGCTGTTTTTCTATAGCGAACGATTACTTTGAGTGGAAATTTAACATGTGTTTTGTTATTGTAACAAAAACAAAATACATGTAAAACGTCCACTCAAAGCACTCGTTCGATATGGAAAAACAGCACATTAATCTTGAAAAAACATGCTTGCGTGTGCTATTTATCTCTTATATTTTCCGAGTTATAGGCATTTTTAAATTGAAATTTTAAAATTTTGATATTCCTTGGTCCTCTTTTTTAAAAATTATAGGGTATACTTAGTTAAACAACTAAATTAACAATAATATACAAAAGATTTCAAAGCAATATCAGTTATGGATCCATATATTTTCAATTAAAAAATCCATATATTTTCAATTAAAAAATTAAAAAAAAAGTAGATTTTTGCTGTTTTTGAACGAAAAGATGAATTAACTATTTTTTATAAGAAAAACTTTCTTTAATCTATTTCTTGGATATGTCGTCCCTACGATTTTCAGAAATTTACCTATTTTTTATCATGTTCTAAAATTCTAAAGCTGGGATCAGAAAGCGGTAAGCAGCCTTGGAAACCTTGATGTGTTCCTTATTTATCCCCAAAGTATTTTTCTTACCCCGAAGGAAATGTCGATTGCCTGGATAAGGTTGTAAAAAATACCATTTTTGAGACTTTCGCTCCAATTTTTAGAAATTGCGGGATTCCCTTTGACCTTTTCTTTTGACAAGTATTTTAACACTTTGTTATTTAGAATGGCAAATTTAAAAAAACGTTGAAAATTTCATTGAGTTTTTGAAGGATGGAGTTTTAAAGTTGCATATTTTTTAATCTTATTGAGATATTGATTGATATTGTAAGGCCATAAATTAACTTATCTAAACAAAAAAAATTAATTCGGAATAAATGTGGATCAAATTGTGCCTTTATATATTGCAATGCTATTCAAATTTTGATACAAATTTTAGTTTTATAAACTCAATAAATATGAGCCTACTTTGAGCCCCCATACCGCCGCCCCTGGAGAAGAGCCCATTTTTATAACTTAAACTCGAATTCTCCTTGGCTACGTTCATTTTATCCTGATCGGACGAGCCGTTTGGAAATGCAAGATTTATTTCCAAAAAATTTTAATTTTGCCCCACGGTGCATTACATTTTATTTGGCTTGTTCACATTACCTTTTTCATCAATTTTGTTAGTTGACGAAACTATTCATGATTTTTTGACGAAAAGTGAACGAAACGGTGCTCGAAAAAATTGGAAAAATCAAAATCAAAATTTTTCCAAAATTACAAGGTCAGACCAATAAAAAATTTTACTATAAGTCCCTGATACACCAAAACGGCCATTATGTGGTAATGAAGTGGAATTGCCTAGAGCTAAATAAATGTAATTAATGAATAAATTTTATCCTGATCGGACGAGCCGTTTGGAAATGCAAGATTTATTTCCAAAAAAAATTAATTTTGCCCCACGGTGCATTACATTTTATTTGAGTTACATTTTATGTCGATATCAATACTTGTAAAATAATTTGTACAAGTACGAAACTCATCTGTGATAAATTTTATTTGGATACCAACATTTTTAACAGATTTATGATCGTTAAACTGTTTTTTGGAAGTTGGCCTTATGAGAGCTATATTCAATTATGGATTGATCAGATTTAAATAATCAAACGTGATTTCCTTCTTTTGTGTAGACACCTATATAAATTAGACAATTATAAAGTCCTATTTCAGGAGACAATTTTTATGAAATAGGTTTAATAATGGATTAAGTTTCAATGGATTAAGTTCTTAAGCCGTAAAACACGAATGTGCCAAATCAAAAAATCTTCAAAATTTACTTGGAGAGTCGGACGGACGAATATCGTTAAATACGTTAAATACATGCAGAAAAAAATATAGTAGTGCATGTTTACTGTAACCATTTCAATATTGTTAAAGTTTTTTAACAATATTATTGTCAGAGCAACTATTTACATGATTGTGGTAACCATAATATGGTTAATTTACGATTCACATGATTGTACATGTTACAGTAAACATGTATATGTTTGTGTGTGAATACCTTACACCTAGCACATATGTTTAGGATTACTTAACGTTAAAGCTCCATTACGAGAAGAGACTTAGGCCTTTAATTATCAATATAATAAACCATTATGTTTCAGTTCCCGTACTTAATTTTCGAAAATCACCCACTGTTGGCTTTTTAAATTGAAGTAAATTTTAGTTTGACTCCATACACATGAGCCTACTCTTATATACTACATAGTTCCTAAATACTGACACGTTAACTAGATCTTTATAAGGGCGGAAATTTCAATTATTTGCGTCTCAACAATGCGGCCTATTTTCACCAACTGCCAATGGTTCTACAAGCAAACTAAACCAACAAATTACAATTCCTTTGGGAATATTAAAAACCAACACACCCTGTAAACATACACAGTCTAAAAATACATAACACAATACTCGTTCAAACTTATAGGAAAGTAAATAAAAAAGCTAAATACAACAACATTTCAATTTTAAAATAAACTTTTCTATTCCATGTAACCGAAAGAAGAAACACCGCCCACCAATTGTACACAGTGTAGACAGACGACTGCACACTTTAACAGCCAAAAACAGAGAAAATCCAACTTTTTAGTAAATCGTACGCAAAATGTAATTAATGTAAAACATCTCTACTCGTACAACACTAAAAGTATTCTTTGTGCCACAAAAAGTAATTAATAATGTGCTCTGCTCGCGATGTTTCCTTTCAGTTTTATTTTTTTTTTTGTTTTTTTTCAAAAGTTTCAAGCATTAATCGAAAAAAGTCTAAATAAATTTTGAAAAACGTTAATCATGAAAAGTGTTTAACTGAAAAATACACATTTTGACTATTGAAACTGCTACAAGTTGTAGCCTACAACACACTAATACCTCTTTGACTTGCGACTATTTTGCATAAAAAATTAACAAAAGTTTAAAATGGTAAAAAATCAGACTGAGGAGTAGAGTGTGTAAAAGTCATGTTCTTTCTGCAGATGACTATTAATATTATTCAAAATGTACAAAATATGAGTGATAAAGGAATGGTAACTTTAAGCATATAGAAAAATAAACAGTAGTTTATAGTCAAAATCTTATTCAAATTATGATTTATGTGAAATTTTAGGACCAAATTGAAATTTAAATGGTCTAGTGTTCATGATTTCTTTAGTTGTACTAGTACTTTTTTTTAGTTCTTCTTTTTTGTCATCTTATTATGTCGTTCTTAAGACTTATCCGAAATTAATATTCAATACTCACAGTCGACTAACTGACATTTAAAACTGAATACATCGTAGATCCTATAAGTTTATGTCAAGTTTTAAGCGGGAATTAATTCTGAAGTCGTCATATGTTTAAAATCTCTACAACCAATGAGTGGGGCGTGATGAATCTTCAGAAAAAAACTATTTTAAATCTGAATTTAAAATTGATTTAACTACTTTAAAGAACTGAAATATATCATCCATATGCATGTTGTCTGAAAAATATAAATAAAACAACAACAAAAAATCTAAAGCAGACTTACTTATGTTTAAGTTCTTACATGATGTGGACATCATTAGTCACGGTGACATGAGTGTACTTCAGAATAAAAAAAAAATCAGCCGAAGCAACATTAAGTTGTGAATAAATTGTGTATAGAAATGAAATGTATTCATACTGTATCACAATCTATAAGAGAAGGTAGAAAAAGTCTTAAGAACGACATAATAAGTTGACAAAAAAGAAGAACTAAAAAAAAGTACTAGTACAACTAAAGAAATCATGAACACTAGACTGCTCGCAAATAATGAAATTCTGAATCATATCACGCCCTATAATTTTAGTTTTCACAGAATAACCATATGATGCAGTAGAAACATACCACCATAATAGGGAGGATATATTGCGTTTCTGCTGATGTGTGTAGCTCAAAAAATATTAGTCTAGCACCCACAACTCAGAACCACTTTTCGAGTCGATTTAACAACGTCCTTCCATCTGTCTGGCCATGCAAGCCTTGTGCGCAAAGTACAGGTCTCAATAATGAATACATTTCGATAAGAATTGTCCGGACGACGAAGCCTATTGAAACTGGATGAAATCGGTTCAGCTAGCCATCATACAAATGTCCTCCCGAAATAGAACTTTTTTGGTCATAAATATCTGATTTATAAAGGTATCCATACATTTCTAAAAACCTGTTGCGTATCGTTCCATAATTGAACTATATAAGATCCACTTCAGAAAATCAATTTAACCAGCATAAATCTCTTAAATCTAAATCTTGGTATCCGGAAAAAATGTAACTTAGCTCCCACACACTTTCGAAAATGACTTACGAAAAGTGTCATATTTTCACTGTAGGGTATTA